>NW_026967509.1:1143234-1743234 GCF_028390025.1 Pseudophryne corroboree | reverse complement strand
GCACTGGAAGGGGTATGGCCCGGAGGAGCGGTCGTGGGTGCGCAGTTGTGATCTTCATGCCCCCAGACTGATACGCTCTTTCTTCTCGCAGTTCCCCGATAAACCCGGTGGTAGGGGTTCTTTGACACCTCGTCAGAGGGGTGGTACTGTTAGTGTCTCCTGCCCTGTGCTGCCACATCGTCAAGGCAACCGGGAGACAAGTGTTAGCAGAGTAACCTGAGCGCAGCTGATACTCCGGTTCGGGTCTTTTGCTGTGCAGTGGTTACAGGCTCTGTGCACGGCAGGGGATCCGGTGCTGGTTTTTGTGCTCACAGTCTGTGAGGTCTGAGTGGGGCGTGGACAGCACCTGCTATATAAGGCCTCTTCTCAGGTTAAGCAGATGCTGCTGAATCTTTGTTGGTTAGTCAGTTCCTGAAAGTTAGCCAGTACTGTGTAGCTTTGTATTTGTTGTTGCTTACTGCAAATAGGCCTGGGGATTTGGTACTACACTCTGCCAATCCAGACCTAGCAGTAAGACTGGAGTCAGTCGTTTAACTTGCTGGGGTTCTTTTGCTACTCTGTGAACTTAGCAAGTTTGCGGCTGTATTCTCAGATTTGCTTGCCTAAATCCTGTCTCACTGTGCAAGGTGTTCAGGTGTCAGTTTAGTGGCAGTAAGATGAACCTGTACACTGCAAGTGAGGATTAGGATTGGGGAGACTCTCCTTGTGTCTATCATTCCATCTCTGACCAAGGAGTTTACTGCCACACCCGTTGGTAACCCTTTAGGGTTTTGCTGTTGCCCTTAGCAACAGCATTTCGGGTTCTCTACGTATTAAAACACAACATCTTGCTTTTTCCATCTGAGCATTACTAATACTAGGGAGACACCCAGTTTCTTAGCCTCTGGGCTTCTCTGTTCACTTTGTGTTTATTTTGTTACCCTATCACCTTCTGTGTACGTAATGTCATATTCCCCAGTCTGTCTGTGAGTTCATTTGTTTTGCATCCCTATCCGTTCAGACACCAGTACATTCCTGCAGGCACTGGTGTGCATAACAGTTCAAACACCAGTACATTCCTGCAGGCACTGGTGTGCATAACAGTTCAGACACCAGTACATTCCTGCAGGCACTGGTGTGCATAACAGCAACTGTTCACTGGACCTCGCCTTTATAAGGAGATCGTCCAAGTACAGGATAATTATAACTCCTTTTTTTTTTAAGGAGTATCATCATTTCGGCCATTACCTTGGTAAATACCCTCGGTGCCGTGGACAGACCAAACGGCAACGTCTGGAATTGGTAATGACAGTCCTGTACCACAAATCTGAGGTACTCCTGGTGAGGAGGGTAAATGGGGACATGCAGGTAAGCATCCTTGATGTCCAGTGATACCATGTAATCCCCTTCCTCCAGGCTTGAAATAACCGCCCTGAGCGATTCCATCTTGAACTTGCATCTTTTTATATACGTGTTCAAGGATTTCAAATTTAAAATAGGTCTGACCGAACCGTCCGGTTTCGGTACCACAAACATTGTGGAATAGTAATCCCTTCCTTGTTGAAGGAGGGGTACCTTGACTATCACCTGTTGCGAATACAGCTTGTGAATTGCCTCTAGCACTGCCTCCCTGTCCAAGGGAGTCGTTGGCAAGGCAGATTTTAGGAAACGGCGAGGGGGAGACTCCTCGAATTCCAGCTTGTATCCCTGAGACACCACTTGTAGAATCCAGGGATCCCCCCGTGAGCAAGCCCACTGATCGCTGAAGTACTTGAGACAGGCCCCCACCGCACCTGGCTCCGCCAGTGGAGCCCCAGCGTCATGCTGTGGACTTAGAGGAAGCGGGGGAGGACTTTTGTACCTTGGAACTGGCTGTATTTTGCAGCTTTTTCCCTCTACCTCTGCCTCTGGGCAGAAAGGACGCGCCTTTAACCCCCTTGCCTTTCTGGGGCCGAAAGGACTGTACCTGATAATACGGTGCTTTCTTTTGCTGTGAGGGAACATGGGGTAAAAATGCTGATTTCCCAGCTGTCGCTGTGGAAACTAGGTCCGAGAGACCATCCCCAAACAACTCCTCACCCTTGTAAGGCAAAACTTCCATGTGCCTTTTAGAATCTGCATCCCCTGTCCACTGCCGAGTCCATAAGCCTCTCCTAGCAGAATTGGACAATGCACTTATTTTAGATGCCAGCCGGCAGATCTCCCTCTGTGCATCTCTCATGTATAAGACTGAGTCTTTTATATGCTCTATGGTTAGCAGAATAGTGTCCCTGTCTAGGGTGTCAATATTTTCTGACAGGGAATCTGACCACGCAGCTGCAGCACTGCACATCCATGCCGAAGCAATAGCTGGTCTCAGTATAATGCCTGAGTGTGTATAAACAGACTGCAGTATAGCCTCCTGCTTTCTATCAGCAGGTTCCTAGAGGGCGGCCGTGTGCGGAGACGGCAGTGCCACCTTCTTTGATAGACGTGTGAGCGCTTTATCCACCCTAGTGGATGTCTCCCAACATAACCTGTCCTCTGGCGGGAAAGGGTACGCCATTAGTAACTTTTTAGAAATTACCAGTTTCTTATCGGGGGAAGCCCATGCTTCTTCACATACTTCATTTAATTCATCAAATGGGGGAAAAACCACTGGTAGTTTTTTCTCCCCAAACATTATACCCTTTTTTGTGGTACCTGGGGTAACATCAGCAATGTGCAAGACATTTTTCATTGCCGCAATCATATAACGGGTGGCTCTATTGGAATGTACAGTAGTCTCCTTGTCGTCGACACTGGAGTCGGTATACGTGTCGACATCTGTGTCTGCCATCTGATGTAGCGGGCGTTTTAGAGCCCCTGATGGCTTTTGAGACGCCTGGGCAGGCACGAGCTGAGAAGCCGGCTGTCCCACATCTGTTATGTCGTCAAACCTTTTATGTAAAGAGTCGACACTATCACGTAATTCCTTCCACATGACCATCCATTCAGGTGTCGGCCCCGCAGGGGGTGACATCACATTTATTGGCACCTGCTCCGCCTCCACATAAGCCTCCTCATCAAACATGTCGACACAGCCGTACCGACACACCGCACACACACAGGGAATGCTCTGACTGAGGACAGGACCCCACAAAAGCCCTTTGGGGAGACAGAGAGAGAGTATGCCAGCACACACCAAAAGCGCTATATAACACAGGGATTAACACTATAACTGAGTGATTTTTCCCAATAGCTGCATATATATATATATATATATATATATATATATATATATATATTGCGCCTAAATTTAGTGCCCCCCCCGTCTCTTTTTTAACCCTATGTAGTCTTGAAACTGCAGGGGAGAGCCTGGGAGCGATCCTTCGAGCGGAGCTGTGAGGGATAATAGCGCCAGTGTGCTGAGGGAGATAGCCCCGCCCCTTTTTCCGCTGACTTCTCCCGCTTTTCTATATGTATATCTGGCAGGGGTATTTTACACATATATAGTCTCTATGACTATATTATGTGTTATTTGCCAGCAAGGTACTCTATATTGCAGCCCAGGGCGCCCCCCAGCGCCCTGCACCCATCAGTGACCGGAGTGTGAGGTGTGCATGGGGAGCAATGGCGCACAGCTGCAGTGCTGTGCGCTACCTTGATGAAGACCGAAGTCTTCTGCCGCCGATTTCCAGGAACGTCTTCTTGCTTCTGGCTCTGCAAGGGGGACGGCGGCGCGGCTCCGGGACCGGACGACCGAGCCTGGGCCTGTGTTCAATCCCTCTGGAGCTAATGGTGTCCAGTAGCCTAGAAGCCCAAGCTAGCTGCACGCAGGTAGGTTCGCTTCTCTCCCCTTAGTCCCTTGTAGCAGTGAGTCTGTTGCCAGCAGATCTCACTGAAAATAAAAAAACTAAAATATACTTTCTTTTCTAGGAGCTCAGGAGAGCCCCTAGTGTGCATCCAGCTCAGCCGGGCACAAAATTCTAACTGAGGTCTGGAGGAGGGTCACAGAGGGAGGAGCCAGTGCACACCAGGTAGTCCTAAAGCTTTCTTTAGTTGTGCCCAGTCTCCTGCGGAGCCGCTATTCCCCATGGTCCTTACGGAGTCCCAGCATCCACTTAGGACGTTAGAGAAATGTGATCAGATGATGTGTGTATATAGGGGCCCCCATACCTGCTCTCCCCTGTACAATACATGACAGTCTCCTCTTACCCAGTGATGTGAGGGGCCGGTGATTCTCCATCATCACGTCCTTGTACAGACCCCTGTGTTCCTCTATATACTCCCCCTCCTGCATGGAGACATAGACAGTGACTTCCTGACGCCTTATAGGAACCGGACACACACAGTGATACAGTCATCACCCAGACACATCCCCTGGTGTTACTGTACAATGTCCCATTCCCAGCAGTCACCTCTCCAGTCATCACCCAGACACGTCCCCTGGTGTTACTGTATAATGTCCCATTCCCAGCAGTCACCTCTCCAGTCATCACCCAGACACATCCCCTGGTGTTACTGTATAATGTCTCATTCCCAGCATTCACCTCTCCAGTCATCACCCAGATACATCCCCCGGTGTTACTGTATAATGTCCCATACCCAGCAGTCACCTCTCCAGTCAGCAGCTGAATGATCTTGTTGGTGAGTTCCAGGATCTTCTGGTCACTGTGCCTCTCATGTATCAGTGAGTGAGGTGGAGGCACCGTGATGGGGCTCTTAGTTCTGCTCAGTCCACGTGACACACGGCTATGGCTGCTGGGTGTCTCACACTCACCAGATGTCTTCTTTACTACTGTGCAACTCTGCAAAATGGGGGATACATCAATATCACTGTAAATACTGACAGGTCCCCTCACCTCCCCAGTCATGTCCCTGTATTATTACTATAGATATAAGTGACGTCACTGTGACACTCCCAGATCCCCTCACCTCCCCAGTCATGTCCCTGTATTATTACTATAGATATAAGTGATGTCACTGTGACGCTCCCAGATCCCCTCAAGTCCCCAGTCATGTCCCTGTATTATTACTGCAGATAGGGCTAACAGACCAGGGTGACATAGAAGCGGAAGACTGAGTGCGGATAAGAGGGTTAGGAGGACAATTGGCTGGGGTTTGTGAAGAAGTGGGCCTTGAGAGCCCATTTGAAGTTTTGTAGAGAGGTGGAGAGTGAGATGGGGAGAGCACGTGCAAAATAGGTAGGACTGGGAGGAGGTAATCAGTTGACAGGATAAGGCCCCCAATTCTGAGACACACCTAGCAGAAGCCAGGGCCAGTAACATCACCGTCTTCCACGTGAGGTACTTGTCTTCTACCATCACCAGAGGTTCAAACCAGGAGGACTGTAGAAAACGTAACATAACATCTAGATCCCAAGGTGCCATAGGGGGCACAAAGGGAGGTTGTATATGAAGCAGCCCTTGCAAGAAGGTCTGAATTTTTGGCAAGAGAGACAACTTTTTCTTGATGGAGATGGAAAGAACTGAAATCTGGACTTTAGTGGATCCCAGACATAAGCCCTTATCCACTCCAGCCTGCAGGAAACACAGGAACCTTCCTAAGTGGAATTCCGAAGAGGGATATGTGCGTTCTTCGCACCAAGAGACATATCTCCGCAAGATATGATAGTGTTTTGACATCACAGGTTTTCTGGCTTGTACCATAGTGGCAATTACCTTTTTGGAAAGCCCTTTGTGAGCTAGGATGTTCCGCTCAACTTCCATGCCATCAAACTAAGCTGCCGTAAGTCCGGGTAGACGAACGGTCCTTGTTGAAGAAGATCCCTTCTTAGTGGTAGAGGCCAAGGGTCCTGTACAGACATGTCCAGAAGAGCCGTGTTCCATGCTCTTCAGGGCCAATCCAGGGCAATCAAGATTGCTTCCACTTTTTGTTGTCTGACCCGCTTGAGGAAACAGGTAGACCAGCTGGTAAGGCCAAAGCGAAGTCAGCGCATACACTGCATTCGCCTGAGGGTCCCTAGTCCGTGAGCAATAGCAGCGAAGCTTCTTGTTGAGATGAGAGGCCATCAAGTCGATCTGTGGGCAACCCCACCTGTGGATGTTCAGTTGGAACACCTGAGGGTGTAGTCCCCACTCCCTCAGGTGGAGGTCGTGGCGGCTTAGGAGGTCCGCCTCCCAGTTCTCCACTCCCGGAATGAAGATTGCGGACAGCGCTCTTGCATGTTTTTCTGCCCAGAGGAGTATTCTTGACACTTCTCGCATGCAGGCCCTGCTTTTTGTCCCTCCTTGTCGATTGATGTACGCCACTGCCAAAGCGTTGTCCGACTGCACCTGGATTGCCTGTGGCCTTAGTAGAGGAGACGCCTGAAGCAGAGACGTTCTGGATAGCCTGAAGTTCCAGAATGTTGATTGGAAGCAGGGCCTCCTGGGCAGATCACCTGCCCTGGAACTGTGCCCCTTGGGTGACAGCTCCCCATCCTCATAGACTTGCATCTGTTGTGAGGAGGATCCAGTCCTGAATCCCAAAGTTCCAGCTTTCCAAGAGGTTGGAAGACTGTGTCCACCACAGGAGTGAAATCCTGGCATGGGGTGACAGCCGAATCATCCGGTGCACCTGAAGATGGGAACCGGACCATTTATTCAGGATGTCCAATTGGAAGGGTCTTGCATGGAACCTTCCGTACTGTATCGCCTCGTAGGAGGCCACCATCTTTCCCAACAATTTTATGCAAAGATCAACGGACACTCGAGCAGGTCTGAAGACCATGCATACCATTTCTTGGAGTGCTCTCGCCTTGTCAACTGGGAGGAATACTTTCTATGCTACAGTATCCAGTAGCATGCCCAGAAACAGGAGCCGCGGAGACGGTTCCAGGTGGGACTTCTGTAGATTAAGGATCCACCCGTGGTGAGACAGGCGTTGGATAGTGCGATCTATGTGGAGTAATAGAAGCTCCCTTGATCTTGCTTTTATCAGGAGATCGTCCAGGTATGGGATCACATTGACCCCCTGGACCCTGAGCTGAAACATCATTTCCACCATCACCTTCGTGAACACCCTTGGAGCTGTAGACAGGCCAAAGGGTAATGCCTGAAATTGGTAATGATCGTTCAGCAGGGCAAACCTCAGAAAGGCCTGATGACATGGCCAAATTGGGACATGTAGATAAGCATCCTTGATATCCAGGGATACTAGGAACTCCTGTGGTTCCAGGCCTGCGATCACTGCCCTCAGAGATTCAGTCTTGAATCTGAAAACCTTCAGGTAAGGATTCAAGGACTTCAGATTCAGAAGGGATCTCACAGACCCATCTGTTTTCGGTACTACAGACTGTAGTAACCCTGTCCTTGTTGCAACAGTGGTACTGGGACAATGACCCGGGACTGTACCAACTTCTCTATGGCCAGTAGTAGAGTACCACGCATACTTTCCAAAACTGGTAAGCCTGATTTGAAAAATCGTTGGGGAGGAGAAACGTCAAACTCCAGCTTGTAGGCCTGAGAGATAAGGTCCCTTACCCAAGCATCTTGGCAAGAACCGTCACAGATGTGGCTTAAGTGACGTAACCGAGCTCCCACCACGAGATCCCCCCGGGGTGGGTGTGCACCGTCATGCTGAAGTGTTTGCGGGAGCAGAACTGGTTTTCTGGTTCTGAGACCCAGCAACTGCTGGTTTTATAGGTATTGCCCTGGAGCCTCTCGCTGCATTGGAGGCTCCTCTGGCTCTGGATCGAAATCTGGAGGACCGAAAGGACTGAGTAGATGGTCCCGTTTAGGAACGTCTAGAAGGAGGGGCACCCGAAGGGAGAAATGTGGATTTTCCGGCCGTAGCCTTCGAAATCCAGGTGTCCAGGTCACCTCCAAAGAGCCATTCACCTGTGAAGGGAAGAGATTCCACATTTGCATGTGTCATCCAGCAACCTGCAATGACCGGCCTTTGTGCTACGCCTGCAGCAACGTAAATAGGATTTTAATACCTACCGGTAAATCCTTTTCTCTTAGTCCATAGAGGATGCTGGGGATGCTTCAAGAACCATGGGGTATAGACGGGATCCGCAGGAGACATGGACACACTATAAGACTTTGAATGGGTGTGAACTACCTTCTCCCTCTATGCCCCTCCTCCAGACTCCAGTTATAGGAACAGTGCCCAGGGAGACGGACATTTCGAGGAAAAGGATTTATTTAACATTTTAAACTAAGGTGAGATACATACCAGCTGGCAGTGCCAGATTAAGGTCCTCATGGGCCTGGAGCTGAAATTTGTGAAGGACCTATTGTGTGGTTCCGCAGGAGATGTGACCAGCATGGCGAGTGTGTGGCTAATGATATGGTGGTGTGATCAGTGATGTATATATATAGTGTGTGTGTGTGTGTGTGTGTGTGTGTGTGTGTGTGTGTGTGTGTGTGTGTGTGTGTGTGTGTGTGTGGTGCGCATGTATATATGCATGTGTTTGAAAAATTCTGAACATCCATTTATTTCATGTCAGCATGGCTCAAACGGGAGAACATACCTAGGAATAAATGCTAGCAAACTCAATGTAACATGACCAGAATATAAATACCAATATTATACACACATATAAATACACGTACACACACACACACACACACACACACACACACACACACACACACACACACACACACACATATATACATCTATCTATGGCACTCAGGACGTTTCAATAATGTCACACATAGCATAAACGATTCTATCTTCAAACGTTTTCAGAACATTGAACAGCATAACCTTGCTTCGCTCACCACAGGTTCCTTTTCCCAGTAGATGTCCACGTGGATAGTGAAACTGATAGGCCAGATGTCCCATGTTCTGAACTTCAGATATCAATAGATAAAATAAGAATTTACTCACCGGTAATTCTATTTCTCGTAGTCCGTAGTGGATGCTGGGGACTCCGTAAGGACCATGGGGAATAGACGGGCTCCGCAGGAGACTGGGCACTCTATAGAAAGATTTAGGACTATCTGGTGTGCACTGGCTCCTCCCCCTATGACCCTCCTCCAAGCCTCAGTTAGGAACTGTGCCCGGGTAGAGCTGACACAATAAGGAAGGATTATTGAATCCCGGGTAAGACTCATACCAGCCACACCAATCACACCATGTAACTCGTGATAGGAACCCCGGTTAAAAGTATGATAACAAATGGAGCCTCTGAAGAGATGGCTCACAACAAAACTCGATTTTTGTAACAATAACTATGTACAGGTATTGCAGACAATCCGCACTTGGGATGGGCGCCCAGCATCCACTACGGACTACGAGAAATAGAATTACCGGTGAGTAAATTCTTATTTTCTCTGACTTCCTAGTGGATGCTGGGGACTCCGTAAGGACCATGGGGATTATACCAAAGCTCCCAAACGGGCGGGAGAGTGCGGATGACTCTGCAGCACCAAATGAGAGAACTCCAGGTCCTCCTCAGCCAGGGTATCAAATTTGTAGAATTTAGCAAACGTATTTGCCCCTGACCAAGTAGCTGCTCGGCAAAGTTGTAAAGCCGAGACCCCTCGGGCAGCCGCCCAAGATGAGCCCACCTTCCGTGTGGAATGGGCTTTTACAGATTTAGGCTGTGGTAAGCCTACCGCAGAATGCGCCAGCTGAATAGTGCTACAAATCCAGCGCGCAATAGACTGCTTAGAAGCAGGAGCACCCAGCTTGGTGGGTGCATACAGGATAAACAGCGAGTCAGTTTTCCTGACTCCAGCCGTCCTGGAAACATACATTTTCAGGGCCCTGACTACGTCCAGCAACTTGGAATCCTCCAAGTCCCTAGTAGCCGCAGGCACCACAATAGGTTGGTTCAAGTGAAAAGCTGAGACCACCTTTGGGAGAAACTGAGGACGAGTCCTCAATTCTGCCCTATCCATATGGAAAATCAGATAAGGGCTTTTACAAGACAAAGCCGCCAATTCTGAAACCCGCCTGGCCGACGCCAGGGCCAACAGCATGACCACTTTCCACGTGAGATATTTTAAATCCACAGTCTTAAGTGGTTCGAACCAATGTGATTTTAGGTATGCCAAAACCACATTGAGATCCCAAGGTGCCACTGGGGGCACAAAAGGAGGCTGAATATGCAGAACTCCATTGACAAAAGTCTGAACTTCAGGCAGTGAAGCCAGTTCTTTCTGGAAGAAAATCGACAGAGCCGAAATCTGGACCTTTATGGATCCCAATTTGAGGCCCAACGTCACCCCTGCTTGCAGGAAGTGCAGGAAACGACCCAGTTGAAATTCCTCAGTCTGGGCCTTCATGGCCTCACACCAAGCAACATATTTCCGCCAAATGCGGTGATAATGTTTTGCGGTGACATCCTTCCTGGCTTTGATCAGGGTAGGGATAACTTCCTCCGGAATACCCTTTTCTTTCAGGATCCGGTGTTCAACCGCCATGCCGTCAAACGCAGCCGTGGTAAGTCTTGGAACAGACAGGGTCCCTGCTGCAGCAGGTCTTGTCTGAGCGGCAGAGGCCAAGGGTCCTCTGTAAGCATCTCTTGAAGTTCCGGGTACCAAGCTCTTCTTGGCCAATCCGGAACCACGAGTACGGTTTTCACTCCTCGCCTTCTTATTATTCTCAGTACCTTGGGTATGAGAGGTACAGGAGGAAACACATAAACCGACTGGTACACCCATGGTGTCACTAGAGCGTCCACCGCTATCGCCTGAGGGTCTCTTGACTGGGCGCAATATCTTTTCAACTTCTTGTTGAGGCGGGACGCCATCATGTCTACCTGTGGTTTTTCCCACCGGTTGACCAGCATTTGGAAGACTTCTGGATGAAGTCGCCATTCTCCCGGGTGGAGGTCGTGCCTGCTGAGGAAGTCTGCTTCCCAGTTGTCCACTCCCGGAATGAACACTGCTGTCAGTGCTAACACATGATTCTCTGCCCATCGGAGAATCCTTGTGGCTTCTGCCATCGCCATCCTGCTTCTCGTGCCGCCCTGTCTGTTTACATGGGCGACCGCCGTGATGTTTTCTGACTGGATCAGTACCGGCTGGTTTTGAAGCAGGGGTCTTGCCTGGCTTAGGGCATTGTAAATGGCCCTTAGCTCCAGGATATTTATGTGAAGAGAAATCTCCTGATTTGACCACAGTCCTTGGAAATTTCTTCCCTTTGTGACTTCCCCCCAGCCCGAAGGCTGGCATCCGTGGTCACCAGGACCCAGACCTGTATTCCGAATCTGCGGCCCTCCAGTAGATGAGCCCTCTGCAGCCACCACAGCAGCGACACCCTGGTTCTGGACGATAGGGTTATCCGCTTTTGCATCTGGAGATGGGACCCGGACCATTTGTCCAACATGTCCCACTGGAACGTCCTTGCGTGGAAGCTTCCGAATGGAATTGCTTCGTACGAAGCTACCATTTTTCCCAGGACTCGGGTGCATTGATGTACCGACACTTTTCCTGGCTTTAGGATGTCTCTGACCAGAGATGACAATTCCTCGGCTTTTTCCAGGGGAAGAAACACTCTTTTCTGGTCTGTGTCCAGAATCATTCCCAGGAACAGAAGACATGTCGTCGGGACCAGCTGTGACTTTGGAATATTGAGAATCCAGCCGTGCTGTTGTAGCACTTCCTGAGTAAGTGCCACCCCCATTATCAACTATTATTTGGACCTCGCCTTTATCAGGAGATCGTCCAAGTACGGAATAATTAAAACTCCCTTCTTGCGAAGGAGTATCATCATTTCGGCCATTACCTTGGTAAAGACCCTCGGTGCCGTGGATAACCCAAACGGCAGCGTCTGGAACTGATAGTGACAGTCCTGTACCACAAATCTGAGGTACTCCTGGTGCGGAGGGTAAATGGGGACATGCAGGTACGCATCCTTGATGTCCAGGGAGACCATGTAATCCCCCTCCTCCAGGCTCGCAATAACCGCCCTGAGCGATTCCATCTTGAACTTGAACCTTTTGATATAAGTGTTCAAGGCTTTTAAATTTAAGATGGGTCTCACCGAACCGCCCGGTTTCGGTACCACAAACATTGTGGAGTAGTAACCCTTTCCTTGCTGAAGGAGGGGTACCTTGACAATCACTTTCTGTGAATACAGTTTTTGAATAGCCACCAACACTGCCTCCCTGGCAGAGGGAGTTGCCGGCAAGGCAGATTTTAGGAAATGGCGGGGGGGGGGGGGGGGGGGAGACGTCTCGAATTCCAGCCTGTACCCCTGAGATACTACTTGAAGGACCCAGGGATCCACTTGTGAGAGAGCCCACTGTGTGCTGAAAAACCTGAGACGTGCCCCCACCGTTCCCGATTCCGCCTGAGCAGCCCCAGCGTCATGCTGTGGACTTACCGGACGCAGGGGAGGACTTCTGCTCCTGGGATCCAGCTGTGTGCTGCAGCTTTTTCCCCCTTCCTCTGCCCCTCGGCAGAAAGGATGAGTCTCTAGCCCGCTTATTTTTCTGGGGCCGAAAGGACTGTACCTGATAATACAGTGTTTTCTTTTGCTGTGGGGTAGCCTGTGGCAAAAAAGTCGATTTCCCAGCAGTAGCTGTGGAAACGAGGTCTGAAAGACCTTCCCCAAAAAGTTCCACCCCTTTATAGGGTAAAACTTCCATGTGCCGCTTGGAGTCGGCATCACCAGACCATTGCCTAGTCCATAACCCCCGTCTGGCGGCAATGGACATAGCGCTTATTTTTGATGCCAGCCGGCAAATATCCCTCTGTGCATCACGCATGTATAAGACCGCGTCTTTTATATGGTCAATCGTTAGCAAAATATTGTCCCTATCCATGGTATCAATGTTTTCCGACAGGGAGTCTGGCCACGCAGCTGCAGCACTGCACATCCAAGCTGATGCAATAGCGGGTCTCAATATAGTGTGTGTGTGTATATAGCTTTTAGGGTACTTTCCTGCTTTCTATCAGCAGGATATTTTAGGGCGGCCGTATCCGGAGACGGTAGTGCCACCTTCTTTGATAAGCGTGTCAGCACTTTATCTACCCTAGGGGGTGTTTCCCAGCGTGACCTATCCTCTGGCGGGAAAGGGTACGCAGCCATTAACCGTTTAGAAATGATCAATTTCTTATCTGGGGAAGTCTACGCTTCCTCACACACCTCATTTAATTCGTCAGATGCAGGAAAAACTACTGGTATTTTTTTCTCACCAAACATAATACCCTTTTTTGTGGTACCTGGGGTATCATCAGAAATGTGTAATACATATTTCATTGCCTCAATCATGTAACGGATGGGTCTATTGGAGGGTACACTCGTCTCATCATCGTCGACACTGGAGTCGGTATCCGTGTCGACGTCTGTATCTGTCATCTGAGGTAGCGGGCGTTTTATAGCCCCTGATGACATTTGAGACGCTTGGACAGGCACAAGCTGAGTAGCCGGCTGTCCTATGTCGTCAAACCTTTTATGTAAGGAGCTGACACTGTCACGTTATTCCTTCCATAAGTCCATCCACACTGGTGTCGACCCCGCAGGGGGTGACATCACATTCACAGGCATTTGCTCCGCCTCCACATCATTATCCTCAACATACATGTCGACACAGCAGTACCGACACACAGCAGACACACAGGGAATGCTCTTACAGAGGACAGGACCCCACAAAGCCCTTTGGGGAAACAGAGGGAGAGTATGCCAGCACACACCAGGGTGCTATATAACACAGGGATATCACCTATACAGAGTGTTTTCCCTTATAGCTGCCTATATAATATATATACTGCACCTAAATTGTGCCCCCCTCTCTTTTTTACCCTTTCTGTAGTGCAGGACTGCAGGGGAGAGCCAGGGAGCTTCCTTCCAGCGGAGCTGTGAGGGAAAAATGGCGCCAGTGTGCTGAAGGAGTTGGCTCCACCCCTTTTTCGGCTCGCTTCCTCCCGCTATTTTATCGTTTCTGGCAGGGGTTAATATACACCTATACAGCCTCTGGGGCTATATATGGTGTTAGTTTTGCCAGCCAAGGTGTTAATATTGCTGCTCAGGGCGCCCCCCCCCCAGCGCCCTGCACCCATCAGTGACCGCAGCATGTGGTGTGCATGAGGAGCAATGGTGCACAGCTGCAGTGCTGTGCGCTACCTTGGAGAAGACAGAAGTCTTCAGCCGCCCATTTTCCGGACACCTTCTAGCTTCTGGCTCTGTAAGGGGGACGGCGGCGCGGCTCCGGGAACGGACGACGAGGTCGGGTCCTGTGTTCGATCCCTCTGGAGCTAATGGTGTCCAGTAGCCTAAGAAGCCCAAGCTACCACCACTTAGGTAGGTTTGCTTCTTCTCCCCTTAGTCCCTCGCTGCAGTGAGCCTGTTGCCAGCAGGTCTCACTGAAAATAAAAAACCTAAACTATACTTTCTTTCTAGGAGCTCAGGAGAGCCCCTAGTGTGCATCCAGCTCGGCCGGGCACAGAAATCTAACTGAGGCTTGGAGGAGGGTCATAGGGGGAGGAGCCAGTGCACACCAGATAGTCCTAAATCTTTCTATAGAGTGCCCAGTCTCCTGCGGAGCCCGTCTATTCCCCATGGTCCTTACGGAGTCCCCAGCATCCTCTAGGACGTCAGAGAAATAGATAGACTGATTACACAGATTTATGCCGCTACAGCCCTGCTGCTTTTAGCATGGTACTGCAGCAGGACTGTGATGCAAACACATTGCAGCATTCCACGCTCATTTGCATCCCGTTTCCCATAGAAGTGAATGTGTGTGTATGTGTTTGCCAGCCGCCCCTCTGCCTGTGTCCTTGTCACTCACCATTTGGCTGCGGCAGTAACCCTCAGCACTAACCCCTGCCATTGCATGTTAAAGGACCAGGCTAACAGTGATACTAGTCATAGCACTGAAGGGAATCAGTATCAAATGCCAGTGCACGGGATCCCAGTGTTCATAATACTGATGCCAGGATTCCCCAACAAAAGTGAGTAGAGGGTATTTCACCCTCTCCCCTACCCCCTAACCCGCTATCCCTGTAGCGTAACCCTAACCTCCCCCTTTAGTGCCTGACCCTATCCCCCATTCCCGTGGCGTAAACCTAACCCGCCCTCCACCGTAGCCTGACCTTAACCTCCCCCGGGGATGCCTAACCTCCCCAACCCAACCCACGTGTGGCACCTAAACAGGTACTGACATGTAATGGGGAGGGGGCACACAGGTACTCACCAAATCTGATGTAGAAAGTCCCAGCTGCCAGCGCTAGGCATGGTGACAAGGGGAGCTGGGGTCCTTTGTTCCGCAGCCAAGGGGAGACAGAAGGGGACAGGCTCCAAATCAGCCATAGGTTGCTGGCTCATCCTCTCTGTGCTGTGCATGGGAGGAGTCAGGCTCTGCTGTGTATAGCCAGCACCAATGTGCTCACTGCTCAGGGCCTGGAGGGCAGCCAGCAAGGTCATGTGGGGGGTAAGGCGACCGACCGACAGTGCAGTCTGTCAGTCATCTTAACAGACTACACGCCGCCCTCCAGTCAGCGCTGGCTCTTCTCCCGACCATATCTTACCGTACGTCACTTCCGGCCAGTGGGCAGCCGCTGCTGCTGCTGTTCAATTCAGATTAGTTCAGTTTGCGCGATGGTGCCGGGGCGGTAATATCACTCACTGTGTATGCAGCGTGGAGAGGCCAGGGCACGTGACGGGAGCCTTCCACTGCGACGGCGTGAGAACACACTTTATGCCGCCTGTGCTGAGGGAGTAAGTAAGCTGCAGTAGCAGGAAAAACAGTTGGCTGCAGCAGCACAGCAGATGCAGTGGGCCTATTTTGATAGGGGGCTTGGAGCTGCAGCTCCATCCGCCCCATTGTTAATCCGGCTTTGCCAGCTGGTATCCGGACTCCAGGTCGACAGCACAAAGGTCGACACACTTTAGGTCGACACCAATTGGTCGACACACATTAGGTCGACAGGGTCAAAAGGTCGACAGGAACAAGGTCGACATGAGTTTTTCATGATTTTTTTCTTTTTTTGAACCTTTTCATACTTAACGATCCACGTGGACTACGATTGGAACGGTAAAGTGTGCCGAGCGAAGCGGTAGCGGAGCGAAGGCACCATGCCCGAAGCATGGCGAGCGAAGCGAGCCATGCGAGGGGACGCGGTGCACTAATTCGGGTTCCCGGTCACTCTACGAAGAAAACGACACCAAAAAAACATAAAAAACTCATGTCGACCTTTTTCCATGTCGACCTTGTTCCTGTCGACCTTTTGACCATGTCGACCTTTTGACCCTGTTGACCTGATGTGTGTCGACCAATTGGTGTCGACCTAAAGTGTGTCGACCTTTGTGCTGTCGACCCTGAGTCCCAGACCCATACCAGCTCACACCACCAACACGCCGTACAACATGGCATTCAACAACAACGCATGCAACAGCATGATTAACAACAGTCACAGACTGACTGAACTCGGCACAACATATGCGTAACTACAACCAATAGCTGCAGATACCGTCCGCACTGGGACGGGCGCCCAGCATCCTCTATAGACTAAGAGAAAAGGATTTACCGGTAGGTATTAAAATCCTATTTTCTCATACGTCCTAGAGGATGCTGGGGATGCTTCAAGAACCATGGGGTTTTGTTAGGGTCTCCTGCTCTGTGCTGCCACGTCGTCATGGCAACCGGGAGACAAGTGCTAGCGGAGTAACCTGAGCGCAGCTGATACTCCGGTTCGGGTCTTTTGCTGTGCAGTGGTTACAGGCTCTGTGCACGGCAGGGGACGGTGCTGGTTTTTGTGCTCACAGTCTGTGAGGTCTGAGTGGGGCGTGGACAGCACCTGCTTTATAAACCCTCTTCTCAGGTTAAGCAGATGCTGCTGAATCTTTGTTGGTTAGTTAGTTCCTGAAAGTTAGCCAGTACTGTGTAGCTTTGTATTTGTTGTTGCTTACTGCAGATAGGCCTGGGGATTTGGTACTACACTCTGCCAATCAGGACCTAGCAGTAAGACTGGAGTCAGTCGTTTAACTTGCTGGGGTTCTTTTGCTACTCTGTGAACTTAGCAAGTTTGCGGCTGTATTCTCAGATTTGCCTGCCTAAATCCATTCTCACTGTGCAAGGAGTTCAGGTGTCAGTTTAGTGGCAGTAAGCTGAACCTGTGCACTGCAAGTGAGGATTAGGATTGTGGAGACTCTCCTTGTGTCTATCATTCCATCTCTGACCAAGGAGTTTACTGCCACACCCGTTGGTAACCCTTTAGGGTTTTACATTTCGGGTTCTCTACGTATTAAAACACAACATCTTGCTTTTCCCATCTGAGCATTCCTAATACTAGGGAGACACCCAGTTTCTTAGCCTCTGGGCTTCTCTGTTCACTTTGTGTTTATTTTGTTACCCTATCACCTTCTGTGTACGTAATGTCATATTCCCCAGTCTGTCTGTGAGTTCATTTGTTTTGCATCCCTATCCGTTCAGACACCAGTACATTCCTGCAGGCACTGGTGTGCATAACAGGTTTATACCAAAGCTCTAGAACGGGCGGGAGAGTGCGGATGACTCTGCAGCACAGATTGACCAAACAAGAGGTCCTCCCCAGCCAGGGTATCAAACTTGTAGAACTTCGCAAAGGTGTTTGATCCTGACCAAGTAGCAGCTCAGCTGTAATGCCGAGACCCCTCGGGCAGCCGCCCAGGATGAGCCCACCTTCCTGGTAGAATAGGCCTTCACCGACTTCGGTAACGGCAATCCTGCCGTAGAATGAGACTGCTGAATCATATTACAGATCCAGCGTGCAATAGTCTGCTTGGAAACAGGAGCCCCAATCTTGTTGGGAGCATACAGGACAAACAGAGCCTCTGTTTTCCTAACTTGAGCCGTTCTGGCGACATAGATTTGCAAAGCTCTGACCAAGGCATCAGTAGCCACTGGAACTATAACAGGCTGGTTCACGTGAAACGAAGAAACCACCTTTGGCAAAAATTGCTGACGAGTTCTCAACTCCGCCCTATCAGCATGGAAGATTAAATAGGGACTTTTGTGCGACAAAGCAGCCAATTCAGATACCCGCCTTGCAGATGCCAAGGGCAACAGCATGGCTACTTTCCAAGTAAGGAATTTTAACTCAACCTTACGCAAAGGTTCAAACCAATGAGATTGCAGGAATTGCAACACCATGTTAAGATCCCATGGTGCCACTGGGAGGTTGTATGTGCAGTACGCCTTTCACAAAGGTCTGAACTTCTGGAAGGGAGACCAACTCCTTCTGAAAGAAAATAGATAAGGCCAAAATTTGTACTTTAATGGAGCCTAACTTTAGGCCCTCATCCACACCTGCTTGCAAAAAATGGAGCAACCGCCCCAGCTGAAATGCCTCCGTAGGAGCCTTCTTGGATTCACACCAAAACACATCTTTTCTTCAAATATGCTGGTAATGCTTTGCCGTTACTTCTTTTCTAGCCTGAAGAAGTGTGGGAATGACTTCACTGGGAATACCCTTTCGGGCTAGGATTTGGCGTTCAACCACCACGCCGTCAAACGCAGCTGTGGTAAGTCTTGATACACGCACGTCCCCTGTTGCAACAGGTCCTCATGAACAGGAAGACGCCAGGGATCTTCTATGAGCAACTTCTGAAGCTCTGGATACCAGGCCCTTCTTGGCCAATCCGGAACAATGAGTATCGCCTGAACCCTTGTTCTTCTTATAATCTTTATCACCTTTGGAATGAGAGGAAGTGGAGGGAACACATATACTGACGGAAACACCCACTGTGTCACTAGGGCGTCCACCCCTATAGCTTGAGGGTCCCTTGACCTGGAACAATATCTCTGAAGTTTCTTGTTGAGGCGTGACGCCATCATGTCTACTTGAGGAACTCCCCAACGACTTGTCACTTCTGCAAAGACCTTTCGATGAAGACCACACTCTCCTGGCTGGAGATCGTGTCTGCTGAGGAAGTCTGCTTCCCAGTTGTCCACACCCGGAATGAAGACGGCTGACAGAGCGCTGGCATGTCTTTCCGCCCAGGGAAGAATCTTCGTGGCCTCGGCCATCGCCGCTCTGCTCCTTGTACCGCCTTAGCAGTTTATGTACACCACTGCTGTTATGTTGTCTGACTGAATCAAGACAGGCAGACCTCGAAGAAGATGTTCTGCTTGCAGTATGCCGTTGTAAATGGCTCTTAATTCCAGAATGTTTATGTGTAGACAAAACTTCTTGGCTCGACCACTTTCCCTGAAAGTTTCTTACCTGTGTGACTGATCCCCAGCCTCGGTGGCTTGCATCTGTGGTCACTAGGATCCAATGCTGAATCCTGAACCTGCGCCCCTCCAGAAGGTGAGAACTGTGCAGCCACCACAGAAGGGAGATTCTGGTCCTGGGAGATAGAATTATCTTCCGATGCATGTCCAGGTGAGACCCGGACCATTGGTCCAACAGGGTTCAGTATGGTATGCCGGCAACCAGCATACCGTCGCCGGGAGCCCGACCGCCGGCTTACCGACAGTGTGGCAAGCGGAAATGAGCTCCTTGCGGGCTCGCCGCGCTACGCGTGCCACGCTTTTTTATTCTCCGTCCAGGGGGGTCGTGGACCCCCACGAGGGAGAATAAATGTCGGTATGCAGGCTGTCGGGATTCTGGCGCCGGGATCCCGTCAGTCGGCATACTGAAGACCACCCGGTCCAACAGGTTCCACTGAAACACCCTTGCATGGAACCTGTCATATATGGAATGGCCTCGTAGGCCGCCACCATCTTCCCCAGCAACCGAGTGCATTGAAGAACTGACACTTTTGTTAGTTTCAGAAATTGTTTTACCATGTTCTGTAATTCAAGAGCTTTTTCCATTGGAAGAAAAACTCTCTGCAATTCTGTGTCCAGAATCATACCCAGAAACGAAAGCCGTGTCGTTGGATCCAACTGTTATTTTGGCAAATTTAGGAGCCACCCGTGTTGTTGCAGAATCGTCAGTGAAAGAGCCACATTCTTCAACAACTGCTCCTTGGACCTCGCCTTTATGAGGAGATCGTCCAAGTACAGGATAATTGTGATTCCCTGCTTGCGCAGGAGAACCATCATTTTCGTCATTACTTTGGTGAAAATCCTCGGAGCCGTGGACAGACCAAACGGCAACGTCTGAAATTGGTAATGACAATCCTGTACCGCAAATCTTAGGTAAGTCTGATGCGGAGGAAATATGGGGACATGCAAGTATGCATCCTTTAAGTCGACCGATACCATAAAATCCCCCTCTTCCAGCGTGGAGATCACTGCACGTAGAGATTCCATCTTGAATTTGAATTTCTTAAGAAAGAAATTGAGGGATTTTAGGTTCAGAATCGGTCTGACTGAACCATCCGGCTTCGGGACCACGAACAGGCTCGAATAAAACCCTCCCCCCCCCGCTGTGATGGGGGCACCGTGACAATCACTTGACTGTGACACAACTTTAGACAAAAAACAACAGGTGGATGTACTAGACACCCAATTCCCAGGCGCAGATACTAAATTAAATGAATTCACTTATATTGGGTGAGCACCAGCTGCACAGACTAGGCTTTGCAAGAGCCTGAAATTACACTGAAATACAATAAAGATGTGTCTGTGCGCTTAGTGACTCCCAATACAGTGCTTTAGCACTATGTTTTAATAATGTTAAACTTTGAATATATGGAGTGTCTTGAAATAAAGCAAGAGAACACAGCATTTCATATAGATTCAAAGTGAAACTGATTGTGAGTAACATTCAATTAAGATTCTAATTAAATAAACACAGGTGATTTGGAGCTTCTCATTAAGAGGTAGATAAAAAGCCATTATCCCACTGAGAAGCCAGTCTTGAGGAAGTCCCGAGAATTGACGGGACGAAACGCGTTGACGTCATCACCCGTTTTTTCAACCGCTGATTGTGTCTTTGGCCGCTTCCGCCGCGTCTGCCCCTCTCAGCTGTGCCGGTTTCTGCAGCTCACTTCTTGCCGCATCCTCTGTGTCTGGCTACCGCTCACAGTGTGCTTATCCACTGAGGACATCTACGGCTCACTGCGATTGTAGCCTTCTGAACGCTGCTCAGTGCAGCGCCGACAACTTGTGAAAGTCTCCACTATTACTACCGCTGACTGTGTGCTTGTAAACGCTGCCCACCAACCGGGAACTCCAAAAGGTATATACCTTAAAACTAATCCTTGCACTTGTGCTATAGTGCTAAAGCGGAGGACATTTCCAGGAAAGGGTAATTATAACCCCGTGTGAACGGGCAAAAACACACCAGGAAAGACTAATCCTGCACTGGGACGCCAGTGACAGGTTATAGTGGAGACCTTTATAGTATCATCTATATATTACTAACTGGCATATAGTAATGAGAAAAATGTGGCAATAACGGCAAATTAAACAGATGATTTATGGTTCTTACTAATTGGTTACCCTTGTATAAAATACGGGTTCAATCAATTAAGTAAAAGCGGCTTTATAATATTATATTAATTTATTAAATAAGGAATGCATTCCGGTTGAAATATATTAATAATTGAGCAGATACATTTGAATATATGTTTTAACAAATGTATTTATTTAAGTGTAATGTGAATTGATTCTAGTAAAAGAATATAATATAACAAGTCTCTTGGTTTTTTAGTAAAGGCAAATACTCACTTGTCATCGCTGTGACACAACTTTAGTATTGCAGCGCTTACTATTTCCCTTTCTAGAAGAGATGCTGGCAAGGCCGACTTGAAAAATCGGTGAGGGGGCACGTCTTGAAACTCCAATTTGTACCCTTGGGTTACTATTTCGACTATACAAGGGTCCAGGTCCGAGTGCACCCAGACCTGACTGAAAAGTTCGAGACGTGCCCCCACCAGTTCGGACTCCCTCAGAGGAGCCCCAGCGTCATGCGGTGGATTTGGCAGAAGCCGGGGAGGACTTCTGCTCTTGGGAACTTGCCACAGCTTGTGACCTTTTTCACCTTCCTCTCGTAGCAAGGAAAGAAGATCCTTGTCCTTTTTTGTATTTATTGGGCCGAAAGGACTGCATTTGATAGTGGGGCGTTTTCTTTTGCTGTGCAGGAACATAAGGCAGGAACGATGACTTACCCGCGGTAGCCGTAGATACTAGGTCAGTGAGGCCGTCGCCAAACAAGACCCTACCGTTAAATAGTAGAGACTCTATCACCTTCTTAGAGTCAGCGTCAGCATTCCATTGATGAATCCACAACGCTCTCCTTGCTGAGACTGCCATGGCATTGGCCCTTGATCCCAAAAGGCCAATATCCCTCACAGCTTCCTTTAAATACGCTGCAGCATCCCTGATGTGACCCAAAGTCAAAAGCACGCTATCCCTATCTAGGGAATCTACCTCAGATGACAAGTTATCTGCCCACCTTTCAATAGCGCTACTCACCCATGCCACAGCAACGGCAGGCCTGAGCAGTGACCCTGTACTGACATAAATGGATTTCAGGGTATTTTCCTGCTTAAGATCCGCAGGATCCTTTAGGGCTGCCGTGTCAGGGGACGGAAGCGCCACCTTTTTGGATACACTCGATAAAGCTTTGTCTACCGTGGGGATTGACTCCCACCTTTCCCTGTCCCCAGAGGGGAACGGATATGTCACTGGAATTCTTTTGGGAACCTGTATCTTTTTGTCAGGATTTTCCCAAGCCTTTTCAAAAAGAGCGTTCAGTTCATGAGAGGGAGGAAACGTCACCTCAGGTTTCTTTCCTTTATACATACAGACCCTAGTATCAGGGACAGCAGGGTCCTCAGTGATATGTAACACGTCTTTTATCGCCACGATCATGTACTGAATACTTTTAGCCAGCTTTGGATGTAATCTGGCATCACTATAGTCGACACTGGAATCAGAGTCTGTGTCGGTATATGTCTCTGCTATCTGGGTAACTGCAAGTTTCTGTGACCCCGAATGGGTCTGGGCCTGTGACAAAGCATCTTCCATGGATTTCCTCCATGTCTGGTTCTTAGACTCAGATTTATCAAATCTCTTAGTCAACTTAGTCACGTTTGCGTTTAAAACACTCTCCATATATTCATCCAATCATCCGTCGGCGGTTTCGACACGGTCACTCTCACAGTATTTTCTGTCCCCACTCCAGCCTCCTCCTGGGAAAAGCATTCCGCCTCAGACATGTCGACACACACGTACCGACACCCACAACCACACTGGGATATAGGAGACAGACCCACAATAAAGCCTGTAAGAGAGACACAGAGAGCGTTCTGCCAGCTCACACCCAGCGCCTATCCCGGTACTGAGGCCAGTAAGGTGACTGCCCAGCCCTGTTAGCGCTTTATATATATACAAATAAGCACCAATTTATTTGTCGTCCCCCCCCCCCCGTTTTGCACCCTGTTACTTGTACAGCCGTGTGGAGGACAGGGCCAGCGTCTCTGCAGCTTCTGAGGAGATAAAATGGCGCTGGTCAGAGGTATGTGGGCTAAGCCCCGCCCACTACATATCGCGCTTCAGTCCCGCTTAAAAATATGTTTATACTGGCGGGGGACCCTTATCTAGTGCCTGGGGCACTGTTATAACTCAAGGCAGTCTGATTTGAGGTGTTCATGCTGCCCAGGGCGCCCCTCCCTGCGCCCTGCAGTGCTGTGATATGTGTGGGAACACGGAGCGCAGCGCGACACCTCTTCAGCCGTCACTGGAGTCTTCTGATCTTCTCATACTCACCCGGCTTCTATCTTCTGGCTTCTGTGAGGGGGTGACGGCGCGGCTTTGGGAACAAGCAGCTAGGCGTACCGTAGTGATCGAACCCCCTGGAGCTAATGGTGTCCAGTAGCCTAAGAAGCAGAGCCCTTCAACTCTTAAGAAGTAGGTCTGCTTCTCTCCCCTCAGTCCCACGATGCAGGGAGCCTGTAGCCAACAAATCTCCCTGAAAATAATAAACCTAACAAAAAGTATTTTCAGAGAAACTCAGGAGAGCTCCTCAGTGTGCATCCAGTCTCACTGGGCACAGAATCTAACTGGAGTGTGGAGCAGGGGCATAGAGGGAGGAGCCAGTTCACACCCATTCAAAGTCTTATAGTGTGCCCATGTCTCTTGCGGATGCCGTCTATACCCCATGGTTCTTGAAGCATCCCCAGCATCCTCTAGGACGTAGGAGAAAATAGATTTTAGAGTGGTCTCTATTTTCCTATCTGCCGGGTCCTTCACCGTAAGGGAGCCCGGAGCAGGGAGCACCGCCTTTTTAGAAAGGCGAGACACTGAGACGTCTACGGCTGGGGATTCTTCCCAGAATTTTCTGCCTTCAGGGGCAAAGGGGAAGGTATTCAGAAACCTTTTCGTCACCCGATATTTTTTATCTGGATTCTTCCAGGCTAGTTTAAATAAATCATCCAATTCCGTGGAATCAGGGAATGTGACTTTTGGTTCCTTTTGAGGGAGGAAAAATGACTGCTGAGTACTTGCATCCCCCAGGAGGAGCTTTAACACCTCCCTAATAGCCAATACGAGGGGTTCAATACCTTGGATTGGGGTGGGATCCCCATAATCCTGTACATCATCATCAGTATCCAATAGGAGTGCAGGTAGAGCAGGTTTCTGTGAAGCAGGCAGGGAGCGACGCTTAGCAGTAAGGCTAGCCACTGCTTGCTGCAGTTCTTGTGTCTTGTTTGCAGTTGCAGTGAGCTGAGATGACATATCAGACATTATAGTTTTTATAGCCCCCAACCAGGAGGGCTCTGTATTCTCCCCCACATTAGTATCAGCATGAGATGACTGACTACACTGCTCACATGATACTGAGCTGGATGTGCTAGGAGAGAACCTGGCATTACACACACTGCATGACTTCTGTTTTACCATAGTGTAGTAGAAAACAGTACAATACACACACACAATACAGCCTGATATGATATATGACAAGCCTGCCCTATTGCATGTGAGAGGAGACAGAGAAGAGAGGACTCCAGCGCACACAATGGTGACCGGCCCCAGTGAGGCTGTCAGCGGTTGTTACATCTGTGTAACCACAGTGAGATTCTTTATAAAACCCCACAGGGGATTATTGTGCACAATGATAGCGGCTCCCCCCCCCTATACCCGGTACCAGTGTATACAGGGGCAGTTCTGGAGGAGCTGTGGAGGCTGCTGCAGCTCATGCAGAGGAAGACGCCAATATGCCGCTGAGCCCGCTCTAATGTAGCACCGCCCCCTGCCATGGCGCCGGAGCTACTGCTGTATATTTATACTGGCCATGTCTCCTTATGTATGTACAACCTCACATAAATGCTTGGTTCACCTGTGTTTAGCCAGTCTCACGCAGGGGCTATAGCGGGTCCCCCCCAGGAGGTTCAGCCGCACATTTGTCCGGGGGACCCCCCCTAGCGGGTCCCCCCGGTTGGTACTCACCACTGAAGATCACCTTCAGGCAGTGTTAGGGGTGTGCGCAATGCTGCGGCTGCGACAGACAAGGCGCCATGCCCCGCTGAACAAACAGCCCCTCAGGACGGTGGTCATGCAACGGGAAGCGGCTCTACACCTCAGGAGGCCGGTGACCATCCCCCCCCCAAAAAAATCTCCCATAGTGCAGGTATACTGTTGCCCAAACAGCATACCGAAATCATTAAAAGTTAGAAATAAAAATGAAGGAAAACTCTGGAGCTGCAGAGTGGCATCCTCTCCCGAGGGCTCTTTATCTAAACTGAGCTGTAGGAGGGGCATAGAGGGGGAGGAGCCAGCACACCCAGTGGTAGAATGTTTAAAGTGCACGTGCTCCTTTGGACCCGTCTATACCCCATGGTTCTAATTCTGTCTACAATATCCCTTATGGATGCTAGAGAAAAGTAGTTAAAGAAGAGGGTGGTCCACAGTGTCCAATGCAGCAGAGAGGTGAAGGAGAATAAGCAGAGAGTAGTGACCATTGGATCTGGCAGCATGGAGGTCTTTGTAGACTTCAGCGAGGGCAGTATCAGTGGAGTGGAGAGGACGGAAGCCAGGCTGGAATGAAACAAGCAGTGAGTGTGAGGAAAGACAGGAGTTAGGAGGAGAGAGATGGTCGGTAGTTGGAGAGAGTGGTTGGTTGGATGAAGGGAGGGGTTTATAAGAATAGGGGAGACAAGAGCATGATGGAAGGCCGAGGGGACAGTGTCTGATGAGAGGGAGAGAATGAGATGGGCATGATGGGAACAGGCAGAAGAAGAGAGGTAGCGGAGGAGGTGATAGGGTCAAATGGGGAGGTGGAGAGGGTGAGGAACGGCTGAGGGCCATGACTTCCACACTAGATACAAAGAAGAGAGATGTCAGAGTTGGTAGGAGGTAAGGGGGGGGGGGGGGGTGTCAGGAAATGGAGGAGGGCATTGCTCAGGGTCTGGTGGGATGTGATATCCTGCCATAGGGAGCCAATTTTGCATGGGAAGTAGGTGGCAAAGTCAAGAGCAGAGAGTGAGGGGGCAGGGAGGGGGGGAGACGAGGCAGCGGGGGGGGGGGCAGAGGAGCGAGTTGACAGTGGAAAAGGGGTGCCAGGGTTTGAGGACTGGGAGGAGATGAGGTTCTTGGCGGAAAGTGGACAGTAGGAATGCATGTGGAGTGCCAGGGTTGCGGTGTCGTCACATCAGGTGAGGGGGATAGAAGGGGACAGGCAGGGGAGGGGGATATGGGAGGCAGGTAGGGGGCAACTGGGAAGGGACAGGAGACACGAAGGGGCAACCCTATTCACCCCCTATGTGTGTATACCGCCCCCCTGTATGTATAGAACCCCCTATGTGTGTATTCCGCCCCCCCATGTGTGTATACCACCCCCTATGTGTGTATAGCGCCGCCTATGTGTGTATACCGCCCCCTATGTGTGTACAGCACCCCCTATGTGTGTATAGCGCCCCCTATGTGTGTATACCGCCCCCTATGTGTGTATAGCGCCCCCTATGTGTGTATAGCGCCCCCTATGTGTGTATAGCGCCCCCTATGTATGTATAGCGCCCCCCGTATGTATAGAACCCCCTATGTGTGTATACCGCCCCCCCATGTGTGTATACCACCCCCTATGTGTGTATAGCGCCGCCTATGTGTGTATACCGCCCCCTATGTGTGTACAGCACCCCCTATGTGTGTATAGCGCCCCCTATGTGTGTATAGTGCCCCCTATGTGTGTATAGCGCCCCCTATGTGTGTATAGCGCCCCCCTGTATGTATAGCACCCCCTATGTGTGTATACCACCCCCTATGTGTGTATAGCGCCGCCTATGTGTGTATACCGCCCCCTATGTGTGTACAGCACCCCCTATGTGTGTATAGCGCCCCCATGTGTGTATACCGCCCCCCCATGTGTGTATACCGCCCCCCCATGTGTGTATACCGCCCCCCCATGTGTGTATACCGCCCCCTATGTGTGTATAGCGCCCCCTATGTGTGTATACCGCCCCCCATGTGTGTACAGCACCCCCCATGTGTGTATAGCACCCCCTATGTGTGTATAGCGCCCCCTATGTGTGTATAGCGCCCCCTATGTGTGTATAGTGCCCCTATGTGTGTATACCGCCCCCCATGTGTGTATAGCGCCCCCTATGTGTATATAGCGCCCCCCTATGTGTGTATAGCGCCCCCTATGTGTGTATACCGTCCCCTATGTGTGTATAGCGCCCCCTATGTGCATATAGCGCCCCCCTATGTGTATATAGCGCCCCCCTATGTGTGTATAGTGCCCCTATGTGTGTATAGCGCCCCCTATGTGTGTATAGCGCCCCCTATGTGTGTATACCGCCCCCCCATGTGTGTATACCGCCCCCCCATGTGTGTATAGCGCCGCCTATGTGTGTACAGCACCCCCTATGTGTGTATAGCGCCCCCTATGTGTGTATAGCGCTCCCTATGTGTGTATAGTGCCCCCTATGTGTATATACCGCCCCCTATGTGTGTATAGCGCCCCCCTATGTGTGTATACCGCCCCCCATGTGTGTATAGCGCTCCCTATGTGTGTATACCGTCCCCTATGTGTGTATAGCACCCCCTATGTGTATATAGCGCCCCCTATGTGTGTATAGCGCCCCCCTATGTGTATAGTGCCCCTATGTGTGTATACCGCCCCCCATGTGTGTATACCGCCCCCCATGTGTATATAGCGCCCCCCTATGTGTGTATAGCGCCCCCCTATGTGTGTATACCGCCCCCCATGTGTGTATAGCGCCCCCCCATGTGTGTATAGCGCCCCCCATGTGTGTATAGCGCCCATGTGTGTATAGCGCCCCCTGTCTGTATACCGCCCCTACGTGTGTACAGCACCCCCTATGTGTGTATAGTGCCCCTATGTGTGTATACCGCCCCCTATGTGTATATAGCGACCCCCTATGTGTGTATACCGTCCCCTATGTGTGTATAGTGCCCCCTATGTGTATATAGCGCCCCCTATGTGTATATAGCGCCCCCTATGTGTATATAGCGCCCCCTATGTGTGTATAGCGCCCCCTATGTGTGTATAGCGCCCCCCATGTGTGTATACCGCCCCCCATGTGTGTATAGCACCCCCTATGTGTATAGCGTCCCCTATGTGTGTATAGCGCTCCCTATGTGAGTATAGCGCTCCCTATGTGAGTATAGTGCCCCCTATGTGTATATAGCGTCCCCCTATGTGTATATAGCGCCCCCGTGTGTATAGTGCCCCTATGTGTATATAGCGCCCCCCTATGTGTGTATAGTGCCCCTATGTGTGTATAGCGCCCCCTATGTGTGTATAGCGCCCCCTATGTGTGTATACCGCCCCCCCATGTGTGTATACCGCCCCCCATGTGTGTATAGCGCCCCCTATGTGTGTACAGCACCCCCTATGTGTGTATAGCGCCCCCTATGTGTGTATAGCGCTCCCTATGTGTGTATAGTGCCCCCTATGTGTATATACCGCCCCCTATGTGTGTATAGCGCCCCCCTATGTGTGTATACCGCCCCCATGTGTGTATAGCGCTCCCTATGTGTGTATACCGTCCCCTATGTGTGTATAGCACCCCCTATGTGTATATAGCGCCCCCTATGTGTGTATAGCGCCCCCCTATGTGTATAGTGCCCCTATGTGTGTATACCGCCCCCCATGTGTGTATACCGCCCCCCATGTGTATATAGCGCCCCCCTATGTGTGTATAGCGCCCCCCTATGTGTGTATAGCGCCCCCCTATGTGTGTATACCGCCCCCCATGTGTGTATACCGCCCCCCATGTGTGTATAGCGCCCCCCATGTGTGTATACCGCCCATGTGTGTATAGCGCCCCCCATGTGTGTATAGCGCCCCCCATGTGTGTATAGCGCCCCCCATGTGTGTATAGCGCCCCCCATGTGTGTATAGCGCCCCCCATGTGTGTATAGCGCTCCCTATGTGTGTATAGCGCCCCCCATGTGTGTATAGCGCCCCCCATGTGTGTATACCGCCCCCCATGTGTGTATAGCGCTCCCTATGTGTGTATAGCACCCCCTATGTGTATATAGCGCCCCCTATGTGTATATAGCGCCCCCTATGTGTATATAGCGCCCCCCTATGTGTGTATAGCGCCCCCTATGTGTGTATACCGCCCCTATGTGTGTACAGCACCCCCTATGTGTGTATACCGCCCCCTATGTGTATATAGCGACCCCCTATGTGTGTATACCGTCCCCTATGTGTGTATAGTGTCCCCTATGTGTGTATAGTGCCCCCTATGTGTGTATAGTGCCCCCTATGTGTATATAGCGCCCCCTATGTGTATATAGCGCCCCTATGTGTGTATAGCGCCCCCTATGTGTGTATACCGCCCCCCATGTGTGTATACCGCCCCCCATGTGTGTATAGCACCCCCTATGTGTGTATACCGCCCCCATGTGTGTATAGCGCTCCCTATGTGTGTATACCATCCCCTATGTGTGTATAGCACCCCCTATGTATATATAGCGCCCCCTATGTGTGTATAGCGCCCCCTGTCTGTATACCGCCCCTATGTGTGTACAGCACCCCCTATGTGTGTATAGTGCCCATATGTGTGTATACCGCCCCCTATGTGTATATAGCGACCCCCTATGTGTGTATACCATCCCCTATGTGTGTATAGTGCCCCCTATGTGTATATAGCGCCCCCCTATGTGTATATAGCGCCCCCTATGTGCATATAGCGCCCCCTATGTGTGTATAGCGCCCCCTATGTGTGTATAGCGCCCCCCATGTGTGTATACCGCCCCCCATGTGTGTATAGCACCCCCTATGTGTATAGCGCCCCCTATGTGTGTATAGCGCTCCCTATGTGAGTATAGCGCTCCCTATGTGAGTATAGTGCCCCCTATGTGTATATAGCGTCCCCCTATGTGTATATAGCGCCCCCGTGTGTATAGTGCCCCTATGTGTGTATAGCGCCCCCATGTGTGTATAGCGCCCCCCATGTGTGTATACCGCCCACCATGTGTGTATACCGCCCCCCTGTGTGTATAGCGCCCCCTATGTGTGTATAGCGCCCCCTATGTGTGTATAGTGCCCCCTATGTGTGCATAACGCTCCCTATGTGTGTATAGTGCCCCCTATGTGTATATACCGCTCCCTATGTGTGTATAGCGCCCCCTATGTGTGTATTCCGCCCCCCTATGTGTGTATAGCACCCCCTATGAGTGTATACCGCCCCCCTATGTGTGTATAGCGCCCCCCATGCGTGTATAGTGCCCCTATGTGTGTATACCGCCCCCATGTGTGTATAGCGCTCCCTATGTGTGTATACCGCCCCCCATGTGTGTATAGCGCCCCACATGTGTGTATAGTGCCCCTATGTGTGTATACCGCCCCCCTATGTGTGTATAGCACCCCCTATGAGTGTATACCGCCCCCCTATGTGTGTAACAGCACCCCCTATGTGTGTATAGCGCCCCCTATGTGTGTATACCGCCCCCTATGTGTGTATACCGCCCCCTATGTGTGTATACCGCCCCCTATGTGTGTATACCGCCCCCTATGTGTGTATACCGCCCCCTATGTGTGTATACCGCCCCCTATGTGTGTATACCGCCCCCCCATGTGTGTATACCGCCCCCCCATGTGTGTATACCGCCCCCCCATGTGTGTATACCGCCCCCCCATGTGTGTATACCGCCCCCCCATGTGTGTGTGGTGCCCCTATGTGTGTATAGCGCCCCCTATGTGTGTATACCGCCCCCCATGTGTGTACAGCACCCCCCATGTGTGTATAGCGCCCCCTATGTGTGTATACCGCCCTTGAGTGAACAGCACCCCCTATGTGTGTATAGTGCCCCTATGTGTGTATAGCGCCCCCTATGTGTGTATATCGCCCCCTATGTGTGTATATCGCCCCCTGTGTGTATAGCGCCCCCCATGTGTGTATAGCGCCCCCCATGTGTGTATAGCGCCCCCCATGTGTGTATAGCGCCCCCCCATGTGAGTATAGCGCCCCCATGTGTGTATAGCACCCCCATGTGTGTATAGCGCCCCCATGTGTGTATAGCGCCCCCCATGTGTGTATAGCGCCCCCCATGTGTGTATAGCGCCCCCCATGTGTGTATAGCGCCCCCCATGTGTGTATAGCGCTCCCTATGTGTGTATACCTCCCCCTATGTGTGTATAGCGCTCCCTATGTGTGTATACCGCCCCCTATGTGTGTATAGCGCTCCCTATGTGTGTATACCGTCCCCTATGTGTGTATAGCACCCCTTTTGTGTATATAGCGCCCCCTATGTGTGTATAGCGCCCCTTATGTGTGTATAGCGCCCCCTATGTGTGTATACCGCCCCTATGTGTGTACAGCACCCCCTATGTGTGTATACCGCCCCCTATGTGTGTATAGCGCTCCCTATGTGTGTATATCGTCCCCTATGTGTGTATAGCACCCCTTTTGTGTATATAGCGCCCCCTATGTGTGTATAGCGCCCCTTATGTGTGTATAGCGCCCCCTATGTGTGTATACCGCCCCTATGTGTGTACAGCACCCCCTATGTGTGTATAGTGCCCCTATGTGTGTATACCGCCCCCCATGTGTGTATAGCGCCCCACATGTGTGTATAGTGCCCCTATGTGTGTATACCGCCCCCTATGTGTGTATAGCGCTCCCTATGTGTGTATAGCACCCCCTATGTGTATATAGCGCCCCCTATGTGTATATAGCGCCACCCTATGTGTGTATACCGCCCCTATTTGTGTACAGCACCCCCTATGTGTGTATAGTGCCCCTATGTGTGTATAGCGCCCCCTATGTGTATATAGCGACCCCCTATGTGTGTATAGTGCCCCTATGTGTGTATAGTGCCCCCTATGTGTATATAGCGCCCCCTATGTATATAGCGCCCCCTATGTATATAGCGCCCCCTGTGTGTATAGCGCCCCCTAAGTGTGTATACCGCCCCCCCATGTGTGTATACTGCCCCCCATGTGTGTATAGCACCCCCTATGTGTGTATACCGCCCCCCATGTGTGTATAGCGCTCCCTATGTGTGTATACCATCCCCTATGTGTGTATAGCACCCCCTATGTATATATAGCGCCCCCTATGTGTGTATAGCGCCCCCTATGTGTGTATAGTGCCCCCTGTCTGTATACCGCCCCTATGTGTGTACAGCACCCCCTATGTGTGTATAGTGCCCCTATGTGTGTATACCGCCCCCTATGTGTATATAGCGACCCCCTGTGTGTGTATACCGTCCCCTATGTGTGTATAGTGCCCCCTATGTGTATATAGCGCCCCCTATGTGTATATAGCGCCCCCTATGTGTGTATAGCGCCCCCTATGTGTGTATAGCGCCCCCCATGTGTGTATACCGCCCCCCATGTGTGTATAGCACCCCCTATGTGTATAGCGCCCCCTATGTGTGTATAGCGCTCCCTATGTGAGTATAGCGCTCCCTATGTGAGTATAGTGCCCCCTATGTGTATATAGCGTCCCCCTATGTGTATATAGCGCCCCCCTGTGTGTATAGTGCCCCTATGTGTGTATAGCGCCCCCCATGTGTGTATACCGCCCCCCATGTGTGTATACCGCCCCCCATGTGTGTATACCGCCCCCCTGTGTGTATAGCACCCCCTGTGTGTGTATAGCGCCCCCTATGTGTGTATAGTGCCCCCTATGTGTGCATAGCGCTCCCTATGTGTGTATAGTGCCCCCTATGTGTATATACCGCTCCCTATGTGTGTAAAGCGCCCCCTATGTGTGTATACCGCCCCCTATGTGTGTATAGCACCCCCTATGAGTGTATACCGCCCCCCTATGTGTGTATACCGCCCCCCATGTGTGTATAGCGCCCCCCATGCGTGTATAGTGCCCCTATGTGTGTATACCGCCCCCCATGTGTGTATACCGCCCCCCATGTGTGTATAGAGCCCCACATGTGTGTATAGTGCCCCTATGTGTGTATACCGCCCCCCATGTGTGTACAGCACCCCCTATGTGTGTACAGCACCCCCTATGTGTGTATAGCGCCCCCTATGTGTGTATAGCGCCCCCTATGTGTGTATACCGCCCCCTATGTGTGTATACCGCCCCCCCATGTGTGTATACCGCCCCCCCATGTGTGTATACCGCCCCCCCATGTGTGTATACCGCCCCCCATGTGTGTATACCGCCCCCCCATGTGTGTATAGCGCCCCCTATGTGTGTATGGTGCCCCTATGTGTGTATAGCGCCCCCTATGTGTGTATACCGCTCCCCATGTGTGTACAGCACCCCCCATGTGTGTATAGCGCCCCCTATGTGTGTATAGCGCCCCCCATGTGTGTATACCGCCCCCCATGTGTGTATAGCACCCCCTATGTGTATAGCGCCCCCTATGTGTGTATAGCACTCCCTATGTGAGTATAGCGCTCCCTATGTGAGTATAGTGCCCCCTATGTGTATATAGCGTCCCCCTATGTGTATATAGCGCCCCCGTGTGTATAGTGCCCCTATGTGTGTATAGCGCCCCCCATGTGTGTATAGCGCCCCCCATGTGTGTATACCGCCCCCCATGTGTGTATACCGCCCCCCTGTGTGTATAGCGCCCCCTATGTGTGTATAGCGCCCCCTATGTGTGTATAGCGCCCCCTATGTGTGCATAGCGCTCCCTATGTGTGTATAGTGCCCCCTATGTGTGTATACCGCTCCCTATGTGTGTATAGCGCCCCCTATGTGTGTATACCGCCCCCCTATGTGTGTATAGCACCCCCTATGAGTGTATACCGCCCCCCTATGTGTGTATAGCGCCCCCCATGCGTGTATAGTGCCCCTATGTGTGTATACCGCCCCCATGTGTGTATAGCGCTCCCTATGTGTGTATACCGCCCCCCATGTGTGTATAGCGCCCCACATGTGTGTATAGTGCCCCTATGTGTGTATACCGCCCCCCTATGTGTGTATAGCACCCCCTATGAGTGTATACCGCCCCCCTATGTGTGTACAGCGCCCCCTATGTGTGTACAGCGCCCCCTATGTGTGTATACCGCCCCCTATGTGTGTATACCGCCCCCTATGTGTGTATACCGCCCCCTATGTGTGTATACCGCCCCCTATGTGTGTATACCGCCCCCTATGTGTGTATACCGCCCCCTATGTGTGTATACCGCCCCCTATGTGTGTATAGCGCCCCCTATGTGTGTATACCGCCCCCCCATGTGTGTAAACCGCCCCCCCATGTGTGTATACCGCCCCCCCATGTGTGTATACCTCCCCCCCCATGTGTGTGTGGTGCCCCTATGTGTGTATAGCGCCCCCTATGTGTGTATACCGCCCCCCATGTGTGTACAGCACCCCCCATGTGTGTATAGCGCCCCCTATGTGTGTATACCGCCCTTGAGTGAACAGCACCCCCTATGTGTGTATACTGCCCCTATGTGTGTATAGCGCCCCCTATGTGTGTATAGCGCCCCCCATGTGTGTATAGCGCCCCCCATGTGTGTATAGCGCCCCCATGTGTGTATAGCGCCCCCCATGTGTGTATAGCGCCCCCCATGTGTGTATAGCGCCCCCCATGTGTGTATAGCGCCCCCATGTGTGTATAGCGCCCCCATGTGTGTATAGCGACCCCATGTGTGTATAGCGCCCCCCATGTGTGTATAGCGCCCCCCATGTGTGTATAGCGCCCCCCATGTGTGTATAGTGCCCCCCATGTGTGTATAGCGCTCCCTATGTGTGTATACCTCCCCCTATGTGTGTATAGCGCTCCCTATGTGTGTATACCGCCCCCTATGTGTGTATAGCGCTCCCTATGTGTGTATACCGTCCCCTATGAGTGTATAGCACCCCTTTTGTGTATATAGCGCCCCCTATGTGTGTATAGCGCCCCTTATGTGTGTATAGCGCCCCCTATGTGTGTATACCGCCCCTATGTGTGTACAGTACCCCCTATGTGTGTATAGTGCCCCTATGTGTGTATACCGCCCCCCATGTGTGTATAGCGCCCCACATGTGTGTATAGTGCCCCTATGTGTGTATACCGCCCCCTATGTGTGTATAGCGCTCCCTATGTGTGTATAGCACCCCCTATGTGTATATAGCGCCCCCTATGTGTATATAGCGCCCCCTATGTGTATTGTCGAAGTCAGAAAAATGTCTCAATGCACGTTGCCATATTTGCACCGCACACTGGTCCGTGCTGCGCGTGCGTGCACTCTCCCGTGGAAGCGCATACCCGCAATAACGTGCACTCGCAGGCGCGGTATGCGTATTTACGGTAGAGTTTACGTGGTCGCAGCGTGCGACCCATTCGTTACATGTTTTCACAATTAATGTAGTTTATAGATCATGGTCCCTTTGATAGATTCTGAAAGTTTAGTTAATATAGAAGGTCCCTGAGCTGAGGAATCCCTCTTTGCATCGTACGAAGGGTCTAACAGGAATCATACAGCAGTGTTTGGTACCCATCGGAAGAGTATTTAATTAGCAATATTCCGGTGTTGGTTTGGAGCGTATTAATCGCTCGTGCGAATAGTTATGGACATAAGAAGTTTATGCTCATTTCTATTATTTACTCATACTCAGGTATGCGGCGGGAAACCTAGTTTCCCACCCACCTGAGCTGTTGGAAATCGTCACAGCCCACCTGTATGAATCACCCTATGACCTTTTGTTATGATGCAGGGCCGAATTCCTTCGGCCAATGAACAATGGGATTGTAGGGACTATGAGATTGCATTGTGTGTGGGGCATAAATAGGCAGGCCGACCATATCCAAAGTCACTCTCTCATCAACGGTTATCTGCTGATAGCCGGGAGCTGGATATCGAGGCGCATGCGATCGTTACCCTTTGTGCGTAAGTTTTCTCTCCGTAATCATTGTCTTTCTGTGAGCCAATTTCTCTCTCTCTCTCTATCTCTCTCTCTCCTCTTTTCTCTTATATCTCTCATAGTATTATAGCATTGTATTGTATTGCATTTAGGTTAGTATAGTATTGTCTTTTTGTATTTATTGTTTAGATCTGTGGTTAGGAAGTCTCTGTTATATTGTAGTGTATCATTTGTACTGTTATCCCCTTTTACAAGTATATTAGATATAATACAGTTAATAGGCCTTGGAACCTAAACCAGTATCTGTGTATTTTCTATAGTGTTGAGTGTTCACTTGAGCGTCGGTGACGCTCAAGCAGCTTTGTAGATAGTCAGGTTACACAAGGTTGCACTTACACCCTGTACTCACATTAAGGTATTCAGTGTATTTCATTGGTAAAAGGTTTAGACATAAAGGTATAGTGTTGTGAGCGTCTGCATCGCTGGTGACCTCCTCGTGGTCTCGAGTGTACGCTACGCTACAGCGAATCATTCCCCTAGACATAACCAATAACGTGTCCTGTGATCACTGGGCCGTGAGCGAACGTGACGCTTGAGCGTCTCGCCTACGGCTGAGCGATCGTTACGCAGATAGCGTACCATTACGGTACTTCTTAAGTAAACAGCGTACAGTGTTCTTAGCTTCATAAAGGGTTGTTTATACGACAAAGGAATTTAGCATTGTCAATTGGGGACTCGTCCTATACTTCTCACATCTACACTAGGTAGATCAGCAGACATTATCCCCCAGCAAAGGGTGGGAGATTGTCTCATAGTGCTGGCGGGATAAGCGTCTGCTTCGCTTAGATAAAGAGTGCTGAAGGAACCCGGTAACCGGAAGTAAGAACAAAACGCTTGTGTCTTTTTTAAAACTGTTTATTTTTCTTTTGTCTTGCGTACGCACGCATATACCTGCATTTCTTTTCACTTGTGTATTTCATTTTTCGTATATCACTATTCCTGTTTGCCAATTTTTATAGTTGATAGAAAGTGCTAAAAGGAGATTTGCTGTTATTTCATAGTAGAGGTAATAGTTAAAGTATAGAACAAACACACGGTTTATAGATACAAGGCAGTCAGTGTGGATTGCGGTAGATGATCAGGGATCATTTACATTGACAAAAATATATTGTGTTACGGTGGATCTTTTACATTGCGTACACGTGTCGCTAACAAAGACTAGCGTACGCAATCCAAAAGGCAGACGCACGCAGCGTACATTACGCAACGTAGCGTCCGGTTACGCCCACGTAGCTCAAGCCACGAAAAGTTGGATTTTAGCGCAAAGCGATAATTAGCGCAAAGGCGATAAGTAACGCACAGCGGTAGATAACGCGAAGCGGTAAATAACGCAAATCTATTTTTTGGAAAATCTGAAATTTAGTTTAACAGATCCTGCTCCTAATTAGTAACACTGTTGGACTGAAGACAATTTCTGCGCAGAAATAGATATAGAAACAAAAGTGTACATGTGTTGAGTGAGTGTGTTTTTGTATACAAAAGTTTATATAACTTTAAGGTGGAACCACAAGGAAAGCCGAGTACTCGTCAAGGGACATACGTGTAAGTGACATATACGGTGGCTAGGGAGGCATCCCTGGTTAAATAATATTTGAGCATTAGAGTATAGCGGACAATAAGGTAACAGACCAGGAGGTCATAAGGTAACAGACCAGGAGGTCATAAGGTAACAGGTAAAATAGACAAAGAGGTCCGCTATAAAAGTCCAGTGGCACAACGCCTGGGGTGTTGGTGCAGAACCCATATAGGCCATACAAGCTCTTGCTGAAGGAATCGCGGCCGGAAACATCGATTCCATTAATCCTTCAGTACATAACAGGTAGTGCTTATGTACTGAACGATTGGACCGCACGTAATTGTGTGCAGTAGTTAGTAATCTGACCTAATACCATTAGAGTAAAGTGGTCACAAACGCTATTTGTACATTCTGACGTGATTTGTGTAATTTTTTATTTTTTTGGGAAGGGAAGTTCGCTGGTCACTCAGGAACTATCCAACAACCGATACTTGCTGGGGAAAGCGCCCCAGTAAATAAAGGTTCACAGGGGCCCTGTGTTGGGTACCGCAGCTCTGGATACAGTGATTGCAGTACTGGCCAACGTGGGCGAGAAGTAAGTGGGGTACTTGAGAAACCACCACCGCCGGCCTGCCCAAGGACATCTTGGTTTGTTTGTAAGGGTTCGCTGAAAGCCTTGATATTCAAGGAGGAATAAGCAACGCCTGCAGATTATGGGGGCCAGTTGTTCAGGTAGGGGGCGATCAACCTCGGTTCGGGTTGATTCAGAGAACCGATCCATCGGGTCGGCACGATATGTGATGTGTAAGAAATATGGAAATCACGCTGAAGTTTTATGTGATGAATGGGAGAGAATGACTGTACAAGACAGGGACAAATTCCCAAGAATAGGTAGCTTTAGTCCAGAAGTGTTACAAAATTTAAGGAGGAGGATAAGTCTCATTGAACCAACGAAGAGACAAAATAAACATTATGAATATTTACAGTTATGGCAACAGGAAAGTGAATTACAAAGAGAGTCTATTGACTTTTCTGACTCTTATCTTGAGAGGAGAGACATGGCATCAGGAGAGGAGTTGATTGCGGAGAGAAAAGCACAAAAGTGGAACAATAAAAACGCTCTTAGCAACTGTAATATAGATCATAAGAATAAGGGTAATAAATGTAACAATGATTATTGTAATACTGTTGAATGTACAACTATTAACCTATGCAAGTCGCACCCCATGTTAAACTTTCCTCAGGAACACCAACAAGAAAGTGAGCCCAGAACGATGTCAGCACCTCTTCCAGCAACCATCACAAAAGCCATCCAGGTGGACGCGACCAAATTGGTAAAGGCAATAATCGAACCCCCTAACGGAGGGTCAGGTGAGGTCGTGTCCACAGGTACGTACAATGTTTCATATCACGCACAAACAGATGTACCCCATATTGTAAGACCAACACAAGATGATGTAACTGAGCTCGATCTGGCCAGGGTGATCTCAGTCCCCAATGGGAAGACTGACGATCAGGGAATCATTCCCGTCAAGGACAGTGCAATGCGCTGTCTCTTGTCTCGGACCGAATTGAGATCAATTATGTCTGAATTTCCTGATCCGAGGAAAAATCTAGCCAAATGTCAAAGGTTTATTAAAGAACTAGGAAACGCCACAGAACCCACCAACAAAGAGTGGCGGACAGTGCTGAGGGCATGTTTGCCCTCCAGTGTTGACCCTGAAAAATTAATTGCTGATTGTAAATTAAACACGGAGGTACCCTGTATGGAGGAACACAATCAGGAATGTATTAGGCAGATTAACCGACAGTTAGGAATATATTTCCCAACCGCTGTCAAGTGGAATGAAATTTTCTCCATAAGGCAAAACGAAAAGGAAAATGTTTCTAATTATTTCAATCGAGCACTGCAAATAATGGCTAGAAACACTGGGATCGCAGACATCAAGACAAATGCACAACATAAAGGAATAGCGGTTAAGGTATTAATGAATGGTTTAAAGGATGAATTAAAAACAAGGGTACAGACCACCAACCCAAACTGGAGAGAGATCTCGGTGGCCGCACTAAGAGAGGCCGTCATTAATCATGATCAGAATATCACCAGGTACAGAGAGTCACTAAGAGATAAGTTAATGGCATCAAATATACAGGCCCAAACCACAAGACCACCCCAACAAAAGCCACACACCCCTGCGAGAAATCCAGATATGGAAGTCTGTTACAGTTGTCATAAAAAGGGACACATTGCAAGAGATTGTAGATCAAGAGAAAGACAACACCATAATCATGAAATCCAAGGAATCAGGGAAGTACAGGGGAAACGGTTGACGATGATGAGCATCCGAGCGTTTGAGGAGGCATCAAACCAACCAAAACCTCAGGTCACTGACACGTGGAGGAAGCCCAGGAGTTGCTATAATTGCCAGAAGGAAGGCCATTATGCAAGAGATTGCAGGCATAACAGCCCACATAAAGTTAGACCCCCTAGACCAAGAAATGAGCAAAATTACAATACACACCATTACAATCAAGGATCACATAGGCAGGAAAGGTGATTATTAGGAATGGAGGCAAGCCTGAGGTAACGGTTAATGAAGTGGGAGGTCATTCACTGAAGACACAGGAATGACCAGGTTAAACGTTGTAAATGTATTTGTGGAAAAAAAAATAAATGTTTTTTCTCTCTCTCTCTATCCCCATCTCTGACGATTATTGGTAAGAATTCGAACATTGCATATTCGCTTGGTCCTTGCAGAAGTCTACCAAACCCCAGCATGACCTATCCACCACAATGTATTCTGGCCAGATACAGACAGTGGAATAATGCAAGTGCTGGTGGGGAGGGACTGCTCAAGGAAACCATTAGACACGTAGATACGACAGCCTAATAGTCTGACAATGTTTTCTTAATGTTGACAATGTTTAAAAAAAAAAATGCTTTGTTTCTCTTCTCTTATTGATGGTTAAAGACGAGTTATGTAATATATAGATATGCACATGAATTGTTCTCTATCTCTTTTTTTTTTTTTTTTCTCTCTCTCTTCTCACTTATGTTTTCATGGTTTAAAGATGGTATGTCACCCCTCAGTTGGACCAATGGTAATGCCAGATTTTTGCTCCTTACAGAAAGATCGCCGGTTAGGAAGGAATATTGCATCACCAGAATGTTCGTTTGGAAGACTGAGAGACAGCACCTTTGAGAGGACAGCAGAACAAGAAGAACAACAAGACGAGAGAACTTATTATCGTAACAAGTTCTCTCCCCCTCAAACTGTTTTCTTATACCCCATTTACAAATTTCTTCTTTTCTCCTCCTGTAAGATGGACTTGCCCCAAGAGACTGTGATATGGATTTTCCCGTTAACCATGATGTTGACCAGAGCAGTCTGTTTCGGTGGGAGTACCAGTGAGGTCGAGAAAGGATCCAGAAAGGTCCTGATGACTGAGACGGAGGTGTAAATTTCCAATAGCAACCCAATCACCAAGCAAAGGCGAGTACCGGGCACGATCTAACAACCATGTTATTTGTAAACAACTGTGAAGGAATGTTAGTTCAAAAAGAAAGTTGTATCTGTAGGCTCTGTAACAAAGAAATGCCAATCCAGTTTTAATATCCATATGGACCGGCATCCATTGAGTGACTATCACTCCTTAGTGGGTAATGTGTTAAATAAGACCGATTGTTGGGTATGCTCTCAAGTACCTCAGGGTCACAGCAAATCAGGGCTAGTACCATTTCCTTTAACGTTAGGGGAGGTACTTGAGCTAAGTGGTGGGAGACCGGTGGACCGGAGGTTTAATATCTCCAGCCCTCCTAGTTTGAAGCTCCACCAATACCATGTGGATAGGTCCCTCTTATGTTTTAATATCTCCAATCCTAGAAAACCGGGAAATTGGGAAGTGTCATGGAGCAACCTTACCATGACCTTTTCACACAGAGCAGATAGAATGCCTACAGATACAGAGCTCGTACGCCACATAGCCAGTAGAGGAAAATCTTTTCGGTATCGATATACCTTAGGAAATAGGATTACTAGAGTTGGAGAGGTATCACCAGGATACTGTGCACATGTCATACAAACTGATACGTGCATTAGGCAGATGGAAGAATTAGGGTCAGGAGATTTCACCAGGAAGGTTTGTAACATGGTCATGTCCTTCTCCGTCCCATATGTTCTCCCCGATGATGCATATTTCATATGCGGGAGAAAGGCGTACAAGTGGCTTGCCCCAAACTCTGAAGGATTGTGTTATATTGGAAAAGTATTGCCTGAAGTGATGACTTTTACACATGACAAAATGAAGGACATACACCGTGGTGCCCAAGCTCCTTACACTCACACTCACTACGAGCACCGAGTTAAAAGACAACTGTCAGAAAGATTAGAGCATCCGGCCTCTGATCTTATCCATGAATCCACCGGGATTCAGGTTCTGGTAGCGTTAGATTTCACTCGTACCGCTCGAGGAGTGATGAATTATAGATACATTTCCGCACTCGCCAATTTGTTAGATAATATCACTGAAATGTATGATGACACGTTTAGATACACTGGAAGAGAACTTCAAGCTTACAAAACAGAACTAGTTCAGCATAGGATGGTTCTCAATTACCTTACAGCAGTAACAGGCGGATATTGTGTTACATTGGCAACACAGTACGGCATAAAGTGTTGCACGTATATCACAAATAGCACCGAGGATCCGGTAGAGGTCATAGACCAAAAGATGGATGATATTCTCCAATTAAAGTGGGAATTTCGTCGAAAACACAATCTCACCCTTGCTGCTGTAGGTAATGAGCTGACTGGTTGGGTGTCATGGTTGAACCCGCGAAATTGGTTCTCCGGTTTGGGAGAATGGGCTCAAGGAGTCATAATGGATGTTGGAAAGTTTCTCCTTTGTATCCTGGGTGTCATTATATCGATTGGATTGATATTTAGATGCGGGCAGGCTTTAATGAGGTGCAAACAAAGTACAAGAGTGATGAGCTTGAGGAGTGAGGAAACTGTAATTAACCTGGATTTGATTTATGACCCAATGATAGAAACCATGATGTGATGAAAATGCGATTGTACGGTCCGTTTCTTTCACCTGTTTTTCTGCTTTTCTCCAAGATACAAAGACCCCTTGGACGAGGAAGTTGACGAGACGGTACACAGACAAGACAACAGACAAGACCAAAGATGCAGCTTTTGACCACTTGAGAAATGGACACTTGATGAACTTTGCCATGGATCCCCAGTTTCCCTAGTACTTTTAAACTCACGCTAGCCCAACATTTTTTGTAAATCTGATGGCTCAGACAAAGCTATTTGCTCATGCCTAAGGAGCAATACAGCGCAAAGAAGACGACTCTCAACAGATACCGAACACAACTTCGACGACAGATGTACATTTCCCTGACATAGAATATCATTGCATTTTCCATAAGTGTTCTTTATCTTCATCTCTACAACCCTCAGGTAATAACACACATAGTCGATAGGGAATACAGGCACAGATATCAGCAACCACATACCTCCCCCATTCATGTATCATCAACTAAAATGTGCATCCCCATTTTGTTGCAACCACAGCCGAAATGAGCTCGGTAGAGTTTGACAGCCCATCCACAGACCCTTAGTACGGGATAAGAAGGAATTCAAATGTATACTTCGCAATACCTCGAAGCTTGATTTACCACACGTACGGCACGATGATACATGACCCCCCAAACATGGACTCATACACACATGCTTCTACTTTCTCACTAGGTCATACCCTTTTCACACCTACTCCTCTCTCCTTCCCTACCCCACCATGGAAATCAATTAACCCCTGACTTACATTTTTCTCCTTAAATGTTTTGTGGCAGTTATTATTGACTGCCAAAGGGTGGACTGTCGAAGTCAGAAAAATGTCTCAATGCACGTTGCCATATTTGCACCGCACACTGGTCCGTGCTGCGCGTGCGTGCACTCTCCCGTGGAAGCGCATACCCACAATAACGTGCACTCGCAGGCGCGGTATGCGTATTTACGGTAGAGTTTACGTGGTCGCAGCGTGCGACCCATTCGTTACATGTTTTCACAATTAATGTAGTTTATAGATCATGGTCCCTTTGATAGATTCTGAAAGTTTAGTTAATATAGAAGGTCCCTGAGCTGAGGAATCCCTCTTTGCATCGTACGAAGGGTCTAACAGGAATCATACAGCAGTGTTTGGTACCCATCGGAAGAGTATTTAATTAGCAATATTCCGGTGTTGGTTTGGAGCGTATTAATCGCTCATGCGAATAGTTATGGACATAAGAAGTTTATGCTCATTTCTATTATTTACTCATACTCAGGTATGCGGCGGGAAACCTAGTTTCCCACCCACCTGAGCTGTTGGAAATCGTCACAGCCCACCTGTATGAATCACCCTATGACCTTTTGTTATGATGCAGGGCCGAATTCCTTCGGCCAATGAACAATGGGATTGTAGGGACTATGAGATTGCATTGTGTGTGGGGCATAAATAGGCAGGCCGACCATATCCAAAGTCACTCTCTCATCAACGGTTATCTGCTGATAGCCGGGAGCTGGATATCGAGGCGCATGCGATCGTTACCCTTTGTGCGTAAGTTTTCTCTCCGTAATCATTGTCTTTCTGTGAGCCAATTTCTCTCTCTCTCTCTATCTCTCTCTCTCCTCTTTTCTCTTATATCTCTCATAGTATTATAGCATTGTATTGTATTGCATTTAGGTCAGTATAGTATTGTCTTTTTGTATTTATTGTTTAGTTCTGTGGTTAGGAAGTCTCTGTTATATTGTAGTGTATCATTTGTACTGTTATCCCCTTTTACAAGTATATTAGATATAATACAGTTAATAGGCCTTGGAACCTAAACCAGTATCTGTGTATTTTCTATAGTGTTGAGTGTTCACTTGAGCGTCGGTGACGCTCAAGCAGCTTTGTAGATAGTCAGGTTACACAAGGTTGCACTTACACCCTGTACTCACATTAAGGTATTCAGTGTATTTCATTGGTAAAAGGTTTAGACATAAAGGTATAGTGTTGTGAGCGTCTGCATCGCTGGTGACCTCCTCGTGGTCTCGAGTGTACGCTACGCTACAGCGAATCATTCCCCTAGACATAACCAATAACGTGTCCTGTGATCACTGGGCCGTGAGCGAACGTGACGCTTGAGCGTCTCGCCTACGGCTGAGCGATCGTTACGCAGATAGCGTACCATTACGGTACTTCTTAAGTAAACAGCGTACAGTGTTCTTAGCTTCATAAAGGGTTGTTTATACGACAAAGGAATTTAGCATTGTCAGTATATAGCGCCCCCCTATGTGTGTATAGCGCCCCCTATGTGTGTATACCGCCCCTATTTGTGTACAGCACCCCCTATGTGTGTATAGTGCCCCTATGTGTGTATACCGCCCCCCATGTGTGTATAGCGCCCCCTATGTGTATATAGCGACCCCCTATGTGTGTATAGTGCCCCTATGTGTGTATAGTGCCCCCTATGTGTATATAGCGCCCCCTATGTATATAGCGCCCCCTGTGTGTATAGTGCCCCTATGTGTGTATACCGCCCCCCCATGTGTGTATACTGCCCCCCATGTGTGTATAGCACCCCCTATGTGTGTATACCGCCCCCCATGTGTGTATAGCGCTCCCTATGTGTGTATACCATCCCCTATGTGTGTATAGCACCCCCTATGTATATATAACGCCCCCTATGTGTGTATAGCGCCCCCTATGTGTGTATAGTGCCCCCTGTCTGTATACCGCCCCTATGTGTGCACAGCACCCCCCTATGTGTGTATAGTGCCCCTATGTGTGTATACCGCCCCCTATGTGTATATAGCGACCCCCTATGTGTGTATACCGTCCCCTGTGTGTGTATAGTGCCCCCTATGTGTATATAGCGCCCCCTATGTGTATATAGCGCCCCCTATGTGTGTATAGCGCCCCCTATGTGTGTATAGCGCCCCCCATGTGTGTATACCGCCCCCCATGTGTGTATAGCACCCCCTATGTGTATAGCGCCCCCTATGTGTGTATAGCGCTCCCTATGTGAGTATAGCGCTCCCTATGTGAGTATAGTGCCCCCTATGTGTATATAGCGTCCCCCTATGTGTATATAGCGCCCCCCTGTGTGTATAGTGCCCCTATGTGTGTATAGCGCCCCCATGTGTGTATAGCGCCCCCCATGTGTGTATACCGCCCCCCATGTGTGTATACCGCCCCCCATGTGTGTATACCGCCCCCATGTGTGTATACCGCCCCCCATGTGTGTATACCGCCCCCCTGTGTGTATAGCACCCCCTGTGTGTGTATAGCGCCCCCTATGTGTGTATAGTGCCCCCTATGTGTGCATAGCGCTCCCTATGTGTGTATAGTGCCCCCTATGTGTATATAGCGCCCCCCTATGTGTATATAGCGCCCCCTATGTGCATATAGCGCCCCCTATGTGTGTATAGCGCCCCCTATGTGTGTATAGCGCCCCCCATGTGTGTATACCGCCCATGTGTGTATAGCACCCCCTATGTGTATAGCGCCCCCTATGTTTGTATAGCGCTCCCTATGTGAGTATAGCGCTCCCTATGTGAGTATAGTGCCCCCTATGTGTATATAGCGTCCCCCTATGTGTATATAGCGCCCCCGTGTGTATAGTGCCCCTATGTGTGTATAGCGCCCCCATGTGTGTATAGCGCCCCCCATGTGTGTATACCGCCCCCCATGTGTGTATACCGCCCCCCATGTGTGTATACCGCCCCCCTGTGTGTATAGCACCCCCTATGTGTGTATAGCGCCCCCTATGTGTGTATAGTGCCCCCTATGTGTGCATAACGCTCCCTATGTGTGTATAGTGCCCCCTATGTGTATATACCGCTCCCTATGTGTGTATAGCGCCCCCTATGTGTGTATACCGCCCCCCTATGTGTGTATAGCACCCCCTATGAGTGTATACCGCCCCCCTATGTGTGTATAGCGCCCCCCATGCGTGTATAGTGCCCCTATGTGTGTATACCGCCCCCATGTGTGTATAGCGCTCCCTATGTGTGTATACCGCCCCCCATGTGTGTATAGCGCCCCACATGTGTGTATAGTGCCCCTATGTGTGTATACCGCCCCCCTATGTGTGTATAGCACCCCCTATGAGTGTATACCGCCCCCCTATGTGTGTACAGCACCCCCTATGTGTGTATTCCGCCCCCTATGTGTGTATACCGCCCCCTATGTGTGTATACCGCCCCCTATGTGTGTATACCGCCCCCTATGTGTGTATACCGCCCCCTATGTGTGTATACCGCCCCCTATGTGTGTATAGCGCCCCCTATGTGTGTATACCGCCCCCCCATGTGTGTATACCGCCCCCCCATGTGTGTATACCGCCCCCCCATGTGTGTATACCGCCCCCCCATGTGTGTGTGGTGCCCCTATGTGTGTATAGCGCCCCCTATGTGTGTATACCGCCCCCCATGTGTGTACAGCACCCCCCATGTGTGTATAGCACCCCCTATGTGTGTATACCGCCCTTGAGTGAACAGCACCCCCTATGTGTGTATAGTGCCCCTATGTGTGTATAGCGCCCCCTATGTGTGTATATCGCCCCCTATGTGTGTATAGCGCCCCCCATGTGTGTATAGCGCCCCCCATGTGTGTATAGCGCCCCCATGTGTGTATAGCGCCCCCCATGTGTGTATAGCGCCCCCCATGTGTGTATAGCGCCCCCCCATGTGTGTATAGCGCCCCCATGTGTGTATAGCGCCCCCATGTGTGTATAGCGCCCCCATGTGTGTATAGCGCCCCCCATGTGTGTATAGCGCCCCCCATGTGTGTATAGCGCCCCCCATGTGTGTATAGTGCCCCCCATGTGTGTATAGCGCTCCCTATGTGTGTATACCTCCCCCTATGTGTGTATAGCGCTCCCTATGTGTGTATACCGCCCCCTATGTGTGTATAGCGCTCCCTATGTGTGTATACCGTCCCCTATGTGTGTATAGCACCCCTTTTGTGTATATAGCGCCCCCTATGTGTGTATAGCGCCCCTTATGTGTGTATAGCGCCCCCTATGTGTGTATACCGCCCCTATGTGTGTACAGCACCCCCTATGTGTGTATACCGCCCCCTATGTGTGTATAGCGCTCCCTATGTGTGTATACCGTCCCCTATGTGTGTATAGCACCCCTTTTGTGTATATAGTGCCCCCTATGTGTGTATAGCGCCCCTTATGTGTGTATAGCGCCCCCTATGTGTGTATACCGCCCCTATGTGTGTACAGCACCCCCTATGTGTGTATAGTGCCCCTATGTGTGTATACCGCCCCCCATGTGTGTATAGTGCCCCTATGTGTGTATACCGCCCCCTATGTGTGTATAGCGCTCCCTATGTGTGTATAGCACCCCCTATGTGTATATAGCGCCCCCTATGTGTATATAGCGCCACCCTATGTGTGTATACCGCCCCTATTTGTGTACAGCACCCCCTATGTGTGTATAGTGCCCCTATGTGTGTATAGCGCCCCCTATGTGTATATAGCGACCCCCTATGTGTGTATAGTGCCCCTATGTGTGTATAGTGCCCCCTATGTGTATATAGCGCCCCCTATGTATATAGCGCCCCCTGTGTGTATAGTGCCCCTATGTGTGTATAGCGCCCCCTATGTGTGTATACCGCCCCCCCATGTGTGTATACTGCCCCCCATGTGTGTATAGCACCCCCTATGTGTGTATACCGCCCCCCATGTGTGTATAGCGCTCCCTATGTGTGTATACCATCCCCTGTGTGTGTATAGCACCCCCTATTTATATATAGCGCCCCCTATGTGTGTATAGTGCCCCCTGTCTGTATACCGCCCCTATGTGTGTACAGCACCCCCTATGTGTGTATAGTGCCCCCTATGTGTATATAGCGACCCCCTATGTGTGTATACCGTCCCCTATGTGTGTATAGTGCCCCCTATGTGTATATAGCGCCCCCTATGTGTATATAGCGCCCCCTATGTGTGTATAGCGCCCCCCATGTGTGTATACCGCCCCCCATGTGTGTATACCGCCCCCCATGTGTGTATAGCACCCCCTATGTGTATAGCGCCCCCTATGTGTGTATAGCGCTCCCTATGTGAGTATAGCGCTCCCTATGTGAGTATAGTGCCCCCTATGTGTATATAGCGTCCCCCTATGTGTATATAGCGCCCCCCTGTGTGTATAGTGCCCCTATGTGTGTATAGCGCCCCCCATGTGTGTATACCGCCCCCCATGTGTGTATACCGCCCCCCATGTGTGTATACGGCCCCCTTGTGTGTATACCGCCCCCCATGTGTGTATACCGCCCCCCATGTGTGTATACCGCCCCCCTGTGTGTATAGCACCCCCTGTGTGTGTATAGCGCCCCCTATGTGTGTATAGTGCCCCCTATGTGTGCATAGCGCTCCCTATGTGTGTATAGTGCCCCCTATGTGTATATACCGCTCCCTATGTGTGTATAGCGCCCCCTATGTGTGTATACCGCCCCCTATGTGTGTATAGCACCCCCTATGAGTGTATACCGCCCCCCTATGTGTGTATACCGCCCCACATGTGTGTATAGCGCCCCCCATGCGTGTATAGTGCCCCTATGTGTGTATACCGCCCCCCATGTGTGTATACCGCCCCCCATGTGTGTATAGAGCCCCACATGTGTGTATAGTGCCCCTATGTGTGTATACCGCCCCCCATGTGTGTACAGCACCCCCTATGTGTGTACAGCACCCCCTATGTGTGTATAGCGCCCCCTATGTGTGTATAGCGCCCCCTATGTGTGTATACCGCCCCCCCATGTGTGTATACCGCCCCCCCATGTGTGTATACCGCCCCCCCATGTGTGTATACCGCCCCCCCATGTGTGTATACCGCCCCCCCATGTGTGTATACCGCCCCCTATGTGTGTATAGCGCCCCCTATGTGTGTATACCGCTCCCCATGTGTGTACAGCACCCCCCATGTGTGTATAGCGCCCCCTATGTGTGTATAGTGCCCCCCATGTGTGTATACCGCCCCCCATGTGTGTATAGCACCCCCTATGTGTATAGCGCCCCCTATGTGTGTATAGCGCTCCCTATGTGAGTATAGCGCTCCCTATGTGAGTATAGTGCCCCCTATGTGTATATAGCGTCCCCCTATGTGTATATAGCGCCCCCGTGTGTATAGTGCCCCTATGTGTGTATAGCGCCCCCCATGTGTGTATAGCGCCCCCCATGTGTGTATACCGCCCCCCATGTGTGTATACCGCCCCCCATGTGTGTATACCGCCCCCCTGTGTGTATAGCGCCCCCTATGTGTGTATAGTGCCCCCTATGTGTGCATAGCGCTCCCTATGTGTGTATAGTGCCCCCTATGTGTATATACCGCTCCCTATGTGTGTATAGCGCCCCCTATGTGTGTATACCGCCCCCCTATGTGTGTATAGCACCCCCTATGAGTGTATACCGCCCCCCTATGTGTGTATAGCGCCCCCCATGCGTGTATAGTGCCCCTATGTGTGTATACCGCCCCCATGTGTGTATAGCGCTCCCTATGTGTGTATACCGCCCCCCATGTGTGTATAGCGCCCCACATGTGTGTATAGTGCCCCTATGTGTGTATACCGCCCCCCTATGTGTGTATAGCACCCCCTATGAGTGTATACCGCCCCCCTATGTGTGTACAGCGCCCCCTATGTGTGTACAGCGCCCCCTATGTGTGTATACCGCCCCCTATGTGTGTATACCGCCCCCTATGTGTGTATACCGCCCCCTATGTGTGTATACCGCCCCCTATGTGTGTATACCGCCCCCTATGTGTGTATACCGCCCCCTATGTGTGTATAGCGCCCCCTCATGTGTGTATGCCGCCCCCCCATGTGTGTATACCGCCCCCCCATGTGTGTATACCGCCCCCCATGTGTGTATACCTCCCCCCCATGTGTGTGTGGTGCCCCTATGTGTGTATAGCGCCCCCTATGTGTGTATACCGCCCCCCATGTGTGTACAGCACCCCCCATGTGTGTATAGCGCCCCCTATGTGTGTATACCGCCCTTGAGTGAACAGCACCCCCTTTGTGTGTATAGTGCCCCTATGTGTGTATAGCGCCCCCTATGTGTGTATAGCGCCCCCCATGTGTGTATAGCGCCCCCCATGTGTGTATAGCGCCCCCCATGTGTGTATAGCGCCCCCCCATGTGTGTATAGCGCCCCCCCATGTGTGTATAGCGCCCCCCCATGTGTGTATAGCGCCCCCATGTGTGTATAGCGCCCCCATGTGTGTATAGCGCCCCCATGTGTGTATAGCGCCCCCCATGTGTGTATAGCGCCCCCCATGTGTGTATAGCGCCCCCCATGTGTGTATAGTGCCCCCCATGTGTGTATAGCGCTCCCTATGTGTGTATACCTCCCCCTATGTGTGTATAGCGCTCCCTATGTGTGTATACCGCCCCCTATGTGTGTATACCGCCCTTGAGTGAACAGCACCCCCTTTGTGTGTATAGTGCCCCTATGTGTGTATAGCGCCCCCTATGTGTGTATAGCGCCCCCCATGTGTGTATAGCGCCCCCCATGTGTGTATAGCGCCCCCCATGTGTGTATAGCGCCCCCCCATGTGTGTATAGCGCCCCCCCATGTGTGTATAGCGCCCCCCCATGTGTGTATAGCGCCCCCATGTGTGTATAGCGCCCCCATGTGTGTATAGCGCCCCCATGTGTGTATAGCGCCCCCCATGTGTGTATAGCGCCCCCCATGTGTGTATAGCGCCCCCCATGTGTGTATAGTGCCCCCCATGTGTGTATAGCGCTCCCTATGTGTGTATACCTCCCCCTATGTGTGTATAGCGCTCCCTATGTGTGTATACCGCCCCCTATGTGTGTATAGCGCTCCCTATGTGTGTATACCGTCCCCTATGTGTGTATAGCACCCCTTTTGTGTATATAGCGCCCCCTATGTGTGTATAGCGCCCCTTATGTGTGTATAGCGCCCCCTATGTGTGTATACCGCCCCTATGTGTGTACAGTACCCCCTATGTGTGTATAGTGCCCCTATGTGTGTATACCGCCCCCCATGTGTGTATAGCGCCCCACATGTGTGTATAGTGCCCCTATGTGTGTATACCGCCCCCTATGTGTGTATAGCGCTCCCTATGTGTGTATAGCACCCCCTATGTGTATATAGCGCCCCCTATGTGTATATAGCGCCCCCTATGTGTATATAGCGCCCCCTATGTGTGTATAGCGCCCCCTATGTGTGTATACCGCCCCTATTTGTGTACAGCACCCCCTATGTGTGTATAGTGCCCCTATGTGTGTATAGCGCCCCTATGTGTATATAGCGACCCCCTATGTGTGTATAGTGCCCCTATGTGTGTATAGTGCCCCCTATGTGTATATAGCGCCCCCTATGTATATAGCGCCCCCTGTGTGTATAGTGCCCCTATGTGTGTATACCGCCCCCCCATGTGTGTATACTGCCCCCCATGTGTGTATAGCACCCCCTATGTGTGTATACCGCCCCCCATGTGTGTATAGCGCTCCCTATGTGTGTATACCATCCCCTATGTGTGTATAGCACCCCCTATGTATATATAGCGCCCCCTATGTGTGTATAGCGCCCCCTATGTGTGTATAGTGCCCCCTGTCTGTATACCGCCCCTATGTGTGTACAGCACCCCCTATGTGTGTATAGTGCCCCTATGTGTGTATACCGCCCCCTATGTGTATATAGCGACCCCCTATGTGTGTATACCATCCCCTATGTGTGTATAGTGCCCCCTATGTGTATATAGCGCCCCCTATGTGTATATAGCGCCCCTATGTGTGTATAGCGCCCCCTATGTGTGTATAGCGCACCCCATGTGTGTATACCGCCCCCCATGTGTGTATAGCACCCCCTATGTGTATAGCGCCCCCTATGTGTGTATAGCGCTCCCTATGTGAGTATAGCGCTCCCTATGTGAGTATAGTGCCCCCTATGTGTATATAGCGTCCCCCTATGTGTATATAGCGCCCCCTGTGTGTATAGTGCCCCTATGTGTGTATAGCGCCCCCCATGTGTGTATACCGCCCCCCATGTGTGTATACCGCCCCCCATGTGTGTATACCGCCCCCCATGTGTGTATACCGCCCCCATGTGTGTATACCGCCCCCCATGTGTGTATACCGCCCCCCTGTGTGTATAGCACCCCCTGTGTGTGTATAGCGCCCCCTATGTGTGTATAGTGCCCCCTATGTGTGCATAGCGCTCCCTATGTGTGTATAGTGCCCCCTATGTGTATATACCGCTCCCTATGTGTGTATAGCGCCCCCTATGTGTGTATACCGCCCCCTATGTGTGTATAGCACCCCCTATGAGTGTATACCGCCCCCCTATGTGTGTATACCGCCCCCCATGTGTGTATAGCGCCCCCCATGCGTGTATAGTGCCCCTATGTGTGTATACCGCCCCCCATGTGTGTATACCGCCCCCCATGTGTGTATAGCGCCCCACATGTGTGTATAGTGCCCCTATGTGTGTATACCGCCCCCCATGTGTGTACAGCACCCCCTATGTGTGTACAGCGCCCCCTATGTGTGTACAGCGCCCCCTATGTGTGTATACCGCCCCCTATGTGTGTATACCGCCCCCTATGTGTGTATACCGCCCCCCCATGTGTGTATACCGCCCCCCCATGTGTGTATACCGCCCCCCATGTGTGTATACCCCCATGTGTGTATACCGCCCCCCCATGTGTGTATACCGCCCCCCCATATGTGTATACCGCCCCCCCATGTGTGTATAGCGCCCCCTATGTGTGTATGGTGCCCCTATGTGTGTATAGTGCCCCCTATGTGTGTACAGCACCCCCCATGTGTGTACAGCACCCCCCATGTGTGTATAGCGCCCCCTATGTGTGTATACCGCCCTTGTGTGAACAGCACCCCCTATGTGTGTATAGTGCCCCTATGTGTGTATAGCGCCCCCTATGTGTGTATAGCGCCCCCCATGTGTGTATAGCGCCCCCCATGTGTGTATAGCGCCCCCCATGTGTGTATAGCGCCCCCCATGTGTGTATAGCGCCCCCCATGTGTGTATAGCGCCCCCCATGTGTGTATAGCGCCCCCCATGTGTGTATAGCGCCCCCATGTGTGTATAGCGCCCCCATGTGTGTATAGCGCCCCCCATGTGTGTATAGCGCCCCCCATGTGTGTATAGTGCCCCTATGTGTGTATACCGCCCCCTATGTGTGTATAGCGCTCCCTATGTGTGTATACCGTCCCCTATGTGTGTATAGAACCCCTTTTGTGTATATAGCGCCCCCTATGTGTGTATAGCGCCCCTTATGTGTGTATAGCGCCCCCTATGTGTGTATACCGCCCCTATGTGTGTACAGCACCCCCTATGTGTGTATAGTGCCCCTATGTGTGTATACCGCCCCCTATGTGTATATAGCGACCCCCTATGTGTGTATACCGTCCCCTATGTGTGTATAGTGCCCCCTATGTGTGTATACCGCCCCTATGTGTGTACAGCACCCCCTATGTGTGTATAGTGCCCCTATGTGTGTATACCGCCCCCCATGTGTGTATAGCGCCCCACATGTGTGTATAGTGCCCCTATGTGTGTATAGCGCTCCCTATGTGTGTATACCGTCCCCTATGTGTGTATAGCACCCCTTATGTGTATATAGCGCCCCCCTATGTGTGTATAGCGCCCCTTATGTGTGTATACCGCCCCTATGTGTGTACAGCACCCCCTATGTGTGTATAGTGCCCCTATGTGTGTATACCGCCCCCCATGTGTGTATAGCGCCCCCCATGTGTGTATAGCGCCCCCCATGTGTGTATAGCGCCCCACATGTGTGTATAGTGCCCCTATGTGTGTATACCGCCCCCCTATGTGTGTATAGCACCCCCTATGAGTGTATACCGCCCCCCATGTGTATAGTGCCCCTATGTGTGTATACCGCCCCCTATGTGTGTATAGCGCCCCTATGTGTGTATAGCGCCCCCTATGTGTGTATAGCGTCCCCTATGTGTATATACCGTCCCCTATGTGTGTATAGCACCCCCTATGTGTATATAGCGCCCCCTATGTGTGTATAGCGTCCCCTACGTGTATATACCGTCCCCTATGTGTGTATAGCGCCCCCTATGTGTGTATAGCGCCCCCCTATGTGTGTATAGCGTCCCCTACGTGTATATACCGTCCCCTATGTGTGTATAGCGCCCCCTATGTGTGTATAGCGCCCCCCTATGTGTGTATAGCGTCCCCTATGTGTATATACCGTCCCCTATGTGTGTATAGTGCCCCTATGTGGGTATACCGCCCCCCATGTGTGTATACCGCCCCCTATGTGTATATAGCGCCCCCTATGTGTATATACCTCCCCCTATGTGTATATACCGCCCCCTATGTGTAACACGCCTGTATGAGCAGTGACAGCAGTGTGAGCAGCGCTGTGTGTGTGTATGACACGGGTAATATACTCTCCATGCACCACACACCAGTGGCGTGCGGTGAGGTCAATGGCTGGGGAGGCACTGGCTTCTCCAGTACATCCCCAGCAGCACAAGAACACAAACCTAAGCTCACTTTTTAGGAACATCAGTTACGTTAGAGTACCTGGGGGGGGTGGGCTGGTACTGCAGCCACTGTGTATATACTGTGGCGGCCATGGGGGGGTTTCTATGTTCTCAGAAACCCCCCCTGTGTCGCGTGAGCAACAGCACTGCTCCAGCGCTTACCTGTCCAAGATGAGTACCTTTATCCTCCTCGCCTCCCATTGAATGGCTTTAGGCTGGATACTCGGGGGGGGGGGGGGGGGGGGGTAGGGGGGGGTGTCGAGAGCACTGTATGCTGCTACCGGCTGCTTCTGTGTATCGAGGGGGTGCTTTTTGCTGCAGCCGCCGCTTCTGGGGATTCAGTGAAAACCGGACCGGACCAGATAAAGGAACCCCGGACGAGACCTGCTCCCTGCAGCGACCCCTGCCACTGAGGAGCTTTGTATGCACGTTCCCGTCTGGGGAGGAGCATGTCTCTAACAGGCTGTCAATGGTGACCGGGGTGACGGAGAGTGAGTGTTTCTTTAATATTATTTATTTGAGATTAAATTTAACTATAAAATCAGACCTTGGTAATACCATATAACATATATGTGTATATATATAATGAACCTCATAGTGCCCACACTTTAAAAAAATATCACAATTGGCTGTCACCATTTTTTAAAAGTGTGGTCACTATAAGGTTCACGTCCCTGCATTATATATATACATATATTTTACATGGTATTACCAAGGTCCAATATTAAATATTATTTGATCCCTCCTTTGCACACAAATGTTTTTTTTTCTTTTGTACTGTTGCTATATATATATATATATATATATATATATATATATATATATATATATAAAACACTGTATAATTTAACCCCCCCTCCCCCTGTTTGCAACAGGTGGCTATACAAATGATCTGTATGCAGCACAGCACCAGCATCTCCCTGTGCTGCTCCCCCCTCCCTCCCTACCTCTGTCCGGGCACAGCAGCAGCGGGATAAGAGGCTGTCATGTCTCCCCACATCAGCGCACGGACCCGTCCGCCCGTCCGCTGTGTGTGCAGCGCTGACAGGGAGCAGCAGCCCGGCCGTCTATAAACATTCTCGCTCTCTGTCTCCCCGGTCCCCGCTGACAGTCTGTTAGTGACATGTCCCCCGGCCGGGAACGTGCATACAAAGCTCCACAGCGCAGGGGTCGCTGCAGGGAGCAGGTCTCGTCCGGGGTTCCAGAATATGGTCCGGTCCGGCTTTCGAATCCCCCGCTTCTGTGTAGACGTGTGTCCCCCCCCCCCATCAGCAGCAGATCAGGGACTGATCTGATTGCCTTGTCCCGACGCCGCTTATTGGTGATTGGACCAGCGGATCCAGCACTGGATCCGCTGTCCAATCATATCTGTTCACTGACAGGGGCGGGCTTTGATGTGTGCTGAAAGCCCGTCTCTGTCAAAGAGGCACCAATACTAGTGCCGCTTTCTTCCCTTTTTTCAATGGGCTTTTACAGCCCAGTGCCTGGCCCCGCCCCCCGGCTCTGTCCCGTTCCCATTGTCTATGGGAGGCACTGCAATCAGTGCCTCCCAAACCAATTTAATGAATAACAACGATTATATTAATATTAGGAAGATAATTATGACACAGAATATGTGTCATAAGTATCATCTTTGTATTATTTTAATCAGTAATGACAGGGGAGGCACTGCCTCCCCTGCCTCCCCTGACTGCACGTCCCTGCCACACACTGCAGCACATACACCCTGCCCGGCAGGAGAGGGGGCGGCGGCCATTACCTGGTGGAGACCGGGGGCGGAGCTCTGTGTACAGGAAGGGAAGGGGCACTGTTTCCGGGTCACCGTATAGAGCATGGGATCAGCCACCAGCCCCGCCCACTCTCTCATAGGCTGTAGCGACCCGTCACTCAGCCAGCCCCGCCTCTGTCTCTAGCTATTGGTCGCAGGGTCCAGTCACTCTGTAACCTTTCTCCCGCCCATTGCTCGCAGCCCCGCCCCCTCCCCCTCCCAAACAGGTCACGATGAGTGACGGGACAGTCCGACCAATGGCGAGTAGAGTGGGCGGGGCTGTATGATGGACTCCTTGGTGTATGAAATAAGGAGTGGGCGGGGCTAGAAGATGAGTGACGGGATACTACAGCCTATGAGCGGGAGAGCTACTGGTTGCTTAGTGACTGCGTCTGTGCCTACCCATAATCCCATGCGCTCCCCTCCAGTATATACAGGTCAGTAGCATAGTTTTTCCCCCCAAGTTGCTTTATTTATATTTATATATATCTATCTATATCTATATATATATATACATTTATATTATTTTTCTTTGGTGGTTGCTTGTTTTTGGGCTTTTTTTTTATATTTTGTATTTTTTAATGTTATTACTGGCACCGCCCATCAGACACGGGTGAGAAGCTGCGGATGAATAGAGTAATTGGGGTGTTACATTGTGTCGCTGTGACGTGACAGTGAGATGATGATAGTGATGGAGCGCTGTTCTGCAGGGTGAGGAGATTATTCAGAGTTTGTCGCAGATTTTACTATTTTACCAAAATGTGTGACCACCAGAATGGCACGCAGGGGGCCGCCCAGAACAGGGCGAGACCGCCCGGCATGTGTGGTGCTGCCCCGCCATGCCATCGCAATTCACATAGTGACTGACCCCGGCCTATGCATAAGCAGCGGCACCGCCGCCATGTTTCCAATCGCAGGAAATGCAGCGACATCATTGGCCGGCCCTGAAAACAGCCATGACACGTCTGTCGCCAGTGCTAGATTGAGCCTGCATGCAGACTCAATCTAGTGGGCCGCTGTGTGAAGTGAGCGGACCCCGTCGTCATCCCCCCTCGCATCGCACTGCGCTGAGCGTGGGGAGAAATGTGTGCTGAGCCGTCTGTGTTAAGAACACTCAGCACACATCTCCCCCATCGGTATCCCCCTTGCCACCGACTGGACGGGATGTAGTTACCCAGCTGTCGTGATCCCGGCATTAAGGATCCTGATGCCGAAATCCTGACAGACGGGAATGCCGTCAGCGCTCGCCACAGGTTTTCCCACTCGTGTGTCCACTACACCCATAGAGTGACAATAAAACCTGTGGTGAGTGTAGTGAGCCACCGTGCCGTGGCGAATGTACTCTTTGCGCTTGCCCCGCTGCCAGTATTCTTGCGGCCAGGATGCCGCTGTTGGTATATTGACCCCTGGCATCCCGTCTGCCGGGATATCATTACCATCCCGACTGGAGAACCAGATAGCAGAAGAAAAAGTTCAAGAAACTGAAACTATCCACCTGACTTCAAGATCCAGAACTTCAGTCCATCCAGCAACCAGACATAGCACTAATAATTACACTATATCCAAAAACTTAAGTTGGGCTTTTTTGGCAGCTTTTTAGTAACGGTTTGAGCTTGTTTTGGGCTTATTTTTTAGTCATCAGTTGCTTGTTTTTCATTTAATAGTTGGCAACACTGGTCAGTACTTATTGCATATATACTTACACTGATATATATATATATATAGTAGAGAACTCCAAAGGATTTGGAAGGTGCACTCGCACTAGTAAAGAATTGTAGAACCAACTTTAAAATCACCAATACTATTATTGTCGATGTTTCGGTCTGATAACAGGCCTTTTTCAAGACAGGTGATATATCATCTTCATCAATTCATCATCATAGACAACTCATTTGTAGACTGCAAAAAACACAGTGGTATATAGTCACTAGCAATATGCCTCACCGGCCCCCGTGGGCACCCGACAGTGACACTATTGGACCCATCACCAACAGACATCCATTGGAAGTGTGCCTAGAGGGTATAACCATCCTCCTTTTAATACCTGAGAAACATCAAGGAATCCACACCGGGCATCACTTATGTCAGGACACTCAAGTACGCTAAAAAGCTACCTCCATCTGTCAAGAGAGGTTTTAAATACACGTTTATACATAGGGCTTAATAATATCCACCACCGCTATCTTACATCCAACATGTTATCAATAACAGTCTCATACCTTATTAAGTAGCCAAAGGACTAATGCAGCAATATTGTATGAGGCATTTGGTTTAGGAAAGTCCACCTACCAACACCTAAGGGAAATAATATCCTCACTAAGTATTTGTAAACATGTCATTGTACAACCCATAATAGTACAAAATACCACATCAGTACTTACATTAGCCCGAGGACGCCACAGGCATTGCTGCACGCCGTCCCCATAAACATCTAAGCTATTTAAACCGTGTGGACCGGAAGTGACGTCCATTCCGGAAATCACACTTGCAACCTAATAAACTCCTATTACAGCCAACTTCTAAATCAAGCGAACTCCAGAATGTGCCAAACGCACTGCCCTTCACCTGCACACCCAGCCGCCACATCGCATATCCCCCCGTGACGGCCCACGCCGCACACATAAGATCCCGGTGCAGCACCGCTGGAAACGCGTCATCATGCGTTCCAACGGTACTTACGTGCGGTTCAACTGCCGGAAGTGTACATCCGAATGCCGTAACCGCGGAGTCGTCATGCTAGCACATCAGGGCTCAAAAGACATAGGTGTAATGACCCAATGACATAGGGATCGTGCCTCCACACTTCCCCATAACAATATTCCAAATCATAAAGATTTTCTTGTCCCCTCCAATCGATGCCAGGGTACAGCCGGTCTACGCCCAATATTAAACCATCTAATAGAATACCCATCATGTCCAGTAGGAGAGTGGAAAATTAAAACCCCTCAATGGCACTATTCATAGGTACACCTTGTGCACCCACCAACAAATTCTACAAAAGCACCAGATTGTTATTAAGGAGTGAAATTTATCTCCTTAAGTCAACAAACCAAACTCGCCCAATATTGTTTATATATCACCTGGGAAAAAAATATACTCGAGCATCCAACCATCCCAATGTGCCTATGTCATCGCATATAAATTCACGCGTACTCTACGCACTATTAGGGTTGCAAATTACAGTGGTCCAAAGGTCTGTTCGGCTACCCCGGAGGCCGGTGAGACATTCACATAACAATGATCCTATAATCAAAAAGTGCAAAAAATGACTACACATACAAAAAAATTTTTTTAATTGACAAAAAGGCTTCAATGTAGGAAGAAGCCCATCTGCCAACTTACAGGTCTGCTATATACCACGTGAGGCTCCACATCACACGGTTAATAAATGGCCCTTAAAGAAAGGGATGTAAAGAATTTGCTTTATTAAGTCCCCTAGGGGCTACAGTATCTAAAGGGTGTATCCAATAACACTCTCGCTGTTTGAGAGCCAGGGAGCGACCCCCCCATTAGATTTGGGGGGATCCAATCAATTATTTTACATTTAAGGCATGCCACTTGGTGTCTAGCATCCAAAAAGTGGCGGGCCACTGGCTTATCAGTTTTACCCGTGAGAATAGCCGTATGTATGGAAGACCTGTGATTGGCCATACGATCACAAAACACACGTGTCTTAAGGCCAACATAATACAACCAACAGGGGCACTTCAGTATATATATAATAAAGTCAAGACGGAAGTGTAGATGGTACTTTAATCGGATGGTTTTTCCAGTGTGCGGGTGACTAAATGTCGGAACTGTAATCATGGACCGACACGTAGTGCAACTGCCGCATGAAAAACATGCCGGTTTAGATTGCATCAAGGTAGTCCATGGAGTCTTGATGGGGTCTTCTTCAGGAAACGATCTAGGTTTCATGAGAAGCTGTTTGAGATTAGCTCCCCTTCTATAAGCCATCATTGGTACCCCCGTTTTCGTGAAGGGTAGAGACTCATCTTATTTAATAATTGGCCAATGGTGATGCAATGCCTTTTTCATCCTCGTGGCATTCCCATCAAACTGTGTAGGAAAGATCAAGCGCTCCTGCATTTTCCTTTTAGGTTTAGTCCCCATAATTGCTTGTTCAGCTCTGTGTCTACACCCCCGTAATAATTTAGGAGAATAGCCACGTTCTAGAAAACGTGTAGTGATCTCATTACATTGATCATCTCTGCTCACAGGATCAGAATTCAACCTCATTACTCTCAAGTACTGTGAAGTGGGAAACTCTCTCTTTTAAAGCTGAGGGATGATGGCTAGTCGCTAGTAGTAATTGATTGCGATCCGTAGGTTTTACGATAGAGAGTATAACTCAACTGTGCCTGTATTCATGATCGTCACGTCCAAGAAATGAATGACTATATACCACTGTGTTTTTTGAAGACTACATATGAGTTGTCTATGATGATGAATTGATGAAGATGATATATCACCTGTCTTGAAAAAGGCCTGTTATCAGACCGAAACGTCGACAATAAAAGTATTGGTGATTTTAAAGAAGAAGGTTCTACAATTCTGTACTAGTGCGAGTGCACCTTCCAAATCCTTTGTATTCCTCTACTGTATGTACGTGGGCCTATTTGGTCCATTGGGAGCACCCACAATATGATGAACTTTTTCCGATGAGAGTGCAGGATTTCGTTGTTTATATATATATTTATATCGTACTGTGACGTCACTGTGCACAGTGCAGACCCCAATACCCCAACTCACTGTATACACTGTGTCCTGCCCCGCGTGTGTATATAACTGTGTCCTGCCCCGCGTGTGTATATAACTGTGTCCTGCCCCGCGTGTGTATATATAACTGTGTCCTGCCCCGCGTGTGTATATATAACTGTGTCCTGCCCCGCGTGTATATATAACTGTGTCCTGCCCCGCGTGTATATATAACTGTGTCCTGCCCCGCGTGTATATATAACTGTGTCCTGCCCCGCGTGTATATATAACTGTGTCCTGCCCCGCGTGTATATATAACTGTGTCCTGCCCCGCGTGTATATATAACTGTGTCCTGCCCCGCGTGTATATATAACTGTGTCCTGCCCCGCGTGTATATATAACTGTGTCCTGCCCCGCGTGTATATATAACTGTGTCCTGCCCCGCGTGTATATATAACTGTGTCCTGCCCCGCGTGTATATATAACTGTGTCCTGCCCCGCGTGTATATATAACTGTGTCCTGCCCCGCGTGTATATATAACTGTGTCCTGCCCCCGCGTGTATATATAACTGTGTCCTGCCCCCGCGTGTATATATAACTGTGTCCTGCCCCGCGTGTATATATAACTGTGTCCTGCCCCGCGTGTATATATAACTGTGTCCTGCCCCGCGTGTATATATAACTGTGTCCTGCCCCCGCGTGTATATATAACTGTGTCCTGCCCCCGCGTGTATATATAACTGTGTCCTGCCCCGCGTGTATATATAACTGTGTCCTGCCCCGCGTGTGTATAACTGTGTCCTGCCCCGCGTGTGTATAACTGTGTCCTGCCCCGCGTGTGTATAACTGTGTCCTGCCCCGCGTGTGTATGTAACAGTGCCCTGCCCCCGCGTGTATATATAACAGTGTCCTGCCCCGCGTGTATATATAACAGTGTCCTGCCCCGCGTGTGTATATAACAGTGCCCTGCCCCCGCGTGTGTATGTAACAGTGTCCTGCCCCGCGTGTGTATGTAACTGTGTCCTGCCCCGCGTGTATATATAACTGTCCTGCCCCGAGTGTATATATAACTGTGTCCTGCCCCAGCGTGTATATATAACTGTGTCCTGCCCCGCGTGTGTATAACTGTGTCCTGCCCCGCGTGTGTATAACTGTGTCCTGCCTCGCGTGTGTATAACTGTGTCCTGCCCCGCGTGTGTATATAACAGTGTCCTGCCCCGCGTGTATATATAACTGTGTCCTGCCCCGCGTGTATATATAACTGTGTCCTGCCCCGCGTGTATATATAACTGTGTCCTGCCCCGCGTGTATATATAACTGTGTCCTGCCCCGCGTGTGTGTATAACTGTGTCCTGCCCCGCGTGTGTGTATAACTGTGTCCTGCCCCGCGTGTGTGTATAACTGTGTCCTGCCCCGCGTGTGTGTATAACTGTGTCCTGCCCCGCGTGTATGTATAACTGTGTCCTGCCCCGCGTGTGTATATAACAGTGTCCTGCCCCGCGTGTGTATATAACAGTGTCCTGCCCCGCGTGTGTATATAACAGTGTCCTGCCCCGCGTGTATATATAACAGTGTCCTGCCCCGCGTGTGTATATAACAGTGTCCTGCCCTCGCGTGTGTATATAACAGTGTCCTTTCCCGTGTGTATATATAACTGTGTCCTGCCCCGCGTGTATATATAACTGTGTCCTGCCCCGCGTGTGTATATAACTGTGTCCTGCCCCGCGTGTGTATATAACTGTGTCCTGCCCCGCGTGTATATATAACTGTGTCCTGCCCCGCATGTATATATAACTGTGTCCTGCCCCCGCGTGTATATATAACTGTGTCCTGCCCCGCGTGTATATATAACTGTGTCCTGCCCCGCGTGTATATATAACTGTGTCCTGCCCCGCGTGTGTATAACTGTGTCCTGCCCCGCGTGTGTATATAACTGTGTCCTGCCCCCGCGTGTGTATGTAACTGTGTCCTTCCCCGCGTGTATATATAACTGTGTCCTGCCCCGCGTGTATATATAACTGTGTCCTGCCCCGCGTGTATATATAACTGTGTCCTGCCCCGCGTGTGTGTATAACTGTGTCCTGCCCCGCGTGTGTGTATAACTGTGTCCTGCCCCGCGTGTGTGTATAACTGTGTCCTGCCCCGCGTGTGTGTATAACTGTGTCCTGCCCCGCGTGTATGTATAACTGTGTCCTGCCCCGCGTGTGTATATAACAGTGTCCTGCCCCGCGTGTGTATATAACAGTGTCCTGCCCCGCGTGTATATATAACAGTGTCCTGCCCCGCGTGTGTATATAACAGTGTCCTGCCCCCGCGTGTGTATATAACAGTGTCCTGCCCCCGCGTGTGTATATAACAGTGTCCTGTCCCGTGTGTATATATAACTGTGTCCTGCCCCGCGTGTATATATAACTGTGTCCTGCCCCGCGTGTGTATATAACTGTGTCCTGCCCCGCGTGTGTATATAACTGTGTCCTGCCCCGCGTGTATATATAACTGTGTCCTGCCCCGCGTGTATATATAACTGTGTCCTGCCCCCGCGTGTATATATAACTGTGTCCTGCCCCGCGTGTATATATAACTGTGTCCTGCCCCGCGTGTATATATAACTGTGTCCTGCCCCGCGTGTGTATAACTGTGTCCTGCCCCGCGTGTGTATATAACTGTGTCCTGCCCCCGCGTGTGTATGTAACTGTGTCCTGCCCCGCGTGTATATATAACTGTGTCCTGCCCCGCGTGTATATATAACTGTGTCCTGCCCCGCGTGTATATATAACTGTGTCCTGCCCCGCGTGTATATGTAACAGTGTCCTGCCCCGCGTGTATATGTAACAGTGTCCTGCCCCGCGTGTGTATGTAACAGTGTCCTGCCCCGCGTGTGTATGTAACAGTGTCCTGCCCCGCGTGTGTATGTAACAGTGTCCTGCCCCGCGTGTGTATGTAACAGTGTCCTGCCCAGCGTGTGTATGTAACAGTGTCCTGCCCCCGCGTGTATATGGAACAGTGTCCTGCCCCTGCGTGTGGATATAACATGTCCTGCCCCTGCGTGTGTATGTAACAGTGTCCTGCCCCCGCGTGTGTTGCCCCTGCGTGTGTATGTAACAGTGTCCTGCCCCCGCGTGTGTATGTAACAGTGTCCTGCCCCCGCGTGTGTATGTAACAGTGTCCTGCCCCCGCGTGTGTATGTAACAGTGTCCTGCCCCCGCGTGTGTATGTAACAGTGTCCTGCCCCCGCGTGTGTATGTAACAGTGTCCTGCCCCCGCGTGTGTATGTAACAGTGTCCTTCCCCCGCGTGTGTATGTAACAGTGTCCTTCCCCCGCGTGTGTATGTAACAGTGTCCTGCCCCCGCGTGTGTATGTAACAGTGTCCTGCCCCCGCGTGTGTATGTAACAGTGTCCTTCCCCCGCGTGTGTATGTAACAGTTTCCTTCCCCCGCGTGTGTATGTAACAGTGTCCTGCCCCCGCGTGTGTATGTAACAGTGTCCTGCCCCCGCGTGTGTATGTAACAGTGTCCTGCCCCCGCGTGTGTATGTAACAGTGTCCTGCCCCCGCGTGTGTATGTAACAGTGTCCTGCCCCCGCGTGTGTATGTAACAGTGTCCTGCCCCCGCGTGTGTATGTAACAGTGTCCTGCCCCCGCTTGTGTATGTAACAGTGTCCTGCCCCCGCGTGTGTATGTAACAGTGTCCTGCCCCCGCGTGTGTATGTAACAGTGTCCTGCCCCCGCGTGTGTATGTAACAGTGTCCTGCCCTCGCGTGTGTATATAAGTGTCCTGCCCCCGCGTGTGTATATAACAGTGTCCTGCCCCCGCGTGTTTATATATCCGTGTCCTGCCCCAGTGTGTGTATATAACTGTTTCCTGCCCCCGTGTATATGACTGTGTCCTGCCCCCGCATGTGTATATGACTGTGTCCTGCCCCGCGTGTGTATATAACTGTGTCCTGCCCGCGTGTGTATATGACTGTGTCCTGCCCGCGTGTGTATATATCAGTGTCCTGCCCCCACGTGTGTATATATCAGTGTCCTGCCCCCGCGTGTGTATATAACTGTGTCCTGCCCCCGCGTGTGTATATATCAGTGTCCTGCCCCCGTGTGTGTATATAACTGTTTCCTGCCCGCGTGTATATAACTCTGTCCTGCCCCCGTGTATATAACTGTGTCCTGCCCCCGCGTGTGTATATGACTGTGTCCTGCCCCGCGTGTGTATATAACTGTGTCCTGCCCGCGTGTGTATATGACTGTGTCCTGCCCGCGTGTGTATATGACTGTGTCCTGCCCCCGCGTGTGTATATAACTGTGTCCTGCCCCCGCGTGTGTATATAACTGTGTCCTGCCCCCGCGTGTGTATATAACTGTGTCCTGCCCCCGCGTGTGTATATAACTGTGTCCTGCCCCCGCGTGTATATAACTGTGTCCTGCCCCTGTGTGTGTATATAACTGTGACCTGCGTGTGTAATGTATATAACTGTGTCCTGCCCCCGCGTGCGTGTGTATATAACTGTGTCCTGCCCCCGCGTGTATATAACTGTGTCCTGCCCCGTGTGTGTATATAACTGTGACCTGCGTGTGTAATGTATATAACTGTGTCCTGCCCCCGCGTGCGTGTGTATATAACTGTGTCCTGCCCCCTCGTGTGTATATAACTGTGTCCTGCCCCCGCGTGCGTGTGTATATAACTGTGTCCTGCCCCCGCGTGCGTGTGTATATAACTGTGTCCTGCCCCCGCGTGCGTGTGTATATAACTCTGTCCTGCCCCCGCGTGCGTGTGTATATAACTGTGTCCTGCCCCCGCGTGCGTGTGTATATAACTGTGTCCTGCCCCCGTGTGTGTATATAACTGTGACCTGCGTGTGTAATGTATATAACTGTGTCCTGCCCCTGAGTGCGTGTGTATATAACTGTGTTCTGCCCCCGCGTGCGTGTGTATATAACTGTGTCCTGCCCCCGCGTGCGTGTGTATATAACTGTGTCCTGCCCCCGCGCGCGTGTGTATATATAACTGTGTCCTGCCCCCGCGCGCGTGTGTATATAACTGTGTCCTGCCCCCCCGCGCGCGCGTGTGTATATAACTGTCCTGCCCCCGCGCGCGCGTGTGTATATAACTGTCCTGCCCCCGCGCGCGCGTGTGTATATAACTGTCCTGCCCCCGCGCGCGCGTGTGTATATAACTGTGTCCTGCCCCCGCGCGCGCGTGTGTATATAACTGTGTCCTGCCCCCGCGCGCGTGTGTGTATATAACTGTGCCCTGCCCCCGCGCGCGCGTGTGTATATAACTGTGCCCTGCCCCCGCGCGCGCGTGTGTATATAACTGTGCCCTGCCCCCGCGCGCGCGTGTGTATATAACTGTGCCCTGCCCCCGCGCGCGCGTGTGTATATAACTGTGCCCTGCCCCCGCGCGCGCGTGTGTATATAACTGTGCCCTGCCCCCGCGCGCGCGTGTGTATATAACTGCCCTGCCCCCGCGCGCGCGTGTGTATATAACTGTGCCCTGCCCCCGCGTGTGTATATAACTGTGCCCTGCCCCCGCGCGCGTGTGTATATAACTGTGCCCTGCCCCCGCCTGCGCGTGTGTATATAACTGTGCCCTGCCCCCGCGCGCGCGTGTGTATATAACTGTGCCCTGCCCCCGCGCGCGCGTGTGTATATAACTGTGCCCTGCCCCCGCGCGCGCGTGTGTATATAACTGTGTCCTGCCCCCGCGCGCGCGTGTGTATATAACTGTGTCCTGCCCCCGCGCGAGCGTGTGTATATAACTGTGTCCTGCCCCCGCGCGCGTGTGTATATAACTGTGTCCTGCCCCCGCGCGCGCGTGTGTATATAACTGTGTCCTGCCCCCGCGCGCGCGTGTGTATATAACTGTTTCCTGCCCCCGCGCGCGCGTGTGTATATAACTGTTTCCTGCCCCCGCGCGTGTGTATATAACTGTGTCCTGCCCCCGCGCGTGCGTGCACAACTGTGTCCTGCCCCCGCGCGCGCGTGCACAACTGTGTCCTGCCCCCGCGCGCGCGTGCACAACTGTGTCCTGCCCCCGCGCGCGCGTGCACAACTGTGTCCTGCCCCCGCGCGCGCATGCACAACTGTGTCCTGAGATGGTGCCGGCCTATCTGTATATGAATAGCAGTCTCACTATGGGTTTCGCAGATACCGTAGATGGTGCCGGCCTATCTGTATATGAATAGCAGTCTCACTATGGGTTTCGCAGATACCGTAGATGGTGCCGGCCTATCTGTATATGAATAGCAGTCTCACTACGGGTTCCGCAGCAGCGGGACTAAGGGGTGTGTGCACAGCGTTCGTCCCTGTATTACACCTAGGGCTGCTCCAAATCCCATTAACATTCCTTGGGCATGTACGGAGTGCTGGGGTGGAATTTCACTTATGACTCATGCGAATTGGATGTCCAGCCGTTACTCCCCCCATATCTTCTGCCTCCTCCTTACTGAGCAACGCTGGCCGCCTCCTGTATCACATCCCCCGTTTCGTAGGCTGCGACTCTTTCCTCTTGTACTGCGTAGGACCACCCACCTGATGGGCACGTCTTTCACTGTCCGCCACCGCTGCTTATGTATAATGGGACACCCAGTGACCCTAGAGGAGCCGTCACTTTCTGTCGCTAACTAGCGGTACGCTGGTACGCTCGGTCGGTGCAGCACGACCAAATCTCCTGTCTCCATGGTCAGGTCACTCCCCGTTTCTTCTGCTGAGCTGCCCCTGCTCGTAGTCAGGCCGCCGTTACACCACCAGTTCAGGCCAGGCTCAGGGACTCAGGACCTCACCCGCTACCACCCGTTCTCCGCTCTCTGCACCACACAGCCTCTAAACTCCGTTTACCGGTCAGTCCTTTTTCCAGTTAATGGTCTCTCTCCTCGGGCGCTGTATCTTCCTCCACCAGCACGCGAACACCACTTTGTCCTGGCGCGGGGGCTTCTAGAAGAATTTTCTCCAGTCCCCTCGTGCCCATCTAGTCCCACTGTCCCGCTGATCCCATAGTACAGGGTGCATTGAAATAGGATCACCCTCAAGGGCATATAACTACCATATAAATTTCATTTATTTACACTCGTACAAATCATAGCATCTTACTAGGGAGCTACACTTATAGCTATAGTAATAATACAGGGACATGACTGGGGAGGTGAGGGGATCTGGGAGTGTCACAGTGACATCACTTATATCTATAGTAATAATACGGGGACATGACTGGGGCGGTGAGGGGATCTGGGAGCGTCACAGTGACATCACTTATATCTATAGTAATACAGGGACATGACTGGGGAGGTGGGGGGATGCGGGAGCATCACAGTGACATCACTTATATCTATAGTGATAATACAGGTACATGACTGGGGAGGTGAGGGGATCTGGGAGTGTCACTGTGACATCACTTATATCTATAGTGATAATACAGGGACATGACTGGGGAGGTGAGGGGATCTGGCAGTATTTATAGTGATATTGATGCCTTCCCCATTTTGCAGGATTGCACAGTAGTGAAGAAGACATCCAATGAGTGTGAGACACCCAGCAGCCGTCCCTGTTTGTCAGAAGGACTAAGCAGAACCCAGAGCCCCATTACGGTGCCTCCACCTCACTCACTGATACATGAGAGACACAGTGACCAGAAGATCCTGGAACTCACCAACAAGATCATTCAGCTGCTGACTGGAGAGGTGAATGCTGGGAATGGGACATTATACAGTAACACCAGGGCATGTGTCTGGGTGATGACTAGAGAGGTGACTGCCGGGAATGGGGCATTACACAGTAACGCCAGGGCACGTGTCTGGGTGATGACTGGAGAGGTGACTGCTGGGAATGGGACATTATACAGTAACACCAGGGGATGTGTCTGGGTGATGACTGGATAGGTGACTGCTGGGTATGGAACATTATACAGTAACACCAGGGGGTGTGTCTGGGTGATGACTGGAAAGGTGACTGCTGGTAATGGGGCATTATACAGTAACACCAGGGGACGTGTCTGGGCGTTGACTGGAGAGGTGACTGCTGGGAATGGAACATTATACAGTAACACCAGGGGATGTGTCTGGGTGATGACTGGAGAGGTGACTGCTGGGAATGGGGCATTATACAGTAACACCGGGGGACATGTCTGCTTGATGACTGGAGAGGTGACTTCTTGGAATTGGATATTATACAGGAACACCAGGGGACATGTCTGGGCGTTGACTGGAGAGGTGACTGCTGGGAATGGGACATTATACAGTAACACCAGGGGATGTGTCTGGGTGATGACTGGAGAGGTGACTGCTGGGAATGGGACATTATACAGGAACACCAGGGGACATGTCTGGGCGTTGACTGGAGAGGTGACTGCTGGGAATGGGACATTATACAGTAACACCAGGGGACGTGTCTGGGTGATGACTGGAGAGGTGACTGCTGGGAATGGGGCATTATACAGTAACACCAGGGGACATGTCTGGGCGTTGACTGGAGACGTGACTGCTGGGAATGGGACATTATACAGTAACATCGGGGAATGTGTCTGGGTGATAACTGGAGAGGTGCCTGTTGGGAATTGCACATTATACAGTAACACCGGGGGATATGTCTGGGTGATGACTGGAGAGGTGACTGCTGGGAATGGGGCATTATACAGTAACACCAGGGGACGTGTCTGGGTGATGACTGAAGAGGTGACTGCTGGGAATGGGACATTATACAGTAACACCAGGGGACGTGTCCGGGTGATGACTGGAGAGGTGACTGCTGGGAATGGGACATTATACAGTAACACCAGGGGATGTGTCTGGGTGATGACTGGAGAGGTGACTGCTGGGAATGGGACATTATACAGTAACACCAGGGGATGTGTCTGGGTGATGACTGGAGAGGTGACTGCTGGGAATGGGGCATTATACAGTAACACCAGGGGATGTGTCGGGGTGATGACTGTATCACTGTGTGTCTGGTTCCTATAAGGTGTCAGGATGTCACTGTCTATGTCTCCATGCAGGAGGGGGAGTATATAGAGGAACACAGGGGTCTGTACAAGGACGTGATGATGGAGAATCACCGGCCCCTCACATCACTGGGTAAGAGGAGACTGTCATGTATTGTACAGTGGAGAGCAGGTATGGGGGCCCCTATATACACACATCATCTGATAATCACATATATACACTGTACTCAGTCACTGTGTGTCTCCTACAGAAGGACCCAGTAACAGAGATACCCCAGAGAGATGTCCCCGTCCTCTGTATTCCCAGGATAGTACAGAGGAGAATCACAGGATCCCACAGGAGGATCAGGTAGGTGGGATTTAGGGTCTCACCCATATACCAAAGTGACTGTAACTACATGATCTGTAGAGGAGCTGTGTCTTGTACACTGATATTATACTGTTTCACCTCAGTTTAATTAGACTGTATGCAAATGTCATTAGAGTGTTTGTTTGTTTGTTTGTTTGTTTGTTTTTTAGGCACAACGTCTGTCTGATATAAAAATACAAGGTACAGAGGTAGAAGAAGAGACATATGTGACTGATATAAAGGCAGAAGATATAGAGGAAGAAGAAGAGACGTATGTGACTGATATAAAGGCAGAAGATATTGAGGGAGAAGAAGAGACTTATGTGACTGATATAAAGGCAGAAGATATAGAGGGAGAAGAGGAGACGTTTGTGACTGATATAAAGGCAGAAGATATAGAGGGAGAAGAAGAGACGTATGTGACTGATATAAAGGCAGAAGATATAGAGGGAGAAGAGGAGACGTTTGTGACTGATATAAAGGCAGAAGATATAGAGGGAGAAGAAGAGACGTATGTGACTGATATAAAGGCAGAAAATATAGAGGAAGAAGAAGAGACGTGTGTGAGGGGTGATCAGCAGTGTAAGGAGGAGGAGATTCCTACAGATATCAGCACAGGTGAGTAATAAACACTTTTCTCTGACGTCCGTAGTGGATGCTGGGACTTCCTTAAGGACCATGGGGAATAGCGGCTCCGCAGGAGACTGGGCACAAAGTAAAAGCTTTAGGACTAGCTGGTGTGCACTGGCTCCTCCCCCTATGACCCTCCTCCAAGCCTCAGTTAGAATTTTGTGCCCGGCCGAGAAGGGTGCAATCTGGGTGGCTCTCCTGAGCTGCTTAGAGTAAAAGTTTAGACTTAGGTTTTTTTATTTTCAGTGAGTCCTGCTGGCAACAGGCTCACTGCATCGAGGGACTAAGGGGAGAAGAAGCAAACTCACCTGCGTGCAGAGTGGATTGGGCTTCTTAGGCTTCTTAGGCTCCAGAGGGATAAATCACAGGCCCAGCCATGGATGGGTCCCGGAGCCGCGCCGCCGGCCCCCTTACAGAGCCAGAAGACAGAAGAGGTCCAGAAATCGGCGGCAGAAGACGTCCTGTCTTCAGTAAAGGTAGCGCACAGCACTGCAGCTGTGCGCCATTGCTCTCAGCACACTTCACACTCCGGTCACTGAGGGTGCAGGGCGCTGGGGGGGGGGGGCGCCCTGAGACGCAATATAAACACTTTTTTTGGCAAAATATACATCACATATAGCTCCTGGGCTATATGGATGTATTTAACTCCTGCCAGTTTTTCTGTAAAAAGCGGGAGAAAAGGCTGCTGAGAAGGGGGCGGAGCCAATCTCCTCAGCACACAAGCGCCATTTTCCCTCACAGCTCCGCTGGAAGGACGTCTCCCTGACACTCCCCTGCAGTCCTGCACTACAGAAACAGGGTAAAAAAGAAAGGGGGGGGCACTAATTTGGCATATATAAACTACATAGCAGCTATAAGGGAGAAACACTTATATAAGGTTGTCCCTATACATATTATAGCGCTCTGGTGTGTGCTGGCAAACTCTCCCTCTGTCTCCCCAAAGGGCTAGTGGGGTCCTGTCCTCTATCAGAGCATTCCCTGTGTGTGTGCTGTGTGTCGGTACGTGTGTGTCGACATGTATGAGGAGGAAAATGGTGTGGAGGCGGAGCAATTGCCGGTAATAGTGATGTCACCCCTTAGGGAGTCGACACCTGACTGGATGGTCTCATTTAAGGAATTACGTGATAGCGTCAGCACTTTGAAAAAGACTGTTGACGACATGAGACAGCCGGCAGATCAATTAGTGCCTGTTCAGGCGCCTCCAACACCGTCAGGGGCTCTAAAGCGCCCGTTACCTCAGTCGGTCGACACAGACACGGACACTGACTCCAGTGTCGACGGTGAAGAAACAAACGTATTTTCCAGTAGGGCCACACGTTACATGATCACGGCAATGAAGGAGGTTTTGCATATTTCTGATACTACAAGTACCACAAAAAGGGGTATTATGTGGGGTGTGAAAAAACTACCTGTAGTTTTTCCTGAATCAGATGAATTAAATGAGGTGTGTGATGAAGCGTGGGTTTCCCCCGATAAAAAACTGCTAATTTCTAAAAAATGATTGGCATTATACCCTTTCCCGCCAGAGGTTAGGGCGCGCTGGGAAACGCCCCCTAGGGTAGATAAAGCGCTCACACGCTTATCAAAACAAGTGGCGTTACCGTCTCCTGATACGGCCGCCCTCAAGGAACCAGCTGATAGAAAGCTGGAAAATATCCTGAAAAGTATATACACACATACTGGTGTTATACTGCGACCAGCAATCGCCTCAGCCTGGATGTACAGTGCGGGGGTAGCTTGGTCGGAGTCCCTGACTGAAAATATTGATACCCTGGACAGGGACAATATATTATTGACTATAGAGCATTTAAAAGATGCATTTCTATATATGCGAGATGCACAGAGGGATATTTGCACTCTGGCATCAAGAGTAAGTGCGCTGTCCATTTCTGCCAGAAGAAGTTTATGGACACGACAGTGGTCAGGTGATGCGGATTCCAAACGGCACATGTAAGTATTGCCGTATAAAGGAGAGGAGTTATTTGGGGTCGGTCTATCGGACCTGGTGGCCACGGCAACAGCTGGGAAATCCACCTTTTTACCCCAGGTCACCTCTCAGCAGAAAAAGACACCGTCTTTTCAACCTCAGTCCTTTCGTCCCCATAAGGGCAAGCGGGTAAAAGGCCACTCATATCTGCCCCGGGGTAGAGGAAGGGGGAAAAGACTGCAGCAGGCAGCCTCTTCCCAGGAACAGAAGCCCTCCCCCGCTTCTGCCAAGTCCTCAGCATGACGCTGGGGCCTTACAAGCGGACTCAGGTACGGTGGGGGGTCGTCTCAAGAGTTTCAGCGCGCAGTGGGCTCACTCGCAAGTGGACCCCTGGATCCTGCAGGTAGTATCTCAGGGGTACAGATTGGAATTCGAGACATCTCCCCCTCGCCGGTTCCTGAAGTCTGCTTTACCAACGTCTCCCTCCGACAGGGAGGTGGTATTGGAAGCCATTCACAAGCTGTATTCCCAGCAGGTGATAATCAAAGTACCCCTCCTACAACAGGGAAAGGGGTATTATTCCACACTGTTTGTGGTACCGAAGCCGGACGGCTCGGTGAGACCTATTCTAAATCTAAAGTCCTTGAACACTTACATACAAAGGTTCAAATTCAAAATGGAGTCACTCAGAGCAGTGATAGCGAACCTGGAAGAAGGGGACTATATGGTGTCTCTGGACATCAAGGATGCTTACCTCCATGTCCCAATTTGCCCTTCTCACCAAGGGTACCTCAGGTTCGTGGTACAGAACTGTCACTATCAGTTTCAAACGCTGCCGTTTGGATTGTCCACGGCACCCCGGGTCTTTACCAAGGTAATGGCCGAAATGATGATTCTTCTTCGAAGAAAAGGCGTCTTAATTATCCCTTACTTGGACGATCTCCTGATAAGGGCAAGGTCCAGAGAACAGTTAGAGGTCGGAATAGCACTATCTCAAGTAGTACTACGACAGCACGGGTGGATTCTAAATATTCCAAAATCGCAGCTGAGTCCGACGACACGTCTGCTGTTCCTAGGGATGATTCTGGACACAGTCCAGAAAAAAGTGTTTCTCCCGGAGGAGAAAGCCAGGGAGTTATCCGAGCTAGTCAGGAACCTCCTAAAACCAGGCCAAGTGTCAGTGCATCAATGCACAAGGGTACTGGGAAAAATGGTGGCTTCTTACGAAGCGATTCCATTCAGCAGATTCCACGCAAGAACTTTTCAGTGGGATCTGCTGGACAAATGGTCCGGATCGCATCTTCAGATGCATCAGCGGATAACCCTGTCTCCAAGGACAAGGGTGTCTCTTCTGTGGTGGTTGCAGAGTGCTCATCTTCTAGAGGGCCGCAGATTTGGCATTCAGGACTGGGTCCTGGTGACCACGGATGCCAGCCTTCGAGGCTGGGGAGCAGTCACACAGGGAAGAAATTTCCAGGGAGTGTGGTCAAGCCTAGAGACTTCATTTCACATAAATATACTGGAGCTAAGGGCAATTTACAATGCTCTAAGCCTAGCAAGTCCTCTGCTTCATGGTCAGCCGGTGTTGATCCAGTCGGACAACATCACGGCAGTCACCCACGTAAACAGACAGGGCGGCACAAGAAGCAGGAGGGCAATGGCGGAAGCTGCAAGGATTCTTCGCTGGGCGGAAAATCATGTGATAGCACTGTCAGCAGTGTTCATTCCGGGAGTGGACAACTGGGAAGCAGACTTCCTCAGCAGGCACGACCTCCACCCGGGAGAGTGGGGACTTCATCCGGAAGTCTTCCACATGTTTGTGAACCGTTGGGAAAAACCAAAGGTGGACATGATGGCGTCCCGCCTCAACAAAAAACTAGAAAGGTATTGCGCCAGGTCAAGGGACCCTCAGGCAATAGCTGTGGACGCTCTGGTAACACCTTGGGTGTTCCAGTCAGTGTATGTGTTCCCTCCTCTGCCTCTCATACCCAAGGTACTGAGAATTATAAGACGGAGAGGAGTAAGAATTATACTCGTGGCTCCGGATTGGCCAAGTAGGACTTGGTACCCGGAACTTCAAGAGATGCTCACAGAGGACCCATGGCCTCTGCCACTAAGAAGGGACCTGTTTCAGCAAGGACCCTGTCTGTTCCAAGACTTACCGCGGCTGCGTTTGACGGCATGGCGGTTGAACGCCGGATCCTGAAGGAAAAAGGCATTCCGGAGGAAGTCATCCCTACCCTGATCAAAGCCAGGAAGGAGGTGACCGCACAACATTATCACCGTATTTGGCGAAAATATGTTGCGTGGTGTGAGGCCAGGAGGGCCCCGACGGAGGAATTTCAACTGGGTCGATTCCTGCATTTCCTGCAAACAGGAGTATCTATGGGCCTCAAATTGGGGTCCATTAAGGTTCAAATTTCGGCCCTGTCAATTTTCTTCCAGAAAGAATTGGCTTCAGTTCCTGAAGTCCAGACGTTTATCAAGGGAGTACTGCATATACAGCACCCCTTTGTGCCTCCAGTGGCACCGTGGGATCTCAATGTAGTTCTGGGATTCCTCAAATCACATTGGTTTGAACCGCTCAAATCTGTGGATTTGAAATATCTCACATGGAAAGTGACCATGCTGTTGGCCCTGGCCTCGGCCAGGCGAGTGTCAGAATTGGCGGCTTTATCTTACAAAAGCCCATATCTGATTTTCCATTCGGACAGGGCAGAACTGCGGACCCGTCCCCAGTTTCTCCCTAAGGTGGTGTCAGCGTTTCACCTGAACCAACCTATTGTGGTGCCTGCGGCTACTAGGGACTTGGAGGACTCCAAGTTGCTAGACGTTGTCAGAGCCCTAAAAATATATATTCAAGGACGGCTGGAGTCAGGAAAACTGACTCGCTATTTATACTGTATGCACCCAACAAGCTGGGTGCTCCTACTTCTAAGCAGACGATTGCTCGTTGGATTTGTAGTACAATTCAGCTTGCACATTCTGTGGCAGGCCTGCCACAGCCAAAATCTGTAAATGCCCACTCCACAAGGAAGGGGGGCTCATCTTGGGCGGCTGCCCGAGGGGTCTCGGCTTTACAACTTTGCCAAGCAGCTACTTGGTCAGGGGCAAACACGTTTGCAAAATTCTACAAATTTGATACCCTGGCTGAGGAGGACCTGGAGTTCTCTCATTCGGTGCTGCAGAGTCATCCGCACTCTCCCGCCCGTTTGGGAGCTTTGGTATAATCCCCATGGTCCTTACAGAGTCCCAGCATCCACTTAGGACGTCAGAGAAAATAAGAATTTATTAACCGATAATTCTATTTCTCGTAGTCCGTAGTGGATGCTGGGCACCCATCCCAAGTGCGGATTGTCTGCAATACTTGTACATAGTTATTGTTACAAAAATCGGGTTATGTATTGTTGAGAGCCATCTTTGCAGAGGCTCCTCTGTTATCATGCTGTTAACTAGGTTCAGATCACAGGTTGTACAGTGTGATTGGTGTGGCTGGTATGAGTCTTACCCGGGATTCAAAATCCTTCCTTATTGTGTACGCTCGTCCGGGCACAGTATCCTAACTGAGGCTTTGAGGAGGGTCATAGGGGGAGGAGCCAGTGCACACCAGCTAGTCTTAAAGCTTTTACTTTTTGTGCCCAGTCTTCTGCGGAGCCGCTATTCCCTTGGTCCTTACGGAATCCCAGCATCCACTACGGACTACGAGAAATAGAATTATCGGTAAGTAAATTCTTATTTTCTCTAACGTCCTAGTGGATGCTGGGAACTCCGTAAGGACCATGGGGAATAGCGGACTCCGCAGGAGACTGGGCACTCTAAAAGAAAGATTAGGTACTATCTGGTGTGCACTGGCTCCTCCCTTTATGTCCCTCCTCCAGACCTAAGTTAGAATCTGTGCCCGGCTTGAGCTGGTTGCACACTAGGGGCTCTCCTGAGCTTCTAGTAAAGAAAGTATTTATTAGGTTTTTTATTTTCAGTGAGATCTGCTGACAACAGACTTACTGCTACGAGGGACTTAGGGGAGAGAAGCGAACCTACCTGCTTGCAGCTAGCTTGGGCTTCTAGGCTACTGGACACCATTAGCTCCAGAGGGATCGAACACAGGCCCAGCCTCGGTCGTCCGGTCCCGGAGCCGCGCCGCCGTCCCCCTTGCAGAGCCAGAAGCAAGAAGAACGTCCTGGAAATCGACGGCTAAAGACTCCAGTCTTCATTAAGGTAGCGCACAGCACTGTAGCTGTGCGCCATTGGTCCCTATGCACACCACATACTCCGGTCACTGATGGGTGCAGGGCGCTGGGGGGGGGGGGGGCGCCCTGGGCTGCAATTAGAGTACTTTGACTTTGGCAAACAACACATAATATAGCCTAATAAGCTATATATGTGTAAAAATCCCCTGCCATAATACACTTATGAGAGCGGGAGAAGTCAGCCGAAAAAGGGGCGGGCCTATCTCCCTCAGCACACTGGCGCCATTTTCTCTTTACAGTGCAGCTGGAAGACAGCTCTCCAGGCTCTCCCCTGCAGCTTCCAGGCTCAAAGGGTTAAAAAGAGAGGGGGGGCACTACATTTATGCGCAAACTGTATATAAAAAGCAGCTATAGGGATAAATCACGTTCTGTTAGTGTAACTCCCTGATTAAATAGCGCTGTAGTGTGTGCTGGCATACTCTCTCTTTGTCTCCCCAAAGGACTTTGTGGGGTCCTGTCCTCAGTCAGAGCATTCCCTGTGTGTGTGCGGTGTGTCGGTACGGCTGTGTCGACTTGTTTGATGAGGAGACTTATGTGGAGGCGGAGCAGGTGCCGATAAATGTGATGTCACCCCCTGCAGGGCCGACACCAGAGTGGGTGGATATGTGGAAGGTGTTAACCGACAGTGTCAACTCCTTACATAAAAAGCTGGATGACGTAACAGCCGTGGGACAGCCGGCTTCTCAGCCGGCGCCTGCCCAGGCGTCTCAAAGGCCATCAGGGGCTCAAAAACGCCCGCTACCTCAGATGGCAGACACAGATGTCGACACGGAGTCTGACTCCAGTGTCGACGAGGTTGAGACATATACACAATCCACTAGGGGCATCCGTTGCATGATTTCGGCAATGAAAAATGTGTTACACATTTCTGACATTAACCCAAGTACCACTAAAAAGGGGTTTTATGTTTGGGGAGAAAAAGCAGCCAGTGTTTTGTACCCCCATCAGATGAGTTGAATGGAGTGTGTGAAGAAGCGTGGGGTTCCCCCAATAAGAAACTGGTAATTTCTAAAAAGTTACTGATGGCGTACCCTTTCCCGCCAGAGGATAGGTCACGTTGGGAGATATCCCCTAGGGTGGATAAGGCGCTCACACGTTTGTCAAAAAAGGTGGCACTGCCGTCTCAGGATACGGCCACCTTGAAGGAGCCTGCTGATAGAAAGCAGGAGGCTATCCTGAAGTCTGTATATACACACTCAGGTACTATACTGAGACCTGCAATTGCCTTAGTATGGGTGGTCTGATACCCTGTAAGATAATATTGTTACCCTCGACAGGGATATTATTTTGCTAACCATAGAGCATATTAAAGACGTCGTCTTATATATGAGGGATGCACAGAGGGATATTTGCCGGCTGGCATCCAGATTTAATGCAATGTCCATTTCTGCCAGGAGGGTATTAGGGACCCGGCAGTGGACAGGTGATGCTGATTCTAAAAGGCACATGGAGATTCTGCCTTATAAGGGTGAGGAATTGTTTGGGGATGGTCTCTCGGACCTCCTATCCACAGCAACAGCTGGGAAGTAAAAAGTTTTACCTCAGTTCCCTCACAGCCTAAGAAAGCACCGTATTATCAGAAACAGTCTTTTTGGCCACAGAAAAGCAAGCGGGTCAAAGGCGCTTCCTTTCTGCACAGAGGCAAGGGAAGAGGGAAAAAGATGCACCAGACAGCCAGTTCCCAGGATCAAAAATCTTCCCCCGCTTCCTCTAAGTCCACCCCATGACGCTGGGGCTCTACAGGCGGAGCCAGGTGCGGTGGGGGCGCGTCTCCGGAACTTCAGCGACCGGTGGGCTCGCTCGCAGGTGGATCCCTGGGTTCTGCAAGTAGTATCACAGGGATACAAGCTGAAGTTCGAGGCGACTCCCCCTCACCGTTACCTCAAATCAGCCTTACCTGCTGCCCTCGGAGAAAGGGAGGTAGTACTGGCGGCAATTCACAAGCTGTATCTTCAGCAGGTGATAATCAAGGTACCCCTCCTTCAACAGGGACGGGGTTACTATGCCACAATGTTTGTGGTACCGAAACCAGAGGGTTCGGTGAGATCCTTTCTAAATTTAAAATCCTTGAACATTTATATAAAAAAGTTCAAGTTCAAGATGGAATCGCTCAGAGCGGTTATTGCAAGCCTGGAAGAGGGGGATTTTATGGTGTCATTGGACATCAAGGATGCTTACCTGCATGTCCCCAATTATCCACCCCACCAGGAGTACCTCAGGTTTGTGGTACAGGAATGTCATTACCAATTCCAGACGCTGCCGTTTGGTTTGTCCAAGGCACCGAGGGTATTTACCAAGGTAATGGCCGAAATGATGATGCTCCTCCGAAAGAAGGGAGTCATGATTATTCCGTACTTGGACGATCTCCTTATAAAGGCGAGGTCCAAAGAGCAGTTGCTAGTCAGCGTAGACCTATCTCAGGAAGTGCTACATCAGCACGGCTGGATTCTGAATATCCCAAAGTCGCAGCTGATTCCTGCGATGCGTCTGCTGTTCTTGGGCATGATTCTGGACACAGAACAGAAGAAGATATTTCTCCTGGTGGAGAAGGCCCAGGAATTATCATCTCTGGTCAGGGACCTCCTGAAACCAAAGCAGGTGTCGGTGCATCACTGCACGCGAGTCCTGGGAAAGATGGTAGCTTCTTACGAAGCAATTCCCTTCGGCAGATTCCATGCAAGGATCTTCCAGTGGGATCTGTTGGACAAGTGGTCCGGATCGCATCTCCAGATGCATGGGTTAATCGCCCTGTTCCCGAGGGCCAGGGTGTCTCTGCTGTGGTGGCTGCAGAGTGCTCCTCTGCTCGAAGGCCGCAGATTCGGCATACAGGACTTGGTTGGGGGGCAGTCACCCAGGGAAGAAACTTCCAAGGACAATGGTCGAGTCAGGAAACTTCCCTACACATAAATATTCTGGAACTAAGTGCCGTTTACAACGCCCTGAGTCAAGCAGAACCCCTGCTTCAAAACCAAACGGTTCTGATTCAGTCAGACAACATCACAGCGGTCGCCCATGTAAACCGCCAGGGCGGCACAAGAAGCAGGGTGGCAATGGCAGAAGCCACAAGGATTCTTCGATGGGCGGAGAATCACGTGATAGCACTGTCAGCAGTGTTCATTCCGGGAGTGGACAACTGGGAAGCAGACTTCCTCAGCAGGCACGACCTCCACCCGGGAGAGTGGGGGCTTCATCCAGAAGTCTTCCAGCTGATTGTGAACCGTTGGAAACGGCCACAGGTGGACATGATGGCGTCCCGCCTCAACAAAAAGCTAAAAAGATATTGCGCCAGGTCAAGGGACCCTCAGGCAATAGCTGTGGACGCTCTAGTGACACTGTGGGTGTACCAGTCGGTTTATGTGTTCCTTCCTCTCACCCTCATACCCAAGGTACTGAGGATAATAAGGAGAGGAGTAAGAACTATACTCATTGTTCCGGATTGGCCAAGAAGAGCTTGGTACCCAGAACTTCAAGAAATGGTCTCAGAGGACCCATGGCCTCTGCCGCTCAGACGGGACCTGCTGCTGCAGGGGCCCTGTCTGTTCCAAGACTTACCGCGGCTGCGTTTGACGGCATGGCAGTTGAACGTATCCTAAAGGAAAAGGGCATTCCGGAGGAAGTCATTCCTACCCTGATTAAAGCTACGAAGGAGGTGACCGCAAAACATTATCACCGCATATGGCGGAAATATGTTGCTTGGTGTGAGGCCAGGAAGGCACCAACGGAGGAATTTCAGCTGGGTCGATTTCTGCACTTCCTACAGTCAGGGGTGACTATGGGCCTCAAATTGGGTTCCATTAACGCCTGTCGTTCCTGGGTATGATTCTGAATACAGAATTACGGAGAGTTTTTCTTCCAGTGGAAAAGGCTCTGGAAATACAGAACATGGTAAAACAGATTCTGAAACCGGCAAAAGTGTCAGTTCTTCAATGCACTCGATTGCTGGGCAAGATGGTGGTGGCCTACGAAGCCATTCCGTATGGCAGGTTCCATGCCAGGGGTGCTTCAGTGGGACCTGTTGGACAGGTGGTCCGGGTCTCACCTGGACATGCACCGGAAAATACTCCTATCTTCCAGGACCAGGATCTTCTTTCTGTGGTGGCTGCACAGTTCTCACCTTCTGGAGGGACGCAGGTTCGGGATTCAGGATTGGATCCTGGTAACCACAGATACAAGTCTCCGAGGCTGGGGAGCAGTCACACAGGGGTGAAACTTTCAGGGAAAATGGTCAAGCCAGGAAGCTTGTCTGCACATAAACATTCTGGAATTAAGGGCCATTTACAACGGCATTCTGCAAACGGAACATCTTCGCGGTCTGCCCGTCTTGATTCAATCAGACAACATAACAGCAGTGGCGTACGTAAACCGCCAGAGCGGAACAAATTTCAGCCTTATCAATTTTCTTTCAGAAAGAATTGCCCTACCTTCCGGAAGTTCAGACCTTCGTCGGGCGTGCTGCACATCCAACCTCCATTTGGGCCCCCAGTGGAACCATGGGATCTTAATGTGGTGTTTCAGTTCCTGCAATCTCCTTGGTTTGAACCTTTACGTAAGGTTGAGTTAAAATTCCTTACTTGGAAAGTAGTCATGTTGTTGGCCTTGGCGTCATAAAGGTGAGTTTCTGAATTGGCGGCTTTGTCTCACAAAAGACCCTATTTAATCTTCCATGCTGATAGAGCGGAGTTGAGAACTCATCAGCAATTTCTACCAAAAGTGGTTTCTTCATTTCACGTAAACCAGCCTATTGTGGTGCCAGTGGCTACTGATGCCTTGGCGGAATCGAAGTCTCAATGTGGTCAGAGCTTTGAAAATCTATGTCGCCAGAACGGTGCAGATTAGGAAAACAGAGGCTCTGTTTGTCCTGTGTGCTCACAACAAGATTGGGACTCCTGCTTCCAAGCAGACTATTGCTCGCTGGATCTGTAATACGATTCAGCAGGCTCATTCTACGGCAGGGTTACCGTTACCGAAATCGGTGAAAGCTCATTCTACCAGAAAGGTGGACTCATTCTGGGCGGCTGCCCGAGGGGTTTCGGCATTACAACTTTGGCGAGCTGCTACTTGATCGGGTTCAAACACCTTTGTGAAGTTTTACAAGTTTGATACCCTGGCCGAGGAGGACCTCTTGTTTGATCAGTCGGTGCTGCAGAGTCATCTGCACTCTCCCGCCCATTCTAGAGCATTGGTATAAACCCCATGGTTTTGAAGCATCCCCAGATTCCTTTAGGACTTATGAGAAAATAGGATTTCTCTGACGTCCTAAGTGGATGCTGGGACTAAAGAAAGCTTTAGGACTAACTGGTGTGCACTGGCTCCTCCCACTATGACCCTCCTCCAGACCTCAGTTAGATTTTTGTGCCCGGCTGAGCTGGATGCACACTAGGTGGCTCTCCTGAGCCTGCTAGAAAGAAAGTTAGAATTAGGTTTTTTATTTTCAGTGAGATCTGCTGGCAACAGACTCACTGCTACGAGGGACTAAGGGGAGAAGAAGCGAACCTACCTGCTTGCAGCTAGCTTGGGCTTCTTAGGCTACTGGACACCATTCGCTCCAGAGGGATTGAACACAGGGCCCGACCTCGATCGTCCGGTCCCGGAGCCGCGCCGCCTTCCCTTACAGAGCCAGAAGCAAGAAGTGGTCCAGAAAATCGGCGGCAGAAGACTCTCAGTCTTCAACAAGGTAGCGCACAGCACTGCAGCTGTGCGCCATTGCTCCTCATGCACACCTCACACTCCGGTCACTGATGGGTGCAGGGCGCTGGGGGGAACGCCCTGAGCAGCAATAAGACACCTTGGCTGGCAAATATACACCATATATAGTCCAAAAGGCTATATAGGTGTAAATTAACCCCTGCCAGATTTCCAGAAAAAGCGGGAGAAAGTCCTCCGAAAAAGGGGCGGGGCTATCTCCCTCAGCACACTGGCGCCATTTTTCCCTCACAGCTCCGCTGGAAGGACGCTACCTGGCTCTCTCCCCTGCAGTCCTGCATACAAAAGGGTAAAAAAGAGAGGGGGGGCACTAAATTTAGGCGCAGTATATATTATATAAGCAGCTATAAGGGAAAAACACTCATTTATAGTGGGATCCCTGTGTTATATAGCGCTCTGGTGTGTGCTGGCATACTCTCTCTCTGTCTCCCCAAAGGGCTTTGTGGGGTCCTATCCTCTGTCAGAGCATTCCCTGTGTGTGTGCGGTGTGTCGGTACGGCTGTGTCGACATGTATGATGAGGAGGCTTACGTGGAGGCGGAGCAGATGCCTGTAAATGTGATGTCACCCCCTGCAGGGTCGACACCTGAGTGGATGAACTTATGGAAGGAATTACGTGAAAGTGTCAACTCCTTACATAAAAGGTTTGACGACATGGGACAGCCGGCTTCTCAGCCTGTGCCTGCCCAGCCGTCTCAAAAGCCATCAGGGGCTCTAAAACGCCCGCTACCTCAGATGGCAGACACAGATGTCGATACGGATACTGACTCCAGTGTCGACGACGATGAGACAAATGTAACTTCCAATAGGGCCACACGTTACATGATTGAGGCAATGAAAAATGTGTTGCACATTACTGATATTACCCCGGGTACCACAAAAAAGGGTATTATGTTTGGGGAGAAGAAACTACCAGTAGTTTTTCCCTCATCTGAGGAATTAAATGAAGTGTGTGAAGAAGCGTGGGCTTCGCCTTATAAAAAATTGGTAATTTCTAAAAGGTTACTAATGACGTACCCTTTCCCGCCAGAGCATAGATCACGTTGGAAAACACCCCCTAGGGTGGATAAAGCGCTCACACGCTTGTCAAAAAAGGTGGCAATACCGTCTCCGGATACGGCCGTCCTAAAGGAGCCTGCTGATAGGAAGCAGGAGGCGATCCTGAAGTCTGTATATACACACTCAGGTATTATACTGAGACCAGCTAATGCTTCAGCATGGATGTGCAGTGCTGCAGCTGCGTGGTCAGATTCCCTGTCGGAAAATATTGATACCTTAAACAGGGACACTATATTGCTAACCATAGAGCATATAAAAGATGCAGTCTTATACATGAGAGATGCACAGGGGGATATTTGCCGGCTGGCATCTAAAATAAGTGCAATGTCCATTTCTGCCAGGATGGGTTTATGGACCCGGCAGTGGACAGGTGATGCAGATTCAAAAAGGCACATGGAAGTTTTGCCTTACAAGGGTGAGGAGTTGTTCGGGGATGGTCTCTCTGACCTAGTTTCCACAGCAACAGCTGGGAAATCAGCATTTTTACCCCAGGTTCCCTCACAGCCAAAGAAAGCACCGTATTATCAGGTACAGTCCTTTCGGCCCCATAAGGGCAAGCGGGTTAAGGGCGCGTCCTTTCTGCCCAAAGGCAGAGGTAGGGGGAAAAAGCTGCAACATACAGTTCCCAAGAGCAAAAGTCCTCCCCCGCTTCCGCCATGTCCGCCGCATGACGCTGGGGCTCCACAGGCGGAGCCAGGTGCGGTGGGGGCCCGTCTCAGAAACTTCAGCGATCAGTGGGCTCGCTCACAGGTGGATCCCTGGATCTTTCAAGTAGTATCTCTGGGGTACAAGCTGGAATTCGAGACGTCTCCCCCCCGACGTTTCTTAAAATCTGCCTTACCAACGACTCCCTCAGACAGGGAGGCTGTGTTAGAGGCAATACACAAGCTGTATTCCCAGCAGGTGATTGTCAAGGTGCCCCTCCTTCAACAAGGACGGGGTTACTATTCCACAATGTTTGTGGTACCGAAACCGGACGGTTCGGTCAGACCTATTTTAAATTTGAAATCCTTGAACACGTATATAAAAAGATGCTAGTTCAAGATGGAATCGCTCAGGGCGGTTATTTCAAGCCTGGAGGAAGGGGATTACATGGTATCACTGGACATCAAGGATGCTTACCTGCATGTCCCCATTTACCATCCTCACCAGGAGTACCTCAGATTTGTGGTACAGGATTGTCATTACCAATTCCAGACGTTGCCATTCGGTCGGTCCACGGCACCGAGGGTATTTACCAAGGTAATGGCCGAAATGATGATACTCCTTCGAAAAAAGGGAGTTTTAATTATCCCGTACTTGGACGATCTCCTGATAAGGGCGAGGTCCAGGGAGCAGTTGTTGATCGGGGTAGCACTATCTCAGGAAGTGCTACAACAGCACGGTTGGATTCTCAATATTCCAAAGTCACAGCTGGTACCTACGACACGTCTACTGTTCCTGGGGATGGTTTTGGACACGGACCAGAAAAAAGTGTTTCTCCCGGAGGAGAAAGCCAAGAAGCTGTCATCTCTAGTCAGAGGCCTCCTGAAACCAAGACAGGTGTCGGTGCATCACTGCACGCGAGTCCTGGGAAAGATGGTAGCTTCCTACGAAGCAATTCCATTCGGCAGGTTCCATGCAAGAACTTTTCAGTGGGACCTGTTGGACAAGTGGTCCGGATCGCATCTTCAGATGCATCAGTTGATAACCCTGTCTCCAAGGACCAGGGTGTCTCTGCTGTGGTGGCTGCAGAGTGCTCATCTTCTAGAGGGCCGCAGATTCGGCATACAGGACTGGATCCTGGTGACCACGGATGCCAGCCTTCGAGGCTGGGGGGCAGTCACACAGGGAAGAAACTTCCAAGGGCTGTGGTCAAGTCAGGAGACTTCCCTACACATAAATATCCTGGAACTAAGGGCCATCTACAATGCCCTAAGTCAAGCAAGACCCCTGCTTCAGGACCAGCCGGTACTGATTCAGTCAGACAACATCACGGCGGTCGCCCATGTAAACCGACAGGGCGGCACGAAAGGCAGGATGGCGATGGCAGAAGCCACAAGGATTCTCCGTTGGGCGGAAAATCACGTGTTAGCACTGTCAGCAGTGTTCATTCCGGGAGTGGACAACTGGGAAGCAGACTTCCTCAGCAGGCACGACCTCCACCCGGGAGAGTGGGGACTTCATCCAGAAGTCTTCCAAATGATTGTAAATCGTTGGTAAAGGCCACAGGTGGACATGATGGCGTCCCGCCTCAACAAAAAGCTAAAAAGATATTGCGCCAGGTCAAGGGACCCTCAGGCGATAGCTGTGGACGCTCTAGTGACACCGTGGGTGTACCAGTCGGTTTATGTGTTCCCTCCTCTTCCTCTCATACCAAAGGTACTGAGAATAATACGAAGGAGAGGAGTAAGAACTATACTCGTGGTTCCGGATTGGCCAAGAAGAGCTTGGTACCCAGAACTGCAAGAGATGATATCAGAGGACCCTTGGCCTCTGCCGCTCAGACAGGACCTGCTGCAGCAGGGGCCCTGTCTGTCCCAAGACTTACCGCGGCTGCGTTTGACGGCATGGCGTTTGAACACCGGATCCTAAAGGAAAAAGGGCATTCCGGAGGAAGTCATTCCTACGCTGATTAAAGCTAGGAAGGATGTTACAGTAAAACATTATCACCGCATATGGCGAAAATATGTGGCTTGGTGTGAGGCCAGGAAGGCCCCAACGGAGGAATTTCACCTGGGTCGATTCCTGCACTTCTTACAGTCAGGGGTGACTATGGGCCTAAAATTGGGTTCCATTAAGGTCCAAATTTCGGCTCTGTCGATTTTCTTCCAGAAAGAACTGGCTTCACTGCCTGAAGTTCAGACTTTTGTTAAGGGAGTGCTGCATATTCAGCCCCCTTTTGTTCCCCCTGTGGCACCTTGGGATCTCAACGTGGTGTTGAGTTTTCTGAAGTCACATTGGTTCAAGCCACTTAAGACCGTGGATTTGAAATATCTAACGTGGAAAGTGGTCATGCTGTTGGCCTTGGCTCGGCCAGGCGTGTGTCAGAATTGGCGGCTTTGTCGTGTAAAAGCCCTTATCTGATTTTCCATATGGATAGGGCAGAATTGAGGACTCGTCCCTAGTTTCTCCCTAAGGTGGTATCTGCGTTTCACATGAACCAACCTATTGTGGTGCCTGCGGCTACTAGGGACTTGGAGGACTCCAAATTACTGGACGTAGTCAGGGCCTTGAAAATATATGTTTCCAGGATGGCTGGAGTCAGGAAAACTGACTCGCTATTTATCCTGTATGCACCCAACAAGCTGGGTGCTCCTGCTTCGAAGCAGACTATTGCTCACTGGATATGTAACACAATTCAGCTTGCGCATTCTGCGGCTGGACTGCCGCATCCTAAATCTGTAAAAGCCCATTCCACGAGGAAGGTGGGCTCTTCTTGGGCGGCTGCCCGAGGGGTCTCGGCTTTGCAACTTTGCCGAGCAGCTACTTGGTTGGGGTCAAATACGTTTGCAAGATTCTACAAGTTTGACACCCTGGCTGAGGAGGACCTAGAGTTCGCTCATTCGGTGCTGCAGAGTCATCCGCACTCTCCCGCCCGTTTGGGAGCTTTGGTATAATCCCCATGGTCCTTACGGAGTCCCAGCATCCACTTAGGACGTCAGAGAAAACAAGATTTTACTCACCGGTAAATCTATTTCTCGTAGTCCGTAGTGGATGCTGGGCGCCCATCCCAAGTGCGGATTGTCTGCAATACTTGTATATAGTTATTGTTAAACTAACGGGTTATTGTTGAGAAGCCATCTATTGAGAGGCTTCGTTGTTTTCATACTGTTAACTGGGTATAGTATCACGAGTTGTACGGTGTGATTGGTGTGGCTGGTATGAGTCTTACCCGGGATTCAAAATCCTTCCTAAATTGTGTCAGCTCTTCCGGGCACAGTATCCTAACTGGGGTCTGGAGGAGGGTCATAGTGGGAGGAGCCAGTGCACACCAGTTAGTCCTAAAGCTTTCTTTAGTTTGTGCCCAGTCTCCTGCGGAGCCGCTAATCCCCATGGTCCTTACGGAGTCCCAGCATCCACTACGGACTACGAGAAATAGATTTAGCGGTGAGTAAAATCTTATTTTTAATACCTACCGGTTACAGACCCAGTCTCTACAGCTACTGCTGGAAAATCGTCATTTTTACCTTATGTTCCCCCAAAACATAAGAAAACGCATCATCAAATGCAGTCCTTTCGGCCCAATAGATACCGAAGAGGAAGATGCTCTGCCTTCCATGCTGCTAGAGGCAGGGAAAGAGGTAAAAGAAACCCAGGCTTCTCTGCCTCCCAAGAACAGAAGTCCTCCCCGGCTTCTGCCAAGTCCACCGCATGACGCTGGGGTTTCCCTGCGGGAGTCCTCGCCGGTTGGGGCACGTCTCAAGCTCTTCAGCCAGGTCTGGGTTTGCTCGGGCCTGGAACCTTGGATTTTAAAAATTGTGTCAGAAGGGTACAAACTAGAATTTTAAGACGTTCCCCCTCGCCGATTTTTAAAATCAGCCTTGCCAGCTTCTCTGACCGGCAGAGAGGTAGTGTGCGACACAATACAAAAATTGTGTCAGAACCAGGTCATTATCACGGTTCCCCTGCGCAACAGGGACAAGGCTTTTATTCCAGCTTATTCGTGGTTCCGAAGTCGGACGGCTCGGTCAGACCGATCCTCAACCTTAAATACCTAAATTTCTTTCTGCAGAAATTCAAATTCAAGATGGAGTCTCTCAGAGCAGTGATCTCCAGTCTGGAGGAAGGGGACTTTATGGTCTCCTTAGACATAAAGGATGACTACCTACATGTTCCCATTTATCCTCCTCATCAGGTCTTCCTGCGCTTTGCGGTTCAGGATTGTCATTACCAATTTCAGACGTTGCCGTTTGGGCTGTCCATGGCTCCGAGGATTTTCACCAAAGTGATGGCGGAGATGATGATTCTTCTTCGCATGCAAGGTGTCATGATTATCTCATACTTGGACGATCTCCTGATGAAAGCCAGATGCAGGGACAAGTTGTTACAGAACATTGCACTGTCCCTGAAGGTGTTGCAACAACATGGCTGGCTCCTCAACCTGCTGAAATCTCAGTTGATCCCTACGACCCGCCTGTCGTTTCTGGGGATGAATCTGGACACAGAACTACAGAGAGTTTTTCTTCCGGAAGAAAAAGCTCGGGAACAAATCTTAAAACCAACCAGAGTGTCAATACATCAATGCACTCGCTTGCTGGGAAAGATGGTGGCGGCCTACGAGGCCATTCAGTTTGGCAGATTCCATGCCAGAGTATTCCAGTGGGACCTGTTGGACAAGTGGTCCGGTTCCCACCTACACATGCAACGGACGATAGTCCTGTCCTCAAAGACAAGAATATCACTGCTGTGGTGGCTGCACAGTTCCCACCTCATCGAGGGACGCAGGTTCGGTATTCAGGATTGGATTCTAGTGACCACGGATGCAAGTCCCCGGGGTTGGGGTGCAAGGAAGATGGTCAAGTCAGGAGACTTGTCTCCACATAAACGTTCTGGAATTAAGGGCGATTTACAACGGCCTTCTACAAACGGAACGCCTTCTTCAAAGTCGACCCGTCCTCATCCAGTCAGAGAATGTAACAGCAGTAACTTACATCAACAGCCAGGGCGGAACAAAAAGCAGAGCAGCAATGGCAGAAGCCACAAGGATTCTCCGTTGGACGGAGAAACATCTAAGCGCTCTGTCAGCTATCTTTATTCCAGGAGTGGATAACTGGAAAGCAGACTTCCTCAGCAGACACGATCTCCATCCAGGAGAGTGGGGACTTCATCCAGAAGTCTTCACAGAAGTGACAAGTCGCTGGGGTACTCCCCAAGTAGAGATGATGGCGTCTCGTCTCAACAAGAAACTCCAAAATTAGGGACCCTCAAGCCATAGCGGTGGACGCTCTGGTGACACCGTGGGTGTTTCAGTCGGTATGTGTTCCCTCCACTTCCTCTCATTCCGAGAGTGTTAAAAATTATAAGAAGAAAAAAGGTTCCGACGATCCTCATTGTTCCAGATTGGCCAAGGAGGGCTTGGTATCCCGATCTTCAGGATTTACGCATAGGAAATCCCTGGCTGCTTCCTCTAAGAGAGGACCTGTTACAGCAGGGGCCGTGTCAGTATCAAGATTTACTGCGGCTACGTTTGACGGCATGGCGGTTGAATGCCAGATTCTAGCCCAGAAGGGAATTCCCAGTGAAGTCATTCCCACTCTTATTCAGGCTAGAAAGGATGTTACGGCAAAACACTATCACCACATTTGGAGGAAATATATTTCCTGGTGCGAGTCCAAGAAGGCTCCTGCGGATATTTTTTAACTTGGACGTTTTCTCCACTTTTTACAAGCTGGAGTGGATGCGGGCCTTAAATTAGGATCCATTAAAGTACAGATTTCTGCATTGTCAGTTTTCTTTCAGAAACAATTGGCCTCACTTCCTGAGGTGCAAACGTTTGCAAAAGGGGTGTTACACATCCAACCTCCTTTTGTGCCTCCTGTGGCACCTTGGGACCTTAACGTGATGTTACAGTTCCTTCAATCTCACTGGTTTGAACCTTTTTCAAAAGGTGGATTTGAAGTTCCTCACTTGGAAAGTGGTAATTTTATTGGCCTTAGCATCTGCACGGCGGGTGTCCGAATTGGCGGCCTAGTCTCACAAGAGCCCTTATTTGATCTTCCATGAAGATAGAGCAGAGTTGAGAACTCGTCAACAGTTTCTGCCGAAGGTGGTTTCTTCTTTTCATATAAACCAACCTAATGTCCGTCTCCCTCGGCACAGTTCCTATAACTGAGGTCTGGAGGAGGGGCATAGAGGGATGAGCCAGTTCACGCCCTTATTAAAGTCTTAAAGTGCCCATTTCTCCTGCGGATCCTGTCTATACCCCATGGTTCTATTGATGACCCCAGCATCCTCTACGGACTCAGAGAAAAGGATTTACTGGTAGGTATTAAAATCCTATTATTTATTAGTGCGCAAGCAGGACAGCATTTTCTCTTCTTTGGTGTTTTATTATTACAACCATGTCACCTCTAGTAATCCCACATGAGCGTCCATGTCACCTCTAGTAATCCCACACGAGCGTCCATGTCTCCTCCAGTAATCCCACACGAGCGTCCATGTCACCTCTAGTAATCCCACATGAGCGTCCATGTCTCCTCCAGTAATCCCACACGAGCGTCCATGTCACCTCTAGTAATCCCACATGAGCGCCCGTGTCACCTCTAGTAATCCCACACGAGCTTCCATGTCACCTCTAGTAATCCCACGTGAGCGTCCATGTCACCTCTAGTAATCCCACATGAGCGTCCATGTCACCTCTAGTAATCCCACATGAGCGCCCGTGTCACCTCTAGTAATCCCACATGAGCGTCCATGTCTCCTCCAGTAATCCCACACGAGCGTCCATGTCACCTCTAGTAATCCCACATGAGCGGCCATGTCACCTCCAGTAATCCCACACGAGCGTCCTTGTCACCTCTAGTAATCCCACACGAGCTTCCATGTCTCCTCCAGTAATCCCACATGAGCATCTGTCTCACCTCTACTAATCCCACATGAGCGGCCATGTCACCTCTAGTAATCCCACATGAGCATCAGTGACACCTCTAGTAATCCCACATGAGCGTCCATGTCACCTCTAGTAATCCCACATGAGCGTCCATGTCACCTCTAGTAATCCCACACGAGCTTCCATGTCACCTCTAGTAATCCCACATGAGCGTCCATGTCACCTCTAGTAATCCCACATGAGCGGCCATGTCTCCTCCAGTAATCCCACACGAGCGTCCTTGTCACCTCTAGTAATCCCACATGAGCATCAGTGTCACCTCTAGTAATCCCACATGAGCGTCCATGTCACCTCTAGGAATCCCACATAAGCGTCCATGTCGCCTCTAGTAATCCCACATGAGCGTTCAGTGTTGATCAAGCTCCAGTCTAAGCATCCTATCTTTTTTTTTTTTTATACACATAAAAGCAATGATTACAGGTAAACCATGTCAGTTATAGAATTATATATTGTATCCTCTAACACCCTGGGTCTTGTCTACTCATTTTATATTTCCATAATGTATTTTATTTCCAGCAGATGGACACACAAGCAGAAATATCTCAGAAGGACATCTAATGGTATCCCAGGATTCTGAAATAACAGATAATGACAGTAGACAGGATTCTCCAGGAGATAACCCCATTATCCCAATTATACATCCAGCTCTATCAGCTGATCCCCCTGATCCTGGGAAATGTTCTCCTGATCACTCTGATATTGGTGCATCTGTTACAGCTCTGACAGTAGATACAGAGTTTCCCTGTTCTGTAGATGCCAAATGTTTTACACAGAACACAAAGCGTATTACCCATCATCCAGCTAAGGCAGGTGAGAGGCCACTGATATGTTCTGAATGTGGGAAATGTTTTGCATGCAACTCAAATCTTGCTACACATCAGAGAAGTCACTCAGGTGAGAAGCTGTTTTCCTGTTCTGAGTGTGGGAAATGTTTTGCATTTAAATCAGTTCTTGTTACACATCAGAGAAGTCACACAGGTGAGAAGCCGTTTTCCTGTTCTGAGTGTGGGAAATGTTTTACACAGAAATCAGGTCTTGTTACACATCAGAGTAGTCACACAGGTGAGAAGCCGTATTCCTGTTCTGAGTGTGGGAAATGTTTCACACAGAAATCAGCTCTTGTTACACATCAGAGTAGTCACACAGGTGAGAAGCCATTTTCCTGTTCTGAGTGTAGGAAATGTTTTCCACGGAAATCAGCTCTTGTTGCACATCAGAGAAGTCACACAGGTGAGAAGCCGTTTTCCTGTTCTGAGTGTGGGAAATGTTTCGCATTTAAATCAGTTCTTGTTACACATCAGAGAAGTCACACAGGTGAGAAGCCGTTTTCCTGTTCTGAGTGTGGGAAATGTTTTACACAGAAATCAGCTCTTGTTACACATCAGAGTAGTCACACAGGTGAGAAGCCATTTTCCTGTTCTGAGTGTAGGAAATGTTTTCCACGGAAATCAGCTCTTGTTGCACATCAGAGAAATCACTCAGGTGAGAAGCCGTTTTCCTGTTCTGAGTGTGGGAAATGTTTCGCATTTAAATCAGTTCTTGTTACACATCAGAGAAGTCACTCAGGTGAGAAGCCGTTTTCCTGTTCTGAGTGTGGGAAATGTTTCGCATTTAAATCAGTTCTTGGTAGACATCAGAGAAGTCACACAGGTGAGAAGCCGTATTCCTGTTCTGAGTGTGGGAAATGTTTTGCATTCAAATCACATTTTGATATTCATCAGCATACTCACACAGTTGAGAAGCCGTATTCCTGTTCTGAGTGTAGGAAATGTTTTGCACGGAAATCAGATCTTGTTACACATCAGAGAAGTCACACAGGTGAGAAGCCGTTTTCCTGTTCTGAGTGTGGGAAATGTTTTGCATTCAAATCACATTTTGTTATTCATCAGCATACTCACACAGGTGAGAAGCCATTTCCATGTTCTGAGTGTGGGAAATGTTTTGCACGGAAATCAGATCTTGTTAAACATCAGAGAAGTCACACAGGTGAGAAGCCGTATTCCTGTTCTGAGTGTGGGAAATGTTTTACACAGAAATCAGTTCTTGTTACACATCAGAGTAGTCACACAGGTGAGAAGCCATTTTCCTGTTCTGAGTGTAGGAAATGTTTTCCACGGAAATCAGATCTTGTTGCACATCAGAGAAGTCACACAGGTGAGAGGCCATTTCCATGTTATGAGTGTGGGAAATGTTTTACACATAAATCAGCTCTTGTTAGACATCAGAGAAATCACACAGGTGAGAAGCCATACTTCTGTTCTGAGTGTGGGAAATGTTTTGCACGGAACTCACATCTTGTTCTACATCAGAGAAGTCATACAGGTGAGAAGCCGTATTCCTGTTCTGTGTGTGGGAAATGTTTTGCATATAAATCAAATCTTGTTACACATCAGAGGAGTCACACAGGTGAAAAGCCATTTTCATGCTGTGAGAGAAATAAATCCGCTCTTGTTGAACATATTAGACATTACCCAAATACGGAACCATTTACATCTTCTGGAGTATAATTATCACTGTCATGCAATGTTCCTCAAGGGTCAACCTTATCTCCTATGCTTTATGCAATATAAATGCTACCACTGGGTGATATAATCAGACGTCTTGGCCTGGTCTACCACTGCTATGCAGATGACTTGCTTTTTGCTCCATGTACTGAGAACCTAATACCAATCCTAAATGGTTGTCTAGCTGAGCGCCATGGGTGGATGATGCCAGTTGGCTGTGACTCAGTCTTTGTGAAACATAATAGAAGCTCACCAACAAAGGACAAGACTTTACCAACCATCTGGATTTATGCTTTGGTGTACAGAATTGAAAATACTGAACATGTGCTGAATCTTTGTGTTGTCCTGGTATGTGGCTGACACAGACATCAGGTATCTGCCACATACAAATCCTCATTCTTCCATCTGTGGACCATAGCCAGAATCAAGCACTTGATTCCCTCAGAAGTTCATAGACTACTGCAATGCCATCTACCTGGGTCTCCCAGCAAAAGAATTACAGAGCTTGCAGCTAGTACAGAATGCAGCAGCAAAGCTGTTACCTAACCAGCCCGTTCCTGCCGCATAACACCAATTCTCTACTCCCTTCACCGGCTGCCTGTAAGATGACAAATCTATTTCATAATTGGCTAACTGACCTTCCCAGCCCAACATTACATGGTCCAAGGTACTAGAAGCAGCTTCTGCCTCCTTACTGCCCTGCTTGCTTGCTACTACAGATAAAGGACTGTTACCAGCAGTACCAAGAATCTCCTGTCATTCATTTATGGGTTGAATGTTTAGCTTTGTAGCCCTGACCATGGAACTCACTGCCTTGCACAGTCCAAGAGGCCTGCACTCTAGAGACCTTCACAAGCAGACTGATGACTGTTACTCACGCTTTTCATTAATGTACCTCTATTTCTCATACGTCCTAGAGAATGCTGGGGATTCCAAAAGGACCATGGGGTATAGACGCATCCGCAGGAGCTTGGGCACACTGTAAAGACTTAAACTGGGTGTGAACTGGCTCCTCCCTCTATGCCCCTCCTCCAGACCTCAGTTAGACTTTGTGCCCAGGAGTGATGGGTCACACACTAGGGGAGCTCTACTGAGTTTCTCTGAAAGACTTTATGTTAGGTTTTTTATTTTCAGGGAGACCTGCTGGCTACAGGCTCCCTGCAGTGTGGGACTGAGGGGAGAGAAGCAGGACCTACTTCTGTGAGTTTCAAGGCTCTGCTTCTCAGCTACTGGACACCATTAGCTCCAGAGGGTTCGATCACTTGGTGTGCCTAGCTGCTTGTTCCCGGAGCCGCGCCGTCACCCCCTCACAGAAGCCAGAAGAAAGAAGTCGGGTGAGTATTGGAAGAAAAGAAGACTTCAGACGGCAGAAGACTTCAGTAATGGAAGTACAGTGGTAGTGCTGCTCTTCATGCTCCCACACACCAACGGCACTCACAGGGTGCAGGGCGCTGGGGGGGGAGCGCCCTGGGCGCATGTTACTGGTCTGCTTAATGTGAACAACTGGAAAAAAAAAAAAGCATTTAGGTGCCGAGGCACCGTGGTTCATCCCCCGCCAGTATACTTTAATTATTTCCCCGCCACCGCTTATACGGGTGCAGGGCACGCGGGGGGGAGCGCCCTGGGCAGCGAGTCAGTTTTAACAGTTCTTACTCTCGCTGCCGGGGGCTCCGTATACAGACCCCGTCGGCCGCCATGAGGTACAGGGCGCCGGGATGTGGTGGCGCCCGGGGCAGCATAGATAGTTAGAGCTCCTGGGCGCCGCACACGGGGACCCACCTGAGAGCGGCAGGTGCGCGATGCGCCGGAACTCCCGCTTCCCGAACGTTGTCTGGGGTGCACGGCGCGCAGGGGGGCGCCCTGAGCAGCATGGTGCTGAGTATATATATATATATATATATATATATACCCTATATTTAGTACTCGGCCTATTTTGGTTTTCAGATCCAGGGGGGCTATAGCGCGCCGAGAGGGGCGGAGCTTAGCCTCACACACTGAGTCAGCGCCATTTTTCCCTGCTGTCCCCGCCAAGAACAAACAGTGGGGAACGCAATGTTTGGACTGTGTTGCCCTCCCAGAGGTGTAATCTCCCTGTGTATAGGGTCCCCCGGCTCAATATAGGGTTTTATATATATATATATATATAATTAATTTTTTGTCGAGCGGGCTTAAGTGCGCCGGGAAGGGGCGGAGCTTAGACCTCACAGAGGGGTCAGCGCCATTTTCCAAAGTTCCCCACCGGGACTTGCTGTATACTAAGAAGGAAGGGGGACACAGAGTGTTTTAATGCTGTATGGGTGTCATACAGCATTAGGATTGATAATGGACGCAGAATCCTTGTTGTAATACATAAATACACTGTTTCCCTGTTTTATTTACTCACTATTGGTTAGTCGACGTGTGTCGACAGGTGTGAGGGCTTTGTCAAAGGCGCCTGTGGGGATAACTGTCGGTTTCGCCGGTACTTGATTCAAACAACTAAGTATTGACAGGTTACTTTTGTGTGCTTAAAAAAACAAGTAAACACACTAGGGGAGACACGGCGGTCGGTCGATGCCCTGTCGGCATCAACGGTAATGCCTGGCTAAAAGAATTAACAAGCTGTTATTGCCTGGTGCCTGTATTGGTATTTCTATATTTTGTTTATATATAAGTAGGGGGAGTGTTATTACAATTGTAGAGGTATGCTTCCCTCAGACCCCTTGGGGTTTCCAAGATTGTGATTATTCTGCCGCTTACTATTCCGGGCTGTCGACATTTCCTCAGTTTCTGTCGTCCGTAAAGTTCCTGGTAGATCCACATCGGGGGCATGTCAGTACATGGTCATACACATTACTGTCACTAGGGACCTGACGGGTCTTGACAATCCACTTGCGTATAGGTTATGTCTATATGTATTTATGTGTAGATATGACTTTATATATGCATGATTACGATATATGTGTTATATTGTGTATTACATGATGTATATACATGAACGCTGAAATAATGGTATTCTTCTCATGGGCTGGTCGCTCTGTTGATTAAGCTCTAGATTGGCCGGGACGAGTTGGTTTCGATGCTCTCAAGGAGTCTGAATATTAATCTCTTCACAACGCGGAGAGAAATCTATGACAGTCAACTCCTGGTCGACGCAGAGCCCGGTCGCAAAGGATCATACACAGGCAGCTAAGTGAAATTTTATTTCTATACTTTGACCTTATTTGCAATGTATGCACTTGAGGGAGTGTGGTAGTTGGGTAAGCATCCAATAGAATTATCCTGCCCAGAGTGGGTAGGGCTTGCCTATGTTTATTTTTCCTTATAACATTACAGCAGGCTGCCAAGTGACAGCAGGTGGTGTGACCGGAAAAATGCGGAGGAGATCTCCGGGAGATGCTGGTGGGAGGTATACAGCTGTTTGGTGTGGCCTCTCTTCAGTTAATCTCGGCGGTATCCGCTGATAAGGCTAAATTCGTGAGTTAACCTCCTTCACAACGGTGGATGACGCATTCTTTTGTGGGATGCAGTCGTTTAACCGGTTCGAGACCGTTCTTTTTCCTTTTCTGTGTAGACAGTGGAAGGTGAAAAGGTAAGTGTTCTGCAACCTGGTTAGGTTCGCAGAAGTGGATGTAGTTTCTGTTTCCACTATATACACCACTTGTCGCTGAGTCTATCTGGCTGGTCCCCACTTCAGTGACCACTTGTCCACTAATTTTCAGTTAGTCTAGGAATAGACTACGACATGTGAGTTATTTATAGAAGCCAAAGGGGAACATTCTGAGTTACGGTTGTTTCCCCTTACTGTTTTTTCTAATAGATTTTGCCTCTCCCCTATGGAAGGGGAGGTAACACGCAACGCCTTACAGAGGTGCGTCACGTTCAGGACATTGTCTGGTTGTCCCTGTAAAAAGGTGCATATCCTTGTTTATTTGACGGTTCTTCGGCGCAGAAATGGGCCTGTTGTTCCCAACGACGCAGATGTCAGAAGTGGTTTTCAGAGTGGATACTGACCGGTTAAGGTTTGGTGTTTTCCTGTGGAAAGAGGTCTGAGGGTCCAGAGTTGGATCGACTTTGAGGTGACACCTCATCAATAGGTTCCATTAAGAAGACAGATGGATGCGGCATGAGAGGTTTTTTTTCGGAGAGCAGGTCTAATACCAGAGTGATTTTCATGGGACCAGTTGGAAATGTGGTCCGGGTCACACCTGCGCATCCACCGGAATATAATCAAAACGGCCAGGACATCGCTCCTGTGGTGTCTGCTCGATTTTTTTTCCTTCCAGAGGGATAAAGGTTTAGATCTTGGTGTCCGTGCATATAGATCTCCGAAGCTGGGGAGCAGTCCTTTGCAAGGGACGTATTTCCAGAGGATGAGGTCAGGTTGGGAAACTTGTCTGCTGTAAGTTTTGGAATTAAGAGCTATTTTAGACGAACGTGTTCTTCATGCTCTGCCGTGTTAATTCTGCCAGAAGCCTTGTCAGAAATGGCGTAAGTAAGCCGCTAGGGCGGAACAAAAAAAAAAACCACGAAAATGGCAGAAGATGCGCTGTTTGCAGTTGAGGGGGAAGTCTGGTAAACGCTATGTTAGCAGTCTTCATTCCGGAGGTAAACGACGGAGACATAGATTTCCTTTGCGACATGATATTCAGCCGGGAAAAATACTGTCATTATTGAGAAGCTTTCCCAGACGTGCCAAGTCTTTGTGGAGTGTCGCAATTGGACATGTTGGCGTTTCGCCTCAACGTGAGACCTCGAGGAGAGGGTTCCAGGTTAAGAGACACTCAGGATATAGCAGCGGACATCCTTGTGACACTGTTTTTAGTCGGTCGAGGTGGCCTCTCCGCTTTCACTTTTCTGGCAGTGGTAAGCGTAAGATGATCGATGATCCTCTGAACTCCGGTCTAACCAGAGAGGGTTGGCTATCCAGTTTTCATGGTTTACTCATAGAAAATTACTGCCCTCTTCCGTTACGTGAGGTAATGTTACAACAAGATCAGGGCGTGTATCAGGACTTACCGCGGCTGCGTCTAATGGCGGGGCGGTTGAAGGTCGTATCCTAAGCTGAATGGGTGTTCCCAGTGAAGTCGTTTCTTCAATTCTTCCGGCTTGGAAAGAACTCACGGCACAGCGTTACAACCGTTGTTGGAGTAATTATGTGTCTCGGTGTGTATCCAGGAAGGCTCCTATGGAGGACTTTCAGCTAGGTCGTGCTTATCCATACGTTACAAGCCGATGTGAAGGCAAGACTATTACGTTTTTTTGCGGAAAATTTTCTCGTTTGGAAAGTGGTCAGGTTTTTGACTTCGACGTCCGCAAGGCGGGTGTCGGAAGTGGTGGTCTTGTCCCACAAGAGCCTTGTTTGATCTTTCAGGTGGATAGAGAGGAATTGAGTACTCGGTTGATAGTTCTACCAAGAGGGGTTTCGCAGAAATCAGGCTTTTGTTGATGCCGGGGGTTACTTAGGCATTAGCTAGTTCAAACCCCCTTGCTCTAGCCAGGGTTTTGAGTATGCAAGTCATCTATTTGGCTTAGTTTGGAGTAACAGAGACCCTGTTTATGTGGTATGTTCCCAGCTTACTTTGGGAGACTGCGTTATGCAGTTTGTTACATGCTGAATCTGTGATGCGGTCTGGCATGTTTGTTCTACGGCTGCTTTGCCGTCACCGAAGTCGGTGGAGGTTCCTTCTTTTGGGAAGACGGGATTTTCTTGGGCGAATGCCCGAGGAGTCTCGGCGGTTTAACTTTGCCGAGCGGATTCTTGGTCGGGGTCAAAAGTTTTTGCCATGCTTTACAAGTTTGATACCCGGATTGTTGAGGACCTTATGTTTGCTCATTCGGTGCTGCAGAGTCGTCCGCACTCTCCCGCCCGTTTTGGAGCTTTGGTATAAACCCCATGGTCCTTTTGGAATCCCCAGCATCCTCCAGGACGTATGAGAAAATAGGATTTTGGTACCTACTGGTAAATCCTTTTCTCTTGGTCCGTAGAGGATGCTGGGCGCCCGTCCCAGTGTGTACTGTGTCTACAGTTATTGCTTTTTGGTTACACCCTGGTGGTGTGTCTTTTCTATCTGGTGGTTGCTACCGTTGTTCATGGCATAGCATGCAGGGTCCTATTTTTGTTTCTGTGGACACACGGGTTGTGTTACGTATTCTCTCAGGGTTTTGTTCATGCCGTTGACTGGTATTCTACTGAGTGCCACGTTCTACAGTGTGTTTGAGGTCTGAGCTGGTATGACACTCACCGTGTTTATAACAATAAATTCTTTCCTCTAAATTGTCCATCTCTCCTGGGCACAGTTTTCTAACTGAGGTCTGGAGGAGGGGCATAGAGGGAGGAGCCAGGTCACACCCAGTTTAAGTCTTTACAGTGTGCCCAAGCTCCTGCGGCTCCGTCTATACCCCATGGTCCTTTTGGAATCCCCAGCATCCTCTACGGACTAAGAGAAAAGGATTTACCGGTAGGTACCAAAATCCTATTTTACTTCCTAAATAATACATCCCAAATGCTTAGGTCTTTTTTCTGCTGTTTATTTTGTATCTTGTGCTTTGTGTAAATGTGAATGTCTAATACCAGTTTGCACAATCTGTATTGCTGCACGACAATATGGCGGCCATTGGAACGTGTTTTCACTTCTTCTAGTTTGCCTAACTTGTTGCAGACACTCATCTTGATAAGGAGTGCTGAGTGTTTTCAGATACAAGATCCTATCCATATATACCCTGTACATTACCATGTGCATTAGAGTCACCCGGGTTCCATCTGCGGTGGTTTGTTGTATGTTACATCTATATGGTGCGGATACTCCTCTGTATGATCTCATAATAAAAGCTTTTGTTTGCATCTAATTATTGCATTAAAGCTTTTATTTTTTTATTCTGTTTTATATTCCCGTCTGAGTAATTACGCCATAATGTCTAATCTCGGAGTGGACCCCAGAAGATGTAAAGAAATCGTGTATGTGTTCCATCATTCTGTTTCGTGTAAGCATACAGGTAAGTGATGGCACGGTGGTCACTGACCGTCACATTCCGGTGGTATAATGGAAGTGGGAATGTCTCAGCTTATTCTAGTCTACTGCAGAAATAAAAAAACTCAGCCTTTATCCTGCTTATAAAAATGACAAAGCCCATAAATCAAGCTTGGTCGGACAAGACAGAATCCACATTAATGGTGGCACATCATATAGGCTGAGGACCCATACTTCTGGTATATATGGCATAACTCCCTCTTCACCCACAAAAACCTTTCCTTCACCATTCACAATGTCCACCATTGCCCCTTCAGAAGGGACACAACTTTCCTTTGCTTGTTCCACCTCCTCCTCTACAGAGCCCAGGACCACCTCCATGACCATTTCATATTTATCTGGAGGCCAGGCATCTGGGAGGTTTGTGGCCTGAGATAGTCACAGAACCACCAGGTAGTGGGCAAGAAGAATCCACAGCCTCCTGAGGAACTGGAGAGTCCAAGGATCCACCCCGCATGAGGCAGAGAAGGGTCAACCACAAGGACTCGCTCACCAATTTCCTTCCTAAAAGCTGCTCTTTACCCAGTTTGGTACCTGTGGGATCCCACTCCAATTTCCCTTGGGAGTCCTTACCCTCACTAATCCCTTCTGAACCTACCAGTTCCTTCCCCTTCCAACCACTCCTCATTTTTAAGCCTTTCACCACCTGCTGTGTGCGTCCCATCCAACTACTCCATTCCTTGACTCATTGGTGTAGCAACCCCCTTCTCCCCACCCCCACCACACTGCTACACTGCAGTTAAGCTGTGAGACTTGCTGCTAGCAGTACTCACTACTCAGCACACACACACACATCATGATTACACAGCTGTGCCACAGACACTGTCTCACTGACACCCAGGACGAGACACTCCCAGAAAGGCATGTATGTATGAGTACGGAGAGTGGGCGCAGTGGGGCTGCATGACTGACAGCCAGGACGAGACACTCCCAGAAAGGCATGTATGTATGAGTACGGAGAGAGTGGGCGCAGTGGGGCTGCATCACTGACACACAGGACGAGACACTCCCAGAAAGACATGTATGTATGAGTACAGAGAGAGTGGGCGCAGTGGGGCTGCATCACTGACAACCAGGACGAGACACTCCCAGAAAGACATGTATGTATGAGTACGGAGAGAGTGGGAGCAGTGGGGCTGCATGACTGACACCCAGGACGAGACACTCCCAGAAAGGCATGTATGTATGAGTACAGAGAGAGTGGGCGCAGTGGGGCTGCATGACTGACACCCAGGACGAGACACTCCCAGAAAGGCATGTATGTATGAGTACGGAGAGAGTGGGAGCAGTGGGGCTGCATCACTGACCAGGACGAGACACTCCCAGAAAGGCATGTATGTATGAGTACGGAGAGAGTGGGCGCAGTGGGACTGCATGACTGACAACCAGGACGAGACACTCCCAGAAAGGCATGTATGTATGAGTACGGAGAGAGTGGGAGCAGTGGGGCTGCATCACTGACAACCAGGACGAGACACTCCCAGAAAGGCATGTATGTATGAGTACGGAGAGAGTGGGAGCAGTGGGGCTGCATGACTGACACCCAGGACGAGACACTCCCAGAAAGACATGTATGTATGAGTACGGAGAGAGTGGGCGCAGTGGGGCTGCATCACTGACAACCAGGACGAGACACTCCCAGAAAGACATGTATGTATGAGTACAGAGAGAGTGGGCGCAGTGGGGCTGCATCACTGACACCCAGGACGAGACACTCCCAGAAAGACATGTATGTATGAGTACGGAGAGAGTGGGAGCAGTGGGGCTGCATCACTGACAACCAGGACAAGACACTCCCAGAAAGGCATGTATGTATGAGTACGGAGAGAGTGGGCGCAGTGGGGCTGCATCACTGACAACCAGGACGAGACACTCCCAGAAAGGCATGTATGTATGAGTACGGAGAGAGTGGGCGCAGTGGGGCTGCATCACTGACAGCCAGGACGAGACACTCCCAGAAAGACATGTATGTATGAGTACGGAGAGAGTGGGCGCAGTGGGGCTGCATCACTGACAACCAGGACGAGACACTCCCAGAAAGACATGTATGTATGAGTACGGAGAGAGTGGGCGCAGTGGGGCTGCATGACTGACAACCAGGACGAGACACTCCCAGAAAGACATGTATGTATGAGTACAGAGAGAGTGGGAGCAGTGGGGCTGCATCACTGACACCCAGGACGAGACACTCCCAGAAAGGCATGTATGTATGAGTACGGAGAGAGTGGGAGCAGTGGGACTGCATCACTGACCAGGACGAGACACTCCCAGAAAGGCATGTATGTATGAGTACAGAGAGAGTGGGCGCAGTGGGGCTGCATGACTGACAACCAGGACGAGACACTCCCAGAAAGGCATGTATGTATGAGTACAGAGAGAGTGGGCGCAGTGGGGCTGCATCACTGACACCCAGGATGAGACACTCCCAGAAAGGCATGTATGTATGAGTACGGAGAGAGTGGGTGCAGTGGGGCTGCATCACTGACCAGGATGAGACACTCCCAGAAAGGCATGTATGTATGAGTACGGAGAGAGTGGGTGCAGTGGGGCTGCATCACTAACCAGGACGAGACACTCCCAGAAAGGCATGTATGTATGAGTACAGAGAGAGTGGGCGCAGTGGGGCTGCATCACTGACACCCAGGATGAGACACTCCCAGAAAGACATGTATGTATGAGTACGGAGAGAGTGGGCGCAGTGGGTCTGCATGACTGACAACCAGGACGAGACACTCCCAGAAAGGCATGTATGTATGAGTACGGAGAGAGTGGGAGCAGTGGGGCTGCATCACTGACAACCAGGACGAGACACTCCCAGAAAGACATGTATGTATGAGTACGGAGAGAGTGGGCGCAGTGGGGCTGCATGACTGACAACCAGGATGAGACACTCCCAGAAAGACATGTATGTATGAGTACGGAGAGAGTGGGCGCAGTGGGGCTGCATCACTGACACCCAGGACGAGACACTCCCAGAAAGGCATGTATGTATGAGTATGGAGAGAGTGGGAGCAGTGGGGCTGCATGACTGACAGCCAGGACGAGACACTCCCAGAAAGACATGTATGTATGAGTACAGAGAGAGTGGGCGCAGTGGGGCTGCATATCTGACAACCAGGACGAGACACTCCCAGAAAGTCATGTATGTATGAGTATGGAGAGAGTGGGCGCAGTGGGGCTGCATGACTGACAACCAGGACGAGACACTCCCAGAAAGTCATGTATGTATGAGTACGGAGAGAGTGGGCGCAGTGGGGCTGCATGACTGACAGCTGAGCCTGTCACGTCAGTGAGGTGACTAAATGCAAGATATAGGGAGAAATGTACTAAGCCTGAAAAGTGATACATTTCACAGTGATAAACTACCAGCCAATCAGCTCCTAACTACCATGTCACTGGCTGTGTTTGAAAAATGACAGTTAGGAGTCGATTGGCTGGTACTTTATCACTGTGATATTTATCACTTTTCAAGGCTTAGTACATCTGGCCCATAATCACCTAGCTAAATCAGGCGCTAATGCAATGTTACATGTATTAAATGAGCAGCAAATATATTGATTATTAGATAGCAGCTCCTATGCGGCAACTGGATGCCTTAGACGATATAAATTGTTTAAGTTTCAATAGAGACATAAAAGAGCGCTGATGGTATATAAATAAAAGTATTTCTAATATTAAAGTTCAACACAATAAAAACAGTTATGCCAATAATAAAACCCAGCCTGTGACATGACAGCTAGGATCTGATTGGCTGGTTCTTTATCACCTTCCACTTTGTCACTTCACCGAGCTTAATAAATCTGCCCCTAAGTTTCTTAACAGAAGGATAAGAAAACAGCCAGGGAAAAAAAGGGGGAGGAAAGAAGAAAAAAAAGGAAGCTATAGGATAAAATAGAATAACATACAGACATTGATTCATATATTATTCAGCTCAATGTTTTCGTTGAGACCTAGAGGGAACAAAGTATCTATCATACAAATCCAGTATGCTTCCCTCTTACAGAGGAGGTTATATCTATCCCCACCTCGGAATGTCTGTTTTATATGTTCAACTCCCTGTATGGACAGAACCCCACAATCTCCTCCATGGAGTGAGAAAACATGTCCAGGTACACTGTGTTTAGTTGACTTTTTAAGAATTAATCTTCTATGTTCTAAAAACCCTAGAGAGCGTATTGTTCTACCGACATATTGGCAACCGCAAATGCAGGAGATTACATAAACCACAAATGTTGTCTGGCAGTTTATATTGCCCACTATATCGAAGTATTCTTTAGTTCTATATGATAAGAATTATGATAGTCAGTGAGGTGGATGGGGCATCCCATTCCCAGCTGGAACAGCACACTATATGTAAGAGCCGGAGCGGTGCTGGGCTACTGGCTGACAGCCTATCATCTCGGTGCAGCGGCAGAAGTCTGTAAATGATGGGAAATAACATCTGGCCCATGGCTACTGTGAGGAAATGAGAGGTCTGTGACAATATAGCTATGCCTCATTTCTCATGTCAGATATGTACTTTTTATCCCCATATCCCTATACATTCAATTCATATGTTTCCTCATTCTCCATAACATGTCCATTACTGCTCACCCAATATTGTGTATAAATCAACCTTAATATTGTTACTATATGCAATTGTGTTACGTTATCTGTTACCCTTTGGATAATGTATTCATGTTAGACCTAGTTTTCTATTGTTTACTACCACCACAGTGGACACTCAAAGGGTGAGTCATATAAGGTACCATTGCCCATTTTTGTTTACTCCCTATTGTCCTACAGTGAGCTGACCAGACATGGTTGTTCTCTGACTGATGTAATCACCTTGATTAGAATATGTATTGTATTACAATGCTGTAAGATCCTTAGACAAATATGTCACACACACCCCTGCTATATGAAGCTTCTGGGGGTATAAGTAGAGCTAACCAGAGAGCTGAGAGATTCTATGCTCCTTGACTAAGTAGTGATGTTCTGTCAGGAGTTTGTGGTGGGAATTGTCATGTGGAATTGGATTACAGAGGTGTGCTGAGCTGGTTAGAGCCCATTCTGTTCAATAACCACTGTTGGTGTTTCATCTACCACTGTGAGTGATTTGGAACCCAGTATCTTCACAGCTACTATTGATGGCGGGTAACTACCTGGCTCTCTGCCTTTGATGGTAAAACTAGTTATCATCAGGTATAAACCATCAATGATTCCTGATCATCAATGGTTGATAGCCAATCCTAGACCAGACACTGAGAGACCACAGCCACCACCAGATCCGCAATGTGTACCTAGAAGCTGCCACATATGGCACTTGGTCACCCACCATCACATCTACCTTCTCCTAGAGAGCCACCTTCACAGCTTTCCACATCTAAGCTGGAACTCTGCAGGTTTCCTTCACCACCAGCTTGGATCTTCTTTGCATCAGCATCCTGGCCAGCCTCAGACAGGTCCATGGAATCAGCATTATAACTTTTGACTCTCTATTTGCTGCAGCTGCTGTATAGTTCCTGTGATTTCATCCAGCTCATTAACCAGCTGCACCAGCTCCTCATTTCATGTAACTCTCCCAGCTGCTGTAACAGTTTTTTCTCCTGCAGGGTCCACAGGTTATCCACAGGATAACATTGGGATATGATGATGCGACAGTGGATTTGCACCAAATGGTCAAAGCTTTTGGCCTCCCAGCATGCAGTGGGCCCGTCCATATATCCCCACCTCCTGGCTCAGGCAAATCAGTTTTTTGTTTGGTGTGGCTGGAGCCAGTCCATGGTCAAGAGGGCTTCTGGTTTTTAGCAGCTATAAGCTTTCTTATTTTATTTTTATAGTCTTTTTCTTGAGTGATCTTTCTAAAAAGCATCTTACACCTACCTTAGAAAGAGTAGCTCCAACAATGCCCCGCTGAGTCATGACAACGCTTACCCACATGTACAGTGCTGTTTTGGCGGGAGTCTGCATCGGATATACTAGCAAGTCCAGCAGAAGTTACCTGGCTGTGACCGGAGCATGGGGAGAAGGTAAGGCATCGGTTCTGCTTAGAGGGGGAACACGGACACAGTCACACTGTTTTGGAGGAGATTACCGGTCACTGATGCAGCTGCCACCTATGGTGCACCGTGCTAGGCCTTCAGGATCATAGGCTCCAGAGGTAGTATGAGGCCACCATCCCTGGGATTGATGTCAGCTGTGGGGAGTCAGACGCTCCCCTGCTCACCCCTCCCATGAACCATTTTCTGGCTTCCATCTGAGACACTGTGTATCTAAAAGGACCCAGTCGCAGCATAGGCAGCTGTGTGACTGGTGCGGCTTTATTCACTTGGGCATCTGTGTTCACTGTAGGTTCACGGGGCGATTGTGTACACTATTAGTGTCTGGATCCACTCAGCGTTCGCTAACGTATTGATCGGTCCTGGAAGTGAGGTGAGTCTCGTCGTATCCCACTCTCCTGAGCCGGGTAATACAGCACTAAGTATCTAACTACCTTTTGAGTACGAATAGTTGGATATGTGCCTAATGCATACGAGTCTAATAATTATTACTGTTGTTCTTTTGCTATGCGTCTGAATATGGCTAAACTCCTATATAAGGTAATAGTCACATAGTTACATAATTAGTGAGGTTGAAAAGAGGCAAAATGCCCATCGGGTTCAACCTGTATTCTGTGATCAGCTGATCATATTATAATGTACCTGCTGATGTAATGTCTTAGTACCAATTGACAACAATGACTCTTACCACTCCCAGATTAATGTCACTGTGTTAAATGCTATAACCCTGGATACTCTTTATAGTTAGACATTTGTCTAATCGGTTTTTAAATACATTTACAGAGTCTGCCATTACTATCTTCTCCGGCAGGGAGATTCACATTTTTATTGCCCTTACCGTGAAGAACCCTTCCCTACGCTGTATACGGAAGCCTTTCCTCGTACTCCAGTGTCTCTAGCCCTTTAACCAGTTTAGTAGCCCGCTTTGAACTCTTTCTAGTTCTCCTATATCTGTTTTATAATATGGTGCCCAGAACTGAACACAATATTCCAGGTGCAGACGTACCAATGATTTGTACAGTGGCAGGATTACATCCTCGTCCTTGGTCTCAATGCCCCGTTTTATGCATGTGAGCACTTTACTTGCCTTTTTTGCAGCATTTTGACATTATGTACTGTAAGCCTATTATCCATGAGCACCCCCAAATCTTTTTCCACCACAGTTACCCCTATAATTTCCCCATTTAGAGTGTACAATGTTTGTGTGTTTTTTTTTGTCCCAAAATGCATAATTTAGCTTGTTTCTATATTGAACCTCATTCCCCATTTAGACGCCCAGGCTTCAAGTTTAAATAAGTAATTTTGTAGAGACTCCAAATCGCTATCTGAATGACCTTACACAGCTTAGTATCATCCACAAAGATTGACACTGTGCTTTCCAAGCGTATTCCTAGATCGTTGATAAATATATTGAACAGTTGTGCGCCAAGTATGGACCCTTGTGGTATTCCACTAACTACTGGTGCCCAGCTGGAGAACATCCTGTTGACCATTTCTCGTTGTACTCTGTTATCCAGCCAATTACCTAGCCATGTACAAATAGTATATCCTAGACCAAGTTCCCTTAATTTGATGATCAGTCTCCTATGTGGCACTGTATCGAAGGCTTTTGCAAAATCTAAATACACCACATCCACTGCTTTTCCCTGATCAAGATTCTCGCTCACTTCCTCGTAGAAGCTAATTACGTTAGTTTGACATGATCTATCCCTTACGCTCCCCCCTTCTCCACCCCCAAATAGTTCACTACCCCCATCCTTACTGCTCTCCCTAATTAACCCATAGCTTCTAGCTAAATATTCCCCCCAGGCTCCTAGTTTAAAAGTTCCTCCAATCTTCTAACCATCCTGCCCCCCCAGCACCGCAGCCCCCTCTTCATTCAGGTGCAATCCATCGCAAGAAGAATAAAGTATGAGTGCGCTGTCAGCGGCAGCCAGTATGAGGGAGGTCAGCCCCCAAATGAATAGACAATAGATGACGCCTGACTGAGAAGTCCACCCAGTGTTCCAGGAACATAAACCCCTCCTTCCTACACCAGTCTCTAAGCCACACATTTACCTCCGTGATCTCCCTCTGCCTCCCTGGGCTAGCACGTGGCAATGGTAATATTTCAGAGAATATTACCCTAGATGTCCTTGCCTTAAGTTTCTTGCCTAAGTCCCTATAGTCTTTATTAAGGACATCATAACTGCCACTAACTTTGTCATTGGTGCCAACATGCACCAAGACCGCCGGGTCTTTACCAGCCCTTCCCAACAATCTATCTACCCTGTCCGCGATGTGCCGTACCTGAGCACCCGGAAGACAACAGACTACGGCGATCATGGTCCCAGTAGCAGATTGCCCTGTCTTCCTGATAATAGAATCCCCTACCACCACAATCTGACTAGGTACCTCATTATCTTTTTTCACATCTGTTCTGGGGGGACCGCTCCTCTGGTTGCTAGAGGAAACTGTCTCCTCTGGTTCTGTCATTTCCTCACTGCCATCCTCAGAATCTTCATCCAATCGGATAATTTATTGGGGTTTGGCAGATCGGAGATGTCCTGTCTTCCCCTCCCCCTCTACTTCCTTCTAACCATGACCCAGCTGTCTACCTGATCTTCCTCGTCTACCAGTGATCCCCCTGCAACTCCTCCACCGTTCTGCGTAAACTTTGCTCGAGATTGTGAATGCTCCTCAGTCTCATAACGGTCCGCTCTAGATCAGTTACCTGGGCTTCCAGGGCGGCCGTACGCTCACATCTCGCACAGATGTACCCGCACTCGGACTGTTGTGTCAGGTGCGCATACATCATGCACGGCATGCATTGCGTGAGATTCCCAATCTCGGCCACACCCATTTTTTTTATTAGTGCTAACTCCCTGTTACCTTCAGAAAATCAAAAAGAAGGGGACAATCAATATATAAGGAACAATAAATAAATAAAATAAAGGAATAAGGGACAATAAATAAAAAAAATATATAAATGGATAGGATAAGGATAAATTTAGTACAAATACAGGGACTCAACAATAAAATGCAGTAATGGATAAAGGAAGACAATCAGTTATACAACACAGTGGGAAAAGCTAATAGGGAAAGTTAATACTTATCTGCTCCCTGCTCCACTGATCTGTGCACAGAAGTTGTTCTCCCCGGCTGCAGGCTCCCTTCCCCACCAGCTGCTGGCTCCCTCCAGCCACTGCTTCCTCCTGACTATTGTCTCTCCCTGGCTGCTGTCTTCCCCCTTGCTGCCGGCTTCTGGCTCCCCCGGCTCACGGCTCTAGCACCTTGTCGCTCCGTCCTTGTGTGCGTCCTTGTGTGTGCGCGCCCAATGTCACTTCCGGTTCCAGTCGCTCTATGCTTTTTCTCAGTAATAGGTTTCTCCTACATACTTGAAATGTATTTGTAGTTGATTATGTGCTCATATTGCTTATTATACTAATGTATAAACAGTGACTGCTGAATTTACTATAATTCTGTCAGATCTTCAATGCTTGTACTAAGCAGGGTAGGGTCAGATTTTATGTCCCTTTAACAAAATTGAAAGTGATTACAGCACAAATTGTGTAGTACACTGTGCAAGTGTGTGATTATTTATCATGTCTAAGAGCGGCAGGGGTGAGGAAAATACACTCACAGCAGCACCAATATTCATCATGTTTGTCAAAGCTGAGTTAAGCTCTCAGGATCTGGTTTAGAAAAATTGTTTTAGCTTTCATCAAAGTCTCTTGAAAAATCCAAGGAGGACACAGGTGCAAGTTGAACCACCATGGGCTACCTTTGTACAGACATTATCCAGTATAGCTCAGTGGATAATTCCAACTTCTGTACCAGGGATAGGTTACACTATTAACCCTTACATACAGCATTCCACCTGAGGTTTATCACATCCAGCAGTGGAAGCAGCAGCCTCTCAACAGAAACAGGCTGAAAGGACAGTGGTAAGTAAAGCACATAGACATGAAACAACATCTTCACAGTCTACACATGCTTCAGATGAGGATTCGTTGGAGAATGAAGACTCATTACACTCCATTTCTGCATATGAAGCTGAGGAGGAAGGTCTCAGCTCAGTGGACATACCTGAGTTAATTAAGGCAATGAAAGCCATTCTATCCTTACAAGAATCAACAGAGTCTGTGTTAAAATCCAAGTCACCTGTGTTTAAATGTTCCAAAACAGTCAGTACTGAGGTTCCTAGGTCAGAACAGCTGAAGGAAATTATGGAAGAGGCTTGGGCTTCTCCCAGTAAGAAATTTAGAATTCCAAGGAAATGGAATTTCAATTATCCTCTTCCCCTACAACCACTTTCTGCAACATCACAATTAGATCCCTTCAGGCCTTTGGTATGAGATACTTTGAGATGAATATTCGAGGTGGGGATATAGATGGCAATCTCCTTAGGTTTGAGAGCCAAATTATATTCCTAATGGGATGTCAACATCCAAGAGGTCTGAATGAAAACAACAGTTACTTACTTTTTTTGTGAGATTGAACGTGCATCAGGAGAAAACATGATCCTGTTGTATACCATTATGAGATCCAGTGTGTATCCAGGAGTTTTCCCTTTTGAGTAAATGATTACCTGCTGGATACGTCCACCTACTCACAAGTTCAAGTGATGATCCCCTGGGATTTGAGAGATCAAATGTAAATGACAGTTACCTATCTATTTTATAATGGGGGAACTATGATTCTGATATATACCATCATATGACTTATTGTTTTTTTTGTCTTTCTAGGATTCTGTCTCTTGAGAAATTGATTACTTACTTGTTGTGTCCATATATATACATGGACTCAGTTGAGGGTATTTTGAGATCACATTCATTATTATATATTAATAGACATATGTCTATTTCATATATATTTAGGGGATGATTTGTACTTATAAATCCATTGTAGGGGCTAGATTCCTGTACATGTGTCCCACATTTTATGCATATTATTAATACCTGTATTGCTAACTTCAGATTTGATCCATATAGGAGGAGTATATAGTAACATAGTCATTATTAGATGTGGTGTTTTAGGGAAGAGCCCTGGATATACTTTAACATAGAATTTATTCACCTATGCAGGGAATACATGAGTATGTAACCTATTTGAGGCTAGCAGTCAAATAAGTCCACACAGACCATCAGGCATTGGGTAATAGACACTTTGAGATGAACATCCGAGGTGGGGACACAGATGGAGATCTTCTCAGGTTTGAAGGTCAATGGCATCCTTAATGGGATACCAGTATCCAAAAGGGCTAAAGGAAAATAATAGTCACTTACCTTATTTTTGAAGATTGAACATACATTAGGTAAAAATGTGATTTTGATGCATACCATCATGTGACCCACTGTGTACCCAGAATTCTCCCTTCTGAGAAATAGACTACTTACCTGTTACACTCATTTATTCACAAATCCAAGTGATGATACCCTGAGATTTAAGAGATACAATATAACAATAGCCACTTACCTTTCAATGATGGGGGAATTAAGATCTCGACGCACACCATGATACGTTTTATTAATCAATAGCTCTCATGGGATTCCCTTATTTGAGAAATTGATCACTTACCCGATGTGCCCACACATTTATGGATTCAATTGAGGGTACTGTGGGACCACATTTACTATATGTCGGCAGATATCTGTCTAATTCTATACATATCTAGTAGATGACATACGTTCATTAGATTTTTTCTTGCAGAGGTCAAAATCTTACTTATATGTCTTATATGTTACAAATACTATTAATAACCATATTGATAAAGAAGGACTCAAATCTTTAGATGAGATCTATATAGAAGGAGTATACAGCAATATACAACTCACCAGACGTGGTAATTTAGGGAAGATTTTTGCACATACCTTATCATAAATTCATCCATTTGTGTAGGGAATTTATTGGAAAATAATTAATCTGAAAATACCATCATATTGAGTCTTCACAATCGGTTTAAATACTCTAATATAAATAAATATATATATATATATATATATATATATATATATATATATATAGGAGGTCATTCCGAGTTGTTCGCTCGGTAAATTTCTTCGCATCGCAGCGTTTTTCTGCTTAGTACGCATGCGCAATGTTCGCACTGCGACTGCGCCAAGTAATTTTGCTATGAAGATAGGATTTTTACTCACGGCTTTTTCATCGCTCCGGTGATCGTAGTGTGATTGACAGGAAATGGGTGTTACTGGGCGGAAACACGGCGTTTTATGGGCGTGTGGATAAAAACGCTACCGTTTCCGGAAAAAACGCAGGAGTGGCCGGAGAAACGGGGGAGTGTCTGGGCGAACGCTGGGTGTGTTTGTGACGTCAAACCAGGAACGACATGCACTGAACTGATCGCAGATGCCGAGTAAGTGTGGAGCTACTCAGAAACTGCTAAGTAGTTTGTAATCGCAATATTGCGAATACATCGTTCGCAATTTTAAGATGCTAAGATACACTCCCAGTAGGCGGTGAGCAACTCTGCTAAATTCGCCTTGCGAGCGAACAACTCGGAATGAGGGCCATTATTTTCACCTTCACTTTTCTGCACGTTTATTTTATATAGCTTTTACTTCATTCATTTCACATGCTTTGTTTATTTTTTCTCACATCTGCACATTCACATTCATTTATATAATAATTCTCACCACTCAATTTTGATAATTAATTTAATTAACACGTAAAAATGTATACACTCTAAGGTCATTGACCAATATTTTGTTTTGCACCTATCACGTACATAATTCTTAAACAAATCACCATCACTCATACACATATTATATAAGCATTAAACCGCAGGACCATTAATATATTCATGCTCAGCATTAGCTAATAAATCCCAACACCAGAATTACCAGTCTAGGATTTCTATCAATGTATGATCCCCCTTCCCTCTTAACTTATCTTATGATGAAGAGAGATATTATCCTAGAGATCATAATATGCAATTAAACGTTTAATAATATATGTAATTATACCTCAAAAAATCCCCCGTTTATGTAGTACAAATTCTCTAAGATTCGATTACGTATAGATTCTCATCTGCTGAATGTGTTATTTAATTTTTCCTTTTATTTAATTCATGTTGATCCCCGGGGTCTATTATGATCTGAGAATCATCTACCAGGATTGGACGTTTTAGACACATGACATGTGTGAGACAATCAGCGCTGCAGAAGTAAATAGGAGCCTTGGAGAGGACGATGTGATGCGCGATCACATGCTCACACACCCGTCCGTGATTGGCTCCTCTTTCCTTTATAGTCATTCTAGGTAGGGCAATCGGGTTTGTCCTGACGAAGCTGGTGTGAAACGTGCACGTCGGTTGGCGTTTCAAAGCGGCATTGATATGCCTGCTTAATTCACTGTGAAAAATGTTTAAATTTAATCTAATGATGTAAAGAACTGTGTAACAATACGACCAGAAATATCCAAATGAATGACAACCGCGATATATAGTAAACTTCATGTGGTGGAACTAGCACTGCACAGCGTATCTGTGATTTAATGGCTCCTAGAGAACATTTCCAATGATAGGCTTTCTCAGAAATACGGAGTCTCACATATGAGTGTAATTGAATCAATGTAATACGTGATATCAGGGCCATAACTAGGTGTGTGCGGAGGGGGTACCGCACATAGCGCTGCAGGCTAGGGGGCACTGTTGGTGGCACTTGTCAATTATCTGCTTTAATTACTTTCACTTGCAGCTTCCCCTCTTTTTGAAGCCCACCTGTCTCCTACCTTGTCGCCTTCTGTCGCTAACACCTAAACAACATTCATAAACTCAACTTGAGATTTCTTTGTTATTCAGTCACACTATCCTTTATTACATTTCAAAATTCTGACATACCCGGAATTCAAACCCACTGCCTGTGGCACTGCAGTCAGACAGTTTATTCATTGAGCTATCTGCCCTTGCATAGAAAGGTAGATAATTCTAAGCTAGAGAATTCTATTTGAAGCTTACCTTGTACTTTGTGAAAAAATGATCAGCATTGCGGCTGAGCAGATCTATGTGGTGTGTGGCTGCAAGAGATTGCATGTGTGGCTGCACACTACATAGATCTGCTCAATTGCAATGCTGATTATGTTTTTATCCTCTTACAGTAGCTTCGTATAGTGTACATAGTTTTTATGCAGGATTAAAAAGCTCAATGAGTAGGGTGTTTAATTCGAATTCAACGGGTTATAGGTTTGAATCCTGGGTATGGCAGTATATTGAAATGTGTTAATTAATAAAGGGTATTGTAACTAAATAACAACAAGCTTTCTCTGTCTATTATATATATAATGTGGAAAGGATGTCATAGCATTGTCATGCCCCTTTCCAACGAGTCATGCGCCTTATGTCCCAATTGGAAAAATGTAAAGGGGGGGCACCAATTCTCTCTCTGGCACAGAGCACCAAAAAGTCTAGTTACAGCTCTGCGTGATATACAGTAGCGGATCTTGCCACGGGCAAGCAGGACATTTGCCCGGGGCGCCGCCTTCCGGAGGGCACCGTCACCGTCTTCCGGAGGGCACAGTCACCGTCCGGAGGGCGCCGCACCATGGCAAGATCCGCTGCTGATGTGCCGTCTGCCCCCCGCTGCCGCTGTCTCCCGCCGTGAAGGGAACTAGTTGCGTAGCGTCTAGTTTCCCTTCGTGGAGAGGACCTTTACTGTGTGGTGCGCGATGACGTCATCGCGCACCGCACAGCAATGGTCCTCTCCACGAAGGGAACTAGACACGAAGCTTCTAGTTTCCCTTCATGGAGAGGACCTTTGCTGTGCGGTGCGCAATGCCATCATCGCGCACCGCACATCATTTCATCGGTGCTACTACTGTACAGGGGGCATAAGTGACAACGCCCCCTGTATGAAGCCACGCCCCCATCGCCTGCCCGCGGTGCACAAAACCCTTGAGCCGGCCCTGGTGATATACCTGTGTTAGCTGGTCTATATGCATATTAATTGGCATGAGACCTAACCAATATATGTATTAGTGCCTCCTTCATTAATATTCCATATCACGGAATTTAATGACTATATAGTGTCAGAAATATAAGTAAGATCACATGTGATATAGCATGCCATAAGGACACATATCACATGGGGAAAACCATGCTCTCTCTATTTTAGTCAGTTAAAAAATATATATTCTTTTAAAAAATATATAAATAATACTTGTGGCTCCTAATAGACAAACCAGGTACATAATCCCTTCTAATATAAATAGATATGCTATTAGCAATAAAACAAAAACAAAAAAAAAGTTTTAAAATTTTTTATTAGATTCCGCCAGCAAAGTGAGGCGGAATGAAATTGACGAAATGACTGTCGAAAAGCACTGTTGTCGAATCGACATTCTTCAATTGAATATACTTTTGTCGAAAAGCCGCATTTTTACCACTGCAGACATATCGAATTTGACAACTGTCGAATTTTAAAAAGTCGAATCTGAAATGTCCGTTTTTGTGTCGAAAAGTACTGTATTGCATTGTCGAATTTAAAATGCCCCGTTTTTCGACATTTGTGGCAATTTGACCGCAATTACATATACCCCATCATTACAGTACTGCCAGCAGGAGAACTGCATAGCAACACTGTAACAAATGTGTTACACCGCAGCCTGCTCTCCCTCTGTGAAGGGAAGGATTTAAGCCGTATCAGCTACAATCAATGTCAGAGTATGCAGCAATTGGATAAGAAACAATGTATAAATAAATCTGCTAGAGTGAGGTTCTTTTCAATCCACCTTTCAATAACAGGCTTTTACATGATATGTGCTTCTACTACTTCATTTATGTTTAAACTATCTCACGATTTGAGTCATCCACAAATGAAATGATACGTTAAGAATGACTTATGAGCTGTTTATTTAAACAGTTCAGACAACCAATTAGGCTGAGAACCCCATAATGAGAAATGGTAATATACCCCAATATTAGGAGACTATAGATAACTCCTTGGCTGGATTAATCACTCAATACTGTAAAACACCATACATGAATGTGACTGTCACCCCTTGGTATATATAAAAAAATGACCACAGGTATACCACAAGGGACTAATGATATATAATAATCCAATCCTAAGGGAAGAGATAGATCAGTAAATGTAATATTGTGACACATCCCATAATATTCTATTGAACATAGAACTGCATAGGTGGTACTACTTGTGTCAATTCATATATTAAGTGTGGGATTGTGGGATCATTACTCAAGGGGTTTGGACTTACAGTACATTAATACAACTATAGGTTATATAACAATGATTACAGACATACTGTAAGGGATTTAGGACATATTGTGGGATCCGAATAACTTGCTCAATATTGTGATCTATCCCACAGTAATGTGTTGGACCTAGAATTGTATAGGTGGTATTACCTGAGATAGTTGATATACTACGATTGGGGATGATTAACATTAAAAGTTATATTTTGTACAAATTAATAATTTATTCTCTATCTTAGTGCACCAACAAAGAGACAATCTACTTTCTTACCTTTCCCTACACCATGAGCCATAATGGCTTAAGGAAAATAACATAAACATATAGTATGTTCCCCACACTGACCATGGCATATGAAGATATAATGACACCAGGAATATGTACAAAATGATGTTTTGATAAGATACTGATGAATATGTACTTGAGCAGAAGAAGAAATATATCACTTATCAATTGAGACATGCCTACCAAAAGTATCTATTTATATCTCGTGGTTATAGAGCTAAAATACTATGATTTACAATTAATTTACTATAAAAAATTCCCTTACTGATATGCCTTTTGGCTTGCTATATAGACTTGTGATAGACCTAGGAAGTTTTACTTTTATGGACTAGCTAAAAATATAAAGGCTACAAGCACCTCTATAGGACTCATTAATGAAGAACTGAGAGACATTAGAGAAGGTGTGATTCAATATCTAGTAGCCATCCATTAGTTACTGCTCAGAGAAGGTAGCGGATGGGAACAATTTAAAGGAATGTGTTGTTTTAATATCTCAGATAATTACAATCCCATTGAACAGAAGCTTAAATTACTACAAGATTTACAGGGACACATGAACCAATCGGCTGATTGGGATCTTTTTGGATGGATGGGAGCTAGTATTTCTAAGTGGCTATATCAAGTGTTACATTATGTCATGATGATAATTTTTATAATTCTCATACTCTATGTAAGCATCAAATGTCTGCCGGCCCTTGGTCGACAGTGTGGCAAAATACTAACAACCCAAAGAAAGCCAAAAACTAATCTTATGGTGATGACCCCGGTTACCTACACTGCGGTAGCCCACACATGATCACACTAACAGAAATATACTCTTAATAGGTGCGTACATGCTTTTGCTTCATACACACACATAGCAAGAAGAACCTCAACCTATAGCCAGGGTAAAGAAACAACATATTCTGTCGCTACCTCTTCCATTTCTCTTATCTATACAAGTTTTCGGGAGGGTTGAGGCTTTTCGCATCGATACTCAGTGGACTATTGCCGGCGATTGTATCCAGAGAACGGGTTTTCCTTATTCTATCTCACATCTCACACTACTCCACTCATCACCAGACAAATCATTTACACATGGTGAGTATTTGATTTATTATATGATAGTTGTTTAGAGATTAAACAAAACGGTGGAATGTTGAAGTTCAATCTAATATCCTGTATTGTCTCATTAATTGTGCTATGAGTCTTGGTATTCTAATGTTCCCTTAAACAGTGTCTTCTTTTAGTATAGAGTTACTATGCACAGAATAATATTCTCCCACAACCCTTGAGCATCATTTGTTTAGGTGTTTATGTGGCTAGTAGCAAGGCCTGTGTGTAGATAACGAGTGCTCAATGATATTGTATGAGACTTTGTGGCAGAACAAGAAGGACATATCATGGAATATCTGATGGACCTTCACTTTAGACAACACGTTATTATGAACAAGAATGACCTTTATGACAACAAAGCCTATCAGAGAACCTAATTGTTATATATAGGAGATTCAAGATTCATGGACAAGTCTGCCATCTTCTGGATAAAACCACTCTCTTTAATTAGCTAATCTGACCATATTTGGCATTTCCCCTAATTGTTCATCAACCAATGTATCTCCATGATTTAATCTATATGTACGCCTTGTTTGTAAATAAGCTCTGAATAATTGTATAGTGTTATGGTATAAATAATGTAAAGTCAGTGTTCTAAAGACACAGGCTCATTGATGAATTATGTCTTGGTCCACACTCCTCTGCGCAGAATATTGGGAGTGGTTCCCTCTTTGATAATAAATTCCATATGCTGAATATCATCACAATGGAGAACTCTCAATTATTATTATTATAATTCGGCTCTAACACCAGACTTGTTGTATCGGGACTGTTTGCCATCTCCTTCTTTTGTTTTCCCTTGAGACGGAAAGGGCTGAAAAGCCAGAACTTTAGGCTTGAATTTGTATGTGGAAGGAAACTTCACATTTTTGGAGTCTGCTTCTGACTCCAAGATACTGATTCATTCTTTACCAAAAAGAATATCTCCAGTAAAAGGTAAAGACTCCAAAACCTTTTTGGATTCTGAATCAAGTTTCCATGTACATAGCCAAACCACTCTGCGAGCGGCTATTGCTGAAGCTGATGCCTGAGAGGCAATATTACCCATATTCAAGGCTGCTACTTCCAAAAACATTGCAGCCTGTTTGATATGTGCTACATGAGAGTTTTGCTCTCTAGATTCAATTGAAAGATCCCCTTCCAATGCATCAGCCCAGGCAGCCACTGCTTTTGCCAGCCAGGCTGAAGCCATAACTGGTCTTAGGATTGCCCCAGACAGGCAAAAAATGTTTTATTTAGATAACCATCCACTCTCCTATCCATGACATTTAATGATGTTGGAGGCAGAGGTAATATAGATATTCCCGCTAATCGAATGACATGCGTATCTACTTTAGGGGACACCTCCCTCTTTAAACAGTCCTCAGCTGGAAGAGGCTAATTGGAATTCCATTTCACTGGAATTCTTAATTTCTTACTGGGAGTAGCCCAAGCCTCTTTCATAATTTCCTTCAGCTGTTCTGACCCAGAAAACACAGTCCTGTTTTGGGACATTTAAACACAGATGTCTTGGATTTTAACACAGGCTCTGCTGATTCTTCTAAGGATAGAATGGCTTTCATCACATTAATTTACTGCCGAGACCTTCCTTCCTCATCTTCGTATGCAAAACCAGAGTGTAATGAGTCTTCATTCTCCAACGAATCCTCATCTGAAGCATGTGTAGACTGTAAAGATATTGTTTCATGTCTATGTGATTTACTTACCACTAGCCTTTCAGCCTCTTTTTGTTGAGAGGCTGCTGCTTCCCCTGCTGATAAACCTCAGGAGGAATGCTGCATATAAGGGTTAATACTGTAACCTATCTCTGGTACAGAAGTTGGAATTATCCACTGAGCTATACTGGATAATGTCTGTACAAAGGTAGCCCATGGGGGTTCGACTTGCTCCTATGTCCTCCTTGGATTTTTCAAGAGACTTTGGTGAAAGCTAAAACAATTTTTCTGAACCAGATCCTGAGAGGTTAGCTCAGCTTTGACTAACAGGATATGAGTGTTGGTGCTGCTTTGAGTGTATTTTCCTCACCCTTGTCGCTCTTAGGGGGTAATTCCAAGTTGATTGCAGCAGGAATTTTGTTAGCAGTTGGGCAAAACCATGTGCACTGCAGGGGAGGCAGATATAACATGTGCAGAAAGAGTTAGATTTGGTTGGGTTATTTTGTTTCTGTGCAGGGTAAATACTGGCTGCTTTATTTTTACACTGCAAAAGAGATTGCAGATTTAACACACCCCACCCAAATCTAACTCTCTCTGCACATGTTAAATCTGCCTCCCCTACAGTGCACATGGTTTTGCCCAACTGCTAAAAATATTCCTGCTGCGATCAACTTGGAATTACCCCCTTAGACATGATAAATAATCAGACACTTGCACAGTGTACTACACAATTTGTGACTGTAATCACTTTAAATTTTGTTAAAGTGACCTAAAATCCGACCCTACCCTGCTTTGCACCAGCATTGAAGATTTGAATACACAGAAAAAACTGACAGAATTATTATAAATTCATCAGTCACAGGTTACACATTAGTATAATAAGCAATATGAGCACATAATCAACTACAAATACATTTCAAGTATGTAGGAGAAACCTATTACTGAGACAGAGCATTGAGCGACCGGAACCAGAAGTGACATTGGGCGCACACACACGAAGGCGCACACAAGGATTGAGCAGCAAGGTGCTAGAGCCAGAAGCCGGCAGCAAGGGGGAAGCCAGCGGTCGGGGAGAGCCAGTGGCCGGAGGAGAATCTTGCACAGACTGAAATGAGGTGGATTTATAATATGGGCACTCTAGCTCCAAAAGGACTAAACCTGGACTTTGGACTCAAATGGTTTTTATAATAATTTATTGATATATATATTTTATGAAAATCTATTTATATGTTCCTTTAAGGTTACTTTTCATTTCCATCCCTGCCTTCATAATGCTGTATTTGTACACATATTATCAATAAGCATGGGGTTACGAAGACATTCTCAAAATTACTTTCCGGCACTATTTATAGAGTTATTTTCATATAACCTTTTTTTATACCTAAAATTTTTTTTTCATACTACTCATGATTATATTGCTATAAGGGGCCATTTTATTTCTTTTTAGCAAGTTTGTTTGTATTACGTCCTAAATGCAGGTCTGTGGAACGCATAATAACCAAAAATGCGTTCCACGATCGGGGCCTCCGTGAATGGAAATCCTAGATGCAGGTACACTACATCACCACGGCCAATAGCACGGGGTCCGCGCGGAAATGGAAATCGTGTGCGTTCCAGACCGCGGGAGGAGTAACACAAACTGACAAGCTCGCGCCACAAATAGGAACGAGTAGCGGACGGAAGCGGAAGTCAGGTGTGCGTTCCACAAGTTGGAACGCACACCCAATTACGGTTCTTTTTAATGTTTTCAAGTATTTAAAAATAATTATTTTATGATTTTACCACCAAAGGGGTTGTGAAATATCTACATAAGACCCTCTAAAATAAGCCTTATGAGGTAACATATAGAGGGAGACGTTTACTTGCACTGCACAGTCTAAACCAATCACACCACAGCACTGGGTTTAAATATCCCCAGTTCTCTATTCCACCATACCTTGATAAAGGCTCCTTGTGAGCAGAAACGCGCTGGTATTGTGGGACAGACTGCAGCAGAATAAAGAATCTGTGAAGGTACCCAGGACTGCCATAGCCAGAGGAGAAACAGTGCTGAGTTCCTGGGAGGTACTTATTCACTATCTCACAAGCGCTATAGGGTAACCATCACTGGGGACCCCACTTATTCTGGCATGCACATTTGCCCCATCAAATGTTGGTGGAATTGTTTTTAATACTATTTTAAATTGTAGGCAGTTTTTTTTAATAAAACTGTACTTCACTATATATTCCTTCATTTTCTGTTCTTTTGAGGGAAAAAAGAGGAATTCTGTTCTAATTTTTAAGGAAGGATTAAAGTAATTGACTATTTCCTACGGAGTTAATATTCAAGCATTAATCCCGTATTACCCCGGTGGGTGCGCACATCTGCATCTTGTGCATTGTTTGGTGGTTTTTTGGAAGTGGCGGTGACCACTTCAGCGGACGTTGCAGCACTGCTGGTTTGGAGCGCTGGCTTGAAAAACTTTTCTTTACAACTTCTGTGCACAGATCAGTGGAGCAGATGAGTATTAACTTTCCCTATTAGCTTTTCCCACTGTGTTGTATAACTGATTGTCTTCCTTTGTCCATTACTGCATTTTATTGTTGAGTCCCTGTATTTGTACTAAATGTATACTTATCCTATCCCTTTATTTATATATATATTTATTTATTTAGTGTCCCTTATTCCTTTATTTTATTTGTTTATTGTTCCTTATATATTCCTTGTATATTGATTGTCCCCCTCTTTTTGATTTTCTGAAGGTAGCAGGGAGTTAGCACTAATGAAAAAATGGGGGTGGCAGAGATTGGGAATCTCACTCAATGCATGTCGTGCATGATGTATGCGCACCTGGCACAACAGTCTGAGTGCGGGTACATCTGTGCGCAATGTGAGCTTATGTCCACCCTGAAAGCCCAGGTAACTGATCTAGAGCGGACCGTTATGCGACTGAGGAGCATTCACAATCTTGAGCAAAGTTTAGATAAAATGGTGGAGGAGTTGCAGAGGGGATCATTGGTAGATGAGGAAGATCAGGTAGACAGCTGGGTCATGGTTAGAAGGAAGAAGAGGGGGAGGGGAAGATAGGACATCTCCGATCCCCCAAACCCCAATAAATTTGCCCAATTTGATGAAGGTTCTGAGGATGGCAGTGAGGAAATGATGTAACCGGAGGAAAAAAGATAGGTATCTAGTCAGATTGTGGTGGTAGGGGATTCTATTATCAGGACGACAGGGCAATCTGCTACAGGGACCATGATCGTCATAGTCTGTTGTCTTCCGGGTGCTCGGGTACAGTACATCGCGGACAGGGTAGATTGTTGGGAAGGGCTGGTAAAGACCCGGTGGTCTTGGTGCATATTGGCCCCAATGACAAAGTTAGTGGTAGGTGTGATGTCCTTAAGAAAGACTATAGGGACTTAGGCAAGAAACTTAAGGCAAGGACATCTAGGGTAATATTCTCTGAAATATTACCACTGCCATGCGCTAGCCCAGGGAGGCAGAGGGAGATTAGGGAGGTAATTGTGTGGCTTAGAGACTGGTGTAGGAAGGAGGGGTTTATGTTCCTGGAACACTGGGCGGACTTCTCAGTCAGGCGGCATCTTTGTCATGATGGATTGCAATTGAATGAGGAGGGGGCTATGGTGCTGGGTGGTTAGAAGGTTGGAGGAGCTTTTAAACTAGTAGCCTGGGGGGAGGGTTTAGCTAGAAGCTGCGGGTTAATTAGTGAGAGCAGTAAGGATGGGGGTAGTAAACAATTTGGGGGTGGAGAAGGGGGGAGCGTAAGATCAGATGGCAAGGGTATTTGCATGGGTATTGACACCGGAAATACTGACACAGGTATTGCCAAGATATTCCCAATTTATTACCTAATGACAAATATGGCTCAGCAATACGGTATATAGAAAATAATGTGCATAGCATAAGGGAGGATACTAACATCAGGGAGGGGGTTAGAAAGTCTTAATATGTCAGATAGAGATAGTAGTGAGGAAGACTGTATTAAGCATGATGGGGTGGAAAGGGAGGGAGGAGAATAACAGTCAGTAAGGGTAAGTCTAGAAAGACACTTGTAAATATAGATAAGATACCACTAAAACAAACGGCCAATGGAGAGGCTAAGCTAAGATGTATGCTTGTGAACACAAGAAGCCTATCGGGTAAAATGGAGGAATTGGAATGGCTTGTATCAAAGTCTCAGTATGATATTATAGGTATTACAGAAACATGGTGGGATGACTCTCACGACTGGGTTGTGAATTGGGAGGGATATTCTCTTTTCAGGAGGGATAGGGCTACCAAAAGAGGAGGAGGGGTGTGATTCTTTGTTAAACCATCTCTAAGACCATACTTAATAGAGGGTATTTTCGGGGACGCTGGAGATAACGTGGAGTCGCTATAGGTTGAGATCACAAGTGGGGGCATAGAGGCAAAGAAACTAGTCATTGGCACGTGCTACAAGCAACCAGATATTAGTGTACATGACGTGGAACAACTCTTACACCAAATTGAAAAAGCTGCGGGAATGGGGGACATCCTAGTGTTAGGGGATTTTAACTATCCTGATATAAATTGGAGTAATGATTCATGTGCAAAAACTAGGAGCAGCAAGTTCTTAAATACATTAAAGGATCAATACTTAACTTAATTAGTCGAGGACCCAACTAGAGGTAAAACTATTCTGGACCTAGTTATTACCAATAATGTGGACATTATATAAAACACTAAAGTTGGGTAGACCTTGGGAAACAGTGACCACTATATGATCACATTCGACATCAGTTTCAAGAAACAGCTAAAAGGGAACAACTGAAACATTTAACTTTAGAAAAGCTAATTTCAATATGCTGAGACAGGCACTAAACGAGATTGACTGGGAAGTTTTGTTTCATGGTAAAGACACAACGGTAATGTGGGATGCTTTAAAAGGGTTGCTTGATAGCAATATTCACAAATTCATTCCCATGAGCATATTCATAAATTCATTCCCATGAGCAGTAAACACAGGAGTACTAAAAACAAACCAATGTGGCTTAATTAGGGGGTCAAAGAAGCAATGACTAAAAAGAGGCGTGCTTTCAAAACATTTAAATCTAATGGAGGGGAGGAGTCAATCCAGCATTACAAGGAATGTAATAAAAAAATGTAAAAAAGTAATAATCGCAGCAAAAATTGTAAACGAAAAGCAAATCGCTATAACTTTTAACAATTCTAAAAAGTTTTATAAATACATAAACAGTAAAAGGTTAAAGGAGAATGTAGGCCCATTAAAAGATGAATTGGGAGCTTTGATAAACGATGATAAAAGCGGAAATACTGAACAATTCCCCCCCCCCCCCAGTATTCACCAGGGAGGATTAGTCAGAGAAAGTAGTGCATAAAGATAGTGAAGGTAATGACTCTTGGCTGGATACTTGTTGTCCTGGAGAGACTAAGCAAAATAAAGATTGATAAATCACCAGGCCCAGATGGTTTTCATCCGAGGGTTATTACGGAGCTTAGGTCATAGCTAGCAAAACCCCTATACTTGATTATCCACAGTTCAATCGGATAAGGCAAGGTACCTAAGGATTGGCACATAGCAGAGGTAGTGCCTTTATTTAAACTAAAAATTATCCTGGTAATTATAGATCAGTTAGTTTAACCTCTATAGTGGCCAAATTATTGGAAGGTATATTGAGGGATAGCATAGAGAATTATCTGCAGGTTAATAAGATTATTAGCAAAAGTCAGCCTGGGTTTGTAAGGGACAGATCATGTCAAACTAACTTAATTAGCTTCTATGAGGAAGTGAGCGAGAATCTTGATCAGGGAAAAGCAGTGGATGTGGTATAATTAGATTTTGCAAAAGCCTTCGATACAGTGCCTCACAGGAGACTGATCATCAAATTAAGGGAACTTGGTCTAGGATATACTATTTGTACATGGATAGGTAATTGGCTGGATAACAAGTAATGGTCAACGGGATGTTCTCCAGCTGGGCACCAGTAGTCAGCAAAATACCACAAGGGTCCGTACTTGGGGGGTAATTCCAAGTTGATCGCAGCAGGAAATTTTTTAGCAGTTGGGCAAAACTATGTGCACTGCAGGGGAGGCAGATATAACATGTGCAGAGACGCCCAAGTGACGCACCAGTCACACAGCCGCCTATGCTACGACTGGGTTCTTTTAGATACACAGCGTCTCAGACTGAAGCCAGAAAATGGTTCATAGGAGGGGTGAGTAGGGGACCGTCTGACTACCCACGGCTGACATCAGTCCCAGGGATCGTGGCCTTATACTACCTCTGGAGCCTATGATCCCTTTTAGAAAGATCACTCAAGAAAAATAGACTATAAAAACAAAATAAGAAAGCTTATGGCTGCTAAAAAACAGCAGCCCTCTTGGCCATGGTCTTATTGACGACATCATACTGTTATGGGAAGGTCCAGAAGATGACTTATTGACTTTGTGCAATGATCTCAACATGTTATGCACACTAGTGCCAGCAGGAATGTACTGGTGTCTGAACGGAGAGGGATGCAAAACAAACAAACAAACTCACAGACAGACTGGGGAATATGACATTACATGCACAGAAGGTGATAGGGTAACAAAATAAACACAAAGTGAACAGAGAAGCCGAAAGGCTAAGAAACTGGGTGTCTCCCTAGTATTAGGAATGCTCAGATGGAAAGAAGCGAGATGTTGTGATTTAATACGTAGAGAACCCGAAATGCTGTTGCTAAGGGCAACAGCAAAACCCTAAAGGGTTACCAATGGGTGTGGCAGTAAACTCCTTGATCAGAGATGGAATAATAGACACAAGGAGAGTCTCCACAATTCTAGTCCTCACTTGCAGTGCACCGGTTCAGCTTACTGCCACTAAACTGACACCTGGACACCTTGCACAGTGAGAAAGGATTTAGGCAGGCAAGTTTGAGAATACAGCCGCAAACTTGCTAGGTTCATTGAGTAGCAAAAGAACCCCAGCAAGTTAAACGACTGACTCCAGTCTTACTGCTAGGTCTGGATTGGCAGAGTGTAGTACCAAATCCCAAGGCCTATTTGCAGTAAGCAACAAGCAAATACAAAGTTACACAGTACTAGCTAACTTTCAGGAACTGACTAACCAACAAAGATTCAGCAGCATCTGCCTAACCTGAGGGGAGGGTTTATATAGCAGGTGCTGTCCACGCCCCACTCAGACCTCACAGACTGTGAGCACAAAAACCAGCACCGGATCCCCTGCCGTGCACAGAGCCTGTAACCACTGTACAGCAAAAGACCCGAACCGGAGTATCAGCTGCACTTAGGTTACTCCGCTAGCACTTGTCTCCCAGTTGCCATGACGATGTGGCAGCACAGGGCAGGAGACCCTAACACAACATGACCGATGCAGGCATCAATTTAACTTTTGACATCAATAAGACGAGTGTAAACTTTTTAGACATCACTATCTACAAAGAGAATAACCAATTAAACACCAATGGATATGTGAAACCAACAGATTCCCAACAGTATATAAGTAAGGAGAGTCAACACCATCCAAACTGGATCAAAAGCATACCCAAAAGCCAACTTATACGCATAAAAAGAAACTGCAACAATCCAGAGGAATACATCAAACAAAGTGAAGCTATGATGGATAATTTTCGATTGCAGGGTTATACAGAAGAACATCTAATAAAAGCAAAGGAAGAAGTGAAGGCGATGAATAGAAAAGATTTATTACAAAAAGGAAACCAAATCTTAAAGAAAAAGATAAACACAATTTGGCCTTCATTACTACTTTTGGAGCCCATTCTAAAAAAGTAGAATCAATCATTAAAAAACATTGGTGTATCCTTAGAAAGGACCCGGTACTAAGGGAAATAATTCCAGACACCCCGAAATGTATTTATCGAAGATCCAATAATCTGAAATCCAATCTAGTAAGGAGTTCATTACCTCAACATCTAGTAAACCTGATAAGATCAGAAGGTTTCTATAGATGCGGGAGTTGCACTATGTGCCAGTTAGTCCTGGGTAACAATCAAAAAATCTCAAGTTTCCATAAAGGAATCAAAGAATACAAGATTTGAAACTTCATAACGTGTCATACCAGCAATGTAATTTACTTAATTGAATGTGAATGCGGATTGCTCTACATAGGGCGTACGTCAAGAGCACTGAAGACACGCATGGGAGAACATGTTAGAAATATCGGTAAAGGATTAGAAACCCACAATCTATCCAATCACTTTAAAATAAAGCGTAAATGTAAGGTAAATGCAATAAAACGCTTTTTAGGGATCCAACATGTGAAAATAAATTGGAAGGATAGGGATTCAGAGAGCATGTTGGCGGGGTCGAAATGAAATGGATCCACAATTTAAGAACCATCATTCCTGATGGACTAAATAAAGAATTCGAGATAAAATTGTTTCTTTAATTCATTTATTTTTTATATTATATACTTTCTAAAAAACGAACACCAAACCCCCTAGTCTTAAGTAAATGTTTATTTGACTACCTATAAAACATACATAAAAAACATACACAAAAAATGAAGCTATTTATTATTAATTTTATGTACCGTATATTTTAGGGTTGAGAAATGAGATTATACCGAGAGCCTGTATATAACCCTAGTTTTATATATTTGTTATTTGGGCACTAGATATTATTAATTATTACTATTGAAGAGAGCAATAAAGTAATATATATCACTCAGTTATTTTAAATGACAATTTGTGCAACCAGGAAGTGATACTATATCGGTGGAACGCATATCACTTCCGGTCCGATGTGTCCGGTATTTTATCTTTTGAGTATTAATATTTTTTTGAAAGTCCAGTATAGTATTTATCCTGTTGTATTTGTGGCCAGTTATTGTGTATGAAAACGGGGGCTACGAGTAGTGTGTACCGCTGCTATAGGAAGCGGTAACACACCATCAGTTAGGTGAACCGCAAGCCTCCCCCGGTGGAAGTGCATCACCGTAAAGGTCGGTGGAACGCATAAGACTTCTGGACGGGCCGCTGACAATGCTAAATTCCCTTGTCGTATAAACAACCCTTTATGAACTCTAAGAACACTGTACGCTGTTTACTTAAGAAGTACCGTAAGGGTACGCTAGTTGCGTAACGATCGCTCAGCCGTAGGCGAGACGCTCAAGCGTCACGTTCGCTCACGGCCCAGCGATCACAGAACACGTTATTGGCTATGACTAGAGTAATGATTCGCTATGGCGTAGCTTACGCTCGAGACCACGAGGAGGTCACCAGCGGCGCAGACGCTCACAACGCTATACCTTTATGTCTAAACCTTATACCAATGAAATACACAGAATACCTTAATGTGAATACAGGGTGTAAGTGCAACCTTGTGTAAGCTGACTACTTCAAAGCTGCTTGAGCGTTACCGATGCTCAAGTGAACACTTAACACTATAGGAAATACACAGATACTGGTTTAGGGTCCAAAGCCTATTAACTGTATTATATCTAATATACTTGTAAAAGGGGATAACAGTACAAATGATACACTACAATATAACAGAGACTTCCTAACCAAAATACAGTACTATCTAATACAATACAATACTAGTCTAGGGGAGATGTGAGAGAAACGAGAAAGGAGAGAGAGAGAGAGAGAAATGGAGAGAGATGAGAGAAATTGGCTCACAGTAAGACAATGATTACGGAGAGAAACTTACGCACAAAGGGTAACGATCGCATGCGCCTCGATATCCAGCTCCCGGTTATCAGCAGAAAACCGTTGATGAGAGAGTGAAGTTGGATATGGTCGGCCTGCCTATTTATGCCCCACACACAATGCAATCTCATAGTCCCTACAATCCCATTGTCCATTGCACGTCGGAATTCGGCTCTGTATCATAACAAAAGGTCATAGGTTGATTCATACAGGTGGGCTGTGACGATTTCAAACAGCTCAGGTGGGTGGGAAACTAGGTTTCCCGCCGCATACCTAAGTATGAGTAAATAATAGAAATGGACATAAACTTCTTATGTCCATAACTATTCGCACGAGCGATTAATACGCTCCAAACCAACACCGGAATATTGCTAATTAAATACTCTTCCGATGGGTACCAAACACTGCTGCATGACTCCTGTTAGACCCTTCCTACAATACAAAGAGGGATTCCTCAGCTCAGGGACATTCTATATTAACCAAACTTTCAGAAACTATCAAAGGGATCATGATCTATAAACTACATTAATTGTGAAAATATGTAACGAATGAGTCGCACGCTACGACTACATAAACTCTACCGTAAATACGCATACCGCACCTGCGAGTGCACGCTATTGCGGGTATGCGCCTTCACGGGAGAGCGCACGCATGCGCAGCGCGGACCAGTGTGCGGTGCAAATATGGCAACGTGCATAGAGACATTTTTCTGACTTTGACAGTCCACCCTTTGGCAGTCAATAATAACTGCCACCTTCTAAAATATTTAAAAAAAGGAGAAAAATGTAAGTCAGGGGTTAATTGATTTCCATGGTGGGGTAAGGAAGGAGAGTGGAGTAGGTGTGAAGAGGGTATGACCTAGTGAGAAAGCAGAAGCATGTGTGTATGAGTCCATGTTTGGAGGGTCATGTATCATCGTGCCGTACGTGTGGTAAATCAAGCTTCGAGGTATTGCGAAGTATACATTTGAATTCCTTCTTATCCCGTACTAAGGGTCTGTGGATGGGCTGTCAAACTTTACCGAGCTCATTTCGGCTTTCAGTTGTAACAAAATGGGGATGCACATTTTAGTTGATGATACATGAATGGGGGAGGTATGTGGTTGCTGATATCTGTGCCTGTATTCCCTATCGTCTATGTGTGTCATTACCTGAGGGTTGTAGAGATGAAGATAAAGAACACTTATGGAAAATGCAATGATATTCTATGTCAGGGAAATGTACATCTGTCGTTGAAGTTGTGTTCGGTATCTGTTGAGAGTCGTCTTCTTTGCGCTGTATTGCTCCTTGGGCATGAGCAAATAGCTTTGTCTGAGCCATCGGATTTACAAAAAATGTTGGGCTAGCGTGAGTTTAAAAGTACTAGGGAAACTGGGGATCCATGGCAAAGTTCATCAAGTGTCCATTTCTCAAGTGGTCAAAATCCTTCTTTGGTGCTTGTCTGTTGTCTGTATAGCGTCTCGTCAACTTCCTCGTCCAAGGGGGTCTTTGTATCTTGGAGAAAAGCAGAAAAACAGGTGAAAGAAACGGACCGTATAATCGCATTTTCATCACATTCTGGTTTCTATCATTGGGTCATAAATCAAATCCAGGTTAATTACAGTTTCCTCGCTCCTCAAGCTCATCACTCTTGTACTTTGTTTGCACCTCATTAAAGCCTGCCCGCATCTAAATATCAATCCAATCGATATAACGACACCCAAGATACATAGTAGAAACTTTCCAACATCCATTATGACTCCTTGAGCCCAGTCTCCCAAACCGGAGAACCAATTTCGCGGGTTCAACCATGACACCCACCCAGTCAGCTCATTACCTACAGCAGCAAGGGTGAGATTGTGTTTCCGACGAAATTCCCACTTCAATTGCAGAATATCGTCCATCTTTTGGTCTATGACCTCTACCAGATCCTCGGTGCTATTTGTGATATACGTGCAACACTTTATGCCGTACTGTGTTGCCAAGGTAACACAATATCCGCCTGTTACTGCTGTAAGATAATTAAGAACCATCCTATGCTGAACTAGTTCTGTTTTGTAAGCTTGAAGTTCTCTTCCAGTGTATCTAAACGTGTCATCATACATTTCAGTGATATTATCTAACAAATTGGCGAGTGCGGAAATGTATCTATAATTCATCACTCCTCGAGCGGTACGAGTGAAATCTAACGCTACCAGAACCTGAATCCCGGTGGATTCATGGATAAGATCGGAGGCCGGATGCTCTAACCTTTCTGACAGTTGTCTTTTAACTCGGTGCTCGTAATGAGTGTGAGTATAAGGAGCTTGGGCACCACGGTGTATGTCCTTCATTTTGTCATGTGTAACAGTCATCACTTCAGGCAATACTTTTCCAATATAACACAATCCTTCAGAGTTTGGGGCAAGCCACTTGTACGCCTTTCTCCCGCATATGAAATATGCGTCATCGGGGAGAACATAGGGGACGGAGAAGGACATGACCATGTTACAAACCTTCCAGGTGAAATCTCCTGACCCTAATTCTTCCATCTGCTTAATGCACGTATCAGTTTGTACGATATGTGCACAGTATCCTGGTGATACCTCTCCAACTCTAGTAATCCTATTTCCTAAGGTATATCGATACCGAAAAGATTTTCCTCTACTGGCTATGTGGCGTACGAGCTCTGTATCTGTAGGCATTCTATCTGCTCTGTGTGAAAAGGTCATGGTAAGGTTGCTCCATGACACTTCCCAATTTCCCGGCTTACGGGGATTGGAGATATTAAAACATAAGAGGGACCTATCCACATGGTATTGGTGGAGCTTCAAACTAGGAGGGCGGGAGATATTAAACCTCCGGTCCACCGGTCTCCCACCACTTAGCTCAAGTACCTCCCCTAGCGTTAAAGGAAATGGTACTAGCCCTGATTTGCTATGACCCTGAGGTACTTGAGAGCATACCCAACAATCTGTTTGGTTTAACACGTTACCCACTAAGGAGTGGTAGTCACTCAATGGATGCCGGTCCATATGGATATTAAAACTGGATTGGCATTTCTTTATGCATCCATCTTCAACCAGATTATCACAGAGCCTACAGATACAATTTTCTTCAGCTAACAATCCATCACAATTTCTTCTATCGGATCGTTTTCTGATACTCGCCTTTGCTTGTTGGTTTGGTTGATCTTGGAAAACTACGCCTCCATCATCATAATCGGAACCCATTCCAGAACCTCTCTCGACCTCTATGGTACTCTCGCCGGAACAGACTGCTCTGGTCAACATCATGGTTAACATCAAAATCCGGATCACAGTCTCTTGGGGCAAGTCCATCTTTGAGGAGGAAATGGAGAAGAATGAGAAGGGGGAAAAATAAATTTCAAGGGAGAGGGGATGGGAAGTGGAGAAAAACAATAAAAGGGAGAGGGAAGTCGACAGCTGCTTTCGGTCTTCAAGGCTCAGGTGCCGCCTCAGTCCTCCTGGAACAGACACTCCAGTGATACAACCTCTACCGTCTGTTCCTTATCACGGGACTTCTCTGGATCAGCAACCTTTTTGCAGTGGGATGAATGGACCCAAGTCTCTCTCTCAGCAACCTTCAATGCTGTGGTGCTAGTCAATAAGACCTGGTATGGTCCTTCCCATCTATCAATAAGACAACCTGAGCGTAGAAAATTTCGTATCATTACATAATCCCCAGGTTCAATGTCATGACAATTACTATCTGGTAAATCAGGAATCACCAACTTCAGATTTTCATTTTGATTCCTCAACTGCTTACTCATGTTAATCAAGTACTTTACAGTTACTTCATTGTTACATTTCAAATCATCCTGAGGGTTAATCATGACATGCGGTTGTCGACCAAACAAGATTTCAAAAGGAGACAGATTAAGAGGGGACCTGGGAGTGGTTCTGATGCTATACAAAACAATGGGTAAAGCTTCTGGCCACGTCAATCCTGTCTCTGCCATTACTTTACTCAATTTATTTTTAATAGTGCTGTTCACTCTTTCGACCTTCGCACTCGCCTGTGGACGGTACGGAGTGTGCAGCTTGCTATCAATACCCATTCATTTACACATTCCTTGAAAGACATCACCGGTAAAATGGGTACCCCTATCACTTTCAATGATTCTAGGGATACCATATCTACATACAAATTCCTGCACAATTTTCTTAGCTGTAAACATAGCGGTATTTGTAGCTGCTGGAAAAGCCTCGACCCAATTCGAGAAAACATCTATACAAACAAGTACATATTTCAAATTTCGGCATGGGGGTAATTGAATGAAGTCAATTTGTATTACCTGGAAAGGGCCGCCGGCAGGTGGGATATGGGATGGTTCTGTAGGTATTGCCTTTCCAATATTCTTTCTCAGACAGGTAAGGCATGACATTGCTCTTTTACTCGCATGAGAGGAGAATCCTGGGGCGCACCAGTATGCTCTTACCAATTTGCACATCCCCTCCTTGCCTAGATGAGTCAGCCCATGAGCTGCTTCAGCCAGACATGGAAGGTATGCCCTGGGGGCCACTGGTTTACCATGTCCATCTGTCCAGAGCCCTGAGGACTCCTGGCCATATCCCTTTGCCTTCCAGACTGCTCTTTCCTGTGTGGAACACAAATTCTGCATCTCACACAACTTTTGTGTGTTGATGGTATTAAATACCATCAGTTGTGTGGTGTTTGTCTGTATGGGGGTAGCAGCTGCAAGCTTTGCGGCTTCGTCTGCTCGGCTGTTACCAAGTGACACTGGGTCTTGACTATATGTATGTGCTTTACATTTGATAACAGCCACTCTGTCGGGTTCCTGTATCGCTATTAGAAGCCTTTTTATATAAGCTGCATGCGCTATCGGTGTACCAGCTGCCGTCATAAAATTTCTGAGGCGCCATAGGGCTCCGAAATCATGTACTACCCCGAAGGCGTATCTAGAATCGGTGTAGATATTGGCTGACTTGCCCTTAGCCAATTCACATGCTCTGGTTAGGGCGACCAGTTCAGCAACCTGGGCTGAGTGAGGTGGGCCTAGCGGTTCCGCTTCTATGGTGTCTTGGTCATCTACGACTGCGTATCCAGTACACAAGTCTCCCGAGTCTGATTGTCTATGACAACTACCGTCAGTGTAGAACGTAAGTTCTGCATCTTCCAGTGGATTGTCACTGATGTCAGGCCTTGCGGTAAAATTTTGGGTCAAATATTCCATACAATCATGTGTATCTTCCTTTGCATTAAATCCTCCTTCCCCATCACTCTCACCTTCCACCCTTTGTGTCTGACCAGGCACACCTGGGAGAAATGTTGCAGGATTTAATGCGCTGCATCTCCTTATGGTGATGTTTACTGGGGCCATTAATGCCAATTCCCATCTTGTAAACCTTGCTGATGAGACGTGTCTGGTTTGGGCAGAATTCAATAAGGCAGATACCGCATGTGGTGTATGGATTGTGAGGTTGTGGCCTAGCACGACATCTTCGCTTTTTGTCACTAGCAATGCTATCGCCGCAACGCTACGCAAGCATGTGGGGAGGGATCGCGCTACCGTGTCTAGCTGGGCGCTGTAGTATGCGACTGGCCTGCTGGCGTCACCGTGTTTTTGGGTTAGTACACCTGCTGCGCACCCAGCACTTTCTGTTCCGTATAGTTCAAAGGGTTTCCCATAGTCTGGCATACCTAGTGCTGGTGCCTGCGTTAGGCACTGTTTGAGTCTCTCAAATGCTGTTTCGGATTCGTCTGTATGCGAAATCCGATCAGGTTTGTTTGAAGAGACCATTTCCTGCAAAGGTAGCGCCAATATGGAAAACCCTGGGATCCAATTACGGCAATACCCACACATTCCTAAAAACGTCCTGATCTGTTGCTGGGTTTGTGGCAGTGTCATGTCTCTAATGGCTTGGATTCTATCAGCGGTCAGGTGTCTCAGTCCTTGTGTTAGACAGTGTCCCAAATATTTTACCTTAGTTTGGCATAATTGTAACTTGTCTTTGGAAACCTTGTGACCTGTGTCTGAAAGATGAAACAGGAGCTGTTTCGTATCCTTCAGGGAGGCTTCCAGTGAATCTGAACACAGCAGTAAATCATCCACATACTGTATCAATACTGATCCACTCTCTGGTTGGAAAGACTGTAAACAATCATGCAAAGCCTGAGAAAATATACTTGGACTATCTATGAAACCTTGGGGTAACCGAGTCCACGTGTATTGGACTCCTCTGTATGTGAATGCAAACAAATATTGGCTGTCAGGGTGCAGAGGTACCGAAAAGAATGCGGAGCAGAGGTCAATAACAGTGAAAAATTTGGCAGTGGGAGGAATTTGCATTAGGATGACAGCTGGATTAGGCACTACGGGGAACTGACTCTCAACTATTTTGTTAATCCCCCTTAGATCCTGCACTAGCCTGTAACCCCTCCCCCCACTCTTTTTAACAGGGAAGATGGGACTATTGGATGTGCTGGACGTTCTTACTAGAATTCCCTGTTGTAGCAAGCGCTCTATTACTGGGAAAACTCCTAACTCCACCTCTGGCTTCAGAGGATACTGTGGGATTTTTGGAGCTATCCTACCATCTTTTACTTGTACAACTACTGGAGCTACATTTGCCATTAATCCAGTGTCCTGTCCATCTTTTGTCCAAAGTGACTCTGGTATCTGAGATGTCATCTCTTCTACTTGGGATGGATTCCTATTTGTCATAATGGAATGTGACATTAATTTTGATGGGGAGTCTAGCATGTCTCGCACTTCCTGAGCGTGATTCTCAGGTATGTCCAAGAATACACCTTCAGGAGTACAATAAATGACGCAACTCATTTTACATAGTAAGTCTCTACCCAGGAGATTAGTTGGTGCCGATGCAGCCAGCAAAAAGGAATGCTTGGTATGCAAAGGCCCTATTGTAATCTCGGCTGGTTTGCTAACAGGGTAGTGCTGGACTACTCCTGTTACTCCCATGGCTGGAATTGTCCTACCAGTGGTTCTCATGCCCACTGTCGAATTTATCACTGACTTGGCCGCCCCTGTTTCTACAAGAAAGTTTTACCAGCTACATTGATTGCAATCTCTGGTTCGCTTCCAAGACTAGCAATCAACTTAACTGGCTGCAGATTACAGGTATGGCCACACCCCTAGTGGGTATGCTGACCTCTCTGAATCCCGCTGGCAGCGACTACTTGTGAGGGGGTTAGCTGGGAACTACCAGAGGCATGCCAATCTCTGTTCGGGGGATATCTTTTTGTTTCCCCTGTATGTGGCTCAAAACTCCGCCTCTGTGGACCCTGCTCCCAATGTCGTGTGTCGTGTCGTTGTCTAGGGGGTTGAAAAGATCTTTGTACACTCTTTGTTCTACATTCTCGTGCATAGTGTCCCGGTCTGTTACAAGAAAAACATGTTTTTACACTTGCCTTACCCACAGGATTCGGTAGTACATACGCAGGCTGCCTTGTGGTCAGCGCCTGTATACTTACTGACATCAACTTATCACTTTGCGACTCCCTGTGCCTAGTGATGTTTCTGTCGTGATCAATAGCAGCCTCTCTCAATGTGGACACTGACAGACCTCGCCAGCATGGTTGCGTGGTCTGTACCCTAGCTTTTAATGTTTCTTTCAAACCATCCATCAGTACAGATACTGCTACTTCTCGATGGTTTGGGTTGGTCTTAATGTCTTCTATACCAGTGTACTTTGCCATTTCTAATAGTGCCCGGTGAAAATATTCTGTTGCCGTTTCGGACTCCTTTTGCTTAATGGAAAATATTTTATTCCATTTAACAACGGCTGGGAAATACTCTTTTAGCTGTAAATTTATCCTTTTTACATTATCCTTGTTGTACACGTCTGTAAGCGGTACATCTTTATCCAATGCACAGTCAGCTAAGAATTGAGTTGCGTCGACATTGGAAGGTAAACAAGCTCTTAGCAGTATCTGCCAATCCTTGTTGTTGGGTTCTACAGTGTTGCCTAGATCCCTGATGTATTTTTGGCTAGCAACTAAATCTTTCCTGGGGTCAGGAAATTCGGACACTATTGTTCTTAATTCCATTCGGGAAAATGGAGTGTACATGGCAATGTTCCTTATGGGAGTGGCTCCAGACACATCTGTTTTTCCATTGGGAACTGCTATTACCCTTACAGGAGCAATTCTAACAGCCTCTTCCTGTGTAGATTCTACAGCTTGTTGTGGTACAATTGTTTCAGTGTAGTGCATGGTGCCGTACTTACCCGTTGACACGACCTCACCTATCCCTCCGCTAGGGGCTTTCGCTAATCTCGTGGGTGTTGCTGTGCCTACTGTGGTCTCTGCTATGGTGGCCGCAAGAGAGAGAGCTGAAATTGTTGCTGAATCGTCTTCTTGATCACACTCCTGAGGAAGGTTCAAAACAGGGTACAACTTGCACGGGTTAATAATTGCATGGGTTACTTGGTTAACATCATTAACATTTACAGGGTTACTAAGAGTATGTGTTTTACAACCCAGTGCGTTTCTCTCCGCAATCAACTTCTCTCCTGCAATGTATGGTGGAGGAGGGGCTGTGGCTATCAGCTTCCTGACTGCCCCAGATCCTGCCGCCAGAGCCAAACCTCTCTGTATCTCACCTTCCTGGTGCCATAACTGTAAATAATCATGATGCTGAATTCGTCTCTTTGTTGATTTTATGAGACATATCCTCCTCCTTAAATTTTGTAACACTTCTGGACTGAAGCTACCTATTCTTGGGAATTTGTCCCTGTCTTGTACAGTCATTCTTTCCCATTCATCACATAAAACCTCTGTGTGACTACCGTATTTTTCACACATGATGTATCTTGCCGACCCGACTGGTCGGTTCTCTGAATCAACCCGAACCGAGGTTGATCGCCCCCTACCTGAACAACTGGCCCCCATAATCTGCAGGTGTTGCTTACTACTCCTTTGATCTTTAAATCACGGTCTTCAGTGAACCCTTACAGCAAACCAAATTATTCAAAAATAGGCCGGCGGTGGCGGTTTACCGAGTACCCCACTCACTCGCCCACCTCGACCAATACGACCTGATCACACCGACGTGGTGCTGGCGTACTCGATACAGGGCCCTACCAAAAAACCTTCTGTTTACTGGAACATATGAGGGTTACCCGCAGGACACTTACTCTTTCCAGTAAAGGTGGGGTTGCTAGATAGTTCCTGAGTGACCAGCGAACTTCCCTTTAAAAATAAAAAATTACACAAATCACGTCAGAATGTACAAATAGCGTTTGTGACCACTTTACTCTAATGGTATTAGGTCAGATTACTAACTACTGCACACAATTACGTGCGGTCCAATCGTTCAGTACATAAGCACTACCTGTTATGTACTGAGAGATTTAATGGAATCGATGTTTCCGGCCGCGATTCCTTCAGCAAGAGCTTATGGCCTATATGGGTTCTGCACCAACACCCCAGGCGTTGTGCCTCTTGTACCTTTATAGCGGACCTCTTTGTCTATTTTACCTGTTACCTTATGACCTCCTGGTCTGTTACCTTATGGTCCGCTATACTCTAATGCTCAAATATTATTTAACCAGGGATGCCTCCCTAGCCACCGTATATGTCACTTACACGTGTGTCCCTTGACGAGTACCCGACTTTCCTTTTGGTTCAACCTCTAAGTTATATAAACTTATGTGATAAAAACACACTCACTCAACACATGTACACTTTGTTTCTATATCTATTTCTGCGCAGAAATTGTCTTCAGTCCAACTGTGTTACCAATTAGGAGCAGGATCTGTTAAACTAAATTTCAGATTTTCCAAAAATAGATTTGCGTTATTTACCGCGTCGCGTTACTTATCGCCTTTGCGCTAATTATCGCTTTGCGCTAATTCAACTTTTCGTGACTTGAGCTACGTGGGCGTAACCGGACGCTACGTTGCGTAATGTACGCTGCGTGCGTCTGCCTTTGGATTGCGTACGCAGGTCTTTTGTTAGGGACACGTGTACGCAAAACAAAGATCCACCGTAACACAATTTCTACCTTTATCAATGTAGATGATCCCTGATCATCAACCGCACACCACACTGGCTGCCTTGTCTCCCAGACAAGCCGTGTGTTGGTCTATACTTTAACTATTACCTCTACTATGAAATAACAGCAAATCTCTTTTAGCACTTTCTATCAACTATAAAACTTGGCAAACAGGAATAGTGATATACGAAATTTGAAAAAGAAATGCAGATAAATGTATGCGTGCGTGTATACGCAAGACAGAAGAGAAATAAAACAGTTTTAAAAGACACAAGCGTTTTGTTCTTACTTCCGGTTCCCGGATTCCTTCAGCACTCTTTACCTAAGCGAAGCAGACGCTTATCCCGGCAGCACTGAGAGACAACCTCCCACCCTTTGCTGGGGGATAATGTCTGCTGATCTACCTAGTGCAGATATGAGAAGGATCGGACGAGTCCCCAATTGACAATGCTAAATTCCCTTGTCGTATAAACAACCCTTTATGAACTCTAAGAACACTGTACGCTGTTTACTTAAGAAGTACCGTAAGGGTACGCTAGTTGCGTAACGATCGCTCAGCCGTAGGCGAGACGCTCAAGCGTCACGTTCGCTCACGGCCCAGCGATCACAGAACACGTTATTGGCTATGACTAGAGTAATGATTCGCTATGGCGTAGCTTACGCTCGAGACCACGAGGAGGTCACCAGCGGCGCAGACGCTCACAACGCTATACCTTTATGTCTAAACCTTATACCAATGAAATACACAGAATACCTTAATGTGAATACAGGGTGTAAGTGCAACCTTGTGTAAGCTGACTACTTCAAAGCTGCTTGAGCGTTACCGATGCTCAAGTGAACACTTAACACTATAGGAAATACACAGATACTGGTTTAGGGTCCAAAGCCTATTAACTGTATTATATCTAATATACTTGTAAAAGGGGATAACAGTACAAATGATACACTACAATATAACAGAGACTTCCTAACCAAAATACAGTACTATCTAATACAATACAATACTAGTCTAGGGGAGATGTGAGAGAAACGAGAAAGGAGAGAGAGAGAGAGAGAGAGAGAGAGAGAGAGAAATGGAGAGAGATGAGAGAAATTGGCTCACAGTAAGACAATGATTACGGAGAGAAACTTACGCACAAAGGGTAACGATCGCATGCGCCTCGATATCCAGCTCCCGGTTATCAGCAGAAAACCATTGATGAGAGAGTGAAGTTGGATATGGTCGGCCTGCCTATTTATGCCCCACACACAATGCAATCTCATAGTCCCTACAATCCCATTGTCCATTGGACGTCGGAATTCGGCCCTGTATCATAACAAAAGGTCATAGGTTGATTCATACAGGTGGGCTGTGACGATTTCAAACAGCTCAGGTGGGTGGGAAACTAGGTTTCCCGCCGCATACCTAAGTATGAGTAAATAATAGAAATGGACATAAACTTCTTATGTCCATAACTATTCGCACGAGCGATTAATACGCTCCAAACCAACACCGGAATATTGCTAATTAAATACTCTTCCGATGGGTACCAAACACTGCTGCATGACTCCTGTTAGACCCTTCCTACAATACAAAGAGGGGTTCCTCAGCTCAGGGACATTCTATATTAACCAAACTTTCAGAAACTATCAAAGGGATCATGATCTATAAACTACATTAATTGTGAAAATATGTAACGAATGAGTCGCACGCTACGACTACATAAACTCTACCGTAAATACGCATACCGCGCCTGCGAGTGCACGTTATTGCGGGTATGCGCCTTCACGGGAGAGCGCACGCATGCGCAGCGCGGACCAGTGTGCGGTGCAAATATGGCAACGTGCATAGAGACATTTTTCTGACTTTGACACCGCAGTGGAACGCACAGCGTTCCGATTTATGAACAAAAACCTTTCAATGTGTGTATCTGCTTTCTCTATGACATGGATTAAAGTAAGGAGTATGAATTATAAATAGATATTTTCAACATATTTTTGTGATTTGAAACAAAACCACTATAAATCAAGATTGACCTAATAAGAAAATTTTATATGAATATGTAATGAATTATAAGACATAATACTTGTTAGTGAATAGGAAATAGAAATATGAATTTGTTTGTTTTTATGTGAATATGTTAGGGTCTCCTGCCCTGTGCTGCCACGTCGTCATGGCAACCGGGAGACAAGTGCTAGCGGAGTAACCTGAGCGCAGCTGATACTCCGGTTCGGGTCTTTTGCTGTGCAGTGGTTACAGGCAGGGGATCCGGTGCTGGTTTTTGTGCTCACAGTCTGTGAGGTCTGAGTGGGGCGTGGACAGCACCTGCTTTATAAGGCCTCTTCTCAGATTAAGCAGATGCTGCTGAATCTTTGTTGGTTAGTCAGTTCCTGAAAGTTAGCCAGTACTGTGTAGCTTTGTATTTGTTGTTGCTTACTGCAAATAGGCCTGGGGATTTGGTACTACACTCTGCCAATCCAGACCTAGCAGTAAGACTGGAGTCAGTCATTTAGCCTGCTGAGGTTCTTTTGCTATTCTGTGAACCCAGCAGGTTTGTGGCTGTACTTTCAGACCTGCATGCTTAATCCTCTCTCACTGTGCAGGGCGTCCATGTGTCAGTTTAGTGGCAGTAAGCTGAACCTGTGCCCTGCAAGTGAGAATTAGGATTGTGGAGACTCTCCTTGTGTCTACTATTCCATATCTGACCAAGGAGTTTACTGCCACACCCGTTGGTAACCCTTTAGGGTTTTGCTGTTGCCCTTAGCAACAGCATTTCGGGTTCTCTACGTATTAAAACACAACATCTTGCTTTTTCCATCTGAGCATTTCTAATACTAGGGAGACACCCAGTTTCTTAGCCTCTGGGCTTCTCTGTTCACTTTGTGTTGGTTTTGTTACCCTATCACCTCCTGTGTACGTAATGTCATATTTCCCAGTCTGTCTGTGAGTTCATTTGTTTTGCATCCCTCTCTGTTCAGACACCAGTACATTCCTGCAGGCACTGGTGTGCATAACAGTTCAAATACCAGTACATTCCTGCAGGCACTGGTGTGCATAACATATTCAGCAGCCCAATACTCCTGTTGAAATTTTGTGGGAATATGGAGCATACCCCTCAAAATACGTTGCAACAGGTGGTCGATCAGGTGCAGGTCCTGACTCAACAATTTAATGATTTGTCCATTAAAATGCACACCTCCCAGGCCGCTGGCGGAGCTCCCGCAGCAGCAGCACCTTCAGGGGTTAAGGAGCCGAAAGTAAATCTTCCGGATCGTTTTTCTGGAGATCGCTCGCAGTTCTTTTGTTTCAAGGAGAGCTGCAAGCTATATTTCCAGCTTAGGCCTCAGTCTTCTGGGTTGGAGATTCAGCGGGTGGGCATAGTGATTTCCTTGCTACAAGGAGACCCACAGGTCTGGGCATATGGGTTGCAGCCTGACTGTCCGTCGCTTAAAAGTGTTGATGTTTTTTTACGGCACTGGGCATGATGACCCTGACAAGACAGCCTCAGCCGAGGCTCAGATTTCGATCCTTAAGCAAGGGCGAAGGCCAGTTGAGGTTTACTGTACGGAGTTTCGGAGGTTGGCCCATGATACCCAGTGGAATGACCCAGCCCTGAGACACCAGTACCAAAGAGGTCTTTCTAACCAGATAAAAGACCAACTGGTACAATATCCCTTGCCTGATAGCTTGGATCAGCTCATGCAGTTATCCATCCGGGTGGATAGACGGCTGAGAGAGCGTAGGCTTGAAAGGGAGACCGAGGTTTCCTTCTTTCCCAAGGGAACCTCAGACTCTGAGGAATTTTCCGAGGAGCCTATGCAGATTGGGGCTACCCGCCTCTCCTCGCGTGAGAACACGCGGAGGAGACAGCAGGGGTTGTGTTTGTACTGTGGGAATAAGGGTCATGTGGTAGTATCATGCCCAGAAAAGCCGGAAAACTTCAGGGCCTGAGGGTGATGGGAAATATCCTGTCAAGTCTTCCCAAGAAGACTTTTATCATTCCGGTGACCTTGAAGATCCTCGGTCAAACTGTCAAGACTGAGGCCTTTGTGGACAGTGGGGCCGACGGGGTTTTTATGGACCGCCAATTCGCCCTGAAACACTCTGTTTCCATAGTACCCTTGGCGTCGGAAATTGAGATCTGTGGGTTAAACGGGGAACCATTATCCCAGGGTAAAATTACCTCTTGCACTAGCCAGATTTCTTTGTTTATTGGAGCCACACACTTTTATGTGACTGTCTGTACTTTTGCCCCATTGGTGTTGGGGTTACCCTGGTTAAGGGCCCACAATCCTCAATTTGACTGGGTCTCTGGGGAGATTCTTAGTTGGGGTACTGATTGTTTCAGGAGTTGCTTGAGCCTTCCAGTCAGGCTCTCGCAGCTAAGTTTGCCAGGATTGCCAGGGTGTTATGCAGATTTTGCGGACGTGTTCTCCAAAAAAGTTGCAGAGGTACTACCTCCCCATCGCCCCTATGACTGTGCCATTAATTTGTTGCCGAATGCTAAGCTTCCCAAGAGCAGGTTGTACTCCCTGTCGCGTCCTGAGACTCAGGCTATGGCAGAGTACATTCAGGAGAACTTGGCTAAAGGATTTATCAGACCTTCACAGTCTCCAGTTGGGTCGGGGTTCTTCTTCGTGGGTAAAAAGGACGGTTCATTGCGACCCTGCATCGACTTCAGGGAATTGAACCGTATCACGATTAAAAACTCATACCCACTGCCTCTTATTTCGGTCTTGTTTGACCAGCTTCGTACTGACACCATTTTTTCTAAGATTGACCTACGCGGTGCGTACAATCTAATCCGAATAAGAGAGGGGGATGAATGGAAGACTGCCTTTAATACCCACTCAGGGCATTATGAATATTTGGTGATGCCTTTTGGGCTCTGTAATGCCCCGGCAGTCTTCCAGGATTTCATGAACGATGTGCTCAGGGAATATTTGGATAGATTCTTAGTCGTATTCTTAGATGACATCCTAATCTTCTCCCATTCCCTGGAGGAACATCGGAAGCATGTACGCTTAGTCCTCCAGAAACTCAGAGACCACCGGCTTGGGGCGAAGCTGGAGAAGTGCAAATTTGAAGTTCAGCAAATCGCATTTCTAGGATATATTATCTCCCCAGAAGGTTTCCAAATGGAGGGTTCCAAGGTACAGGCAGTCCTGGATTGGGTGCAGCCCACTAGTTTGAAGGCGCTTCAGCGTTTCCTGGGCTTTGCAAATTTTTATAGACGATTTATCGCTGGATTTTCGTCTATAGTGGCGCCCTTGGTGGCACTCACTAAGAAAGGGGCGGATGTTGCTCACTGGTCTCGTGAGGCCAAATCGGCTTTTGCCCGTCTCAAAAGGGCATTTGTCTCGGCCAAGGTGCTGCGACACCCAGATCCAGAGCGTCCTTTTGTGGTGGAGGTGGATGCCTCTGAGATGGGTATTGGGGCAGTGCTCTCTCAGATGGGAGTGTCTGATAATCGGCTTCATCCTTGTGCTTACTTTTCCCGTAAATTTTCGCCTGCCGAGATGAATTATGACGTGGGTAACCGGGAATTGTTGGCTATTAAGGATGCACTCGAGGAGTGGAGACACTGGCTTGAGGGGGCTAAGTTTGTGGTCTCAATTCTCACCGACCATAAGAATTTGGCATATTTAGAGTCAGCGAAGCGTCTCAATGCCAGGCAGGCACGATGGGCTTTGTTTTTTGCTCGCTTTAATTTTTTGATAACATATCGCCCTGGGTCAAAAAACATCAAGGCTGATGCGCTCTCGCAGAGTTTTGCTCCAATCCAAGAGACCACGAGGAGCCGTTGCCCATTGTGTCCCCATCATGTATTAAAGTGGGCATTACCCAGGACCTCTTGTCATTATTCCTTAGAGCACAGGAGCAGGCTCCTCCAGACCTTCCGGTAGGTCTTTTGTTTGTGCTTCCTAGGTTAAGACAGCGAGTGTTCCTGGAATTCCATGCCAAGAAGTCGGCAGGTCACCCGGGTATTGCCAGAACTCGGGAGTTGCTATCTAGGGCGGTGTGGTGGCCCTCTGTGGCTAAGGATGTGGATCAGTGGGTTTGGGCATGTGACATCTGTGCCCAAAATAAGACTCCTAGAGGGGTTCCTGTTGGCCCATTACATCCACTCTCTATTCCATCTAAGCCATGGACCCACATTTCAATGGATTTTGTGGTGGACTTGCCCAAATCCTCGGGGATGACAGCCATCTGGGTTGTCGTTGACAGGTTTTCGAAGATGGCGCACTTCGTTCCACTGGTTGGGATGCCATCGGCCAGACGCCTGTCTGAATTATTTATGCTGCATGTTGTGCGTCTCCACGGGTTGCCACTTGATGTGGTCTCTGACCGCGGATCCCAGTTTGTGGCCAAATTCTGGAGGCATTTTGTTCCGATCTCCAGATTTCTGTCAGCTTGTCGTCAGGCTACCATCCGCAGTCTAATGGGCAGACTGAAAGGGTGAACCAGTCCTTGGAGCAGTTCCTCAGGTGTTATGTCTCCAAGTGTCAGACTGACTGGGTTGCTCATCTGTCCATGGCGGAGTTTGCCTATAACAACGCGGCTCACTCTGCTACAGGGATATCTCCCTTCCTTTGTGTATGGGCATCATCCTAAGGCGAATTCTTTTGACCCCCTGGACTCCACGCCTGGTGGTTCCTCTGTCGTTTCGGTCCTTAGAGGTATTTGGAGGAAAGTGAAGAAAGCCCTTGTGTCTGTGTCATTAGTGACCAAAAGGGTTTTTGATAAGCGGAAAAGACCCTGCAGCTTCAAATTAGGAGACTTCGTCTGGTTGTCTACCAAGAATTTGAAGTTGAGACAGCCATCTCATAAGTTAGGCCCCCGGTTCATCGGCCCTTATAAGATCACCAGGGTTATCAATCCGGTGGCATTTCAGTTAGATCTGCCCCGTTCTTTGGGTATCAATAAAACATTTCATTGTTCCCTTTTAAAACGGGCGATTAGTAATCCTTCTTCCAGAGGAAGACCTTCCCCTCTTCTGATACGTGGCCAGAGGGAGTTTGTTGTTGAAAGGATTCTTGACTCCAAGATGGTTCGGGGTCGGCTGTCATTTTTGTGCACTGGAAGGGGTATGGCCCGGAGGAGCGGTCATGGGTGCGCAGTTGTGATCTTCATGCCCCCAGACTGATACGCTCTTTCTTCTCGCAGTTCCCCGATAAACCCGGTGGTAGGGGTTCTTTGACCCCTCGTCAGAGGGGGGGTACTGTTAGGGTCTCCTGCCCTGTGCTGCCACGTCGTCATGGCAACCGGGAGACAAGTGCTAGCGGAGTAACCTGAGCGCAGCTGATACTCCGGTTCGGGTCTTTTGCTGTGCAGTGGTTACAGGCAGGGGATCCGGTGCTGGTTTTTGTGCTCACAGTCTGTGAGGTCTGAGTGGGGCGTGGACAGCACCTGCTATATAAGGCCTCTTCTCATATTAAGCAGATGCTGCTGAATCTTTGTTGGTTAGTCAGTTCCTGAAAATTAGCCAGTACTGTGTAGCTTTGTATTTGTTATTGCTTACTGCAAATAGGCCTGGGGATTTGGTACTACACTCTGCCAATCCAGACCTAGCAGTAAGACTGGAGTCAGTCGTTTAGCCTGCTGAGGTTCTTTTGCTATTCTGTGAACACAGCAGGTTTGTGGCTGTACTTTCAGACCTGCATGCTTAATCCTCTCTCACTGTGCAGGGCGTCCATGTGTCAGTTTAGTGGCAGTAAGCTGAACCTGGGCCCTGCAAGTGAGAATTAGGATTGTGGAGACTCTCCTTGTGTCTACTATTCCATCTCTGACCAAGGAGTTTGCTGCCACACCCGTTGGTAACCCTTTAGGGTTTTGCTGTTGCCCGTAGCAACAGCATTTCGGGTTCTCTACGTATTAAAACACAACATCTTGCTTTTTCCATCTGAGCATTTCTAATACAAGGGAGACACCCAGTTTCTTAGCCTCTGGGCTTCTCTGTTCACTTTGTGTTTGGTTTTGTTACCCTATCACCTCCTGTGTACGTAATGTCATATTTCCCAGTCTGTCTGTGAGTTCATTTGTTTTGCATCCCTCTCTGTTCAGATACCAGTACATTCCTGCAGGCACTGGTGTGCATAACAGTTCAAACACAAGTACATTCCTGCAGGCACTGGTGTGCATAACAGAATACTTTTAATTTGGGACATCGGAAATTGATGTTTCACTTCTGGGTTAATTTTAGTATCAAAAAGGCATGCAGGTAGGGATCATTCTGCCCTGAGGAAGAGTTTACCATAACTCGAAACGCGTTGGCGGCTAATTGATCCATCTACCTGCATCCACATCTGGAAAGGAACTTACCTGGTCCGGCTACCGGTGTTTAGCCTGGAAGGAGTAAGGAGGAATTCCGGAGACTCCAATTTTTTGCTCTTTCAATTGCTCCATGCTAGGAGCTTGGCACGGTACGGTTCCAATCATATTTATATAAAGTGAAGGACCACACTTTTAATTGGATGAAAGAAAAAGTTTTTATATATTTTTTTGCCATATGAAATAAATGTGACTTTTTTTATACAAAATACTACACTATGTTATTTTTCTCTCTATTTGCATGGATATATACTTATAAGGAATTTCACGGTCTGAAGAATTTTGGAGGAAAGCAAGAGAAACGATCTGGGACATTTGAATAGACTTTATTACTACTCCTCCATATCATAATTGATATGTGTTATTTCAATCCTTTCTCTGCAACTTAACATAAGGTGGTAGCGCCAAAGATATCTTCAAATATTTGTCTTTTTACTGTTTTGTTTATAGTGATTGGGAATCACTAGAATATATCTAGGCTGCTTCTTTCCACCAAGCGCTATTTTCTAATCCATATATTTATTTGTATCATGGACTGGCTCCTGCCACACCAAACAAAAAACTGATTTGCCTGAGCCAGGAGGTGGGGATATATGGATGGGCCCACTGCATGCTGGGAGGCCAAAAGCTTTGACCGTTTGGTGCCCACCATCGATAGTAGCTGTGTAGATACTGTGTTCCAAATCACTCAGTCACAGTGGTAGATGAAAAACCAACAATGGTTTATTGAACAGAATGTATTATAAACAGCTCAGCACACCTCTGTAATCCAATTCCACATGACAATTCCCACCACAAACTCCTGACACAACATCACTTCTTAGTCAAGGAGCATAGAATCTCTTTCAGCTCTCTGGTTAGCTCTACTTATACCCCCAGAAGCTTGATATTACATGGGGTGTGTGTGACTTCTTTGACTAAGGATCTTACAGCATTGGAATACAATACATATTCTAATCAAGGTTATTACGTCAGCCAGAGAGCAACCATGTCTGGTCAGATCACTGTTGGACAATAGGGAGCAAACAAAAAGGGACAATGGTACCTTATATGACTCACCCTTTGAGTGTCCACTGTGGTGGTAGTAAACAATAGAAAACTAGGTCTAACTTGAATACATTATCTAAAGGGTAACAGATAACGTAACACAATTGCATATATTATTAAGGTTGATTTAAACACAATATTAGGTGAGCAGTAATGGACATGTTACGGAGAATGAGCAAACAGATGAATTGAATGTATAGGGATATGAGGATAAAAAGTACATATTTGACATGAGAAATGAGGCATAGCTATATTGTAACAGACCTCTCATTTTCTCACAGTAGCCATGGGCCAGATGTTATTTCCCATCATTTACAGACTTCTGCCGCTGCACCAAGATAATAGGCTGTCAGCCAGTAGCCCTGCTCCGCTCCGGCTCTTACAAATAGTGTGCTCTTTCAGCTGGGAATGGGATACCCCATCCACCTCACTGATGTGACAGGCTCAGCTGTCAGTGATGCAGCCCCACTGCGCCCACTCTCTCCGTACTCATACATACATGCCTTTCTGGGAGTGTCTCATCCTGGTTATCAGTGAGACAGTATCTCTGGCACAGCTGTGTAATCATGATGTGTGTGTGCTGAGTAGTGAGTAATGCTAGCAGCAAGCCTCACAGCTTAACTGCAGTGAAGCAGTGTGGTAGGGGTGGGTGGACCAAGGGGGTTGCTACACCAATGAGTAAAGGAATGGAGTAGTTAAATGGGACTCACAGAGCAGGTGGTGTAAAGCTTAAAAAGTAGGAGTGGTTGGAAGGGGAAGGATCTGGTAGGTTCAGAAGGGATTAGTGAGGGTAAGGACTCTCAAGGAAAATTAGAGTGGGATCCCACAGGTATCAAACTGGGTAAAGAGCAGCTTTTAGGAAGGAAATTGGTGAGCCAGTCCCTCTGGTTGACCCTTCTCTGCCTCATGTGGGGTGGATCCTTGGACTTTCCAGATCCTGGGGATTCTTCTTGCCCTCTACCTGGTGGTTCTGTGGTCATCTCAGGCCATAAACCTCCCAGATGCCTGGCGTCCAGATAAACATGAAATGGTCATGGAGACGGTCCTGGGCTCTGTGAAGGAGGAGGTGGAACAAGCAAAGGAAAGTTGTGTCCCTTCTGAAGGGGCAATGTTGTACATTGTGAATGGTGAAGGGAATGTTTTTGTGGGCAAAGAGGGAGTTATGCCGTATATCCCAGAAGCATGGGTCTTCAGCCTATATGATGTGCCACCATTAATGTGGCTTCTGTCTTGTGCAACCAAGCTTGATTTATGGGCATTGTTATTTTTTTAAGCAGGATAAAGGCTGATTTTTTTATTTTTGCAGTAGACTAGAATAAGCCCAGACAGTCCCACTTCCATTATACGTATACAGATGTGGATAAATCCACCGGGAACTAGCGCTCAAACCCTATTTGTAGTGGTGAATGATACGGTTATAAAGTGAAACTAAAATCAATAATGAAAAAGCAGGTAATATACTTAAGGTTGTTTAGTCTAAGATGCTGAGATACTTTCTTTCCCAAAAGGTATAAATTCGGTTTAAAAGACAATTAGTGATTGGAGCACGCTCCTGGTTTGAGCTTAAATTCTGAAGTGCAAGGTTCAATTGAAAGAACAAATGCTGTACTCTTTGTAAAGTCGAAAAAAAGAAAAAGAAAAATGCCACAAAAAAATAATAATGATAACATGTACTAAAGTCCAAACGGTTTACAAGTCTATACAGACTGCGGTATCCCGCTAATCTGTGCTCTGAAGTGAAGGATTCTCTTGTGAAGTGATGAACAGTTCACAGCGGTAGTGTATGCTTTGGTTAGAGTGGAGAATAAGGACCCTGGACTGGCGCTATTCCTCCTGCAGCACGTCCCACAGTAGAGTGCCCGAATAAGGCCCTCTCGCGGGGCAGCTGACCTGGGGTGTGCGCCTGTCATGGAGGTGAAGTGGACCATGCCGGAGCTCTCCGAGCGGCTGGCCGCGCCTCTCCTCCTCCTACAGGGACTTACCTTCTCCCTTCCCCTCCGCCTTCCACTCTACGCTGTCTCGGGCTTCTTCCGTCGCCTGGCAACCGGTTGCTTCCGAAACTCCGGATCACGTGACCGGATGGTTTGCGGAAAGGATTAGCAGTACTGTCCTTCTTTGCAGTGAACATTCATCCTCAGTCCAATGTAGTATAGATGGGTAGCTCCAACGCATTTCGACCTGTTAGGGTCTTCCTCTGGGAGTCATTTGTGTGTTTAGGTTGCAGGAATTTAAGGTGTCCTGATAGGGTGGGATCAATTCCCATTGGTCCTCTGATCTGGCTTTGAATCATCATGCACAGTTCTCATGTGTAGGTTGTAAGGTAACCAATTCCAGGAGTACTACACCAACATATAGCATAATATCTGAGGCGAATACACATGAGTATAAGATAAGGGATAGGTTGACATGCCACAGCAAGGGCATTATATACATCCTCCAATGCCCATGTGTTAAACAATACGTAGGAAGAACAATACGACCACTGAAAGTCAGAATTGGGGAACACGTACGCAACATTAGGAACGGCACAGAAGACCACCCATTATCCCAACATTTCAAAGAGTTTCACAACTCAAACCCTGCTCTACTTAAGTTCACTGGTGTAAAAGAGGTCAAAAAGAACTGGAGAGGAGGTGATTACATCTCCAGAATCAATAAGTAAGAACTGTGCATGATGATTAATTTAGGGACACTGGCCCCCAAAGGGCTCAACATGGACAACGAAATTAGGTCTGTCATATGCAAATGAAGACATATCCCATTTCAAGTCAATGCAACAGCAGCTACATTCACTATTCTATGATATCTTACACCAAAGTAGTGGCAGGCATTGGTTAATGCTGTAGAGGGTTAATCATTATTCTCATGCATTTGAACATAGCATCAAAATATCCCAAGGTTCATTATTTTGAGCATTAACACCATTCTGCAAGATTGATTCATATAACTGCTATATTGTAACTTTATATATATCCTTTTCACTACGGATATATTTTTCCATTATTTTCCTATTTTTAATACTGGGCACACTCTAAAGCACTGTGATGATGTCACATCCTCCCATAAACTTCGATTGACAAGCTGTGAGCCAATCACAAAGCCAGATCAGAGGACCAATGGGAATTGATCCCACCCTATCAGGACACCTTAAATTCCTGCAACCTAAACACACAAATGACTCCCAGAGGAAGACCCTAACAGGTCGAAATGCGTTGGAGCTACCCATCTATACTACATTGGACTGAGGATGAATGTTCACTGCAAAGAAGGACAGTACTGCTAATCCTTTCCGCAAACCATCTGGTCACGTGATCCGGAGTTCCGGAAGCAACCGGTTGCCAGGCGACGGAAGAAGCCCGAGACAGCGTAGAGTGGAAGGCGGAGGGGAAGGGAGAAGGTAAGTCCCTGTAGGAGGAGGAGAGGCGCGGCCAGCCGCTCGGAGAGCTCCGGCAGGGTCCACTTCGCCTCCATGACAGGCGCACACCCCAGGTCAGCGGCCCCGCAGAGAGGGCCTGATTAGGGCGCTCTACTGTGGGACGTGCTGCAGGAGGAATAGCGCCAGTCCAGGGTCCTTATTCTCCACTCTAACCAAAGCATACACTACCGCTGTCAACTGTTCATCACTTCACAAGAGAATCCTTCACTTCAGAGCACAGATTAGCGGGACGCCGCAGTCTGTATAGACTTGTAAACCGTTTGGACTTTAGTACATATTATCATTATTATTTTTTTGTGGCATTTTTCTTTTTCTTTTTTTCGACTTACAAAGAGTACAGCATTTGTTCTTTCAATTGAACCTTGCACTTCAGAATTTAAGCTCACACCAGGAGCGTGCTCCAATCACTGATTGACTTTTAAACCGAATTTATACCTTTTAGGAAAGAAAGTATCTCAGCATCTTAGAATAAACAACCTTAAGTATATTACCTGCTTTTTCATTATTGTTTCTAGTTTAACTTTATAACCGTATCATTCACCACTACAAATAGGGTATGAGCTCTGGTTCCTGTGGATTTATCCACATCTGTATACTTACCATTTAAGGGGGGGTGGGACACCCCTCATTACCAGCAGCACACCCCGCCTCAGACTAACAGAGAACAAATTTCTGTACACTTCCATTATACCACCTGAATGTGACGGACAGTGACTACCGTGCCATCACTTACCTGTATGCTTACACGAAACAGAATGATGGAACACTTACACGGTTTCTTTACATCTTCTGGGGTCCACTCCGAGATTAGACATTATGGTGTAATTACTCTGACGGGAATATAAAACAGATAAAAAAATAAAAGCTTTAATGTAATAATTAGATGCAAACAAAAGCTTTTATTATGAAATCATACAGGGGAGTATCCGCACCATATAGATGTAACATACAACAAACCACTGCAGATGGAACCTGGGTGACTCTAATGCACATGGTAATGTACAGGGTATATATGGATAGGATCTTGTATCAGAAAACACTCAACACTCCTTATCAAGATGAGTGTCAGCAACAAGTTAGGCAAACTAGAAGAAGTGAAAACACATTCCAATGGTCACCATATTGTCGTGCAGCAATACAGATTGTGGAAACTGGTATTAGACATTCACATTTACACAAAGCACAAGATACAAAATAAACAGCAGAAAAAAGACCTAAGCATTTGGGATGTATTATTTAGGAAGTAAATAGAGGTACATTAATGAAAAGCGTGAGTAACAGTCACCAGTCTGCTTGTGAAGGTCTCTAGAGTGGAGGCCTCTTGGACTGTGCAAGGCAGTGAGTTCCATGGTCAGGGCTGCAAAACTAAACATTCAACCCTTAAATGAATGACAGGAGATTCTTGGTACTGCTGGTAACAGTCCTTCATCTGTAGAAGCAAGCAAGCAGGGCAGTAAGGAGGCAGAAGCTGCTTCTAGTACCTTGGACCATGTAATGTTGGGCTGGGAAGGTCAGTTAGCCAATTATGAAATAGATTTGTCATCTTACAGGCAGCCGGTGAAGGGAGTAGAGAATGGGTGTTATGCGGCAGGAACGGGTTAGGTAACAGCTTGGCTGCTGCATTCTGTACTAGCTGCAAGCTCTGTAATTCTTTTGCTGGGTGACCCAGGTAGATGGCATTGCAGTAGTCTATGAACTTCTGAGGGAATCAAGAGCTTGATTCTGGCTATGGTCCACAGATGGAAGAATGAGTATTTGTATGTGGCGGATACCTGATGTCTGTGTCAGCCACATACCAGGACAACACAAAGATTCAGCACATGTTCAGTATTTTGCAATTCTGAACACCAAAGCATAAATCCAGATGGTTGGTAAAGCTGTAGTCTTGTCCTTTGTTGGGGAGCTTCTATTATGTTTCACAAAGACTGAATCACAGCCAACTGGCATCATCCACCCCTGGCGCTCAGCTAGACAACCATTTAGGATTGGTATTAGGTTCTCAGTACATGGAGCAAAAAGCAGGTAATCAGCATAGCAGTGGTAGACCAGGCTATGACGTCTGATTATATCACCCAGTGGTAGCATTTATATTTTATAAAGCTTAGGAGATAGGATTGACCCTTGAGGAACATTGCATGACAGTGATAATTATACTACAGAAGATTTAAATAGTTCCGTACTTGGGTAATGTCTAATATGTTCAACAAGAGCGGATTTATTTCTCTCACGGCATGAAAATGGCTTCTCACCTGTGTGACTCCTCTGATGTGTAACAAGATGTGATTTTGATGAAAAACATTTCCCACACTCAGAACATGGAAATGGCTTCTCACCTGTGTGACTTCTCTGATGTGTAACAAGAGCTGATTTATATGCGAAACATTTCTCACACTCAGAACAGGAAAATGGCCTCTCACCTGTGTGAGCATGCTGATGAGTAACAAAATGTGATCTCTGTGCAAAACATTTCCCACACTCAGAGCAGGAAAATGGCTTCTCACCTGTGTGACTTCTCTGATGTGTAACAAGAGCTGATGTCTGTGAGAAACATTTCCCACACTCAGAACAGGAATATGGCTTCTCACCTGTGTGACTTCTCTGATGTGTAACAAGAGCTGATTTATGTGAGAAACATTTCCCACACTCAGAACAGGAATATGGCTTCTCACCTGTGTGACTTCTCTGATGTGTAACAAGAGCGGATTTATGTGCGAAATATTTCCCACACTCAGAACAGGAAAATGGCCTCTCACCTGTGTGAGCATGCTGATGAGTAACAAAATGTGATCTCTGTGCAAAACATTTCCCACACTCAGAGCAGGAATATGGCTTCTCACCTGTGTGACTTCTCTGATGTGTAACAAGAGCTGATGTCTGTGAGAAACATTTCCCACACACAGAACAGGAATACGGCTTCTCACGTGTGTGACTTCTCTGATGTGTAACAAGATGTGATTTCGATGAAAAACATTTCCCACACTCAGAACATGGAAATGGCTTCTCACCTATGTGACTTCTCTGATGTCTAACAAGAGCTGATTTATATGCGAAACATTTCTCACACTCAGAACAGGAAAATGGCCTCTCACCTGTGTGAGCATGCTGATGAGTAACAAAATGTGATCTCTGTGCAAAATATTTCCCACACTCAGAGCAGGAAAATGGCTTCACACCTGTGTGACTTCTCTGATGTGTAACAAGAACTGATTTATGTGCGAAACATTTCCCACACTCAGAACAGGAAAATGGCCTCTCACCTGTGTGACTTCTCTGATGTGTAACAAGAGCTGATTTATGTGCGAAACATTTCCCACACTCAGAACAGGAAAATGGCCTCTCACCTGTGTGAGCATGCTGATGAGTAACAAAATGTGATCTCTTTGCAAAACATTTCCCACACTCAGAGCAGGAAAATGGCTTCTCACCTGTGTGACTTCTCTGATGTGTAACAAGAGCTGATGTCTGTGAGAAACATTTCCCACACTCAGAACAGGAATATGGCTTCTCACCTGTGTGAATTCTCTTATGTACAACAAGAGCTGATTTGTGTGTAAAACATTTCCCACACACAGAACATGGAAATGGCTTCTCACCTGTGTGACTTCTCTGATGTGTAACAAGATTTGATTTATATGTAAAACATTTCCCACATTCAGAGCAAGAAAATGGCCTGTCACCTGCCTTAGCTGGCTGATGAGTAATAAGGTTTGTGTTCTGTGTAAAACATTTGGCATCTATAGAACAGGGAAACACTGTATCTACTCTCAGAGCTCTAACAGATGCACCAATATCAGAGTGATCAGGAGAACATTTCCCAGGATCAGAGGGACCAGCTGATAGAGCTGGATGTATAATTGGGATAATGAGATTAGTTCCTGGAGAATCCTGTCTACTGTCATCTTTTATGTCACAATCCGGGGATAACATTAGATGTCCTTCTGAGATATTCCTGCTTGTGTGTCCATCTGCTGGAAATAAAATACATTAATAAATATAAAATGAGTCGACAAGACACAGGGTGTTACAGGATACAATATATAATTCTATAACTGACATGTTTTACCTGTAATCATTGCTTTTATGTTTATTAAAAAAAACAAAAAAAAGATAGGATGCTTAGACTGGAGCTTGATCAACACTGAATCCTCACGTGGGATTACTAGAGGTGACATGGGCGCTCATGTGGGATTACTAGAGGTGACATGGGCGCTCATGTTTGATTACTAGAGGTGACATGGACACTCATGTGGGATTACTAGAGGTGACATGGACGCTCATGTGGGATTACTAGAGGTGACATGGGCGCTCATGTGGGATTACTAGAGGTGACATGGACGCTCATGTGGGATTACTAGAGGTGACATGGACGCTCATGTGGGATTACTAGAGGTGACATGGACGCTCATGTGGGATTACTAGAGGTGACATGGACGCTCATGTGGGATTACTAGAGGTGACATGGACGCTCATGTGGGATTACTAGAGGTGACATGGACGCTCATGTGGGATTACTAGAGGTGACATGGACGCTCATGTGGGATTACTAGAGGTGACATGGACGCTCATGTTTGATTACTAGAGGTAACATGGACGCTCATGTGGGATTACTAGAGGTGACATGGACGCTCATGTTTGATTACTAGAGGTGACACGGACGCTGATGTGGGATTACTAGAGGTGACATGGACGCTCATGTGGGATTACTAGAGGCGACATGGACGCTCATGTGGGATTACTAGAGGCGACATGGGCGCTCATGTTTGATTACTAGAGGTGACATGGACGCTCATGTGGGATTACTAGAGGTGACATGGACGCTCATGTGGGATTACTAGAGGTTACATGGACGCTCATGTGGGATTACTAGAGGTGACACGGACGCTCATGTGGGATTACTAGAGGTGACATGGACGCTCATGTGGGATTACTAGAGGTGACATGGACGCTCATTTAGTATTACTAGAGGTGACACGGACGCTCTTGTGGGATTACTAGAGGTGACACGGGCGCTCATGTGCGATTACTAGATGTGACACGGACGCTCATGTGGGATTACTGGAGGAGACATGGACGCTCGTGTGGGATTACTAGAGGTGACATGGATGCTCATGTGGGATTACTAGAGGAGACATGGGCGCTCATGTGGGATTACTAGAGGTAACATGGACGCTCATGTGGGATTACTAGAGGTGACGTGGGCGCTCATGTGGGATTACTAGAGGTAACATGGACGCTCATGTGGGATTACTAGAGGTAACATGGACGCTCATGTGGGATTACTAGAGGTGACCTGGACGCTCATGTGGGATTACTAGAGGTGACATGGACGCTCATGTTTGATTACTAGAGGTAACATGGACGCTCATGTGGGATTACTAGAGGTGACACGGACGCTCATGTGGGATTACTAGAGGTGACATGGACGCTCATGTGGGATTTCTAGAGGCGCCATGGACGCTCATGTGGGATTACTAGAGGCGACATGGGTGCTCATGTTTGATTACTAGAGGTGACATGGACGCTCATGTGGGATTACTAGAGGTGACATGGACGCTCATGTGGGATTACTAGAGGTGACATGGACGCTCATGTTTGATTACTAGAGGTAACATGGACGCTCATGTGGGATTACTAGAGGTGACACGGACGCTCATGTTTGATTACTAGAGGTGACACGGACGCTCATGTGGGATTACTAGAGGTGACATGGACGCTCATGTGGGATTACTAGAGGCGTCATGGACGCTCATGTGGGATTACTAGAGGCGACATGGGCGCTCATGTTTGATTACTAGAGGTGACATGGACGCTCATGTGGGATTACTAGAGGTGACATGGACGCTTATGTGGGATTACTAGAGGTTACATGGACGCTCATGTGGGATTACTAGAGGTGACACGGGCGCTCATGTGGGATTACTAGAGGTGACACGGACGCTCATGTGGGATTACTAGAGGTGACATGGACGCTCATTTGGTATTACTAGAGGTGACACGGACGCTCTTGTGGGATTACTAGAGGTGACACGGGCGCTCATGTGGGATTACTAGAGGTGACACGGACGCTCATGTGGGATTACTGGAGGAGACATGGACGCTCGTGTGGGATTACTAGAGGTAACATGGACGCTCATGTGCGATTACTAGATGTGACACAGACGCTCATGTGGGATTACTGGAGGAGACATGGACGCTCGTGTGGGATTACTAGAGGTGACATGGACGCTCATGTGGGATTACTGGAGGTGACATGGACGCTCGTGTGGGATTACTAGAGGTGACATGGACACTCATGTGGGATTACTAGAGGTGACATGGACGCTCATGTGGGATTACTAGAGGTGACATGGACGCTCATGTGGGATTACTAGAGGTGACATGGACGCTCATGTGGGATTACTAGAGGTGACATGGACGCTCATGTGGGATTACTAGAGGCGACATGGACGCTCATGTGGGATTACTAGAGGAGACATGGGCGCTCATGTGGGATTACTAGAGGTAACATGGACGCTCATGTGGGATTACTAGAGGTGATGTGGGCGCTCATGTGGGATTACTAGAGGTAACATGGACGCTCATGTGGGATTACTAGAGGTAACATGGACGCTCATGTGGGATTACTAGAGGTGACCTGGACGCTCATGTGGGATTACTAGAGGTGACATGGACGCTCATGTTTGATTACTAGAGGTAACATGGACGCTCATGTGGGATTACTAGAGGTGACACGGACGCTCATGTGGGATTACTAGAGGTGACATGGACGCTCATGTGGGATTTCTAGAGGCGCCATGGACGCTCATGTGGGATTACTAGAGGCGACATGGGTGCTCATGTTTGATTACTAGAGGTGACATGGACGCTCATGTGGGATTACTAGAGGTGACATGGACGCTCATGTGGGATTACTAGAGGTGACATGGACGCTCATGTTTGATTACTAGAGGTAACATGGACGCTCATGTGGGATTACTAGAGGTGACACGGACGCTCATGTTTGATTACTAGAGGTGACACGGACGCTCATGTGGGATTACTAGAGGTGACATGGACGCTCATGTGGGATTACTAGAGGCGTCATGGACGCTCATGTGGGATTACTAGAGGCGACATGGGCGCTCATGTTTGATTACTAGAGGTGACATGGACGCTCATGTGGGATTACTAGAGGTGACATGGACGCTTATGTGGGATTACTAGAGGTTACATGGACGCTCATGTGGGATTACTAGAGGTGACACGGGCGCTCATGTGGGATTACTAGAGGTGACACGGACGCTCATGTGGGATTACTAGAGGTGACATGGACGCTCATTTGGTATTACTAGAGGTGACACGGACGCTCTTGTGGGATTACTAGAGGTGACACGGGCGCTCATGTGGGATTACTAGAGGTGACACGGACGCTCATGTGGGATTACTGGAGGAGACATGGACGCTCGTGTGGGATTACTAGAGGTAACATGGACGCTCATGTGCGATTACTAGATGTGACACAGACGCTCATGTGGGATTACTGGAGGAGACATGGACGCTCGTGTGGGATTACTAGAGGTGACATGGACGCTCATGTGGGATTACTGGAGGTGACATGGACGCTCGTGTGGGATTACTAGAGGTGACATGGACACTCATGTGGGATTACTAGAGGTGACATGGACGCTCATGTGGGATTACTAGAGGTGACATGGACGCTCATGTGGGATTACTAGAGGTGACATGGACGCTCATGTGGGATTACTAGAGGTGACATGGACGCTCATGTGGGATTACTAGAGGCGACATGGACGCTCATGTGGGATTACTAGAGGAGACATGGGCGCTCATGTGGGATTACTAGAGGTAACATGGACGCTCATGTGGGATTACTAGAGGTGATGTGGGCGCTCATGTGGGATTACTAGAGGTAACATGGACGCTCATGTGGGATTACTAGAGGTAACATGGAAGCTCATGTGGGATTACTAGAGGTGACATGGACGCTCATGTGGGATTACTAGAGGTGACATGGACGCTCATGTTTGATTACTAGAGGTAACATGGACGCTCATGTGGGATTACTAGAGGTGACATGGACGCTCATGTTTGATTACTAGAGGTGACACGGACGCTCATGTGGGATTACTAGAGGTGACATGGACGCTCATGTGGGATTACTAGAGGCGACATGGACGCTCATGTGGAATTACTAGAGGCGACATGGGCGCTCATGTTTGATTACTAGAGGTGACATGGACGCTCATGTGGGATTACTAGAGGTGACATGGACGCTTATGTGGGATTACTAGAGGTTACATGGACGCTCATGTGGGATTACTAGAGGTGACACGGACGCTCATGTGGGATTACTAGAGGTGACATGGGCGCTCATGTTTGATTACTAGAGGTGACATGGACGCTCATGTGGGATTACTAGAGGTGACATGGACGCTTATGTGGGATTACTAGAGGTTACATGGACGCTCATGTGGGATTACTAGAGGTGACACGGACGCTCATGTGGGATTACTAGAGGTGACATGGACGCTCATTTGGTATTACTAGAGGTGACACGGACGCTCTTGTGGGATTACTAGAGGTGACATGGACGCTCATTTGGTATTACTAGAGGTGACACGGACGCTCTTGTGGGATTACTAGAGGTGACACGGACGCTCATGTGCGATTACTAGATGTGACACGGACGCTCATGTGGGATTACTGGAGGAGACATGGACGCTCGTGTGGGATTACTAGAGGTGACATGGACGCTCATGTGGGATTACTGGAGGAGACATGGACGCTCGTGTGGGATTACTAGAGGCGACATGGATGCGCACTAATAAATAATAGGATTTTAATACCTACCGGTAAATCCTTTTCTCTGAGTCCGTAGAGGATGCTGGGGTCATCAATAGAACCATGGGGTATAGACAGGATCCGCAGGAGACATGGGCACTTTAAGACTTTAATAAGGGCGTGAACTGGCTCCTCCCTCTATGCCCCTCCTCCAGACCTCAGTTATAGGAACTGTGCCCAGGGAGACGGACATTTTGAGGAAAGGATTTATGATTTATTTTTAAGGTGAGATACATACCAGCTCACACCAGAACCATGCCGTACAACGTGGCATTCCATAGAACACAAGCCAACAGCACCAACAATGTCAGCAACAGGCTGAACATAACTAGAACACAACTAGATGTGTGTAACCAGAACAAACAAACAAACAAACCAGATAACTTCCCAAAAAAACTAAGTGTATATACAGGCAGGCACCTAACATCAGTAGTGCCTTGGTAAGGGGCGCAATACCCCCAGTGAAATCTCTTCCTACTATTAAATCAAAAGGGTTTTTCCGCTGCGGCACGTGCATGGGATGCCGAACCATAAGGGGTGACGGCAGCAGCAAGATTAGTGTATTGACAATAAATGGAAAAAAAAGATCACCGTGAGGGAATTCATTACTTGTAACACCAAGAATGTGGTGTATGCTGTAGAATGCACGTGCGGCCTCTTTTACATAGGGAGGACCTCGAGACCCTTGAAGGTCCGGATAAGTGAACATGTAAGAAATATTAGGAACGGGCTGACAATACACGCCCTATCCGACCATTTTCGCTTAATTCATAATAAGTGTCCATCTGCGATTAAAAGGTTTATAGGAATCCAATGGATAAAAGGACATTAGAGACAGAGGGATCCGTCTACCCAATGTTAGGGTCTCCTGTCCTGTGCTGCCACATCGTCATGGCAACCGGGAGGCAAGTGCTAGCGGAGTAACCTGAGCGCAGCTGATACTCCGGTTCGGGTCTTTTGCTGTGCAGTGGTTACAGGCTCTGTGCACGGCAGGGGATTCGGTGCTGGTGTTTGTGCTCACAGTCTGCGAGGTTTGAGTGGGGTGTGGACAGCACCTGCTTTATAAACCCTCTTCTCAGGTTAAGCAGATGCTGCTGAATCTTTGTTGGTTAGTCAGTTTCTGAAAGTTAGCCAGTACTGTGTAACTTTGTATTTGTTTGTTGCTTACTGCAAATAGGCCTTGGGATTTGGTACTACACTCTTTCAATCCAGACCTAGCAGTAAGACTGGAGTCAGTCGTTTAACTTGCTGGGGTTCTTTTGCTACTCTGTGAACTTAGCAAGTTTGCGGCTGTATTCTCAGACTTGCCTGCCAAAATCCTTTCTCACTGTGCAAGGTGTTCAGGTGTCAGCTTAGTGGCAGTAAACTGAACCAGTGCACTACAAGTGAGGACTAGGATTGTGGAGACTCTCCTTGTGTCTATTATTCCATCTCTGACCAAGGAGTTTACTGCCACACCCGTTGGTAACCCTTTAGGGTTTTGCTGTTGCCCTTAGCAACAGCATTTCGGGTTCTCTACGTATTAAAACACAACATCTCGCTTCATTCCATCTGAGCATTTCTAATACTAGGGAGACACCCAGTTTCTTAGCCTCTGGGCTTCTCTGTTCACTTTGTGTTTATTTTGTTACCCTATCACCTTCTGTGTACGTAATGTCATATTCCCCCGTCTGTCTGTGAGTTCATTTGTTTTGCATCCCTCTCCGTTAAGACACCAGTACATTCCTGCAGGCACTGGTGTGCATAACAGTTCAGACACCAGTACATTCCTGCAGGCACTGGTGTGCATAACATATTCAGCAGCCCAAATACTCCTGTTGAAATTTTGTGGGAATATGGAGCATACCCCTCAAAATACTTTGCAACAGGTGGTTGATCAGGTGCAGGTCTTGACTAGACAATTTAATGATTTGTCCATTAAAATGCACACCTCCCAGGCCGCTGGTGGAGCTCCCGCAGCAGCAGCACATTCAGGGCTTAAGGAGCCGAAAGTAAATCTCCCAGATCGTTTTTCTGGAGATCGCTCGCAGTTCTTTTGTTTCAAGGAGAGCTGCAAGCTATATTTCCAGCTTAGGCCTCAGTCTTCTGGGTCGGAGATTCAGCGGGTGGGCATATGATTTTCTTGCTACAAGGAGACCCACAGGTCTGGGCATATGGGTTGCAGCCTGACTGTCCGTCGCTTAAAAGTGTTGATGCTTTTTTTACGGCACTGGGCATGTTGTATGATGACCCTGACAAGACGGCCTCAGCCGAGGCTCAGATTTCGATCCTTAAGCAAGGGCAAAGGCCAGTTGAGGTTTACTGTACGGTGTTTCGGAGGTTGGCCCATGATACCCAGTGGAATGACCCAGCCCTGAGACACCAGTACCGAAGAGGTCTTTCTAACCAGATAAAAGACCAACTGGTACAATATCCCTTGCCCTATAGCTTGGATCAGCTCATGCAGTTATCCATCCGGGTGGATAGACGGCTGAGAGAGCGTAGGCTTGAAAGGGAGACTGAGGTTTCCTTCTTTCCCAAGGGAACCTCAGACTCTGAGGATTTTCCGAGGAGCCTATACAGATTGGGGCTACTCGCCTCTCCTCGCGTGAGAAGACAGCAGGGGTTGTGTTTGTACTGTGGGAATAAAGGTCATGTGGTAGTATCATGCCCAGAAAAGCCGGAAAACTTCAGGGCCTGAGGGTGATGGGAAATATCCTGTCAGGCCAGAAGTCAGAATTTCCCAAGAAGACTTTTATCATTCCGGTGACCTTGTAGATCCTCGGTCAAACTGTCAAGACTGAGGCCTTTGTGGACAGTGGGGCCGACAGGGTTTTTATGGACCGCCAATTCGCCCTGAAACACTGTTCCCTTAGTACCCCTGGCATCGGAAATTGAGATCTGTGGGTTAAACGGGGAACCATTATCCCAGGGTAAAATTACCTCTTGCACTAGCCAGATTTCTTTGTTTATTGGAGCCACACACTCTGAAGAATTGTCCTTTTATGTGACTGTCTGTACTTTTGCCCCATTGGTGTTTGGGTTACCCTGGTTAAGGGCCCACAATCCTCAATTTGACTGGGTCTCTGGGGAGATTCTTAGTTGGGGTACGGATTGTTTCAGGAGTTGCTTGAGCCTTCCAGTCAGGCTTTTGCAGCTAAGTTTGCCAGGATTGCCAGGATGTTATGCAGATTTTGCGGACGTGTTCTCCAAAAAGTTGCAGAGGTACTACCTCCCCATCGCCCCTATGACTGTGCCATTGATTTGTTGCCGAATGCTAAGCTTCCCAAGAGCAGGTTGTACTCCCTGTCACGTCCTGAGACTCAGGCTATGGCAGAGTACATTCAGGAGAACTTGGCTAAGGGATTTATCAGACCTTCACAGTCTCCAGTTGGGTCGGGGTTCTTCTTCGTGGGTAAAAAGGACGATTCGTTGAACCGTATCACGATTAAAAACTCATACCCACTGCCTCTCATTTCGGTCTTGTTTGACCAGCTTCGTACTGCCACCATTTTTTCTAGGATTGACCTACGCGGTGCGTACAATCTAATCCGAATAAGAGAGGGGGGTGAATGGAAGACTGCCTTTAATACCCACTCAGGGCATTAGGAATATTTGGTGATGCCTTTTGGGCTCTGTAATGCCCCGGCAGACTTCCAGGATTTCATGAACGATGTGCTCAGGGAATATTTGGGTAGATTCTGAGTTGTATACTTAGATGACATCCTAATCTTCTCCCATTCCCTGGAGGAACATCGGAAGCATGTACGCTTAGTCCTCTAGAAACTCAGAGACCACCGGCTTGGGGCAAAGCTGGAGAAGTGCGAATTTGAAGTTCAGCAAATCGCATTTCTAGGATATATTATCTCCCCAGAAGGTTTCCAAATGGAGGGTTCCAAGGTACAGGCAGTCCTGGATTGGGTGCAGCCCACTAGTTTGAAGGCGCTTCAGCGTTTCCTGGGCTTTGCAAATTTTTATAGACGATTTATCGCTGGATTTTCATCTATAGTGGCGCCCTTGATGGCACTCACTAAGAAAGGGGCGGATGTTGCTCACTGGTCTTGTGAGGCCAAAGCGGCTTTTGCCCGTCTCAAAAGGGCATTTGTCGTCTCGGCCAAGGTGCTGCGACACCCAGATCCAGAGCGTCCTTTTGTGGTGGAGGTGGATGCCTCTGAGATGGGTATTGGGGCAGTGCTCTCTCAGATGGGAGTGTCTGATAATCGCCTTCATCCCTGTGCTTACTTTTCCCATAAATTTTCGCCTGCCGAGATGAATTATGACGTGGGTAACCAGGAATTGTTGGCTATTAAGGATGCACTCGAGGAGTGGAGACACTGGCTTGAGGGGGCTAAGTTTGTGGTCTCAATTCTCACCGACCATAAGAATTTGGCATATTTAGAGTCAGCGAAGCGTCTCAATGCCAGGCAGGCACGATGGGCTTTGTTTTTTGCTTGCTTTAATTTTTTGATAACATTTCGCCCTGGGTCAAAAAACATCAAGGCTGGTGCGCTCTCGCTGAGTTTTTCTCCAATCCAGGAGACCACCGAGGAGCCATTGCCCATTGTGCATTACCCAGGACCTCTTGTCATTAGTCCTTAGAGCACAGGAGCAGGCTCCTCCAGACCTTCCGGTAGGTCTTTTGTTTGTGCCTCCTAGGTTAAGACAGCGAGTGTTCCTGGAATTCCATGCCAAGAAGTCGGCAGGTCACCCGGGTATTGCCAGAACTCGGGAGTTGCTATCTAGGGCGGTGTGGTGGCCCTCGGTGGCTAAGAATGTGGATCAGTGGGTTCGGGCATGTGACATCTGTGCCCAAAATAAGACTCCTAGAGGGGTTCCTGTTGGCCCATTACATCCACTCTCTATTCCATCTAAGCCATGGACCCACATTTCAATGGATTTTGTGGTGAACTTGCCCAAATCCTCGGGGATGACAGCCATCTGGGTTGTCGTTGACAGGTTTTCGAAAATGGCGCACTTCGTTCCACTGGTTGGGCTGCCATCGGCCAGACGCCTGTCTGAATTATTTATGCTGCATGTTGTGCGCCTCCACGAGTTGCCACTTGATGTGGTCTCTGACCGCGGATCCCAGTTTGGGGCCAATTCTGGAGGGCATTTTGTTCCGATCTCCATATTTCTGTCAGCTTGTCGTCAGGCTACCATCCGCAGTCTAATGGGCAGACTGAAAGGGTGAACCAGTCCTTGGAGCAGTTCCTCAGGTGTTATGTCTCCAAGTGTCAGACTGACTGGGTTGCTCATCTGTCCATGGCGGAGTTTGCCTATAACAACGCGGCTCACTCTGCTACAGGGATCTCTCCCTTCCTTTGTGTGTATGGGCATCATCCTAAGGCCAAAGCTGTAATGCTGAGACCCCTCGGGCAGCCGCTCAGGATGAGCCCACCTTCCTAGTGGAATGGGCCTTTACCGATTTTGGCAACGGCAATCCAGCCGTTGAATGAGCCTGCTGAATCGTATGACAGATCTAGCGTGCAATAGTCTGCTTGGAAGCAGGACACCCAATCCTGTTGGGAGCATACAGGACAACTAGAGCCTCTGTTTTCCTAATCTGAGCCGTTCTGGCGACATAGATTTTTAAAGCTCTGACCACACCCAGAGACTTTGACTCCGCTAAAGTGTCAGTAGCCACTGGCACCACAATAGGTTGCTTTATATGAAAAGAGGAAACCACCTTCGGCAGAAACTGTTGACGAGTTCTCAACTCTGCTCTATCTTCATGGAAGATCAAATAAGGGCTCTTGTGAGACAAGGCCGCCAATTCAGACACCCGCCGTGTGGATGCCAAGGCCAATAAAATGACCACTTTCCAAGTGAGGAATTTCAAATCCACCTTTTGTAAAGGTTCAAACCAATGAGATTGAAGGAACTGTAACACCATGTTAAGGTCCCAAGGTGCCACAGGAGGCACAAAAAGAGGTTGGATGTGTAACACCCCCTTTACAAACGTTTGCACCTCAGGAAGTGAGGTCAATTGTTTCTGAAAGAAAACTGACAATGCAGAAATCTGTACTTTAATTGATCCTAATTTAAGGCCCGCATCCACTCCAGCTTGTAAAGAGTGGAGAAAACGTCCAAGTAAAATTTTTTCCGCATAAGCCTTCTTGGACTCGCACCAGGAAATATATTTCCTCCAAATACGGTGATAGTGTTTTGACGTAACACCCTTTCTAGCCTGAATAAGAGTGGGAATGACTTCACTGGGAATACCCTTCTGGGTTAGAATCTGGCGTTCAACCGCCATGCCGTCAAACGTAGCCGCGGTAAATCTTGATACTGACATGGCCCCTGCTGTAACAGGTCCTCTCGTAGAGGAAGCGTCCAGGGATTTCCTATGCGTAAATCCTGAAGATCAGGATACCAAGCCCTCCTTGGCCAATCTGGAACAATGAGGATCGTCTGAACCTTTCTTCTTCTTATAATTTTTAACACTCTCGGAATGAGAGGAAGTGGAGGGAACACATACCGACTGAAACACCCACGGTGTCACCAGAGCTGGCGCAATAATTTTGGAGTTTCTTGTTGAGACGAGACGCCATCATGTCTACTTCGGGAGTACCCCAGCGACTTGTCACTTCTGTGAAGACTTCTGGATGAAGTCTCCACTCTCCTGGATGGAGATCGTGTCTGCTGAGGAAGTCTGCTTCCCAGTTGTCCACTCCTGGAATGAAGATAGCTGACAGAGCGCTTAGATGTTTCTCCGCCCAGCGGAGAATCCTTGTGGCTTCTGCCATTGCTGCTCTGCTTTTTGTTCCGCCCTGGCGGTTGATGTAAGCTGCTGCTGTTACATTGTCCGACTGGATGAGGACGGGTCGACTTTGAAGAAGGCGTTCCGTTTGTAGAAGGCCATTGTAAATGGCCCTTAATTCCAGAACGTTTATGTGGAGACAAGTCTCCTGACTTGACCATCTTCCTTGGAAGTTTTCCCTGTGTGACTGCACCCCAACCCCGGAGACTTGCATCCATGGTCACTAGAATCCAATCCTGAATTCCGAACCTGCATCCCTCGAGGAGGTGAGAACTGTGCAGCCACCACAGGAGTGATATCCTTGTCTTTGAGGACAGGACTATCGTCCGTTGCATGTGTAGATGGGAACCGGACCACTTGTCCAACAGGTCCCTCTGGAATACTTTGGCATGGAATCTGCAACTGAATGGCCTCATAGGCCGCCACCATCTTTCCCAGCAAGCGAGTGCATTGATGGATCGACACTGGTTGATTTTAAGATTTGTTTTACCAGAGTCTGAAGTTCCCAAGCTTTTTCTTCTGGAAGAAAAACTCTCTGTCCAGATTCATCCCCAGAAACGACAGGCGGGTCGTAGGGATCAACGGAGATTTCGGCAGGTTGAGTAGCCAGCCATGTTGTTGCAACACCTTCAGGGACAGTGCAATTTTCTCTAACAACTTGTCCCTGCATCTGGCTTTCATCAGGAGATCGTCCAAGTATGTGATAATCATGACACCTTGCATGCAAAGAAGAATCATCATCTCCGCCACCACTTTGGTGAAAATCCTCGGAGCCGTGGACAGCCCAAACGGCAACGTCTGAAATTGGTAATGACAATCCTGAACCGCAAAGCGCAGGAAGGCCTGATGAGGAGGATAAATGGGAACATGTAGGTAGGCATCCTTTATGTCTAAGGAGACCATAAAGTCCCCTTCCTCCAGACTGGAGATCACTGCTCTGAGAGACTCCATCTTGAATTTGAATTTCTGCAGAAAGAAATTTAGGTCTTTTAGGTTGAGGATCGGTCTGACCGAGCCGTCCGGCTTCGGAACCACGAATAAGCTGGAATAAAAGCCTTGGCCCTGTTGCGCAGGGGGAACTGTGATAATGACCTGGTTCTGACACAATTTTTGTATTGCGTCGCACACTACCTCTCTGCCAGTCAGAGAAGCTGGCAAGGCTGATTTGAAAAATAGGCGAGGGGGAATGTCTTAAAATTCTAGTTTGTACCCTTGTGACACAATTTTTTAAATCCAAGGTTCCAGGCCCGAGCGAACCCAGACCTGGCTGAAGAGCTTGAGATGTGCCCCAACCGGCGAGGACTCCCGCAGGGGAGCCCCAGCGTCATGCGATGGACTTGGCAGAAGCCGTGGAGGACTTCTGTTCTTGGAAGGCAGAGAAGCCTGGGTTTCTTTTACCTCTTCCCCTGCCTCTAGCAGCAAGGAAGGCAGAGCCTCTTCCTCTTCGGTATCTATTGGGCCGAAAGGACTGCATTTGATAATAATGCATTTTCTTATGTTTTGGGGGAACATAAGGTAAAAATGACAATTTTCCTGCGGTAGCTGTAGAGACGAGGTCTGTAAGGTCGTCCCCAAACAACGCACCTCCTTTATAAGGCAAAGATTCCATATTTCTTTTGGAATCAGAATCCGCATTCCACTGGTGAATCCACAATGCTCGCCTAGCAGCTACCGCCATTGCATTGGCTTTTGCTCCCAGCGTCCTTGATGTAACCCAGCGTCAGCATTATGCTGTTTCTGTCTAGGGTATCTATATCCGTTAACAAGGAATCTGCCCATTTCTCAATAGCACTACTGACCCACGCAGAAGCAATGACCGGCCTGAGTTGTGTACCCGTGGTCGCATAGATGGATTTAAGAGTAGCTTCCTGCTTACGATCCGCAGGGTCTTTAAGGGTCGTTGTACCAGAGGACGATAAAGCCACCTGTTTTGATAAATGCGACAGGGCCTTATCAACCGCAGGGACCGATTCCCATTTTTCCCGATCAGCAGTGGGGAAAGGATATGCCACTGGAATTCTTTTGGGAATCTGAAATTTCTTGTCAGGAGTGTCCCATATCTTCTCAAAAAGAGCGTTCAGTTCATGAGAAGGGGGAAACGTTACCTCAGTTTTCTTCCCCTTATACATACAGACCCTAGTATCAGGAACAGTCGGGTCGTCTTTTATATGTAAAATATCTTTAACAGCAACAATCATGTACTGAATGCTCTTAGCTAATTTTGGATCCAATCTAGAATCAGCATAATCGACACTGGAGTCAGTATCCGTGTCGGTATTGGCATCAGCTAACTGGTCAAATGTACGCTTACGTGACCCCGCAGAGTCCTGAACCTGAGACAATACATCATCCACAGATTTCTTATAAGCTTGGGTCTGAGCCTCAGCCTTATCCAACCTCTTATTAATAAGAGCCATATTCACATTTAAAGCATTCAAGACATTATTAGCCCAGTCAGGAGTCGGCTGTGTCGACGGGGCCACCCCTAATGTTATCTGTGCTCCCAGTACAGGCTCTTCCTGGGAAGAGCATTCAACCTCAGACATTTTCACCACACGTGTACAAACACCTCCTTCTTGCTTGAACTTCCATATTACTCTGGGCAGGAGTGACACCGGAGGGAACATGTACGGCAGCCGAAAGTTCCATGAAATTGCCAGAGCATCCACGAACGCTGCTTGAGGATCCCTCGGCCTTGCTCCGAAGACCGGAACCTTGTGATTGTGTCGAGACGCCATCAGGTCTACATCTGGTAGGTCCCACTTGTCCACTATGAGTTGAAATACTACCGAATGAAGGCTCCACTCTACGGCGTGTACGTCGCGACGACTGAGATAGTTGGCTTCCCAGTTGAGGACTCCCGGAATGAACACTGCGGATATGGCCGGCAGATGGCGTTCTGCCCACTGAAGAATCCATGATACATCCCTCATTGCCATGCGGCTTCAAGTGCCGCCTTGATGATTTATGTAGGCCACCGTGATGGCGTTGTCCGACTGTACTTGAACAGGCCTGTTCTGTACCAAATACTGGGCCAGGTTCAGTACATTGGACACTGCCTGCATTTCCAGAATGTTGATCGGGAGGAGAGACTCCTCCTTGGTCCACCGACCCTGAAGGGGGTGTTGCTCCAACACCACGCTCCCAACCTCTCAGACTGGCATCAGTCGTCAGCAGGACCCAGCTGGATATCCAGAAGGGACGACCCCTGCTCAATCGTTGGTCCTGAAGCCACCAGCTCAGTGACATACAGACCTCCAGAGACAAGGAGATATCATTTGAGATCTGATCCGGTGAGGAAGGCGTCCCACTTGGCAAGAATCAGCCTCTGCAGAGAGCGAGAATGGAATTGAGCGTACTCCACCATGTCGAATGCCGACACCATGAGACCTAGTGCTTGCATTGCCGAATGTATCGACACTTGCGGATAGGAAGCAACGAATCTTATCCTGAAGTTTCAGGGCTTTCTCCTGAGACAAGAACAACCGCTGGTTATGAGTGTCCAATAACGCTCCCAGGTGCACAGGAGAACTTCTGGAGAATTTGCTAGGATCAACAAATCGTCCAAATACGGCAGGATCCTGACTCCTTGACGGCGGAGTGCAGCCATCATCACCGCCATAACTTTGGTGAAAACACGAGGAGCCGTTGTCAAACCAAAAGGCAACACCCGAAATTGGTAATGGAGGTTGCCCACTGCAAACCGCAGGCACTGCTGATGTGACAGTGCAATAGGAATATGGAGGCAGGCATCCTGTATGTCCAGGAAGACCATATAGTCCCCAGGCTCCAAGGCCAGAACAATAGAGCGGAGAGTTTCCATACGAAACTTGGAGACTTCCACATACTTGTTTAATGCCTTGAGATTGAGAATGGGCAGAGAGGACCCATTCGGTTTCGGGACTAGGAACAGTGGTGAATAGTACCCCTTGCCTCTGAGTCAGAGGCACCTGTACCCACCACTCCTGTAGTCAGGAGGGAATGTACTACCTAATGAAGAGTGTTTGCTTTTACCGGATCCAGAGGGACATCTGTCAGGCAAAATCATTGAGGGGGATGTTTCTTGAAGGATACGGCGTAACCTCGAGTGACGAATTCCCAGACCCAGGCATCTGAAGTGGTCTTCAACCATTACTGGGCAAAACCTAGAAGTCAGTCCCCTACTCTGGGATCCCCCAGGGGGAGGCCAGCCCCGTCATGCGGCCAGCTTGTCAGTCTTGGAAGCAGGCTGATGGGCAGGCCCGCTTAGGTCCGGGCTTGGCAGGTTTGGAAGCACAAGCTTGTTTCGGGTATGCCTGACCTTTTGCTTTTCCTGGAGGATGAAAGGGATGAGGGAAAAGTACTTTTAGCCTTCGGAGCAGTACTAAGTAGGCAGGCTGTTTGTGCGGAAGCCAGATCAGCCACAATCTTATTGAGGTCTCCAAAGAGAATGTCTCCCTTTGGAAGCACCGCCAGGGTTTTCTTGGAATCCATATCCACCAACTAGGATCTCAACCAAAGGATACGTCTGGCCAAGACGGACGTAGTAGTAGCCTTGGCCGCCAGCACCCTGGCATCGGAGGCCGCCTCCTTAAGGTACCGAGAAGCCGTGGCAATATAAGAGAGACATTGTCGAGCATGCTCAGATGCGTTGGAAGGCAGCTCCGCTTCTAGTTCTGGAGCCCACGCCTCAACTTTAGCAGCCCATGTTGCTGCAATGGTTGGCCTATGCACAGCCCCCGTTCTGGTGTAAATCGCTTTTAAACAACCCTCCACACGTCTATCCTTTGGTGCCCTCAGAGAGGAGACGGTAGTTACTGGCAGAGCAGAGGAAACTACCATGCGTGCCACATGAGAATCTACAGGCGGAGGAATTTCCCAATTTTTACATAGCTCTGCAGAGAGAGGATAGCGAGCCAACAGTCTCTTATGCAGTGTGAATTTTGTTCCCGGCTTTTCACAGGATTCCTGAAGTATGTCAGCCAAGTGTTGAAAAAGAGGTAAAACCTGTTTAACCATTTTCATACGTTTAAATCTGTCCGGATTTTTAGAGACAGCCACAGGCCCAGGTTCATCAGAGACCTAAGAATGAGCCCGAAAGCCTCCACAAATCAGGGACATCCACCATAGACTTTCCTACCCCATCAGAAGCATCTGAGTCAGTGTCTGTGGGATCAGTATATGCACCATCCTCCTCAGAGGATGTGTACAGGACAGCGGTGGATTGGGAGGAGGTAATAACCCGTTTAGAAGGCGTCTTAGGTGGACGAGAGTGAGATTTAGATCTAGTCAGTGATCGGTTCAAGTGCTGTAACTGAGTTGAGATTCGATCCGCCCATGGCATATAGACTGCAGGGACCATAAACTGCTGCACTGGCACAGGTGGTCCCACAGGGGGCGCCCGTTTAGTTACCAGCGTATGTAACAACGTGTACAACTACTGCACCCATCCTGCACCTATCTTACCCCCTGCTACCACTACTGCACCCATCCTGCACCTATCTTACCCCCTGCTACCACTACTGCACCCATCCTGCCCCCTGCTACTACCACTACTGCACCCATCCTGCCCCCTACCACTGCTGCACCTATCTTACCCCCTGCTACCATTACTGCACCCATCCTGCCCCCTGCTACCACTACTGCACCTATCCTATCCCCTGCTACCACTACTGCACCTATCCTGCCCCCTACCACTGCTGCACCTATCTTACCCCCTGCTACCACTACTGCACCTATCCTACCCCCTGCTACCACTACTGCACCTATCCTATCCCCTGCTACCACTACTGTACCTATCCTACCCCCTGCTACCAATACTGCACCTATCTTACCCCCTACCACTACTGCACCTATCCTACCCCCTGCTACCACTACTGTACCTATCCTACCCCCTGCTACCAATACTGCACCTATCCTACCCCCTGGTACCACTACTGCACCTATCTTACCCCCTGCTACCACTACTGTACCTATCCTATCCCCTGCTACCACTACTGCACCTATCCTGCCCCCTACCACTGCTGCACCTATCTTACCCCCTGCTACCATTACTGCACCCATCCTGCCCCCTGCTACCACTACTGCACCTATCCTACCCCCTGCTACCACTACTGCACCTATCCTACCCCCTGCTACCACTACTGCACCCATCCTACCCCCTGCTACCACTACTACACCTATCTTACCCCCTACTACCACTACTGCACCTATCCTACCCCCTGCTACCACTACTGCACCCATCCTACCCCCTGCTACCACTACTGCCCCTATCCTACCCCCTACTACCACTACTGCACCTATCCTACCCCCTGCCACTACTGCACCCATCCTGCTACCACCACTACTGCACCTATCCTACCCCCTACCACTACTGCACCTATCCTACCCCATACCACTACTGCACCTATCCTACCCCCTGCTACCACTACTGCACCTATCTTACCCCCTACCACTACTGCACCTATCCTACCCCCTGCTACCACTACTGCACCTATCTTACCCCCTACCACTACTGCACCTATCCTGCCCCCTGCTACCACTACTGCACCTATCCTACCCCCTGCTACCACTACTGCACCTATCCTACCCCCTGCTACCACTACTGCACCTATCCTGCCCCCTACCACTGCTGCACCTATCCTACTCCCTGCTACCACTACTGCACCTATTCTGCCCCCTGCTACCACTACTGCCCCTATCTTACCCCCTGCTACCACTACTGCACCTATCCTACCCCCTGCTACCACTACTGCACCTATCCTACCCCCTGCTACCACTACTGCACCCATCCTACCCCCTGCCACTACTGCACCCATCCTGCTACCACCACTACTGCACCTATCCTACCCCCTACCACTACTGCACCTATCCTACCCCATACCACTACTGCACCTATCCTACCCCCTGCTACCACTACTGCACCTATCTTACCCCCTACCACTACTGCACCTATCCTACCCCATACCCCTACTGCACCTATCCTGCCCCCTGCTACCACTACTGCACCTATCCTACCCCCTGCTACCACTACTGCACCTATCCTACCCCCTGCTACCACTACTGCACCTATCCTACCCCCTGCTACCACTACTGCACCTATCCTGCCCCCTACCACTGCTGCACCTATCCTGCCCCCTGCTACCACTACTGCACCTATCCTGCCCCCTACCACTGCTGCACCTATCCTGCCCCCTACCACTGCTGCACCTATCTTACCCCCTGCTACCATTACTGCACCCATCCTGCCCCCTGCTACCACTACTGCACCCATCCTGCCCCCTGCTACCACTACTGCACCTATCCTACCCCCTGCTACCACTACTGCACCTATCCTACCCCCTGCTACCACTACTGCACCCATCCTACCCCCTGCTACCACTACTGCCCCTATCCTACCCCCTACTACCACTACTGCACCTATCCTACCCCCTGCCACTACTGCACCCATCCTGCTACCACCACTACTGCACCTATCTTACCCCCTACCACTACTGCACCTATCCTACCCCATACCACTACTGCACCTATCCTACCCCCTGCTACCACTACTGCACCTATCCTACCCCCTACCACTACTGCACCTATCCTACCCCCTGCTACCACTACTGCACCTATCTTACCCCCTACCACTACTGCACCTATCCTGCCCCCTGCTACCACTACTGCACCTATCCTACCCCCTGCTACCACTACTGCACCTATCCTACCCCCTGCTACCACTACTGCACCTATCCTGCCCCCTACCACTGCTGCACCTATCCTACTCCCTGCTACCACTACTGCACCTATTCTGCCCCCTGCTACCACTACTGCCCCTATCTTACCCCCTGCTACCACTACTGCACCTATCCTACCCCCTGCTACCACTACTGCACCTATCCTACCCCCTGCTACCACTACTGCACCCATCCTACCCCCTGCCACTACTGCACCCATCCTGCTACCACCACTACTGCACCTATCCTACCCCCTACCACTACTGCACCTATCCTACCCCATACCACTACTGCACCTATCCTACCCCCTGCTACCACTACTGCACCTATCTTACCCCCTACCACTACTGCACCTATCCTACCCCATACCCCTACTGCACCTATCCTGCCCCCTGCTACCACTACTGCACCTATCCTACCCCCTGCTACCACTACTGCACCTATCCTACCCCCTGCTACCACTACTGCACCTATCCTACCCCCTGCTACCACTACTGCACCTATCCTGCCCCCTACCACTGCTGCACCTATCCTGCCCCCTGCTACCACTACTGCCCCTATCCTACTCCCTGCTACCACTACTGCACCTATCCTGCCCCCTACCACTGCTGCACCTATCTTACCCCCTGCTACCATTACTGCACCCATCCTGCCCCCTGCTACCACTACTGCACCCATCCTGCCCCCTGCTACCACTACTGCACCTATCCTACCCCCTGCTACCACTACTGCACCTATCCTACCCCCTGCTACCACTACTGCACCCATCCTACCCCCTGCTACCACTACTGCCCCTATCCTACCCCCTACTACCACTACTGCACCTATCCTACCCCCTGCCACTACTGCACCCATCCTGCTACCACCACTACTGCACCTATCTTACCCCCTACCACTACTGCACCTATCCTACCCCATACCACTACTGCACCTATCCTACCCCCTGCTACCACTACTGCACCTATCCTACCCCCTGCTACCACTACTGCACCTATCCTACCCCCTGCTACCACTACTGCACCTATCCTACCCCCTGCTACCACTACTGCACCTATCCTACCCCCTGCTACCACTACTGCACCTATCCTACCCCATACCACTACTGCACCTATCCTGCCCCCTGCTACCACTACTGCACCTATCCTGCCCCCTGCTACCACTACTGCACCTATCCTACCCCCTGCTACCATTACTGCACCTATCCTACCCCATACCACTACTGCACCTATCCTGCCCCCTGCTACCACTACTGCACCTATCTTACCCCCTACCACTACTGCACCTATCCTACCCCCTGCTACCACTACTGCACCTATCCTACCCCCTGCTACCACTACTGCACCTATCCTACCCCCTGCTACCACTACTGCACCTATCCTACCCCCTGCTACCACTACTGCACCTATCTTACCCCCTGCTACCACTACTGCACCTATCCTACCCCATACCACTACTGCACCTATCCTGCCCCCTGCTACCACTACAGCACCTATCCTGCACCCTGCTACCACTACTGCACCTATCCTACCCCCTACCACTACTGCACCCATCCTGCCCCCTGCTACTACCACTACTGCACCCATCCTGCCCCCTACCACTGCTGCACCTATCTTACCCCCTGCTACCATTACTGCACCCATCCTGCCCCCTGCTACCACTACTGCACCTATCCTACCCCCTGCTACCACTACTGCACCTATCCTACCCCATACCACTACTGCACCTATCCTGCCCCCTGCTACCACTACTGCACCTATCCTGCCCCCTGCTACCACTACTGCACCTATCCTACCCCCTGCTACCACTACTGCACCTATCCTACCCCATACCACTACTGCACCTATCCTGCCCCCTGCTACCACTACTGCACCTATCCTGCCCCCTGCTACCACTACTGCACCTATCCTACCCCCTACCACTGCTGCACCTATCCTACCCCCTGCTACCACTACTGCCCCTATCCTACCCCCTACTACCACTACTGCACCTATCCTACCCCCTACCACTACTGCACCCATCCTGCACCTATCTTACCCCCTGCTACCACTACTGCACCCATCCTGCCCCCTGCTACTACCACTACTGCACCCATCCTGCCCCCTACCACTGCTGCACCTATCTTACCCCCTGCTACCATTACTGCACCCATCCTGCCCCCTGCTACCACTACTGCACCTATCCTACCCCCTGCTACCACTACTGCACCTATCCTGCCCCCTACCACTGCTGCACCTATCTTACCCCCTGCTACCATTACTGCACCCATCCTGCCCCCTGCTACCACTACTGCACCCATCCTGCCCCCTGCTACCACTACTGCACCTATCCTACCCCCTGCTACCATTACTGCACCTATCCTACCCCCTGCTACCACTACTGCACCTATCCTACCCCCTGCTACCACTACTGCACCCATCCTACCCCCTGCTACCACTACTGCCCCTATCCTACCCCCTACTACCACTACTGCACCTATCCTACCCCCTGCCACTACTGCACCCATCCTGCTACCACCACTACTGCACCTATCCTACCCCCTACCACTACTGCACCTATCCTACCCCATACCACTACTGCACCTATCCTACCCCCTGCTACCACTACTGCACCTATCTTACCCCCTACCACTACTGCACCTATCCTACCCCATACCACTACTGCACCTATCCTGCCCCCTGCTACCACTACTGCACCTATCCTACCCCCTGCTACCACTACTGCACCTATCCTACCCCCTGCTACCACTACTGCACCTATCCTACCCCCTGCTACCACTACTGCACCTATCCTGCCCCCTACCACTGCTGCACCTATCCTGCCCCCTGCTACCACTACTGCCCCTATCCTACTCCCTGCTACCACTACTGCACCTATCCTGCCCCCTACCACTGCTGCACCTATCTTACCCCCTGCTACCATTACTGCACCCATCCTGCCCCCTGCTACCACTACTGCACCCATCCTGCCCCCTGCTACCACTACTGCACCTATCCTACCCCCTGCTACCACTACTGCACCTATCCTACCCCCTGCTACCACTACTGCACCCATCCTACCCCCTGCTACCACTACTGCCCCTATCCTACCCCCTACTACCACTACTGCACCTATCCTACCCCCTGCCACTACTGCACCCATCCTGCTACCACCACTACTGCACCTATCCTACCCCCTACCACTACTGCACCTATCCTACCCCATACCACTACTGCACCTATCCTACCCCCTGCTACCACTACTGCACCTATCTTACCCCCTACCACTACTGCACCTATCCTACCCCATACCACTACTGCACCTATCCTGCCCCCTGCTACCACTACTGCACCTATCCTACCTCCTGCTACCACTACTGCACCTATCCTACCCCCTGCTACCACTACTGCACCTATCTTACCCCCTGCTACCACTACTGCACCTATCTTACCCCCTACCACTACTGCACCTATCCTACCCCATACCACTACTGCACCTATCCTGCCCCCTGCTACCACTACTGCACCTATCTTACCCCCTACCACTACTGCACCTATCCTACCCCCTGCTACCACTACTGCACCTATCCTACCCCCTGCTACCAATACTGCACCTATCCTACCCCCTGCTACCACTACTGCACCTATCCTACCCCCTGCTACCACTACTGCACCTATCTTACCCCCTGCTACCACTACTGCACCTATCCTACCCCATACCACTACTGCACCTATCCTGCCCCCTGCTACCACTACTGCACCTATCCTGCCCCCTGCTACCACTACTGCACCTATCCTACCCCCTACCACTACTGCACCCATCCTGCCCCCTGCTACTACCACTACTGCACCCATCCTGCCCCCTACCACTGCTGCACCTATCTTACCCCTGCTACCATTACTGCACCTATCCTGCCCCCTGCTACCACTACTGCACCTATCCTGCCCCCTGCTACCACTACTGCACCTATCCTACCCCCTGCTACCACTACTGCACCTATCCTACCCCATACCACTACTGCACCTATCCTGCCCCCTGCTACCACTACTGCACCTATCCTGCCCCCTGCTACCACTACTGCACCTATCCTACCCCCTACCACTGCTGCACCTATCCTACCCCCTGCTACCACTACTGCCCCTATCCTACCCCCTACTACCACTACTGCACCTATCCTACCCCCTACCACTACTGCACCCATCCTGCACCTATCTTACCCCCTGCTACCACTACTGCACCCATCCTGCCCCCTACTACCACTACTGCACCCATCCTGCCCCCTGCTACCACTACTGCACCCATCCTGCCCCCTGCTACCACTACTGCACCTATCCTACCCCCTGCTACCACTACTGCACCTATCCTACCCCCTGCTACCACTACTGCACCCATCCTACCCCCTGCTACCACTACTGCACCTATCCTACCCCCTGCCACTACTGCACCCATCCTGCTACCACCACTACTGCACCTATCCTACCCCCTACCACTACTGCACCTATCCTACCCCATACCACTACTGCACCTATCCTACCCCCTGCTACCACTACTGCACCTATCTTACCCCCTACCACTACTGCACCTATCCTACCCCATACCACTACTGCACCTATCCTGCCCCCTGCTACCACTACTGCACCTATCCTACCCCCTGCTACCACTACTGCACCTATACTACCCCCTGCTACCACTACTGCACCTATCCTACCCCATACCACTACTGCACCTATCCTGCCCCCTGCTACCACTACTGCACCTATCCTGCCCCCTGCTACCACTACTGCACCTATCCTACCCCCTGCTACCACTACTGCACCTATCCTACCCCCTGCTACCACTACTGCACCTATCCTGCCCCCTGCTACCACTACTGCACCTATCTTACCCCCTACCACTACTGCACCTATCCTACCCCCTGCTACCACTACTGCACCTATCCTACCCCCTGCTACCACTACTGCACCTATCCTACCCCCTGCTACCACTACTGCACCTATCCTACTCCCTGCTACCACTACTGCACCTATCTTACCCCCTGCTACCACTACTGCACCTATCCTACCCCATACCACTACTGCACCTATCCTGCCCCCTGCTACCACTACTGCACCTATCCTGCCCCCTGCTACCACTACTGCACCTATCCTACCCCCTACCACTACTGCACACATCCTGCCCCCAGCTACTACCACTACTGCACCCATCCTGCCCCCTACCACTGCTGCACCTATCTTACCCCCTGCTACCATTACTGCACCCATCCTGCCCCCTGCTACCACTACTGCACCTATCCTGCAACCTGCTACCACTACTGCACCTATCCTCACCCCTGCTACCACTACTGCACCTATCCTACCCCCTACTACCACTACTGCACCTATCCTACCCCCTGCTACCACTACTGCACCTATCCTACCCCCTGCCACTACTGCACCCATCCTGCTACCACCACTACTGCACCTATCCTACCCCCTACCACTACTGCACCTATCCTACCCCCTGCTACCACTACTGCACCTATCCTGCCCCCTGCTACCACTACTGCACCTATCCTACCCCCTACCACTGCTGCACCTATCCTACCCCCTGCTACCACTACTGCCCCTATCCTACCCCCTACTACCACTACTGCACCTATCCTACCCCCTACCACTACTGCACCCATCCTGCACCTATCTTACCCCCTGCTACCACTACTGCACCCATCCTGCCCCCTGCTACTACCACTACTGCACCTATCCTGCCCCCTACCACTGCTGCACCTATCTTACCCCCTGCTACCATTACTGCACCCATCCTGCCCCCTGCTACCACTACTGCACCTATCCTACCCCCTGCTACCACTACTGCACCTATCCTACCCCATACCACTACTGCACCTATCCTGCCCCCCGCTACCACTACTGCACCTATCCTGCCCCCTGCTACCACTACTGCACCTATCCTACCCCCTACCACTACTGCACCCATCCTGCCCCCTGCTACTACCACTACTGCACCCATCCTGCCCCCTACCACTGCTGCACCTATCTTACCCCCTGCTACCATTACTGCACCCATCCTGCCCCCTGCTACCACTACTGCACCTATCCTACCCCCTGCTACCACTACTGCACCTATCCTACCCCATACCACTACTGCACCTATCCTGCCCCCTGCTACCACTACTGCACCTATCCTGCCCCCTGCTACCACTACTGCACCTATCCTACCCCCTGCTACCACTACTGCACCTCTCCTACCCCATACCACTACTGCACCTATCCTGCCCCCTGCTACCACTACTGCACCTATCCTACCCCCTACCACTGCTGCACCTATCCTACCCCCTGCTACCACTACTGCACCTATCCTACCCCATACCACTACTGCACCTATCCTGCCCCCTGCTACCACTACTGCACCTATCTTACCCCCTACCACTACTGCCCCTATCCTACCCCCTACTACCACTACTGCACCTATCCTACCCCCTACCACTACTGCACCCATCCTGCCCCCTGCTACTACCACTACTGCACCCATCCTGCCCCATACCACTGCTGCACCTATCTTACCCCCTGCTACCATTACTGCACCCATCCTGCCCCCTGCTACCACTACTGCACCCATCCTGCCCCCTGCTACTACCACTACTGCACCCATCCTGCCCCCTGCTACCACTACTGCCCCTATCCTACCCCCTACCACTGCTGCACCTATCCTACCCCCTGCTACCACTACTGCCCCTATCCTACCCCCTACTACCACTACTGCACCTATCCTACCCCCTACCACTACTGCACCCATCCTGCACCTATCTTACCCCCTGCTACCACTACTGCACCCATCCTGCCCCCTGCTACTACCACTACTGCACCCATCCTGCCCCCTGCTACTACCACTACTGCACCCATCCTGCCCCCTACCACTGCTGCACCTATCTTACCCCCTGCTACCATTACTGCACCCATCCTGCCCCCTGCTAAAAATACTGCACCCATCCTGCCCCCTGCTACTACCACTACTGCACCCATCCTGCCCCCTACAACTGCTGCACCTATCTTACCCCATGCTACCATTACTGCACCCATCCTGCCCCCTGCTACCACTACTGCACCTATCCTACCCCCTGCTACCACTACTGCACCTATCCTACCCCATACCACTACTGCACCTATCCTACCCCCTACCACTACTGCACCTATCCTGCCCCCTGCTACCACTACTGCACCTATCCTACCCCCTACCACTGCTGCACCTATCCTACCCCCTGCTACCACTACTGCCCCTATCCTACCCCCTACTACCACTACTGCACCTATCCTACCCCCTACCACTACTGCACCCATCCTGCACCTATCTTACCCCCTGCTACCACTACTGCACCCATCCTGCCCCCTGCTACTACCACTACTGCACCCATCCTGCCCCCTGCTACTACCACTACTGCACCCATCCTGCCCCCTACCACTGCTGCACCTATCTTACCCCCTGCTACCATTACTGCACCCATCCTGCCCCCTGCTACTACCACTACTGCACCCATCCTGCCCCCTGCTACCATTACTGCACCCATCCTGCCCCCTGCTACCACTACTGCACCTATCCTACCCCCTGCTACCACTGCTGCACCTATCCTACCCCATGCTACCACCACTACTGCCCCTATCCTACCCCCTACCACTACTGCACCTATCCTACCCCTTACCACTACTGCACCTATCCTACCCCCTGCTACCACTACTGCCCCTATCCTACCGCCTGCTACCACTACTGCACCTATCCTACCCCCTACCACTACTGCACCTATCCTACCCCTTACCACTACTGCACCTATCCTACCCCCTGCTACCACTACTGCCCCTATCCTACCCCCTACTACCACTACTGCACCTATCCTGCCCCCTGCTACCACTACTGCACCTATCCTACCCCCTGCTACCACTACTGCACCTATCCTACCCCCTGCTACCACTACTGCACCTATCCTACCCCCTGCTACCACTACTGCACCTATCCTACCCCCTACCACTACTGCACCTATCCTACCCCTTACCACTACTGCACCTATCCTACCCCCTGCTACCACTACTGCCCCTATCCTACCCCCTGCTACCACTACTGCACCTATCCTACCCCCTACCACTACTGCACCTATCTTACCCCTGCTACCACTACTGCACCTATCCTACCCCCTACCACTACTGCACACATCCTGCCCCCTGCTACTACCACTACTGCACCCATCCTGCCCCCTACCACTGCTGCACCTATCTTACCCCCTGCTACCATTACTGCACCCATCCTGCCCCCTGCTACCACTACTGCACCTATCCTACCCCCTGCTACCATTACTGCACCCATCCTGCCCCCTGCTACCACTACTGCACCTATCCTACCCCCTGCTACCACTACTGCACCTATCTTACCCCCTGCTACCACTACTGCACCTATCCTACCCCTTACCACTACTGCACCTATCCTACCCCCTGCTACCACTACTGCCCCTATCCTACCCCCTACTACCACTACTGCACCTATCCTACCCCCTGCTACCACTACTGCACCTATCCTACCCCCTACCACTACTGCACCTATCCTACCCCTTACCACTACTGCACCTATCCTACCCTCTGCTACCACTACTGCCCCTATCCTACCCCCTACTACCACTACTGCACCTATCCTACCCCCTACCACTACTGCACCTATCTTACCCCTGCTACCACTACTGCACCTATCCTACCCCCTACCACTACTGCACCCATCCTGCACCTATCTTACCCCCTGCTACCACTACTGCACCCATCCTGTCCCCTGCTACTACCACTACTGCACCCATCCTGCCCCCTACCACTGCTGCACCTATCTTACCCCCTGCTACCATTACTGCACCTATCCTGCCCCCTGCTACTACCACTACTGCACCCATCCTGCCCCCTGCTACCATTACTGCACCCATCCTGCCCCCTGCTACCACTACTGCACCTATCCTACCCCCTGCTACCACTACTGCACCTATCTTACCCCCTGCTACCATTACTGCACCCATCCTGCCCCCTACCACTGCTGCACCTATCTTACCCCCTGCTACCATTACTGCACCCATCCTGCCCCCTGCTACCACTACTGCACCTATCCTACCCCCTACTACCACTACTGCACCTGTCCTACCCCCTGCTACCACTACTGCACCTATCATACCCCATACTACCACTACTGCACCTATCCTACCCCCTGCTACCACTACTGCACCTATCCTACCCCTTACCACTACTGCACCTATCCTACCCCCTGCTACCACTACTGCCCCTATCCTACCCCCTACTACCACTACTGCACCTATCCTACCCCCTACCACTACTGCACCCATCCTGCTACCACCACTACTGCACCTATCCTACCCCCTACCACTACTGCACCTATCCTACCCCTTACCACTACTGCACCCATCCTACCCCCTTCTACCACTACTGCCCCTATCCTACCCCCTGCTACCACTACTGCACCTATCATACCTCCTACCACTACTGCACCTATCTTACCCCTGCTACCACTACTGCACCTATCCTACCCCCTACCACTACTGCACCTATCTTACCCCCTGCTACCACTACTGCACCTATCCTACCGCCTGCTACCACTACTGCACCTATCCTACCCCCTACCACTACTGCACCTATCTTACCCCCTGCTACCACTACTGCACCTATCTTACTCCCTGCTACTACTACTGCACCCATCCTGATATCACTACTGCACCTATCCTACCCCCTACCACTACTGCACCTATCCTACCCCCTGCTACCACTACTGCACCTATCCTACCCCCTGCTACCACTACTGCACCTATCCTGCCCCCTGCTACCACTACTGCACCCATCCTGCCCCCTGCTACCATTACTGCACCAATCCTGCCCCCTGCTACCACTACTGCACCTATCCTACCCCCTGCTACCACTACTGCACCTGTCCTACCCCCTGCTACCACTACTGCACCTATCCTACCCCATACCACTACTGCACCTATCCTACCCCTTACCACTACTGCACCTATCCTACCCCTTACCACTACTGCGCCTATCCTACCCCCTGCTACCACTACTGCCCCTATCCTACCCCCTACTACCACTACTGCACCTATCCTACCCCCTACCACTACTGCACCCATCCTGCTACCACCACTACTGCACCTATCCTACCCCCTACCACTACTGCACCTATCCTACCCCTTACCACTACTGCACCCATCCTACCCCTTACCACTACTGCACCCATCCTACCCCCTTCTACCACTACTGCCCCTATCCTACCCCCTGCTACCACTACTGCACCTATCATACCTCCTACCACTACTGCACCTATCTTACTCCCTGCTACCACTACTGCACCTATCCTACCCCCTGCTACCACTACTGCACCCATCCTGCCCCCTGCTACCATTACTGCACCCATCCTGCCCCCTGCTACCACTACTGCACCTATCCTACCGCCTGCTACCACTACTGCACCTATCCTCCCCCCTGCTACCACTACTGCACCTATCCTACCCCCTGCTACCACTACTGCACCTATCCTACCCCATACCACTACTGCACCTATCCTGCCCCCTGCTACCACTACTGCACCTATCCTGCCCCCTGCTACCACTACTGCACCTATCCTACCCCCTACCACTGCTGCACCTATCCTACCCCCTGCTACCACTACTGCCCCTATCCTACCCCCTACTACCACTACTGCACCTATCCTACCCCCTACCACTACTGCACCCATCCTGCACCTATCTTACCCCCTGCTACCACTACTGCACCCATCCTGCCCCCTGCTACTACCACTACTGCACCTATCCTGCCCCCTACCACTGCTGCACCTATCTTACCCCCTGCTACCATTACTGCACCCATCCTGCCCCCTGCTACCACTACTGCACCTATCCTACCCCCTGCTACCACTACTGCACCTATCCTACCCCATACCACTACTGCACCTATCCTGCCCCCTGCTACCACTACTGCACCTATCCTGCCCCCTGCTACCACTACTGCACCTATCCTACCCCCTACCACTACTGCACCCATCCTGCCCCCTGCTACTACCACTACTGCACCCATCCTGCCCCCTACCACTGCTGCACCTATCTTACCCCCTGCTACCATTACTGCACCCATCCTGCCCCCTGCTACCACTACTGCACCTATCCTACCCCATACCACTACTGCACCTATCCTGCCCCCTGCTACCACTACTGCAGCTATCCTGCCCCCTGCTACCACTACTGCACCTATCCTGCCCCCTACCACTGCTGCACCTATCCTACCCCCTGCTACCACTACTGCACCTATCCTACCCCCTGCTACCACTACTGCACCTATCCTACCCCATACCACTACTGCACCTATCCTGCCCCCTGCTACCACTACTGCACCTATCCTACCCCCTACCACTGCTGCACCTATCCTACCCCCTGCTACCACTACTGCACCTATCCTACCCCATACCACTACTGCACCTATCCTGCCCCCTGCTACCACTACTGCACCTATCTTACCCCCTACCACTACTGCCCCTATCCTACCCCCTACTACCACTACTGCACCTATCCTACCCCCTACCACTACTGCACCCATCCTGCACCTATCTTACCCCCTGCTACCACTACTGCACCCATCCTGCCCCCTGCTACTACCACTACTGCACCCATCCTGCCCCATACCACTGCTGCACCTATCTTACCCCCTGCTACCATTACTGCACCCATCCTGCCCCCTGCTACCACTACTGCACCCATCCTGCCCCCTGCTACTACCACTACTGCACCCATCCTGCCCCCTGCTACCACTACTGCCCCTATCCTACCCCCTACCACTGCTGCACCTATCCTACCCCCTGCTACCACTACTGCCCCTATCCTACCCCCTACTACCACTACTGCACCTATCCTACCCCCTACCACTACTGCATCCATCCTGCACCTATCTTACCCCCTGCTACCACTACTGCACCCATCCTGCCCCCTGCTACTACCACTACTGCACCCATCCTGCCCCCTGCTACTACCACTACTGCACCCATCCTGCCCCCTACCACTGCTGCACCTATCTTACCCCCTGCTACCATTACTGCACCCATCCTGCCCCCTGCTAAAACTACTGCACCCATCCTGCCCCCTGCTACTACCACTACTGCACCCATCCTGCCCCCTACAACTGCTGCACCTATCTTACCCCATGCTACCATTACTGCACCCATCCTGCCCCCTGCTACCACTACTGCACCTATCCTACCCCCTGCTACCACTACTGCACCTATCCTACCCCATACCACTACTGCACCTATCCTACCCCCTACCACTACTGCACCTATCCTGCCCCCTGCTACCACTACTGCACCTATCCTACCCCCTACCACTGCTGCATCTATCCTACCCCCTGCTACCACTACTGCCCCTATCCTACCCCCTACTACCACTACTGCACCTATCCTACCCCCTACCACTACTGCACCCATCCTGCACCTATCTTACCCCCTGCTACCACTACTGCACCCATCCTGCCCCCTGCTACTACCACTACTGCACCCATCCTGCCCCCTGCTACTACCACTACTGCACCCATCCTGCCCCCTACCACTGCTGCACCTATCTTACCCCCTGCTACCATTACTGCACCCATCCTGCCCCCTGCTACTACCACTACTGCACCCATCCTGCCCCCTGCTACCATTACTGCACCCATCCTGCCCCCTGCTACCACTACTGCACCTATCCTACCCCCTGCTACCACTGCTGCACCTATCCTACCCCATGCTACCACCACTACTGCCCCTATCCTACCCCCTACCACTACTGCACCTATCCTACCCCTTACCACTACTGCACCTATCCTACCCCCTGCTACCACTACTGCCCCTATCCTACCGCCTGCTACCACTACTGCACCTATCCTACCCCCTACCACTACTGCACCTATCCTACCCCTTACCACTACTGCACCTACCCTACCCCCTGCTACCATTACTGCCACTATCCTACCCCCTACTACCACTACTGCACCTATCCTGCCCCCTGCTACCACTACTGCACCTATCCTACCCCCTGCTACCACTACTGCACCTATCCTACCCCCTGCTACCACTACTGCACCTATCCTACCCCCTGCTACCACTACTGCACCTATCCTACCCCCTGCTACCACTACTGCACCTATCCTACCCCCTGCTACCACTACTGCACCTATCCTACCCCCTACCACTACTGCACCTATCCTACCCCTTACCACTACTGCACCTATCCTACCCCCTGCTACCACTACTGCCCCTATCCTACCCCCTACTACCACTACTGCACCTATCCTACCCCCTACCACTACTGCACCTATCTTACCCCTGCTACCACTACTGCACCTATCCTACCCCCTACCACTACTGCACCCATCCTGCCCCCTGCTACTACCACTACTGCACCCATCCTGCCCCCTACCACTGCTGCACCTATCTTACCCCCTGCTACCATTACTGCACCCATCCTGCCCCCTGCTACCACTACTGCACCTATCCTACCCCCTGCTACCATTACTGCACCCATCCTGCCCCCTGCTACCACTACTGCACCTATCCTACCCCCTGCTACCACTACTGCACCTATCTTACCCCCTGCTACCACTACTGCACCTATCCTACCCCTTACCACTACTGCACCTATCCTACCCCCTGCTACCACTACTGCCCCTATCCTACCCCCTACTACCACTACTGCACCTATCCTACCCCCTGCTACCACTACTGCACCTATCCTACCCCCTACCACTACTGCACCTATCCTACCCCTTACCACTACTGCACCTATCCTACCCTCTGCTACCACTACTGCCCCTATCCTACCCCCTACTACCACTACTGCACCTATCCTACCCCCTACCACTACTGCACCTATCTTACCCCTGCTACCACTACTGCACCTATCCTACCCCCTACCACTACTGCACCCATCCTGCACCTATCTTACCCCCTGCTACCACTACTGCACCCATCCTGTCCCCTGCTACTACCACTACTGCACCCATCCTGCCCCCTACCACTGCTGCACCTATCTTACCCCCTGCTACCATTACTGCACCTATCCTGCCCCCTGCTACTACCACTACTGCACCCATCCTGCCCCCTGCTACCATTACTGCACCCATCCTGCCCCCTGCTACCACTACTGCACCTATCCTACCCCCTGCTACCACTACTGCACCTATCTTACCCCCTGCTACCATTACTGCACCTATCCTGCCCCCTACCACTGCTGCACCTATCTTACCCCCTGCTACCATTACTGCACCCATCCTGCCCCCTGCTACCACTACTGCACCTATCCTACCCCCTACTACCACTACTGCACCTGTCCTACCCCCTGCTACCACTACTGCACCTATCCTACCCCATACTACCACTACTGCACCTATCCTACCCCCTGCTACCACTACTGCCCCTATCCTACCCCCTACTACCACTACTGCACCTATCCTACCCCCTACCACTACTGCACCCATCCTGCTACCACCACTACTGCACCTATCCTACCCCCTACCACTACTGCACCTATCCTACCCCTTACCACTACTGCACCCATCCTACCCCCTTCTACCACTACTGCCCCTATCCTACCCCCTGCTACCACTACTGCACCTATCATACCTCCTACCACTACTGCACCTATCTTACCCCTGCTACCACTACTGCACCTATCCTACCCCCTACCACTACTGCACCTATCTTACCCCCTGCTACCACTACTGCACCTATCCTACCGCCTGCTACCACTACTGCACCTATCCTACCCCCTGCCACTACTGCACCTATCTTACCCCCTGCTACCACTACTGCACCTATCTTACCCCCTGCTACCACTACTGCACCTATCCTACCCCCTACCACTACTGCACCTATCTTACTCCCTGCTACTACTACTGCACCCATCCTGATATCACTACTGCACCTATCCTACCCCCTACCACTACTGCACCTATCTTACTCCCTGCTACCACTACTGCACCTATCCTACCCCCTGCTACCACTACTGCACCTATCCTGCCCCCTGCTACCACTACTGCACCCATCCTGCCCCCTGCTACCATTACTGCACCCATCCTGCCCCCTGCTACCACTACTGCACCTATCCTACCCCCTGCTACCACTACTGCACCTGTCCTACCCCCTGCTACCACTACTGCACCTATCCTACCCCATACCACTACTGCACCTATCCTACCCCTTACCACTACTGCACCTATCCTACCCCTTACCACTACTGCACCTATCCTACCCCCTGCTACCACTACTGCACCTATCCTACCCCCTACTACCACTACTGCACCTATCCTACCCCCTACCACTACTGCACCCATCCTGCTACCACCACTACTGCACCTATCCTACCCCCTACCACTACTGCACCTATCCTACCCCTTACCACAACTGCACCCATCCTACCCCTTACCACTACTGCACCCATCCTACCCCCTTCTACCACTACTGCCCCTATCCTACCCCCTGCTACCACTACTGCACCTATCATACCTCCTACCACTACTGCACCTATCTTACTCCCTGCTACCACTACTGCACCTATCCTACCCCCTGCTACCACTACTGCCCCTATCCTACCCCCTACTACCATTACTGCACCCATCCTGCCCCCTGCTACCACTACTGCACCTATCCTACCGCCTGCTACCACTACTGCACCCATCCTGCCCCCTGCTACCATTACTGCACCCATCCTGCCCCCTGCTACCACTACTGCACCTATCCTACCGCCTGCTACCACTACTGCACCTATCCTACCCCCTACCACTACTGCACCTATCTTACCCCCTGCTACCACTACTGCACCTATCTTACCCCCTGCTACCACTACTGCACCTATCCTACCCCCTACCACTACTGCACCTATCTTACTCCCTGCTACCACTACTGCACCTATCCTACCCCCTGCTACCACTACTGCACCTATCCTGCACCCTGCTACCACTACTGCACCCATCCTGCCCCCTGCTACCATTACTGCACCCATCCTGCCCCCTGCTACCACTACTGCACCTATCCTACCCCCTGCTACCACTACTGCACCTGTCCTACCCCCTGCTACCACTACTGCACCTATCCTACCCCATACTACTACTACTGCACCTATCCTACCCCATACTACCACTACTGCACCTATCCTACCCCCTGCTACCACTACTGCACCTATCTTACCCCATACTACTACTACTGCACCTATCCTTCCCCATACTACCACTACTGCACCTATCCTACCCCATACTACCACTACTGCACCTATCCTACCCCATACCACTACTGCACCTATCCTACCCCCTGCTACCACTACTGCCCCTATCCTACCCCCTACTACCACTACTGCACCCATCCTGCTACCACCACTACTGCACCTATCCTACCCCCTACCACTACTGCACCTATCCTACCCCTTACCACTACTGCACCCATCCTACCCCTTACCACTACTGCACCCATCCTGCCCCCTTCTACCACTACTGCCCCTATCCTACCCCCTGCTACCACTACTGCACCTATCATACCTCCTACCACTACTGCACCTATCTTACTCCCTGCTACCACTACTGCACCTATCCTACCCCCTGCTACCACTACTACACCTATCCTACCCCCTGCTACCACTACTGCACCTATCCTACCCCCTACCACTACTGCACCTATCCTACCCCCTGCTACCACTACTGCACCTATCCTACCCCATGCTACCACTACTGCACCTATCCTACCCCCTGCTACCACTACTGCACCTATCCTACCCCCTGCTACCACTACTGCACCTATCTTACCCCCTGCTACCACTACTGCACCTATCCTACCCCCTGCTACCACTACTGCACCTGTCCTTCCCCTGCTACCACTACTGCACCCATCCTGCCCCCTGCTACCACTACTACACCTATCCTACCCCCTGCTACCACTACTGCACCTATCCTACCCCCTGCTACCACTACTGCACCCATCCTGCCCCCTGCTACCACTACTGCACCTATCCTACCCCCTGCTAACACTACTGCACCTATCCTACCCCCTACCACTACTGCACCTATCCTACCCCCTACCACTACTGCACCTATCTTACCCCTGCTACCACTACTGCACCTATCCTACCCCCTACCACTACTGCACCTATCTTACCCCTGCTACCACTACTGCACCTATCCTACCCCCTACCACTACTGCACCTATCTTACCCCCTGCTACCACTACTGCACCTATCCTACCGCCTGCTACCACTACTGCACCTATCCTACCCCCTACCACTACTGCACCTATCCTACCCCCTACCACTACTGCACCTATCTTACCCCCTGCTACCACTACTGCACCTATCCTACCCCCTGCTACCACTACTGCACCTATCATACCTCCTACCACTACTGCACCTATCTTACCCCTGCTACCACTACTGCACCTATCCTACCCCCTACCACTACTGCACCTATCTTACCCCCTGCTACCACTACTGCACCTATCCTACCCCCTGCTACCACTACTGCACCTATCCTACCCCCTACCACTGCTGCACCTATCTTACCCCCTGCTACCATTACTGCACCTATCCTGCCCCCTGCTACTACCACTACTGCACCCATCCTGCCCCCTGCTACCATTACTGCACCCATCCTGCCCCCTGCTACCACTACTGCACCTATCCTACCCCCTGCTACCACTACTGCATCTGTTCTACCCCCTGCTACCACTACTGCACCTATCCTACCCCATACTACCACTACTGCACCCATCCTGTCCCCTGCTACTACCACTACTGCACCCATCCTGCCCCCTACCACTGCCTCACCTATCCTACCCCCTGCTACCACTACTGCACCTATCCTACCCCCTGCTACCACTACTGCACCTATCCTACCCCCTACCACTACTGCACCTATCCTGCCCCCTGCTACCATTACTGCACCCATCCTGCCCCCTACCACTGCTGCACCTATCTTACCCCCTGCTACCATTACTGCCCCTATCCTACCCCCTGCTACTACCACTACTGCACCCATCCTGCCCCCTACCACTGCTGCACCTATCTTACCCCCTGCTACCACTACTGCACCTATCCTACCCCCTACCACTACTGCACCCATCCTGCCCCCTACCACTGCTGCACCTATCTTACCCCCTGCTACCACTACTGCACCTATCCTACCCCCTGCTACCACTACTGCACCTATCCTACCCCCTACCATTACTGCACCCATCCTGCCCCCTGCTACCACTACTGCACCTATCCTACCCCCTACTACCACTACTGCACCTATCCTACCCCCTACCACTACTGCACCTATCCTACCCCCTGCTACCACTACTGCACCTATCCTACCCCCTGCCACCACTGCACCCATCCTGCTACCACCACTACTGCACCTATCCTACCCCCTGCTACTACCACTACTGCACCCATCCTGCCCCCTGCTACTACTACTACTGCACCCATCCTGCTACCACCACTACTGCACCTATCTTACCCCCTGCTACCACTACTGCACCCATCCTGCACCTATCCTACCCCCTGCTACCACTACTGTACCTATCCTACCCCCTGCTACCAATACTGCACCTATCCTACCCCCTGGTACCACTACTGCACCTATCCTACCCCATACTACCACTACTGCACCTATCCTACCCCCTGCCACTACTGCACCTATCCTACCCCCTACCACTGCTGCACCTATCCTACCCCCTGGTACCACTACTGCACCTATCTTACCCCCTACCACTACTGCACCTATCCTGCCCCCTGCTACCACTACTGTACCTATCCTACCCCCTGGTACCACTACTGCACCTATCTTACCCCCTGCTACCACTACTGCACCTATCCTACCCCCTGCTACCACTACTGCACCTATCTTACCCCCTGCTACCACTACTGCACCTATCCTACCCCCTGCTACCACTACTGCACCTATCCTACCCCCTGCTACCACTACTGCACCTATCCTACCCCCTGCTACCACTACTGCACCTATCCTACCCCCTGCTACCACTACTGCACCTATCCTACCCCCTGCTACCACTACTGCACCTATCCTACCCCCTGCTACCACTACTGCACCTATCCTACCCCCTGCTACCACTACTGCACCTATCCTACCCCCTGCTACCACTACTGCACCTATCCTACCCCCTGCTACCACTACTGCACCCATCCTGCACCTATCTTACCACCTGCTACCACTACTGCACCCATCCTGCACCTATCTTACCCCCTGCTACCACTAGTGCACCTATCCTACCCCCTGCTACCACTACTGCACCTGTCCTTCCCCTGCTACCACTACTGCACCTATCCTACCCCCTGCTACCACTACTGCACCTATCCTACCCCCTGCTACCACTACTGCACCTATCTTACCCCCTGCTACCACTACTGTACCTATCCTGCCCCCTGCTACCACTACTGTACCTATCCTACCCCCTGCTACCACTACTGTACCTATCCTACCCCCTGCTACCAATACTGCACCTATCCTACCCCCTGGTACCACTACTGCACCTATCCTACCCCCTGGTACCACTACTGCACCTATCTTACCCCCTGCTACCACTACTGCACCTATCCTACCCCCTGCTACCACTACTGCACCTATCTTACCCCCTGCTACCACTACTGCACCTATCCTACCCCCTGCTACCACTACTGCACCTATCCTACCCCCTGCTACCACTACTGCACCTATCCTACCCCCTGCTACCACTACTGCACCTATCTTACCCCCTGCTACCACTACTGCACCTATCCTACCCCCTGCTACCACTACTGCACCTGTCCTTCCCCCTGCTACCACTACTGCACCTATCCTGCCCCCTACCACTACTGCACCTATCCTACCCCCTGCTACCACTACTGCACCTATCCTACCCCCTGCTACCACTACTGCACCTATCCTACCCCCTGCTACCACTACTGCACCTATCCTGCCCCCTACCACTACTGCACCTATCCTACCCCCTGCTACCACTACTGCACCTATCTTACCCCCTACTACCACTACTGCACCTATCTTACCCCCTGCTACCACTACTGCACCCATCCTGCCCCCTGCTACTACCACTACTGCACCCATCCTGCTACCACCACTACTGCACCTATCTTACCCCCTGGTACCACTACTGTACCTATCCTGCCCCCTGCTACCACTACTGTACCTATCCTGCCCCCTGCTACCACTACTGTACCTATCCTACCCCCTGCTACCAATACTGCACCTATCCTACCCCCTGGTACCACTACTGCACCTATCCTACCCCCTGGTACCACTACTGCACCTATCCTACCCCCTGCTACCACTACTGCACCTATCCTACCCCCTGCTACCACTACTGCACCTATCCTACCCCCTGCTACCACTACTGCACCTATCCTACCCCCTGCTACCACTACTGCACCTATCCTACCCCCTGCTACCACTACTGCACCTATCCTACCCCATGCTACCACTACTGCACCTATCCTACCCCCTGCTACCACTACTGCACCTATCCTACCCCCTGCTACCACTACTGCACCTATCTTACCCCCTGCTACCACTACTGCACCTATCCTACCCCCTGCTACCACTACTGCACCTGTCCTTCCCCTGCTACCACTACTGCACCTATCCTACCCCCTGCTACCACTACTGCACCTATCTTACCCCCTGCTACCACTACTGCACCTATCCTACCCCCTGCTACCACTACTGCACCTGTCCTTTCCCTGCTACCACTACTGCACCTATCCTGCCCCCTACCACTACTGCACCTATCCTACCCCCTGCTACCACTACTGCACCTATCTTACCCCCTACTACCACTACTGCACCTATCTTACCCCCTGCTACCACTACTGCACCTATCTTACCCCCTGCTACCACTACTGCACCTATCCTACCCCCTGCTACCACTACTGCACCTGTCCTTCCCCTGCTACCACTACTGCACCTATCCTGCCCCCTACCACTACTGCACCTATCCTACCCCCTGCTACCACTACTGCACCTATCTTACCCCCTACTACCAATACTGCACCTATCCTACCCCCTGGTACCACTACTGCACCTATCCTACCCCCTGGTACCACTACTGCACCTATCTTACCCCCTGCTACCACTACTGCACCTATCCTACCCCCTGCTACCACTACTGCACCTATCTTACCCCCTGCTACCACTACTGCACCTATCCTACCCCCTGCTACCACTACTGCACCTATCCTACCCCCTGCTACCACTACTGCACCTATCCTACCCCCTGCTACCACTACTGCACCTATCTTACCCCCTGCTACCACTACTGCACCTATCTTACCCCCTGCTACCACTACTGCACCTATCCTACCCCCTGGTACCACTACTGCACCTGTCCTTCCCCTGCTACCACTACTGCACCTATCCTACCCCCTGCTACCACTACTGCACCCATCCTGCCCCCTACCACTACTGCACCTATCCTACCCCCTGCTACCACTACTGCACCTATCTTACCCCCTGCTACCACTACTGCACCTATCTTACCCCCTGCTACCACTACTGCACCTATCCTACCCCCTACCACTACTGCACCTATCTTACCCCCTGCTACCACTACTGCACCTATCCTACCCCCTGCTACCACTACTGCCCCTATCCTACCCCCTACTACCACTACTGCACCTATCCTACCCCCTGCTACCACTACTGCACCTATCCTACCCCCTGCTACCACTACTGCACCTATCTTACCCCCTGCTACCACTACTGCACCTATCCTACCCCCTGGTACCACTACTGCACCTATCTTACCCCCTACTACCACTACTGCACCTATCTTACCCCCTGCTACCACTACTGCACCTATCCTACCCCCTGCTACCACTACTGCACCTATCTTACCCCCTACTACCACTACTGCACCTATCTTACCCCCTGCTACCACTACTGCACCTATCCTACCCCCTGCTACCACTACTGCACCTATCCTGCCCCCTGCTACCACTACTGCACCTATCCTACCCCCTGCCACTACTGCACCTATCCTGCCCCCTGCTACCACTACTGCACCTATCCTGCCCCCTGCTACCACTACTGCACCTATCCTACCCCCTGGTACCACTACTGCACCTGTCCTTCCCCTGCTACCACTACTGCACCCATGCTGCTACCACCACTACTGCACCTATCTTACCCCCTGCTACCACTACTGCACCTATCCTACCCCCTGCTACCATTTCACCTATCCTACCTCCTACCACTACTGCACCTATCCTACCCCCTACCACTACTGCACCTATTCTACCCCCTGCTACTACTACTGCACCTATCCTACCCCCTGCTACCACTACTGCACCTATCCTACCCCCTGCTACCACTACTGCACCTATCTTACCCCCTGCTACCAATACTGCACCTATCCTACCCCCTACCACTACTGCACCTATTCTACCCCCTGCTACTACTACTGCACCTATCCTACCCCCTGCTACCACTACTGCACCTATCCTACCCCCTGCTACCACTACTGCACCTATCTTACCCCCTGCTACCACTACTGCACCTATCCTGCCCCCTGCTACCACTACTGCACCTATCCTGCCCCCTGCTACCACTACTGCACCTTTCCTACCCCCTACCACTACTGCACCTATCCTACCCCCTACCACTACTGCACCTATCCTGCCCCCTGCTACCACTACTGCACCTATCCTACCCCCTGCTACCACTACTGCACCCATCCTACCCCCTTCTACCACTACTGCACCTATCCTACCCCCTGCTACCACTACTGCACCTATCCTACCCCATACTACCACTACTGCACCTATCCTACCCCCTGCTACCATTACTGCACCTATCTTACCCCCTACTACCACTACTGCACCTATCTTACCCCCTACCACTACTGCACCTATCTTACCCCTGCTACCACTACTGCACCTATCCTACCCCCTGCTACCACTTCACCTACCCTACCTCCTTCCACTACTGCACCTATCCTACCACCTTCCACCTCTACTGCACCCATTCTACCCCACATACCCACACAGTGCCCATTATAAACACCCCCATACCCACATAGTGCTCTGTATTCACACCCCCATAGTGACCATCATCTGCACACCCCTATACCACACAGTGCCTATTATACACCCCCACAGCTCTCAGAACACTCTATACCCACACAGTACTCATTATACACACTTACAATGCTCATAGCACCCTCTATACCCACACACCTGCACAGTGGCCATCATACGCACAACCCATACCCACACAGTGCTCATTATACACCCTAGTATATGGGTACTCAATACCCACAGTGCCCAGGATACATCCCACCATACACAGTGCCCAGCATACTCACCAACCCCATACTCAGTGCCCAGCATACTCACCAACCCCATACTCAAACAGTGCCCAGCATACTCACCAACCCCATACTCAGACTGTGCCCAGCATACTCACCAACCCCATACTCAGACTGTACCCAGCATACTCACCAACCCCATACTCAGACTGTGCCCAGCATACTCACCAACCCCATACTCAGACTGTGCCCAGCATACTCACCAACCCCATACTCAGACTGTGCCCAGCATACTCACCAACCCCATACTCAAACAGTGCCCAGCATACTCACCAACCCCATACTCAGACAGTGCCCAGCATACTCACCAACCCCATACTCAGACTGTGCCCAGCATACTCACCAACCCCATACTCAGACAGTGCCCAGCATACGCACACACCTCGTGTTATAGCGGTAGGGCTTCAAGAAGGACACGGAGAAGCTGATCTTAAAAGTTGACGGGGAGCAGGAAGCACCGAATCCTGGGTACTGATGCCTCCCTACCCCTAACACTGCCTACAGCACTACCTGCACCTAACCCCCTACTTGCCTCCCAATACTGCCATAACTGCTATCAACCATGTTGGGTGGTCTAATGCTATGTGGAGAGGCATAAGGGGAGCTCAAAAGCATACACTGCTATCGGACCCAGAAACTGTGACGTAAGACCCCAATTTTTTAAAGTGAGGGGTCCCCGGGACCCACAATTTTTCCTGCTCGGCGCGATCACTGTATGCAGCTCCAGGGCAGGAACATTTACCCAAATGGCGCCCTGGGGCTGGGGGAGGGGCTGCAGGTTAGGCCTTATCCCCCTGCTGACATCCCCACCGGGCACTGTGGACTGTTAAAAACTGGATTTTTATAGGAGAAAAACCCCCACCTGTGCCCTGTGTCCCGGTGATTAGTGGAGCGCCCGCCCCTAAAAGTGTCCACACCAGCGCGCGCAGCCCCCCTCCCACGGCCGCGCCGGATAGCGATTACAGCGGGCCGAAGAGACCCCTTACCTCCCCTTCTACCAGCGGCCACGCGATCCCGGAGGGCAGCGGTGAGTGTGTGTGACTAGAGAAGAACACCGGAGTCTCTGCTGTAGTTACCCGGCAACCAGGGCATGGGAGTATACAGCGCCGCTGGTGGAGTGATGGAGCTGCAGCAGGGGATGTCTGACTGACATTCAACACTGCTGCATCCCCTGAGGTCTTCAAAGTTCTTCTTTCTTCAAATAAACGCTTATAATCCGGACTGCTGGAGCAGCCCTACCTGTTAGCTGCCTGCACTGCAGGCACCAACTTACAAACTGAGCTCCTGTGCACGGAGGCGGGGGGGATATAGGAGGCGGCGCTGAGCATCTTGGGAAGAATGTCAAAGCTTTGAGCCTGTTGGTGCCTCGGATCAAGATCCTACTCTACACCCCAATGTTATTCCTTGTGGAGCCCAGTGTACCCCGCAGCAGAAAATAGAGGTATTATTTGTATCTTTGCTCTTGTGTGTCCTGTGTGATCTGTAGGACTTGGAGAAGCAACCAGGGTGCCAGTTTGGCACATACATAGACCTAGGACCGTCACATTTGGTGGCAATCAGTGGGTATTGCACAACTACACCTTCCCATTTACTGATATGGAAGATGGACACCTATTAACCAGCTGGCAGGAGGATCTATGAGGACTGTGTCCAAGAGGAGATAACCATGGATGGGGTATTATTGTCCTACTTCCTGACCACCAGTCGAGGGTGGCATCATGCCCCAGGCTGACCAGCATATTCAGCTGACAAGACAATTATGAATTATTGTTCCCACTTAGCAATTTGGAGAGTGAGGAGCTGAAATCTGAGAGCTGGTCTGTACCTTGTGGATTAGAAAGGACACGTGTATCAGAGGCTGATAACCCAAGCTGCTTCCCTATTGTCAGGCCGGGATTTAGCAAGTATGCAATAAAGTGACTGTGCATTTGAAATCTGGTGAGTGCTCCTTCACTCTTCTCTACATTTGGTCACCACTGTTTGGGGCTCCTTGGATGACACCCTGGTGGAAGCTTTTCATGGAGGATGTGAGCGCGGCTTTAAAACAGATATAAATAAATAAAGTTCAACGACACGGGACGTGCACATGCGTGTAGATGGTGACACTAAAACTACTGGATGATCATTGTGGATGTCTGAGGTATTGATACAATGCAAATTTGTTGAGATATTGTTTCTTTTTTAGATGGAACCATGGGTCGTGCACATGATGCAACTGGCAAAGGGGAGCCATTGGTTTTGGCCGAGACCATGGCCATAGCCTGGAGGAGGTGGCGGCATTTGTTTGTTGGTGATCCCTCGTAGACAGTGAGTAGTATCCATCTACAGTGGAAGAAGCATGGACACCAAGAATCTCAGCGGCAGAACAGTGGGCGAAATCGGGATAACAGGAATTTAAGGCGCCCAGCAACCACCAATCGTTCCAAACGCATCAGGAACTGCACCAACAAAACAATGCCGGACCCAGCCAAACAGTACCACAGTCCCAGATCTGGTGAATAGGAGTGCCACGTGAGATGTGGTGGCACGTCAGACTGGTGCTCTAAAAAACAATTCAAGCCTTTCAGCCACTGTTCCACCGCTGAGAGCATACCTAAAGTTTAACACTAATGTGATTGCTGTTTTTATGGTTATTATTTTGAGCAATAGAGTAGGACCTGCAGTATAGTGAGGTCCCTTGTCGGGGGCTGCAGGCTTAAATGCACTGAGCAATACATGAACTAAAACTCCACTGTTTATTATTGTTAGTTAATAGAGTGAGTGCAAGACACATTTATGTATGTAGTAAGGCTACTGGGAGACCTTAGATTGAGCAATATTGGATCTGACCATTACATTCCCTAAAGTCATAACCTCAGAACTGCACAGAGCAGGAACTATTATTCACAAGTAATTAGGAATGTGTTCATCATGAACAAGTCCACAATTACCGTCTGAAGGTTACACAATTATTTCAAGTCTACACAATTGATATTTGAGGATAAAGCCTTTAACAGAAAACACCCCTGAAGAAGTCACTATTGATGAAACGCATTGGGTGACACGCAATTTGGATTTAGAGTGAATTGGAGTGGTTAAGAACAAGCCCGCCCATGCAAGGGTGACAACAAGTGCAAAACGCTTGTCTTATGATTATACAGATATGTACTTGTGATAAGCTTTTAATCTGTTTTACTTGAAGTTCTAGATTCAAATTTCATTTCATTTCTGAATCTTATACGAATTGTATTTGGTGAGCTCAGGTCTACTGCATAGTAGGAAATATTTCATACCTGCATCATCTAACATAAATTAGGCACTCCACAAAAAACAATACTAATTATATTATATACATACATATATACACATTTATATATAATCACTAATAATAAACTTCTGCTTGTTACTTTTAATAACATTATAGTGTTGTGTGTAATAACTCTCTACATGTGATATTTGTCATGGATAGCCTTGTGTTAGAAACACCCAACTGAGAACAGGGCTGATGGCGGAGGAGGGTGTAGGATAAGAGATTGCTGTAGTGAGTGAGCAATGAGAATATGTGACTTCTGTATTAAGTGTTTATTACTCACCTGTGCTGATATCTGTAGGGATCTCCTCCTCCTTACACTGCTGATCACCCCTCACATACGTCTCTTCTTCTCCCACTACATCTTCTGCCTTCATATCAGTCATATACGTCTCTTCTTCTCCATCTATATCTTCTGCCTTTATATCAGTCACATACGTCTCTTCTTCTCCCTCTATATCTTCTGCCTTCATATCAGTCACATACGTCTCTTCTTCTCCCTCTATATCTTCTGCCTTTATATCAGTCACATACGTCTCTTCTTCTCCCTCTATATCTTCTGCCTTTATATCAGTCACATACGTCTCTTCTTCTCCCTCTGTATCTTCTGCCTTTATATCAGTCACATACGTCTCTTCTTCTCCCTCTATATCTTCTGCCTTCATATCAGTCACATACGTCTCTTCTTCTCCCTCTATATCTTCTGACTTTATATCAGACAGACGTTCTTCCTAAATAACCCAAAAAATAATACAATGGCATTTGCATAGTGTTAGATTAAACAGAGGTAAAACAGTATAATATCAGTGTATAAGACACACAGCTCCTCTACAGATCATATAGTGACAGTCACTTTGGTATATTGGGGATACCCTAAATCCCACCTACCTGATCCTCCTGTGGGATCCTGTGATTCTCCTCTGTACAGTCCTGGGAATACAGAGGACGGGGACATCTCTCTGGGGTATCTCTGTTACTGGGCCAATCTGTAGGAGACACACAGTGACTGAGTACAGTGTATATATGTGATTATCAGGTGATGTGTGTATATAGGGGCCCCCATCCCTGCTCTGCCCTGTACAATACATGACAGTCTCCTCTTACCCAGTGATGTGAGGGGCCGGTGATTCTCCATCATCACGTCCTTGTACAGACCGCTGTGTTCCTCTATATACTCCCCCTTCTGCATGGAGACATAGACAGTGACATCTTGACACCTTATAGGAACCTGACACAAACAGTGATACAGTCATCACCCAGACACATGGTGTTACTGTATAATGTCCCGTTCCCGGCAGTCTACTCTCCAGTCATCACTCAGACACTTTCCCCGGTGTTACTGTATAATGACCCATTCACGGCAGTCAACTCTCCAGTCATCACCCAAACACATCCCCCGGTGTTACTGTATAATGCCCCATTCCCAGCAGTCACCTCTCCAGTCATCACCCAGACACATCCCCCGGTGTTACTGTATAATGTCCCATTCCCAGCAGTCACCACCCAGACACGTCCCTCGTGTTACTGTATAATGTCCCATTCCCAGCAGTCAACTCTCCAGTCATCACCCAGACACATCCCCCGGTGTTACTGTATAATGTCCCATTCCCAGCAGTCACCTCTCCAGTAATCACCCAGACACATCCCCTGGTGTTACTGTATAATGCCCCATTCCCAATTCCCAGCAGTCACCTCTCCAGTCATCACCCAGACAAGTCCCCCGCTGTTACTGTATAATGCCCCATTCCCAGCAGTCTCCGAACAGTTAAAAAAAACAGCTGAACAAACATTGAGCACCATCAAGGAACGGTAACTTACTTAAACAACTTATTCCTACACCACTTAACCCAATATTATCTCACAAACGACCACAGCATGTTCATCAAACTACTATTTCTTATTTCAATTCATGGAATTCTCACTAAATTTAACACCTTCTCCACTCACCCTAAAACTCACCCCTCTGTTCACATTACAGCTTCTATTCTCCACTCTCCTCTTCTAACCACTCATGAGCTTTATACTTACTTCTCTGCAAGTACTTTGACAACCACAATTGGCCACCAGAATAAACACTCACAGACATCCACCAATATTTATCTCACTCTTCTGCTTTTATTAGCTGGTGCCATATCACCAAATACAGGCCCCAACCACCTGTCCCTCTCACACTCATCTATCTCAAAACAACATAGAAATCTATCTAACCTCATAAATATCACGTGTCTCCCATCCCCCTCCAAGTCACTAAAATGTGGCTTATGGAATGCACGCTCTGTTTCTAACAAATTACCATCCATCCATAACCTCTTCATATATCACAACTTTTATCTGCTGGCTATAACAGAAACCTGGCTCACACAATCAGACACGGCCTCCCCTGCAGCACTGTCACACGGTGGTTTCCACTTCACCCCCCCCCCCCCCCAGGCCTGGTAATAGTAAAGGTGGTGGGGTTGGAATATTACTGTCCCAATCTTTCACATACACTGTTCTACCTCAGGTTCCATCACTCGCATTCACATAATTTGAAGTTCACTCTATCAGGATTCCCCCTACCCCCCCCCCCCCCCCCTCTCTCTGCATGTTGCAGCTATCTATCGCCCTCCTGGGCAACCCAAACAACAATTTCTAGAAGAATTTTCTGCCTGGCTCCCATACATCTTATCCTCTGACATCTCCACCATCATTATGGGCAATTTCAATATAGCTCTTGACTGTCCACAATCTGTTCATGCCTCCAAACTCCTCTCTCTAACCTCCTCTCTTGGCCTCACCCAATGGTCTGACACCTCTACTCACCAGGAGGGCCACTGCCTTGATCTTGTGTTCACCAGGCTCTGCTCAGTTTCTGAATTCATTAACACTCCTTTCCCTTTCTCTGATCACATCCTGATCACCTTCACAATCTCTTCTATTACTCTAAATTCTATGGCACAAAAACCTAGCAAGCCTCCTCTAACCCGCAGAAATACTAACAATATACATTTTCAACAACTTTCCACTTCTCTGCAACAACTGCTCTCACCAATCCCTACATTTACCACACCTGACACTGCTGTATCACACCTGCACAGGACCCTAGAGAGGCTCCAGCTACCCATCACACTCTTGATGAAGTGGCTACATAGGCTTAGATGCCAACCATGGAACGCTAAATCAACAAGACACCTACAAAAACTGTCACGTAAAGTAGAATGTCAGTGGCGTAAATCTCAGAATCCTCAGATATAAGACCACCTACCACTCCTATCATCAGGCCCTGGACACTGCCAAACAAACATATTTCCAATCTCTCATCTCCTCATGCCACCAACTCCAAGCAACTTTTTAATACATTTAAATCACTTCTTTAACCTCCCTCACCTCCCCCACTAGCTACTATCAGTGCCTACAACAGCACAAACCAGTCCAGGTGGTTACTCCATATACCGGCCCTGTTTGAACATTACCGATCAATCCATCTCAAGCCCTGCATGGGAGTCGGGAAGCTAATCCCCCTCCAGCTTGAACAACTGACTGCAGCTTATATCATCCAGCACGGGACTCTCACCATACGGCCTTATACAGCGGTTCACATGCTGACATTACCAAGAGCGCCCATATCCCAGGGCCAATCAGCCCAATGATAAAGCTGTAGCGGCAGCACAAACAAGGTACGAGTCACCTCAAGTCCCATATAAGAGACGGGAATCCAAACTGCCCCCAGTCTGAAAAATTGACTATGGTTTATATATCCACCACGAGATCTTCACTATTTAGCAGCAATTCCATCCCCGCTGTGGACACGGTCCACACGCCGCTTCTATCAACAGTGTTAACATCTTGGGACCGTTACCCATACAATCCAGCTATAGTGGAAGAGGTGATGTAATCCTGGAGGAGAATATACATCAAGCGCATAACGGATTTTCCACCAATGGACTTGACGGTTCTCTTCTCCTCAGTTCCGCGCCGGCACCCACCTGGGCTTGGCATATAAACGTTTTTTTTTATCTTCCAGCAGTTGTTTTTAAGCCACAACGAATATTTTCTTTCCGGGGACGCCCGGTTGGATATATTGGTCATATTACCATTGAACAATTACATTAATATATGTATTTGGTTTCTAGCTGCTTTTTATAGGAGTCTGTAAGTACTGTTAATTAATTATACATGTGTTATGAAATTGCTACACAATTGTACAAGAATAGTTAATATTTAATAGCAATATATACAGATACAAAAGTATTTATTTATAATAAAGTAATTTTAATAACTATTGGGACTCCATGGCTGTTATTTTGTTGGGTACAGTGTTTTGATATATGAGCGCCCCTATTATATTTCTTTCATCTAGTTATTCCTAATAGGAGCAATACACAACTCCTATATATTGGTGAACGTATACCAAGCATTGTCCCCACCAATGAATTTTTTAAAATATTTTTTCTGATTTTATTTAATTGATGCAGGCGCTGCAAATAATAGTGGGGCAGATGTATTAACCTGGAGAAGGCATAAGGAAGTGATAAACCAGAGACAAATGCAAGGTGATAAAGGCACCAGCCAATCAGTTCCAATATGTAAATTAACAGTAGGATCTGATTGGCTGGTGCGTGTATCACCTTGCACATATCACTGGTTTATCACTTCCTTATGCCTTCCCCAGGTTAATACATCTGCCCCAGTGTTTTGTGTATCAGTGCACAAGAACTTGCCTCCTACTTCAAGGATAAGATTGAAAAAATCTGAGATGAAATGGTACGCTCTTCCTCAGCCAGTGACCTGCTCAATTCCCTACCTGAACCCTCTGGCACTTTGATCCCACAAGTGAAGATGAAGTATCAACACTCTTTTCATCCTCCTACTCCACTACCTCTCCTCTTGATCCTATACCCTCACAGGTCAGTAAAACTTTGTCTCCTGTGCTTATCCCAACCTTAACTAAAATCTGTAATCTCTCTCTCTCTACTGGTATCTTTCCTTCTCTGTATAAGCATGTAGTGATTACTCCCATTCTAAACAAACACAACTCTGACCCAAACACACTCTCTAACTACCGTCCCATTTCTCAGCTACCATATCCCTTCAAGCTACTTGAGAGACTTGCCTACACTCGCCTTACACACATTCTTAACTCCCACAACTTATTAGACCCACACAGTCAGGCTTTCATGCCCAACACTCCAGAGACTGCACTGACCAAAGTAGTGAATGATCTAGTCACTGCTAGATCTAAAGCCCACTACACACTACTCATTCTTCTAGATCTCTCTGCTGCTTATGACACTGTTGACCACTCTCTTCTCATACAAATACTACAATCCCTAGGTCTTCAGGACACAGCCCTCTCCTGGTTCTCATCCTACCTATCTAATCGCTCTGTCAGTGTTCACTTCTCTGATTCTATCTCTTCTTTTCTACCTCTACCAGTTGGAGTACCGCAAGTCTCAGTCTTGGGTCCTCTGTTGTTCTCAGTCTGTACCTCATCTCATCGCTGGGTGATCATATCATACAACCCATTAAGAAACTGGCAATCTGGTGGACCATTATGCAACAGGTAGCATCTATCCTTGTGTATCAATGCCTATTTCCCTATGGATTGTAAGCTTGCGAGCAGGACCTTCCTACCTCTATGTCTGTCTGTTTTGACCCTGTTTCGTTCTATTACTGCTGTTCTAATTGTAAAGCGCAACAGAATATGCTGCACTATATAAGAAACTGCTAATAAATACAACACAGGCCGCTCCCCCTGTATACTATGACAGCACAGGAAGCTACCCCTGTATATTTTGACAACACAGGCCGCAGCCCCTGTATACTATGACAGCACAGGAAGCTACCCCTGTATATTATGACAATACATGCCGCTCCCCCTGTATACTATGACAACACAGGATGCTACCCCTGTATATTATGAAAATACATGCCGCTCCCCCTGTATACTATGACAACACAGGATGCTACCCCTGTATATTATGACAACACAGGCCGCTGCCCCTGTATATTATGACAACACAGGCCGCTGCCCCTGTATATTATGACAACACAGGCCGCTGCCCCTGTATATTATGACAACACAGGCCACGCCTTCTGTATAGAAAGAAAATACATTCCGCCCACCCTATATAATAATAGTAACAAGACACCACAGGTCCCTCCACTTGTATATTATGACAACACAGGCCACTCCCCCTGTATACTATGACAGTACAGGATGCTACCCCTGTAATATGACAACACAGGCCACTCCTTCTGTATAGAAAGACAATACATGTCGCTCACCCTATATAATAAGATTTTACTTACCGATAAATCTATTTCTCGTAGTCCGTAGTGGATGCTGGGACTCCGTAAGGACCATGGGGAATAGCGGCTCCGCAGGAGACAGGGCACAATAATAAAAGCTTTAGGATCAGATGGTGTGCACTGGCTCCTCCCCCTATGACCCTCCTCCAAGCCTCAGTTAGGATACTGTGCCCGGACGAGCGTGCATAATAAGGAAGGATATTAAATCCCGGGTAAGACTCATACCAGCCACACCAATCACACCGTACAACCTGTGATCTGAACCCAGTTAACAGTATGATAACAACGAAGAAGCCTCTGAAAAGATGGCTCACAACAAGAATAACCCGATTTTTGTAACAATAACTATGTACAAGTATTGCAGACAATCCGCACTTGGGATGGGCGCCCAGCATCCACTACGGACTACGAGAAATAGATTTATCGGTAAGTAAAATCTTATTTTCTCTGACGCCCTAGTGGATGCTGGGACTCCGTAAGGACCATGGGGATTATACCAAAGCTCCCAAACGGGCGGGAGAGTGCGGATGACTCTGCAGCACCGAATGAGAGAACTCCAGGTCCTCCTCAGCCAGGGTATCAAATTTGTAGAATTTAGCAAACGTGTTTGCCCCTGACCAAGTAGCTGCTCGGCAAAGTTGTAAAGCCGAGACCCCTCGGGCAGTCGCCCAAGATGAGCCCACTTTCCTTGTGGAATGGGCTTTTACAGATTTTGGCTGTGGCAGGCCTGCCACAGAATGTGCAAGCTGAATTGTATTACAAATCCAGCGAGCAATCGTCTGCTTAGAAGCAGGAGCACCCATCTTGTTGGGTGCATACAGGCTAAACAGCGAGTCAGATTTTCTGACTCCAGCCCTCCTGGAAACATATATTTTCAGGGCCCTGACAACGTCAAGTAACTTGGAGTCCTCCAAGTCCCTAGTAGCCGCAGGTACCACAATAGGTTGGTTCATGTGAAAAGCAGAAACCACCTTAGGGAGAAATTGAGGACGAGTCCTCAATTCTGCCCTGTCAGAATGAAAAATTAAGTAAGGGCTTTTATATGATAAAGCCGCCAATTCTGACACACGCCTGGCTGAAGCCAGGGCTAACAGCATCGTCACCTTCCATGTGAGATATTTTAAGTCCACAGTGGTGAGTGGTTCAAACCAATGTGACTTTAGGAAACTCAAAACAGCATTGAGATCCCAAGGTGCCACTGGAGGCACAAAAGGAGGCTGTATATGCAGTACCCCTTTTACAAATGTCTGAACTTCAGGCACTGAAGCCAGTTCTTTCTGGAAGAAAATCGACAGGGCCGAAATTTGAACCTTAATGGACCCTAATTTTAGGCCCATAGACAGTCCTGTTTGCAGGAAATGGAGGAAACGACCCAGTTGGAATTCCTCTGTAGGGGCCTTCTTGGCCTCACACCACGCAACATATTTTCGCCAAATGCGGTGATAATGTTTTGCGGTTACATCCTTCCTGGCTTTGACCAGGGTAGGGATGACTTCATCTGGAATGCCTTTTTCCTTCAGGATCCGGCGTTCAACCGCCATGCCGTCAAACGCAGCCGCGGTAAGTCTTGGAACAGACAAGGCCCCTGCTGGAGCAGGTCCTTTCTTAGAGGTAGAGGCCACGGGTCTTCCGTGAGCATCTCTTGAAGTTCCGGGTACCAAGTCCTTCTTGGCCAATCCGGAACCACGAGTATCGTTCTTACTCCTCTCCTTCTTATGATTCTCAGTACTTTTGGTATGAGAGGCAGAGGAGGGAACACATACACCAACTGGTACACCCATGGTGTTACCAGAGCGTCCACCGCTATTGCCTGAGGGTCCCTTGACCTGGCGCAATATCTGTCTAGTTTTTTGTTCAGGCGGGACGCCATCATGTCCACCTTTGGTTTTTCCCAACGGTTTACAATCATGTGGAAGACTTCCCGATGAAGTCCCCACTCTCCCGGGTGGAGGTCGTGCCTGCTGAGGAAGTCTGCTTCCCAGTTTTCCACTCCCGGAATGAACACTGCTGACAGTGCTATCACATGATTTTCCGCCCAGCGAAGAATCCTTGCAGTTTCTGCCATTGCCCTCCTGCTTCTTGTGCCGCCCTGTCTGTTTACGTGGGCGACTGCCGTGATGTTGTCCCACTGGATCAATACCGGCTGACCTTGAAGCAGAGGTCTTGCTAAGCTTAGAGCATTGTAAATTGCCCTTAGCTCCAGTATATTTATGTGGAGAGAAGTCTCCAGACTTGATCACACTCCCTGGAAATTTTTTCCTTGTGTGACTGCTCCCCAGCCTCTCAGGCTGGCATCCGTGGTCACCAGGACCCAGTCCTGCATGCCGAATCTGCGGCCCTTTAATAGATGAGCACTCTGCAGCCAACGCAGAAGAAACACCCTTGTCCTTGGAGACAGGGTTATCCGCTGATGCATCTGAAGATGCGATCCGGACCATTTTTCCAGCAGATCCCACTGAAAGGTTCTTGCGTGAAATCTACCGAATGGAATCGCTTCGTAAGAAGCCACCATTTTTCCCAGGACCCTTGTGCAATGATGCACTGAAACTTTTCCTGGTTTTAGGAGGTTCCTGACTAGCTCGGATAACTCCCTGGCTTTCTTCTCCGGGAGAAACACCCTTTTCTGGACTGTGTCCAAAATCATCCCTAGGAACAGTAGACGTGTCGTCGGAAACAGCTGCGATTTTGGAATATTTAGAATCCACCCGTGCTGTCGTAGAACTACTTGAGATAGTGCTACTCCGACCTCCAACTGTTCTCTGGACCTTGCCCTTATCAGGAAATCGTCCATTTTCTTTTAAGAAGAATCATCATTTCGGCCATTACCTTGGTAAAGACCCGGGGTGCCGTGGACAATCCAAACGGCAGCGTCTGAACTGATAGTGACAGTTCTGTACCACGAACCTGAGGTACCCTTGGTGAGAAGGGCAAATTGGGACATGTAGGTAAGCATCCCTGATGTCCAGTGACACCATATAGTCCCCTTCTTCCTGGTTCGCTATCACTGCTCTGAGTGACTCCATCTTGATTTGAACCTTTGTATGTAAGTGTTCAAATATTTCAGATTTAGAATAGGTCTCACCGAGCCGTCTGGCTTCAGTACCACAATATAGTGTGGAATAATACCCCTTTCCTTGTTGTAGGAGGGGTACTTTGATTATCACCTGCTAGGAATACAGCATGTGAATTGTTTCCAATACTGCCTCCCTGTCGGAGGGAGACGTTGGTAAAGCAGACTTCAGGAACTTGTGAGGGGGAGACGTCTCGAATTTCCAATCTGTACACCTGGGATACTACGTGTAGGATCCAGGGGTCCACTTGCGAGTGAGCCCACTGCGTGCTGAAACTCTTGAGATGACCCCCCACCGCACCTGAGTCCGCTTGTACGGCCCCAGCGTCATGCTGCGGACTTGGCAGAAGCTGTGGAGGGCTTCTGTTCCTGGGAATGGGCTGCCTGCTGCAGTCTTCTTCCCTTTCCTCTACCCCTGGGCAGATATGACTGGCCTTTTGCCCGCTTGCCCTTAATGGGGACGAAAGGACTGAGGCTGAAAAGACTGTGTCTTTTTCTGCTGAGATGTGACTTGGGGTAACAAAGGTGGATTTTCCAGCTGTTGCCATGGCCACCAGGTCCGATGGACCGCCCCTTTTTACGCAATACTTCCATGTGCCGTCTGGAATCTGCATCACCTGACCACTGTCGTGTCCATAAACATCGTCTGGCAGATATGGACATCACACTTACTCTTGATGCCAGAATGCAAATATCCCTCTGCGCATCTCGCATATATAGAAATGCATCCTTTAAATGCTCTATAGTCAATAAAATACTGTCCCTGTCAAGGGTATCAATATTTTCAGTCAGGGACTCCGACCAAGCCCCCCCAGCGCTGCACATCCAGGCTGAGGCGATTGCTGGTCGCAGTATAACACCAGTATGTGTATATATACGTTTAAGGATATTTTCCAGCCTCCTATCAGCTGGCTCCTTGAGGGCGGCCGTATCTGGAGACGGTAACGCCACTTGTTTTGATGAGCGTGTGAGCGCCTTATCCACCCTAAGGGGTGTTTCCCAACTCGCCCTAACTTCTGGCGGGAAAGGGTATACCGCCAATAATTTTCTATCGGAGGAAACCCACGTATCATCACACACTTAATTTAATTTATCTGATTCAGGAAAAACTACAGGTAGTTTCTTCTAGAGATGAGCGGGTTCGGTTTCTCTGAATCCGAACCCGCCCGAACTTCATGGTTTTTTCCACGGGTCCGAGCAGGCTCGGATCCTCCCGCCTTGCTCGGTTAACCCGAGCGCGCCCGAACGTCATCATGACGCTGTCGGATTCTCGCGAGACTCGGATTCTATATAAGGAGCCGCGCGTCGCCGCCATTTTCACACGTGCATTGAGATTGATAGGGAGAGGATGTGGCTGGCGTCCTCTCCATTTAGATTATAAGAGACTGAGAGAGATTTACTGGAGCTGACTAGGAGGAGTACTGTTACTGTAGAAGTGTAGAGACTGAGTGGAGAGAGTTTACTAGTGAGGACAGTGCAGTTTATAATCCGTTCTCTGCCTGAAAAAAGCGATACACACAGTGACTCAGTCACATACCATATCTGTGTGCACTGCTCAGGCTCAGGCCAGTGTGCTGCATCATCTATTATCTATATATAATATTATATATAATATATCTGTCTGACTGCTCAGCTCACACAGCTTATAATTGTGGGGGAGACTGGGGAGCACTACTGCAGTGCCAGTTATAGGTTATAGCAGGAGCCAGGAGTACAACTACATAATATATTATATAGTGAGTGACCAGCAGACAGTGCAGTTTATTTAATATATCCGTTCTCTGCCTGAAAAAAGCGATACACACAGTGACTCAGTCAGTCACATACCATATCTGTGTGCTGTGCAGTGCACTGCTCAGGCTCAGGCCAGTGTGCTGCATCATCTATATATTATATATATATATCTGTCTGACTGCTCAGCTCACACAGCTTATAATTGTGGGGGAGACTGGGGAGCACTGCAGTGCCAGTTATAGGTTATAGCAGGAGCCAGGAGTACATAATATTATATTAAAATTAAACAGTGCACACTTTTGCTGCAGGAGTGCCACTGCCAGTGTGACTGACCAGTGACCCGACCACACTGACCACCAGTATAGTTAGTAGTATACTTATATTGTGATTGCCTGAAAAAGTTAAACACTCGTCGTGTGACTTCACTTGTGTGTTGTTGTTTTTTTTATTCTATAAAAATAAAACTCATTCTGCTGACAGACAGTGTCCAGCAGGTCCGTCATTATATAATACATAATATATACCTGTCCGGCTGCAGTAGTGATATATATATATTTTTTATATAATTTATCATCCAGTCGCAGCAGACACAGTACGGTAGTTCACGGCTGTGGCTACCTCTGTGTCTGCACTCGGCAGGCAGTCCGTCCATAATTGTATACCACCTAACCGTGGTTTTTTTTCATTCTTCTTTATACATACATAGTTACATAGACATCTTCTCTTTATCAACCAGTCTATATTAGCTGCAGACACAGTACAGTACGGTAGTTCACGGCTGTGGCTACCTCTGTGTCTGCACTCGGCAGGCAGTCCGTCCATAATTGTATACCACCTAACCGTGGGTTTTTTTCAGTCTTCTTTATACATACATAGTTACATAGACATCTTCTCTTTATCAACCAGTCTATATTAGCTGCAGACACAGTACAGTACGGTAGTTCACGGCTGTGGCTACCTCTGTGTCTGCACTCGGCAGGCAGTCCGTCCATAAGTGTATACCACCTAACCGTGGTTTTTTTTCATTCTTCTTTATACATACATAGTTACATAGACATCTTCTCTTTATCAACCAGTCTATATTAGCTGCAGACACAGTACAGTACGGTAGTTCACGGCTGTGGCTACCTCTGTGTCTGCACTCGGCAGGCAGTCCGTCCATAATTGTATACCACCTAACCGTGTTTTTTTTTCAGTCTTCTTTATACATACATAGTTACATAGACATCTTCTCTTTATCAACCAGTCTATATTAGCTGCAGACACAGTACAGTACGGTAGTTCACGGCTGTGGCTACCTCTGTGTCTGCTCTCGGCAGGCAGTCCGTCCATAATTGTATACCACCTAACCGTGGTTTTTTTTCAGTCTTCTTTATACATACATAGTTACATAGACATCTTCTCTTTATCAACCAGTAGTGTTCCCTCTAGGCTGTTTTAGCAGGGCGCCGCGCCCTGCCCGTTTTTTAACAGGCAAAACCCGCCCTGCCCTTTTGCGGCGCCCTGCTATAACAGCCGCCCGCTCCCTGCCCTCCCGGCGTGTATAGATGCCGTGCGCATGCGCGCGGCATCCATTTACGCATTGGGAGAGGGCTGGGGGAAGCCCAGCACCGACGGAGGTGCTGGGCACGCCCCCAACAGTGACGTCGCCGGCCACAGACGCTCTCTATAGTAGCGTCTGTGGGCCGCACCGCCCCCCAAAATGACGGAGGCGTGACCACGCCCCCTAATTTGCGTGGCCACGCCCCCATTTCGGGCGCGCGCGCTGAGCCCGGCGCCCTGCCCCAGTTCACTCCTAGAGTGAACACTAAACCAGTCTATATTAGCTGCAGACACAGTACAGTACGGTAGTTCACGGCTGTGGCTACCTCTGTGTCTGCACTCGGCAGGCAGTCCGTCCATAATTGTATACCACCTAACCGTGGTTTTTTTTCAGTCTTCTTTATACATACATAGTTACATAGACATCTTCTCTTTATCAACCAGTCTATATTAGCTGCAGACACAGTACAGTACGGTAGTTCACCGCTGTGGCTACCTCTGTGTCTGCACTCGGCAGGCAGTCCATAATTGTATACTAGTATCCATCTCCATTGTTTACCTGAGGTCCCTTTTAGTTGTGCCTATTAAAATATGGAGAACAAAAATGTTGAGGTTCCAAAATTAGGGAAAGATCAAGATCCACTTCCACCTCGTGCTGAAGCTGCTGCCACTAGTCATGGCCGAGACGATGAAATGCCAGCAACGTCGTCTGCCAAGGCCGATGCCCAATGTCATAGTACAGAGCATATCAAATCCAAAACACCAAATATCATTAAAAAAAGGACTCCAAAACCTAAAATAAAATTGTCGGAGGAGAAGCGTAAACTTGCCAATATGCCATTTACGACACGGAGTGGCAAGGAACGGCTGAGGCCCTGGCCTATGTTCATGGCTAGTGGTTCAGCTTCACATGAGGATGGAAGCACTCAGCCTCTCGCTAGAAAAATGAAAAGACTCAAGCTGGCAAAAGCAGCACAGCAAAGAACTGTGCATTCTTCGAAATCCCAAATCCACAAGGAGAGTCCAATTGTGTCGGTTGCGATGCCTGACCTTCCCAACACTGGACGTGAAGAGCATGCGCCTTCCACCATTTGCACACCCCCTGCAAGTGCTGGAAGGAGCACCCGCAGTCCAGTTCCTGATAGTCAGATTGAAGATGTCAGTGTTGAAGTACACCAGGATGAGGAGGATATGGGTGTTGCTGGCGCTGGGGAGGAAATTGACCAGGAGGATTCTGATGGTGAGGTGGTTTGTTTAAGTCAGGCACCCGGGGAGACACCTGTTGTCCATGGGAGGAATATGGCCGTTGACATGCCAGGTGAAAATACCAAAAAAATCAGCTCTTCGGTGTGGAGGTATTTCAACAGAAATGCGGACAACAGGTGTCAAGCCGTGTGTTCCCTTTGTCAAGCTGTAATAAGTAGGGGTAAGGACGTTAACCACCTCGGAACATCCTCCCTTATACGTCACCTGCAGCGCATTCATAATAAGTCAGTGACAAGTTCAAAAACTTGGGCCGACAGCGGAAGCAGTCCACTGACCAGTAAATCCCTTCCTCTTGTAACCAAGCTCACGCAAACCACCCCACCAACTCCCTCAGTGTCAATTTCCTCCTTCCCCAGGAATGCCAATAGTCCTGCAGGCCATGTCACTGGCAATTCTGACGATTCCTCTCCTGCCTGGGATTCCTCCGATGCATCCTTGCGTGTAACGCCTACTGCTGCTGGCGCTGCTGTTGTTGCTGCTGGGAGTCGATGGTCATCCCAGAGGGGAAGTCGTAAGACCACTTTTACTACTTCCACCAAGCAATTGACTGTCCAACAGTCCTTTGCGAGGAAGATTAAATATCACAGCAGTCATCCTACTGCAAAGCGGATAACTGAGGCCTTGGCATCCTGGGTGGTGAGAACCGTGGTTCCGGTATCCATCATTACTGCAGAGCCAACTAGAGACTTGTTGGAGGTACTGTGTCCCCGGTACCAAATACCATCTAGGTTCCATTTCTCTAGGCAGGCGATACCGAAAATTTACACAGACCTCAGAAAAAGAGTCACCAGTGTCCTAAAAAATGCAGCTGTACCCAATGTCCACTTAACCACGGACATGTGGACAAGTGGAGCAGGGCAGGGTCAGGACTATATGACTGTGACAGCCCACTGGGTAGATGTATGGACTCCCGCCGCAAGAACAGCAGCGGCGGCACCAGTAGCAGCATCTCGCAAACGCCAACTCTTTCCTAGGCAGGCTACGCTTTGTATCACCGGTTTCCAGAATACGCACACAGCTGAAAACCTCTTACGGCAACTGAGGAAGATCATCGCGGAATGGCTTACCCCAATTGGACTCTCCTGTGGATTTGTGGCATCGGACAACGCCAGCAATATTGTGTGTGCATTAAATATGGGCAAATTCCAGCACGTCCCATGTTTTGCACATACCTTGAATTTGGTGGTGCAGAATTATTTAAAAAACGACAGGGGCGTGCAAGAGATGCTGTCGGTGGCCAGAAGAATTGCGGGACACTTTCGGCGTACAGGCACCACGTACAGAAGACTGGAGCACCACCAAAAACTACTGAACCTGCCCTGCCATCATCTGAAGCAAGAAGTGGTAACGAGGTGGAATTCAACCCTCTATATGCTTCAGAGGTTGGAGGAGCAGCAAAAGGCCATTCAAGCCTATACAACTCAGCACGATATAGGAGGTGGAATGCACCTGTCTCAAGCGCAGTGGAGAATGATTTCAACGTTGTGCAAGGTTCTGATGCCCTTTGAACTTGCCACACGTGAAGTCAGTTCAGACACTGCCAGCCTGAGTCAGGTCATTCCCCTCATCAGGCTTTTGCAGAAGAAGCTGGAGACATTGAAGGAGGAGCTAACACGGAGCGATTCCGCTAGGCATGTGGGACTTGTGGATGGAGCCCTTAATTCGCTTAACAAAGATTCACGGGTGGTCAATCTGTTGAAATCAGAGCACTACATTTTGGCCACCGTGCTCGATCCTAGATTTAAAGCCTACCTTGGATCTCTCTTTCCGGTAGACACAAGTCTGCTGGGCTTGAAAGACCTGCTGGTGAGAAAATTGTCAAGTCAAGCGGAACGCGACCTGTCAACATCTCCTCCTTCACATTCTCCCGCAACTGGGGGTGCGAGGAAAAGGCTCAGAATTCCGAGCCCACCCGCTGGCGGTGATGCAGGGCAGTCTGGAGCGACTGCTGATGCTGACATCTGGTCCGGACTGAAGGACCTGACAACCATTACGGACATGTCGTCTACTGTCACTGCATATGATTCTCTCACCATTGATAGAATGGTGGAGGATTATATGAGTGACCGCATCCAAGTAGGCACGTCACACAGTCCGTACTTATACTGGCAGGAAAAAGAGGCAATTTGGAGGCCCTTGCACAAACTGGCTTTATTCTACCTAAGTTGCCCTCCCACAAGTGTGTACTCCGAAAGAGTGTTTAGTGCCGCCGCTCACCTTGTCAGCAATCGGCGTACGAGGTTACATCCAGAAAATGTGGAGAAGATGATGTTCATTAAAATGAATTATAATCAATTCCTCCGCGGAGACATTGACCAGCAGCAATTGCCTCCACAAAGTACACAGGGAGCTGACATGGTGGATTCCAGTGGGGACGAATTGATAATCTGTGAGGAGGGGGATGTACACGGTGATATATCGGAGGATGATGATGAGGTGGACATCTTGCCTCTGTAGAGCCAGTTTGTGCAAGGAGAGATTAATTGCTTCTTTTTTGGTGGGGGTCCAAACCAACCCGTCATTTCAGTCACAGTCGTGTGGCAGACCCTGTCACTGAAATGATGGGTTGGTTAAAGTGTGCATGTCCTGTTTATACAACATAAGGGTGGGTGGGAGGGCCCAAGGACAATTCCATCTTGCACCTCTTTTTTCTTTTCTTTTTCTTTGCGTCATGTGCTGTTTGGGGAGGGTTTTTTGGAAGGGACATCCTGCGTGACACTGCAGTGCCACTCCTAGATGGGCCCGGTGTTTGTGTCGGCCACTAGGGTCGCTAATCTTACTCACACAGCTACCTCATTGCGCCTCTTTTTTTCTTTGCGTCATGTGCTGTTTGGGGAGGGTTTTTTGGAAGGGACATCCTGCGTGACACTGCAGTGCCACTCCTAGATGGGCCCGGTGTTTGTGTCGGCCACTAGGGTCGCTAATCTTACTCACACAGCTACCTCATTGCGCCTCTTTTTTTCTTTGCGTCATGTGCTGTTTGGGGAGGGTTTTTTGGAAGGGCCATCCTGCGTGACACTGCAGTGCCACTCCTAGATGGGCCCGGTGTTTGTGTCGGCCACTAGGGTCGCTAATCTTACTCACACAGCTACCTCATTGCGCCTCTTTTTTTCTTTGCGTCATGTGCTGTTTGGGGAGGGTTTTTTGGAAGGGCCATCCTGCGTGACACTGCAGTGCCACTCCTAGATGGGCCCGGTGTTTGTGTCGGCCACTAGGGTCGCTAATCTTACTCACACAGCTACCTCATTGCGCCTCTTTTTTTCTTTGCGTCATGTGCTGTTTGGGGAGGGTTTTTTGGAAGGGACATCCTGCGTGACACTGCAGTGCCACTCCTAGATGGGCCCGGTGTTTGTGTCGGCCACTAGGGTCGCTAATCTTACTCACACAGCTACCTCATTGCGCCTCTTTTTTTCTTTGCGTCATGTGCTGTTTGGGGAGGGTTTTTTGGAAGGGCCATCCTGCGTGACACTGCAGTGCCACTCCTAGATGGGCCCGGTGTTTGTGTCGGCCACTAGGGTCGCTAATCTTACTCACACAGCTACCTCATTGCGCCTCTTTTTTTCTTTGCGTCATGTGCTGTTTGGGGAGGGTTTTTTGGAAGGGACATCCTGCGTGACACTGCAGTGCCACTCCTAGATGGGCCCGGTGTTTGTGTCGGCCACTAGGGTCGCTAATCTTACTCACACAGCTACCTCATTGCGCCTCTTTTTTTCTTTGCGTCATGTGCTGTTTGGGGAGGGTTTTTTGGAAGGGACATCCTGCGTGACACTGCAGTGCCACTCCTAGATGGGCCCGGTGTTTGTGTCGGCCACTAGGGTCGCTAATCTTACTCACACAGCTACCTCATTGCGCCTCTTTTTTTCTTTGCGTCATGTGCTGTTTGGGGAGGGTTTTTTGGAAGGGCCATCCTGCGTGACACTGCAGTGCCACTCCTAGATGGGCCCGGTGTTTGTGTCGGCCACTAGGGTCGCTAATCTTACTCACACAGCTACCTCATTGCGCCTCTTTTTTTCTTTGCGTCATGTGCTGTTTGGGGAGGGTTTTTTGGAAGGGCCATCCTGCGTGACACTGCAGTGCCACTCCTAGATGGGCCCGGTGTTTGTGTCGGCCACTAGGGTCGCTAATCTTACTCACACAGCTACCTCATTGCGCCTCTTTTTTTCTTTGCGTCATGTGCTGTTTGGGGAGGGTTTTTTGGAAGGGACATCCTGCGTGACACTGCAGTGCCACTCCTAGATGGGCCCGGTGTTTGTGTCGGCCACTAGGGTCGCTTATCTTACTCACACAGCGACCTCGGTGCAAATTTTAGGACTAAAAATAATATTGTGAGGTGTGAGGTATTCAGAATAGACTGAAAATGAGTGTAAATTATGGTTTTTGAGGTTAATAATACTTTGGGATCAAAATGACCCCCAAATTCTATGATTTAAGCTGTTTTTTAGGGTTTTTTGAAAAAAACACCCGAATCCAAAACACACCCGAATCCGACAAAAAAAATTTGGTGAGGTTTTGCCAAAACGCGGTCGAACCCAAAACACGGCCGCGGAACCGAACCCAAAACCAAAACACAAAACCCGAAAAATTTCAGGCGCTCATCTCTAGTTTCTTCACACCCCACATAATACCCTTATTTGTGGTACTTGTAGTATCAGAAATATACAAGGTGGGAAGCTGCTCAATCAGATTGTAATGTCACTCAGGTGCTAAAAGGGGAGGGGTAATTCTGTGTAGGAAAAAAACTGTGTTCCCTAATGCACACCGAGTGAATAATATTACTATATAATAATAGTCAGATAATACGGAGATCTTAGTTGCGTATATCTGCAGATATAGGGGTAAGCCCCCAGGCCGATCGACAAGGCTTCTCCGTCACTGGGGGTCCCTAATACTAGGTATGGGCCTGGGGTGGGTGTGGGGTGCAGTGGCCCCTGTGTCGGTATGGGTGGGCTGTTGCAGGTCGGCACACCCTAACACTTTATTAACACTTATTATTTTTCCTATCACTTTGTATATATTTTTTAATCACACCACTTACATAGCACTTCTGTGCTTCTTATTAACCCCTATTAATTTTCACCTGTGTGCTGACCTGGGGTGGCCGACCTGTGCCGACATTGTGGGGTCCTGCACCCCAGGCCCATACCTAGTATTAGGGACCCCCAGTGACGGAGAAGCCTTGTCGATCGGCCTGGGGGCTTAACCCTATATCTGCAGATATACGCAACTAAGATCTCCGTATTATCTGACTATTATTATATAGTAATATTATTCACTCGGTGTGCATTAGGGAACACAGTTTTTTTCCTACACAGTATCAGAAATATGTAACACCTCCTTCATTGCCCTTAACATGTAACGTGTGGCCCCAAAGGAAAATACGTTTGTTTCTTCACCGTCAACACTGGAGTCAGTGTCCGTGTCGACCGACTGAGGTAAATGGGCGTTTTAAAGCCCCTGACGGTGTCTGAGACGCCTGGACAGGTACTAATTTGTTTGCCGGCCGTCTCATGTCGTCAACCGACCTTGCAGCGTGTTGACATTATCACGTAATTCCTAAATAAGCCATCCATTCCGGTGTCGACTCCCTACAGAGTGACATCACCAATACAGGCAATTGCTCCACCTCCTCACCAACATCGTCGTCATACATGTCGACACACACGTACCGACACACAGCACACACACAGGGAATGCTCTGATAGAGGACAGGACCCCACTAGCCCTTTGGGGAGACAGAGGGAGAGTTTGCCAGCACACACCAAAACGCTATAATTATACAGGGACAGCCCCTTATATAAGTGTTTTCCCTTATAGCATTTTCACATATATAATTATACCGCCAAAAAAGTGCCCCCCCCCCCTCTCTGTTTTAACCCTGTTTCTGTAGTGCAGTGCAGGGGAGAGCCTGGGAGCCTTCCCACCAGCATTTCTGTGAGGGAAAATGGCGCTGTGTGCTGAGGAGAATAGGCCCCGCCCCCTTTTCGGCGGGCTTCTTCTCCTGTTTTTCTGACATCCTGGCAGGGGTTAAATACATCCATATAGCCCCAGAGGCTATATGTGATGTATTTTAGCCAGTAAAGGTACTTTCATTGCTGCCCAGGGCGCCCCCCCCCCCAGCGCCCTGCACCCTCAGTGACCGCTGGTGTGAAGTGTGCTGACAACAATGGCGCACAGCTGCAGTGCTGTGCGCTACCTCATGAAGACTGAAAAGTCTTCTGCCGCCGGTTTCTGGACCTCTTCACTCTTCGGCATCTGCAAGGGGGTCGGCGGCGCGGCTCTGGGACCGGACTCCATGGCTGGGCCTGTGTTCGATCCCTCTGGAGCTAATGGTGTCCAGTAGCCTAAGAAGCAAATCCATCCTGCACGCAGGTGAGTTCACTTCTTCTCCCCTAAGTCCCTCGTAGCAGTGAGCCTGTTGCCAGCAGGACTCACTGAAAATAAAAAACCTAACAAAACTTTTACTCTAAGCAGCTCTTTAGGAGAGCCACCTAGATTGCACCCTTCTCGGCCGGGCACAAAAATCTAACTGAGGCTTGGAGGAGGGTCATAGGGGGAGGAGCCAGTGCACACCACCTGATCCTAAAGCTTTTATTATTGTGCCCTGTCTCCTGCGGAGCCGCTATTCCCCATGGTCCTTACGGAGTCCCAGCATCCACTAGGACGTCAGAGAAAATAAAGTAACAAGACACCACAGGCCACTTACCCTGTATAAAAGGACAACACAGGCTGCTCCCCCTGTATAGTAGGATGTCATAATCCACTACCCCTGTATAGGAGGATGCCCCAGGTCGCTCCCCCTGTACAGTAGGACAACACATGCCACTCCCCTGTATTTTAATACAGCTCCCCTGAATATTAAGACAACATATGCCGCTCCACCTGTATAGTACAATGCCACAGGACACAACACCTGTAATGTCCCGTTTATAGAATTACAGTAACGGCGGGGTCTGCGCCACCTGAATTACGGTAAAGGCGGGATGTGCGCCATCTGTATTACGGAAACGGCGAGGTCTGCGCCATCTGTATTACGGTAACGGCGGGATCTGCGCCACCTGTATTACGGTAACGGCGGGGTCTGCGCCACCTGTATTACGGTAATGGCGGGGTCTGTGCCACCTGTATTACGGTAACGGCGGGGTCTGCACCTCCTGTATTACGGTAACGGCGGGGTCTGCACCACCTGTATTACGGTAACGGTGGGGTCTGCACCACCTGTATTACAGTAATAGGACACTAGACATTGCGACCTATGAGAGGGAGAGAGGGCGGGACTGGAGGTAACTGACTGGAAGCTGCGATTTATGAGCAGGTGAGTGGGCGTGGCCACGGCCAATGGACAGGAGAGTGATAGGATACGGTGGCCAATGGGCGGGAGAGTGGGCGGGCAGGGAGAGGTTGTTGTGTGACGAGACGCTGCATCCAATGGGCAATGAGTGGGCGGGGCTGGAGGTAAATGAGTGACGCAGTATTGCGGCCTATGAGAGGGAGTAAGGGCGGGGCTGAGTGTGATAGTGACTGGAAGCTGCGGCCTATAAGCAGTGAGTGGGCGGGGCTGCTCCTGGTTGATGAGTTACCGTGGTAGTCACTACCCATAATCCTATGCGTTATGCTGATCCCACGGAAATTCCGCCCCGCCCACTTCCGGTACACAGGGTGTGAGCTGCTGCCTTATCCTCCAGGTAATGTCCCCTCATCCCACCTGTCTCCTGCCCCCACCTCTCCTAATACCCCCTCTCCTGCCCCATCCTCTCCTAATACCCCCTCTCCTGCCCCAACCTATCCTAATACCCCCACTCCTGCCCCATCCTCTCCTAATACCCCCTCTCCTGCCCCATCCTCTCCTAATACCCCCCTCTCCTGCCCCCAACATCTCCTAATACCCCCTCTCCTGCCCCCAACCTCTCCTAATACCCCCTCTCCTGCCCCCACCTCTCCTAATACCCCATCTCCTGCCCCCACCTCTCCTAATACCCCCTCTCCTGCCCCCACCTCTCCTAATACCCTCTCCTGCCCCCATCCTCTCCTAATACCCCCTCTCCTGCCCCCATCCTCTCCTAATACCCCCTCTCCTGCCCCCATCCTCTCCTAATACCCCCTCTCCTGCCCCACCCACCTCTCCTAATGCCCCCTCTCCTGCCCCCATCCTCTCCTAATACCCCCCTCTCCTGCCCCCAACCTCTCCTAATACCCTGCCTTCAACCTCTCCTAATACCCCCTCTCCTGCCCCCAATCGCCCCTCTCCTGCCTCCAACCTCTCCTAATACCCCCTCCCCTGCCCCAACCTCTCCTAATACCCCCTCTCCTGCCCCAAGTCCTCCTAATACCCCCTCTCCTGCCCCATCCTCTCCTAATACCCTCTCCTGCCCCCACCTCTCCTAATACCCCCTCTCCTTCCCCCATCCTCTCCTAATACCCCCTCTCCTTCCCCCATCCTCTCCTAATACCCCCTCTCCTTCCCCCATCCTCTCCTAATACCCCCTCTCCTTCCCCCATCCTCTCCTAATACCCCCTCTCCTTCCCCCATCCTCTCCTAATACCCCCTCTCCTGCCCCCATCCTCTCCTAATACCCCCTCTCCTGCCCCCATCCTCTCCTAATACCCCCCTATCCTGCCCCCAACCTCTCCTAATACCCTGCCTTCAACCTCTCCTAATACCCCCTCTCCTGCCCCCAATCGCCCCTCTCCTGACCCCAACCTCTCCTAATACCCCCCTCTCCTGACCCAACCTCTCCTAATACCCCCCTCTCCTGCCCCCACCTCTCCTAATACCCCCTCTCCTGCCCCCAATCGCCCCTCTCCTGCCTCCAACCTCTCCTAATACCCCCTCTCCTGCCCCAAGTCCTCCTAATACCCCCTCTCCTGCCCCAAGTCCTCCTAATACCCCCTCTCCTGCCCCAAGTCCTCCTAATACCCCCTCTCCTGCCCCAAGTCCTCCTAATACCCCCTCTCCTGCCCCAAGTCCTCCTAATACCCCCTCTCCTGCCCCCAACCTCTCCTAATACCCCCTCTCCTGCCCCCAACCTCTCCTAATACCCCCTCTCCTGCCCCCAACCTCTCCTAATACCCCCTCTCCTGCCCCCATCCTCTCCTAATACCCCCTCTCCTGCCCCCATCCTCTCCTAATACCCCCTCTCCTGCCCCCACCTCTCCTAATACCCCCTCTCCTGCCCCCACCTCTCCTAATACCCCCTCTCCTGCCCCCATTCTCTCCTAATACCCCCTCTACTGCCCCAAATCCTCCTAATACCCCCTCTCCTAATACCCCCTCTCCTGCCCCCAACCTCTCCTAATACCCCCTCTCCTGCCCCCAACCTCTCCTAATACCCCCTCTCCTGCCCCCAACCTCTCCTAATACCCCCTCTCCTGCCTCCAACCTCTCCTAATACCCCCTCTCCTGCCCCCATCCTCTCCTAATACCCCCTCTCCTGCCCCCATCCTCTCCTAATACCCTCTCTCCTGCCCCCATCCTCTCCTAATACCCTCTCTCCTGCCACTGACATTCTCCTAATACCCCCTCACCTGCATTCCCTACAATCTCCTAATGCCCCCTCACCTGCTGCCCCTGGCATTGTCCTAATGCCCTCTCACCTGCTGCCCCTGACATTGTCCTAATGCCCTCTCACCTGCTGCCCCTAACATTGTCCTAATGCCCTCTCACCTGCTGCCCCTGACATTGTCCTAATGCCCTCTCACCTGCTGCCTCTGACATTATCCTAATACCCCCTCACTTGCTGCCCCTGACATTATCCTAATGCCCCCACACCTGCTGCCCCTGACATTCTCCTAATGGCCCCTCACCTGCTTCCCCTGCGTTATCCTAATGCCCCCTCACCTGCTGCTCCTGACATTCTCCTAATGCCCCTCACCTGCTGCCCCTGACATTCTCCTAATGCCCCCTCACCTGCTGCCCCTGACATTCTCCTAATGCCCCCTCACCTGCTGCCCCTGACATTCTCCTAATGCCCCCTCACCTGCTGCCCCTGACATTCTCCTAATGCCCCCTCACCTGCTGCCCCTGACATTCTCCTAATGCCCCCTCACCTGCTGCCCCTGACATTCTCCTAATGCCCCCTCACCTGCTGCCCCTGACATTCTCCTAATGCCCCCTCACCTGCTGCCCCTGACATTCTCCTAATGCCCCCTCACCTGCTGCCCCTGACATTCTCCTAATGCCCCCTCACCTGCTGCCCCTGACATTCTCCTAATGCCCCCTCACCTGCTGCCCCTGACATTCTCCTAATGCCCCCTCACCTGCTGCCCCTGACATTCTCCTAATGCCCCCTCACCTGCTGCCCCTGACATTCTCCTAATGCCCCTTTACTTGATGCCCCTGACATTCTCCTAATGCCCCCTTACTTGATGCCCCTGACAGTCTCCTAATGCCCCCTCACCTGCTGCCCCTGACAGTCTCCTAATGCCCCCTCACCTGCCGCCCCTGACAGTCTCCTAATGCCCCCTCACCTGCCGCCCCTGACATTCTCCTAATGCCCCCTCACCTGCCGCCCCTGACATTCTCCTAATGCCCCCTCACCTGCCGCCCCTGACATTCTCCTAATGCCCCCTCACCTGCCGCCCCTGACATTCTCCTAATGCCCCCTCACCTGCCGCCCCTGACATTCTCCTAATGCCCCCTCACCTGCCGCCCCTGACATTCTCCTAATGCCCCCTCACCTGCCGCCCCTGACATTCTCCTAATGCCCCCTCACCTGCCGCCCCTGACATTCTCCTAATGCCCCCTCACCTGCCGCCCCTGACATTCTCCTAATGCCCCCTCACCTGCCGCCCCTGACATTCTCCTAATGCCCCCTCACCTGCCGCCCCTGACATTCTCCTAATGCCCCCTCACCTGCCGCCCCTGACATTCTCCTAATGCCCCCTCACCTGCCGCCCCTGACATTCTCCTAATGCCCCCTCACCTGCCGCCCCTGACATTCTCCTAATGCCCCCTCACCTGCCGCCCCTGACATTCTCCTAATGCCCCCTCACCTGCCGCCCCTGACATTCTCCTAATGCCCCCTCACCTGCCGCCCCTGACATTCTCCTAATGCCCCCTCACCTGCCGCCCCTGACATTCTCCTAATGCCCCCTCACCTGCCGCCCCTGACATTCTCCTAATGCCCCCTCACCTGCCGCCCCTGACATTCTCCTAATGCCCCTGACACTCTCCGAATGCCTCCTCACCTGCTGCCCCCTGCCTGTCACCTGCTACCCCCTGCCTGTACCTTACCACCCCGTCTGTCACCCGCCTCTCCTGCCACCCCCTGCCTCTACCCTGCCACTCCTGCCTGTCACCCACCTCTCATGCCATCCCCTGCCTGTCATCTGTTACTCCCTGTATGTCACCCGCCTCTGCTGACGCCCCTGCCTGTCACCCACCTCTCATGCCATCCCCTACATGTCATCTGCCTCCCGCTGCCTGTCATCTGTTACTCCCTGTATGTCACTCCCCTCTGCTGCCAGCCCCTGCCTGTCACCCACCTCTCATGCCACCCCCTGCATGTCATCTGCCTCCCCCTGCCACTCGCTGCCTGTCACCCACCTTTCCTTCCACCTCCTGCCTGTACCCTGCCACCCGCCTCTCCTGCCGCCCCCAGTCTATACCCTACCACCCCGTCCTGTACCTTACCACCTCCTGTCTGTCACCCACTTCTCATGCCATCCACTGCTTGTCATCTGCCCCTCCCTGTATGTCACCTTCCTCTCCTGCCACCCCCTGCATGTCACCCACCTCTTATGCCATCCCTTGCATGTCATCTGCCACTTCCTGTTTGTCACCCGCCTTTCCTGCCACCCGCTGCCTGTCACCCACCTCTCCTGCCACCCCCTGCCTGTACCCTACCACCCCCTGCCACCCCGTCTGTCACCCGCCTCTCTTGCCACCACCTGTCGTCCTCAGTCTATACCCTACCACCCTGTCCTGTACCCTGCCAGTCGTCTGCAGCTGCTTGCCAGTTGCCTGACACTCCTGCTGCCCCTGCCTCTTCTACCACCCCCTGTCTGTCACCTGCCACCACCTGCCTTTCCTACCACCCCCCTGCCCATCACCTGCCACTTTCCTGCCTGTAACCTGCCTCTACTATCACCCGCTGTCTTTCACCTGCCACCGCCTGTCTTACCTGTGCCTCTCTGCCTGTACCTTTCCTCCATTGCCTCTTCTACCACCCCCTGCCCGTCATCTTTCACCACCTGCATCTCCTGCCACCCACATGTCCGTCACCTGGCTCTCCTGCTTGTACCCTGCTGCCTCACCTGCAGCCCCCTACTCATCACCTGCCACTCCTGCATCTGCCTGGCTGTACCCTGACACATCTTCCTCTCCTGCCACCCCCTTTTCATCACCTGCCGTCCCCCCTGACTGTCACCTGGCGTGTGTCCCCCCCCCCCCCCCCATGGCCGTCACCTGTCGTGTCCCGTCCCCCCCCCCCCCCCCCCCCCCTGGCCGTCACCTGTCGTCGTTCTCCCCCCCCCCCCCCCCCCGGCAGTCAGCTGTCGTTTCAATAATGCCCACGTGTGTATACCTCTGCACCTGTGTCTAATGCCCACGTGTGTATACCTCTGCACCTGTGTCTAATGCCCACGTGTATATACCACTGCACCTGTGTCTAATGCCCACGTGTATATACCACTGCACCTGTGTATAATGCCCACGTGTATATACCTCTGCACCTGTGTATAATGCCCACGTGTGTATACCTCTGCACCTGTGTATATAGCCCACGTGTGTATACCTCTGCACCTGTGTATAATGCCCACGTGTGTATACCTCTGCACCTGTGTATAATGCCCACGTGTATATACCTCTGCACCTGTGTATAATGCCCACGTGTATATACCTCTGCACCTGTGTATAATGCCCACGTGTATATACCTCTGCACCTGTGTATAATGCCCACGTGTGTATACCTCTGCACCTGTGTATATAGCCCACGTGTATATACCTCTGTACCTGTGTCTAATGCCCACGTGTATATACCTCTGCACCTGTGTCTAATGCCCACGTGTATATACCTCTGCACCTGTGTCTAATGCCCACGTGTATATACCTCTGCACCTGTGTCTAATGCCCACGTGTATATACCTCTGCACCTGTGTCTAATGCCCACGTGTATATACCTCTGCACCTGTGTCTAATGCCCACGTGTATATACCTCTGCACCTGTGTCTAATGCCCACGTGTGTATACCTCTGCACCTGTGTCTAATGCCCACGTGTGTATACCTCTGCACCTGTGTATATAGCCCACGTGTGTATACCTCTGCACCTGTGTCTAATGCCCACGTGTGTATACCTCTGCACCTGTGTATAATGCCCACGTGTGTATACCTCTGCACCTGTGTATATAGCCCACGTGTGTATACCTCTGCACCTGTGTATAATGCCCACGTGTGTATAACTCTGCACCTGTGTCTAATGCCCACGTGTGTATACCTCTGCACCTGTGTCTAATGCCCACGTGTGTATACCTCTGCACCTGTGTATATAGCCCACGTGTGTATACCTCTGCACCTGTGTCTAATGCCCACGTGTGTATACCTCTGCACCTGTGTATAATGCCCACGTGTGTATACCTCTGCACCTGTGTATATAGCCCACGTGTATATACCGCTGCACCTGTGTATAATGCCCACGTGTGTATAACTCTGCACCTGTGTCTAATGCCCACGTGTGTATACCTCTGCCCCTGTGTATAATGACCACGTGTGTATACCTCTGCACCTGTGTCTAATGCCCACGTGTGTATACCTCTGCACCTGTGTCTAATGCCCACGTGTGTATACCTCTGCACCTGTGTCTAATGCCCACGTGTGTATACCGCTGCACCTGTGTATAATGCCCACGTGTGTATAACTCTGCACCTGTGTCTAATGCCCACGTGTGTATACCTCTGCACCTGTGTATAATGCCCACGTGTATATACCTCTGCACCTGTGTATAATGCCCACGTGTATATACCACTGCACCTGTGTATAATGCCCACGTGTATATACCACTGCACCTGTGTCTAATGCCCACGTGTATATACCTCTGTACCTGTGTCTAATGCCCACGTGTATATACCACTGCACCTGTGTCTAATGCCCACGTGTATATACCTCTGTACCTGTGTCTAATGCCCACGTGTATATACCTCTGTACCTGTGTCTAATGCCCACGTGTATATACCTCTGTACCTGTGTCTAATGCCCACGTGTATATACCTCTGCACCTGTGTATAATGCCCACGTGTGTATATACCTCTGCACCTGTGTATAATGCCCACGTGTATATACCACTGCACCTGTGTCTAATGCCCACGTGTATATACCTCTGTACCTGTGTCTAATGCCCACGTGTATATACCTCTGCACCTGTGTATAATGCCCACGTGTGTATACCTCTGCACCTGTGTATAATGCCCACGTGTGTATACCTCTGCACCTGTGTATAATGCCCACGTGTGTATACCTCTGCACCTGTGTATATAGCCCATGTGTATATACCTCTGCACCTGTGTCTAATGCCCACGTGTATATACCTCTGCACCTGTGTATAATGCCCACGTGTATATACCTCTGCACCTGTGTATAATGCCCACGTGTGTATACCTCTGCACCTGTGTATAATGCCCACGTGTATATACTACTGCACCTGTGTATATAGCCCACGTGTATATACCTCTGCACCTGTGTCTAATGCCCACGTGTGTATACCTCTGCACCTGTGTATAATGCCCACGTGTGTATACCTCTGCACCTGTGTATAATGCCCACGTGTGTATACCTCTGCACCTGTGTATAATGCCCACGTGTGTATACCTCTGCACCTGTGTATAATGCCCACGTGTGTATACCTCTGCACCTGTGTATAATGCCCACGTGTGTATACCTCTGCACCTGTGTCTAATGCCCACGTGTGTATACCTCTGCACCTGTGTCTAATGCCCACGTGTGTATACCTCTGCACCTGTGTATAATGCCCACGTGTATATACCTCTGCACCTGTGTATAATGCCCACGTGTATATACCTCTGCTCCTGTGTGTAATCCTTGGGCTCATATATTGTGTGTAAATCTGTCTCTGGTACTAGCCAGTGCCTCCTGATAAATGTACCTCATCGCACGTCCCTCGTGTGTGTCTGGTAGGTGCATTGAGTAGAAAGGAGGTAACCATAATGCAGAGGTAAGTGTGCCCGTTACAGGACAGGTGCACTGTGTGGGTTGGGATGAGTGTGTCTATTGGCACAGTAGTAATAATACAGGGACGTGAGGGGGGTCTAGGAGTGTCACAGTGACATCACTTATATCTATAGTAATAATACAGGGACATGACTGGGGAGGTGAGGGGATCTGGGAGCGTCACAGTGAAATCACTTATATCTATAGTAATAATACAGGGGAGATGAGGAGATCTGTGAGTATTTACAGTAATGTCTCCCCCATTTCGCAGGGTTACGCAATAGTGAAGAAGACATCCGGCGAGTGTGAGACACCGAGCAGCCATCCCCGTGTGTCAGGAGGACTGCGCAGGACCCAGAGCCCCATCACGGTGCCTCCACCTCACTCACTGACACATTGACCAGAAGATCCTGGAACTCCCTAACAAGATCATTAAGCTGCTGACTGGAGAGGTGACTGCTGGGAATAGGACATTATACAGTAACACCGGGGGATGTGTCTGGGTGATGACTGGAGAGGTGACTGCTGGGAATGGGGCATTATACAGTAACACCAGGGGACGTGTCTGGGTGATGACTGGAGAGGTGACTGCTGGGAATGGGGAATTATACAGTAACACCAGGGGACGTGTCTGGGTGATGACTGGAGAGGTGACTGCTGGGAATGGGACATTATACAGTAACACCGGGGGATGTGTCTGGGTGATGACTGGAGAGGTGACTGCTGGGAATTGGGCATTATACAGTAACACCGGGGAATGTGTCTGGGTGATGACTGGAGAGGTGACTGCTGGGAATGGGGCATTATACAGTAACACCAGGGGACATGTCTGGGTGATGACTGGAGAGGTGACTGCGGGGAATTGGGCATTATACAGTAACACCGGGGGACGTGTCTGGGTGATGACTGGAGAGGTGACTGCTGGGAATGGGACATTATACAGTAACACCGGGGGACGTGTCTGGGTGATGACTGGAGAGGTGACTGCTGGGAATGGGACATTATACAGTAACACCAGGGGATGTGTCTGGGTGATGACTGGAGAGGTGACTGCTGGGAATGGGGCATTATACAGTAACACCAGGGGACATGTCTGGGTGATGACTGGAGAGGTGACTGCTGGGAATTGGGCATTATACAGTAACACCAGGGGACATGTCTGGGTGATGACTGGAGAGGTGACTGCTGGGAATGGGACATTATACAGTAACACCAGGGGATGTGTCTGGGTGATGACCGGAGAGGTGACTGCTGGGAATGGGACATTATACAGTAACACTGGGGGACGTATCTGGGTGGTGACTGCTGGGAATGGGGCATTATACAGTGACACCAGGGGATGTGTCTGGGTGATGACTGGAGAGGTGACTGCTGGGAATGGGACATTATACAGTAACACCAGGGGACATGTCTGGGTGATGACTGGAGAGGTGACTGCTGGGAATGGGACATTATACAGTAACACCAGGGGATGTGTCTGGGTGATGACCGGAGAGGTGACTGCTGGGAATGGGACATTATACAGTAACACTGGGGGACGTATCTGGGTGGTGACTGCTGGGAATGGGGCATTATAGAGTCACAATGGGGGACGTATCTGGGTGGTGACTACTGGGAATGGGGCATTATACAGTAACACCAGGGGATGTGTCTGGGTGATGACTGGAGAGGTGACTGCTGGGAATGGGGCATTATACAGTAACACCAGGGGATGTGTCTGGGTGATGACTGGAGAGGTGACTGCTGGGAATTGGGCATTATACAGTAACACCGGGGAATGTGTCTGGGTGATGACTGGAGAGGTGACTGCTGGGACTGGGGCATTATACAGTAACACCGGGGGACGTGTCTGGGTGATGACTGGAGAGGTGACTGCTGGGACTGGGGCATTATACAGTAACACCGGGGGACGTGTCTGGGTGATGACTGGAGAGGTGACTGCTGGGAATGGGACATTATACAGTAACACCAGGGGACGTGTCTGGGTGATGACTGGAGAGGTGACTGCTGGGAATGGGGCATTATACAGTAACACCAGGGGACATGTCTGGGTGATGACTGGAGAGGTGACTGCTGGGAATTGGGCATTATACAGTAACACTGGGGGACGTGTCTGGGTGGTGACTGGAGAGGTGACTGCTGGGAATGGGACATTATACAGTAACACCAGGGGATGTGTCTGGGTGATGACTGGAGAGGTGACTGCTGGGAATGGGACATTATACAGTAACACCAGGGGATGTGTCTGGGTGATGACCGGAGAGGTGACTGCTGGGAATGGGACATTATACAGTAACACTGGGGGACATATCTGGGTGGTGACTGCTGGGAATGGGGCATTATACAGTGACACCAGGGGATGTGTCTGGGTGATGACTGGAGAGGTGACTGCTGGGAATGGGACATTATACAGTAACACCAGGGGATGTGTCTGGGTGATGACTGGAGAGGTGACTGCTGGGAATTGGGCATTATACAGTAACACTGGGGGACGTGTCTGGGTGGTGACTGGAGAGGTGACTGCTGGGAATGGGACATTATACAGTAACACTGGGGGACGTATCTGGGTGGTGACTGCTGGGAATGGGGCATTATACAGTGACACCAGGGGATGTGTCTGGGTGATGACTGGAGAGGTGACTGCTGGGAATGGGACATTATACAGTAACACCAGGGGAAGTGTCTGGGTGATGACTGGAGAGGTGACTGCTGGAAATGGGACATTATACAGTAACACCAGGGGATGTGTCTGGGTGATGACCGGAGAGGTGACTGCTGGGAAGGGGACATTATACAGTAACACCAGGGGATGTGTCTGGGTGATGACCGGAGAGGTGACTGCTGGGAATGGGACATTATACAGTAACACCAGGGGATGTGTCTGGGTGATGACCGGAGAGGTGACTGCTGGGAATGGGACATTATACAGTAACACCAGGGGATGTGTCTGGGTGATGACCGGAGAGGTGACTGCTGGGAATGGGACATTATACAGTAACACCAGGGGATGTGTCTGGGTGATGACCGGAGAGGTGACTGCTGGGAATGGGACATTATACAGTAACACCAGGGGATGTGTCTGGGTGATGACCGGAGAGGTGACTGCTGGGAATGGGACATTATACAGTAACACCGGGGGACGTGTCTGGGTGATGACTGGAGAGGTGACTGCTGGGAATGGGGTATTATACAGTAACACCAGGTGATGTGTCTGGGTGATGACTGGAGAGGTGACTGCTGGGAATGGGACATTATACAGTAACACCAGGGGATGTGTCTGGGTGATGACCGGAGAGGTGACTGCTGGGAAGGGGACATTATACAGTAACACCAGGGGATGTGTCTGGGTGATGACCGGAGAGGTGACTGCTGGGAAGGGGACATTATACAGTAACACCAGGGGATGTGTCTGGGTGATGACCGGAGAGGTGACTGCTGGGAATGGGACATTATACAGTAACACTGGGGGACATATCTGGGTGGTGACTGCTGGGAATGGGGCATTATACAGTAACACCAGGGGACATGTCTGGGTGATGACTGGAGAGGTGACTGCTGGGAATGGGGAATTATACAGTAACACCAGGGGACGTGTCTGGGTGATGACTGGAGAGGTGACTGCTGGGAATGGGACATTATACAGTAACACCGGGGGACATGTCTGGGTGATGACTGGAGAGGTGACTGCTGGGAATGGGACATTATACAGTAACACCAGGGGATGTGTCTGGGTGATGACTGGAGAGGTGACTGCTGGGAATGGGGAATTATACAGTAACACCAGGGCACGTGTCTGGGTGATGACTGGAGAGGTGACTGCTGGGAATGGGACATTATACAGTAACACCAGGGGATGTGTCTGGGTGATGACTGGAGAGGTGACTGCTGGGAATGGGGCATTATACAGTAACACCAGGGGACATGTCTGGGTGATGACTGGAGAGGTGACTGCTGGGAATTGGGCATTATACAGTAACACCAGGGGACATGTCTGGGTGATGACTGGAGAGGTGACTGCTGGGAATGGGACATTATACAGTAACACCAGGGGATGTGTCTGGGTGATGACCGGAGAGGTGACTGCTGGGAATGGGACATTATACAGTAACACTGGGGGACATATCTGGGTGGTGACTGCTGGGAATGGGGCATTATACAGTAACACCAGGGGATGTGTCTGGGTGATGACTGGAGAGGTAACTGCTGGGAATTGGGCATTATACAGTAACACTGGGGGACGTGTCTGGGTGGTGACTGCTGGGAATGGGACATTATACAGTAACACTGGGGGACGTATCTGGGTGGTGACTGCTGGGAATGGGGCATTATACAGTGACACCAGGGGATGTGTCTGGGTGATGACTGGAGAGGTGACTGCTGGGAATGGGACATTATACAGTAACACCAGGGGATGTGTCTGGGTGATGACTGGAGAGGTGACTGCTGGGAATGGGGAATTATACAGTAACACCAGGGCACGTGTCTGGGTGATGACTGGAGAGGTGACTGCTGGGAATGGGACATTATACAGTAACACCAGGGGATGTGTCTGGGTAATGACCGGAGAGGTGACTGCTGGGAAGGGGACATTATACAGTAACACCAGGGGATGTGTCTGGGTGATGACCGGAGAGGTGACTGCTGGGAAGGGGACATTATACAGTAACACCAGGGGATGTGTCTGGGTGATGACCGGAGAGGTGACTGCTGGGAATGGGACATTATACAGTAACACTGGGGGACATATCTGGGTGGTGACTGCTGGGAATGGGGCATTATACAGTAACACCAGGGGATGTGTCTGGGTGATGACTGGAGAGGTGACTGCTGGGAATGGGACATTATACAGTAACACCAGGGGATGTGTCTGGGTGATGACCGGAGAGGTGACTGCTGGGAATGGGACATTATACAGTAACACCAGGGGATGTGTCTGGGTGATGACTGGAGAGGTGACTGCTGGGAATGGGACATTATACAGTAACACCGGGGGATGTGTCTGGGTGATGACTGGAGAGGTGACTGCTGGGAATGGGGCATTATACAGTAACACCAGGGGACATGTCTGGGTGATGACTGGAGAGGTGACTGCTGGGAATTGGGCATTATACAGTAACACCAGGGGACATGTCTGGGTGGTGACTGCTGGGAATGGGACATTATACAGTAACACCAGGGGATGTGTCTGGGTGATGACCGGAGAGGTGACTGCTGGGAATGGGACATTATACAGTAACACTGGGGGACATATCTGGGTGGTGACTGCTGGGAATGGGGCATTATACAGTAACACCAGGGGATGTGTCTGGGTGATGACTGGAGAGGTGACTGCTGGGAATTGGGCATTATACAGTAACACTGGGGGACGTGTCTGGGTGGTGACTGCTGGGAATGGGACATTATACAGTAACACTGGGGGACGTATCTGGGTGGTGTCTGCTGGGAATGGGGCATTATACAGTGACACCAGGGGATGTGTCTGGGTGATGACTGGAGAGGTGACTGCTGGGAATGGGACATTATACAGTAACACCAGGGGAAGTGTCTGGGTGATGACTGGAGAGGTGACTGCTGGGAATGGGACATTATACAGTAACACCAGGGGATGTGTCTGGGTGATGACCGGAGAGGTGACTGCTGGGAAGGGGGCATTATACAGTAACACCAGGGGATGTGTCTGGGTGATGACTGGAGAGGTGACTGCTGGGAATTGGGCATTATACAGTAACACTGGGGGACGTGTCTGGGTGGTGACTGGAGAGGTGACTGCTGGGAATGGGACATTATACAGTAACACTGGGGGACGTATCTGGGTGGTGACTGCTGGGAATGGGGCATTATACAGTAACACCAGGGAACGTGTCTGGGTGATGACTGGAGAGGTGACTGCTGGGAATGGAGCATTATACAGTAACACCAGGGGAAGTGTCTGGGTGATGACTGGAGAGGAGACTGCTGGGAATTGGGCATGATACAGTAACACTGGGGGACGTGTCTGGGTGGTGACTGGAGAGGTGACTGCTGGGAATGGGACATTATACAGTAACACTGGGGGACGTATCTGGGTGGTGACTGCTGGGAATGGGGCATTATACAGTGACACCAGGGGATGTGTCTGGGTGATGACTGGAGAGGTGACTGCTGGGAATGGGACATTATACAGTAACACCAGGGGAAGTGTCTGGGTGATGACTGGAGAGGAGACTGCTGGGAATTGGGCATGATACAGTAACACTGGGGGACGTGTCTGGGTGGTGACTGGAGAGGTGACTGCTGGGAATGGGACATTATACAGTAACACTGGGGGACGTATCTGGGTGGTGACTGCTGGGAATGGGGCATTATACAGTGACACCAGGGGATGTGTCTGGGTGATGACTGGAGAGGTGACTGCTGGGAATGGGACATTATACAGTAACACCAGGGAACGTGTCTGGGTGATGACTGGAGAGGTGACTGCTGGGAATGGAGCATTATACAGTAACACCAGGTGATGTGTCTGGGTGATGACTGGAGAGGTGACTGCTGGGAATGGGACATTATACAGTAACACCAGGGGATGTTTCTGGGTGATGACTGGAGAGGTGACTGCTGTGAATGGGGCATTATACAGTAACACCAGGGGATGTGTCTGGGTGATGACTGGAGAGGTGACTGCTGGGAATTGGGCATTATACAGTGACACTGGGGGACGTATCTGGGTGGTGACTGCTGGGAATGGGGCATTATAGAGTCACAATGGGGGACGTATCTGGGTGGTGACTACTGGGAATGGGGCATTATACAGTAACACCAGGGGATGTGTCTGGGTGATGACTGGAGAGGTGACTGCTGGGAATGGGGCATTATACAGTAACACCAGGGGATGTGTCTGGGTGATGACTGGAGAGGTGACTGCTGGGAATTGGGCATTATACAGTAACACCGGGGAATGTGTCTGGGTGATGACTGGAGAGGTGACTGCTGGGACTGGGGCATTATACTGTAACACCGGGGGACGTGTCTGGGTGATGACTGGAGAGGTGACTGCTGGGACTGGGGCAATATACAGTAACACCGGGGGACGTGTCTGGGTGATGACTGGAGAGGTGACTGCTGGGAATGGGACATTATACAGTAACACCAGGGGACGTGTCTGGGTGATGACTGGAGAGGTGACTGCTGGGAATGGGGCATTATACAGTAACACCAGGGGACATGTCTGGGTGATGACTGGAGAGGTGACTGCTGGGAATTGGGCATTATACAGTAACACTGGGGGACGTGTCTGGGTGGTGACTGGAGAGGTGACTGCTGGGAATGGGACATTATACAGTAACACCGGGGGATGTGTCTGGGTGATGACTGGAGAGGTGACTGCTGGGAATGGGACATTATACAGTAACACCAGGGGATGTGTCTGGGTGATGACCGGAGAGGTGACTGCTGGGAATGGGGCATTATACAGTAACACCAGGGGATGTGTCTGGGTGATGACTGGAGAGGTGACTGCTGGGAATGGGACATTATACAGTAACACCAGGGGATGTGTCTGGGTGATGACCGGAGAGGTGACTGCTGGGAATGGGACATTATACAGTAACACTGGGGGACATATCTGGGTGGTGACTGCTGGGAATGGGGCATTATACAGTAACACCAGGGGATGTGTCTGGGTGATGACTGGAGAGGTGACTGCTGGGAATTGGGCATTATACAGTAACACTGGGGGACGTGTCTGGGTGGTGACTGCTGGGAATGGGACATTATACAGTAACACTGGGGGACGTATCTGGGTGGTGTCTGCTGGGAATGGGGCATTATACAGTGACACCAGGGGATGTGTCTGGGTGATGACTGGAGAGGTGACTGCTGGGAATGGGACATTATACAGTAACACCAGGGGAAGTGTCTGGGTGATGACTGGAGAGGTGACTGCTGGGAATGGGACATTATACAGTAACACCAGGGGATGTGTCTGGGTGATGACCGGAGAGGTGACTGCTGGGAAGGGGGCATTATACAGTAACACCAGGGGATGTGTCTGGGTGATGACTGGAGAGGTGACTGCTGGGAATTGGGCATTATACAGTAACACTGGGGGACGTGTCTGGGTGGTGACTGGAGAGGTGACTGCTGGGAATGGGACATTATACAGTAACACTGGGGGACGTATCTGGGTGGTGACTGCTGGGAATGGGGCATTATACAGTAACACCAGGGAACGTGTCTGGGTGATGACTGGAGAGGTGACTGCTGGGAATGGAGCATTATACAGTAACACCAGGGGAAGTGTCTGGGTGATGACTGGAGAGGAGACTGCTGGGAATTGGGCATGATACAGTAACACTGGGGGACGTGTCTGGGTGGTGACTGGAGAGGTGACTGCTGGGAATGGGACATTATACAGTAACACTGGGGGACGTATCTGGGTGGTGACTGCTGGGAATGGGGCATTATACAGTAACACCAGGGGATGTGTCTGGGTGATGACTGGAGAGGTGACTGCTGGGAATTGGGCATTATACAGTAACACCGGGGAATGTGTCTGGGTGATGACTGGAGAAGTGACTGCTGGGACTTGGGCATTATACTGTAACACCGGGGGACGTGTCTGGGTGATGACTGGAGAGGTGACTGCTGGGACTGGGGCAATATACAGTAACACCGGGGGACGTGTCTGGGTGATGACTGGAGAGGTGACTGCTGGGAATGGGACATTATACAGTAACACCAGGGGACGTGTCTGGGTGATGACTGGAGAGGTGACTGCTGGGAATGGGGCATTATACAGTAACACCAGGGGACATGTCTGGGTGATGACTGGAGAGGTGACTGCTGGGAATTGGGCATTATACAGTAACACTGGGGGACGTGTCTGGGTGGTGACTGGAGAGGTGACTGCTGGGAATGGGACATTATACAGTAACACCAGGGGATGTGTCTGGGTGATGACTGGAGAGGTGACTGCTGGGAATGGGACATTATACAGTAACACCAGGGGATGTGTCTGGGTGATGACCGGAGAGGTGACTGCTGGGAATGGGACATTATACAGTAACACTGGGGGACATATCTGGGTGGTGACTGCTGGGAATGGGGCATTATACAGTGACACCAGGGGATGTGTCTGGGTGATGACTGGAGAGGTGACTGCTGGGAATTGGGCATTATACAGTAACACTGGGGGACGTGTCTGGGTGGTGACTGGAGAGGTGACTGCTGGGAATGGGACATTATACAGTAACACTGGGGGACGTATCTGGGTGGTGACTGCTGGGAATGGGGCATTATACAGTGACACCAGGGGATGTGTCTGGGTGATGACTGGAGAGGTGACTGCTGGGAATGGGACATTATACAGTAACACCAGGGGAAGTGTCTGGGTGATGACTGGAGAGGTGACTGCTGGAAATGGGACATTATACAGTAACACCAGGGGATGTGTCTGGGTGATGACCGGAGAGGTGACTGCTGGGAAGGGGACATTATACAGTAACACCAGGGGATGTGTCTGGGTGATGACCGGAGAGGTGACTGCTGGGAAGGGGACATTATACAGTAACACCAGGGGATGTGTCTGGCTGATGACCGGAGAGGTGACTGCTGGGAATGGGACATTATACAGTAACACCAGGGGATGTGTCTGGGTGATGACCGGAGAGGTGACTGCTGGGAATGGGACATTATACAGTAACACCAGGGGATGTGTCTGGGTGATGACTGGAGAGGTGACTGCTGGGAATGGGACATTATACAGTAACACCAGGGGATGTGTCTGGGTGATGACTGGAGAGGTGACTGCTGGGAATGGGACATTATACAGTAACACCAGGGGATGTGTCTGGGTGATGACTGGAGAGGTGACTGCTGGGAATGGGACATTATACAGTAACACTGGGGGACGTGTCTGGGTGGTGACTGGAGAGGTGACTGCTGGGAATGGGACATTATACAGTAACACTGGGGGACGTATCTGGGTGGTGACTGCTGGGAATGGGGCATTATACAGTGACACCAGGGGATGTGTCTGGGTGATGACTGGAGAGGTGACTGCTGGGAATGGGACATTATACAGTAACACCAGGGGAAGTGTCTGGGTGATGACTGGAGAGGTGACTGCTGGAAATGGGACATTATACAGTAACACCAGGGGATGTGTCTGGGTGATGACCGGAGAGGTGACTGCTGGGAAGGGGACATTATACAGTAACACCAGGGGATGTGTCTGGGTGATGACCGGAGAGGTGACTGCTGGGAAGGGGACATTATACAGTAACACCAGGGGATGTGTCTGAGTGATGACCGGAGAGGTGACTGCTGGGAATGGGACATTATACAGTAACACTGGGGGACATATCTGGGTGGTGACTGCTGGGAATGGGGCATTATACAGTAACACCAGGGGATGTGTCTGGGTGATGACTGGATAGGTGACTGCTGGGAATGGGGTATTATACAGTAACACCAGGGGATGTGTCTGGGTGATGACCGGAGAGGTGACTGCTGGGAAGGGGACATTATACAGTAACACCAGGGGATGTGTCTGGGTGATGACCGGAGAGGTGACTGCTGGGAATGGGACATTATACAGTAACACTGGGGGACATATCTGGGTGGTGACTGCTGGGAATGGGGCATTATACAGTAACACCGGGGGACATGTCTGGGTGATGACTGGAGAGGTGACTGCTGGGAATGGGGCATTATACAGTAACACCAGGGGATGTGTCTGGGTGATGACTGGAGAGGTGACTGCTGGGAATTGGGCATTATACAGTAACACTGGGGGACGTGTCTGGGTGGTGACTGCTGGGAATGGGACATTATACAGTAACACTGGGGGACGTATCTGGGTGGTGACTGCTGGGAATGGGGCATTATACAGTGACACCAGGGGATGTGTCTGGGTGATGACTGGAGAGGTGACTGCTGGGAATGGGACATTATACAGTAACACCAGGGGATGTGTCTGGGTAATGACCGGAGAGGTGACTGCTGGGAAGGGGACATTATACAGTAACACCAGGGGATGTGTCTGGGTGATGACTGGAGAGGTGACTGCTGGGAATGGGGAATTATACAGTAACACTAGGGCACGTGTCTGGGTGATGACTGGAGAGGTGACTGCTGGGAATGGGGCATTATACAGTAACACCAGGGGATGTGTCTGGGTGATGACTGGAGAGGTAACTGCTGGGAATTGGGCATTATACAGTAACACTGGGGGATGTGTCTGGGTGATGACTGGAGAGGTGACTGCTGGGAATGGGACATTATACAGTAACACCAGGGGATGTGTCTGGGTGATGACTGGAGAGGTGACTGCTGGGAATGGGGAATTATACAGTAACACTAGGGCACGTGTCTGGGTGATGACTGGAGAGGTGACTGCTGGGAATGGGGCATTATACAGTAACACCAGGGGATGTGTCTGGGTGATGACTGGAGAGGTAACTGCTGGGAATTGGGCATTATACAGTAACACTGGGGGATGTGTCTGGGTGATGACTGGAGAGGTGACGGCTGGGAATTGGGCATTATACAGTAACACCGGGGAATGTGTCTGGGTGATGACTGGAGAGGTGACTGCTGGGACTGGGGCATTATACAGTAACACCGGGGGACGTGTCTGGGTGATGACTGGAGAGGTGACTGCTGGGAATGGGGCATTATACAGTAACACCGGGGGATGTGTCTGGGTGATGACTGGAGAGGTGACTGCTGGGAATGGGACATTATACAGTAACACCAGGGGATGTGTCTGGGTGATGACTGGAGAGGTGACTGCTGGGAATGGGGCATTATACAGTAACACCAGGGGACATGTCTGGGTGATGACTGGAGAGGTGACTGCTGGGAATTGGGCATTATACAGTAACACCAGGGGACATGTCTGGGTGATGACTGGAGAGGTGACTGCTGGGAATGGGACATTATACAGTAACACTGGGGGACGTGTCTGGGTGGTGACTGGAGAGGTGACTGCTGGGAATGGGACATTATACAGTAACACTGGGGGACGTATCTGGGTGGTGACTGCTGGGAATGGGGCATTATACAGTGACACCAGGGGATGTGTCTGGGTGATGACTGGAGAGGTGACTGCTGGGAATGGGACATTATACAGTAACACCAGGGGATGTGTCTGGGTAATGACCGGAGAGGTGACTGCTGGGAAGGGGACATTATACAGTAACACCAGGGGATGTGTCTGGGTGATGACCGGAGAGGTGACTGCTGGGAATGGGACATTATACAGTAACACTGGGGGACATATCTGGGTGGTGACTGCTGGGAATGGGGCATTATACAGTAACACCAGGGGATGTGTCTGGGTGATGACTGGAGAGGTGACTGCTGGGAATGGGACATTATACAGTAACACCAGGGGATGTGTCTGGGTGATGACCGGAGAGGTGACTGCTGGGAATGGGACATTATACAGTAACACCAGGGGATGTGTCTGGGTGATGACTGGAGAGGTGACTGCTGGGAATGGGACATTATACAGTAACACCGGGGGATGTGTCTGGGTGATGACTGGAGAGGGGACTGCTGGGAATGGGACATTATACAGTAACACCAGGGGATGTGTCTGGGTGATGACTGGAGAGGTGACTGCTGGGAATGGGGCATTATACAGTAACACCAGGGGACATGTCTGGGTGATGACTGGAGAGGTGACTGCTGGGAATTGGGCATTATACAGTAACACCAGGGGACATGTCTGGGTGGTGACTGCTGGGAATGGGACATTATACAGTAACACCAGGGGATGTGTCTGGGTGATGACCGGAGAGGTGACTGCTGGGAATGGGACATTATACAGTAACACTGGGGGACATATCTGGGTGGTGACTGCTGGGAATGGGGCATTATACAGTAACACCAGGGGATGTGTCTGGGTGATGACTGGAGAGGTGACTGCTGGGAATTGGGCATTATACAGTAACACTGGGGGACGTGTCTGGGTGGTGACTGCTGGGAATGGGACATTATACAGTAACACTGGGGGACGTATCTGGGTGGTGACTGCTGGGAATGGGGCATTATACAGTGACACCAGGGGATGTGTCTGGGTGATGACTGGAGAGGTGACTGCTGGGAATGGGACATTATACAGTAACACCAGGGGAAGTGTCTGGGTGATGACTGGAGAGGTGACTGCTGGGAATGGGACATTATACAGTAACACCAGGGGATGTGTCTGGGTGATGACCGGAGAGGTGACTGCTGGGAAGGGGGCATTATACAGTAACACCAGGGGATGTGTCTGGGTGATGACTGGAGAGGTGACTGCTGGGAATTGGGCATTATACAGTAACACTGGGGGACGTGTCTGGGTGGTGACTGGAGAGGTGACTGCTGGGAATGGGACATTATACAGTAACACTGGGGGACGTATCTGGGTGGTGACTGCTGGGAATGGGGCATTATACAGTAACACCAGGGAACGTGTCTGGGTGATGACTGGAGAGGTGACTGCTGGGAATGGAGCATTATACAGTAACACCAGGGGAAGTGTCTGGGTGATGACTGGAGAGGAGACTGCTGGGAATTGGGCATGATACAGTAACACTGGGGGACGTGTCTGGGTGGTGACTGGAGAGGTGACTGCTGGGAATGGGACATTATACAGTAACACTGGGGGACGTATCTGGGTGGTGACTGCTGGGAATGGGGCATTATACAGTGACACCAGGGGATGTGTCTGGGTGATGACTGGAGAGGTGACTGCTGGGAATGGGACATTATACAGTAACACCAGGGGAAGTGTCTGGGTGATGACTGGAGAGGAGACTGCTGGGAATTGGGCATGATACAGTAACACTGGGGGACGTGTCTGGGTGGTGACTGGAGAGGTGACTGCTGGGAATGGGACATTATACAGTAACACTGGGGGACGTATCTGGGTGGTGACTGCTGGGAATGGGGCATTATACAGTGACACCAGGGGATGTGTCTGGGTGATGACTGGAGAGGTGACTGCTGGGAATGGGACATTATACAGTAACACCAGGGAACGTGTCTGGGTGATGACTGGAGAGGTGACTGCTGGGAATGGAGCATTATACAGTAACACCAGGTGATGTGTCTGGGTGATGACTGGAGAGGTGACTGCTGGGAATGGGACATTATACAGTAACACCAGGGGATGTTTCTTGGTGATGACTGGAGAGGTGACTGCTGTGAATGGGGCATTATACAGTAACACCAGGGGATGTGTCTGGGTGATGACTGGAGAGGTGACTGCTGGGAATTGGGCATTATACAGTGACACTGGGGGACGTATCTGGGTGGTGACTGCTGGGAATGGGGCATTATAGAGTCACAATGGGGGACGTATCTGGGTGGTGACTACTGGGAATGGGGCATTATACAGTAACACCAGGGGATGTGTCTGGGTGATGACTGGAGAGGTGACTGCTGGGAATGGGGCATTATACAGTAACACCAGGGGATGTGTCTGGGTGATGACTGGAGAGGTGACTGCTGGGAATTGGGCATTATACAGTAACACCGGGGAATGTGTCTGGGTGATGACTGGAGAGGTGACTGCTGGGACTGGGGCATTATACAGTAACACCGGGGGACGTGTCTGGGTGATGACTGGAGAGGTGACTGCTGGGACTGGGGCATTATACAGTAACACCGGGGGACGTGTCTGGGTGATGACTGGAGAGGTGACTGCTGGGAATGGGACATTATACAGTAACACCAGGGGACGTGTCTGGGTGATGACTGGAGAGGTGACTGCTGGGAATGGGGCATTATACAGTAACACCAGGGGACATGTCTGGGTGATGACTGGAGAGGTGACTGCTGGGAATTGGGCATTATACAGTAACACTGGGGGACGTGTCTGGGTGGTGACTGGAGAGGTGACTGCTGGGAATGGGACATTATACAGTAACACCAGGGGATGTGTCTGGGTGATGACTGGAGAGGTGACTGCTGGGAATGGGACATTATACAGTAACACCAGGGGATGTGTCTGGGTGATGACCGGAGAGGTGACTGTTGGGAATGGGACATTATACAGTAACACTGGGGGACATATCTGGGTGGTGACTGCTGGGAATGGGGCATTATACAGTAACACCAGGGGATGTGTCTGGGTGATGACTGGAGAGGTGACTGCTGGGAATTGGGCATTATACAGTAACACTGGGGGACGTGTCTGGGTGGTGACTGGAGAGGTGACTGCTGGGAATGGGACATTATACAGTAACACTGGGGGACGTATCTGGGTGGTGACTGCTGGGAATGGGGCATTATACAGTGACACCAGGGGATGTGTCTGGGTGATGACTGGAGAGGTGACTGCTGGGAATGGGACATTATACAGTAACACCAGGGGAAGTGTCTGGGTGATGACTGGAGAGGTGACTGCTGGAAATGGGACATTATACAGTAACACCAGGGGATGTGTCTGGGTGATGACCGGAGAGGTGACTGCTGGGAAGGGGACATTATACAGTAACACCAGGGGATGTGTCTGGGTGATGACCGGAGAGGTGACTGCTGGGAAGGGGACATTATACAGTAACACCAGGGGATGTGTCTGGGTGATGACCGGAGAGGTGACTGCTGGGAATGGGGCATTATAGAGTAACACCGGGGGATGTGTCTGGGTGATGACTGGAGAGGTGACTGCTGGGAATGGGACATTATACAGTAACACCAGGGGATGTGTCTGGGTAATGACCGGAGAGGTGACTGCTGGGAAGGGGACATTATACAGTAACACCAGGGGATGTGTCTGGGTGATGACCGGAGAGGTGACTGCTGGGAAGGGGACATTATACAGTAACACTGGGGGACATATCTGGGTGGTGACTGCTGGGAATGGGGCATTATACAGTAACACCAGGGGATGTGTCTGGGTGATGACTGGAGAGGTGACTGCTGAAAATGGGGCATTATACAGTAACACCAGGGGACATGTCTGGGTGATAACTGGAGAGGTGACTGCTGGGAATTGGGCATTATACAGTAACACCAGGGGACATGTCTGGGTGGTGACTGCTGGGAATGGGACATTATACAGTAACACCAGGGGATGTGTCTGGGTGATGACCGGAGAGGTGACTGCTGGGAATGGGACATTATACAGTAACACTGGGGGACATATCTGGGTGGTGACTGCTGGGAATGGGGCATTATACAGTAACACCAGGGGATGTGTCTGGATGATGACTGGAGAGGTGACTGCTGGGAATTGGGCATTATACAGTAACACTGGGGGACGTGTCTGGGTGGTGACTGCTGGGAATGGGACATTATACAGTAACACTGGGGGACGTATCTGGGTGGTGACTGCTGGGAATGGGGCATTATACAGTGACACCAGGGGATGTGTCTGGGTGATGACTGGAGAGGTGACTGCTGGGAAGGGGGCATTATACAGTAACACCAGGGGATGTGTCTGGGTGATGACTGGAGAGGTGACTGCTGGGAATTGGGCATTATACAGTAACACTGGGGGACGTGTCTGGGTGGTGACTGGAGAGGTGACTGCTGGGAATGGGACATTATACAGTAACACTGGGGGACGTATCTGGGTGGTGACTGCTGGGAATGGGGCATTATACAGTAACACCAGGGAACGTGTCTGGGTGATGACTGGAGAGGTGACTGCTGGGAATGGAGCATTATACAGTAACACCAGGGGAAGTGTCTGGGTGATGACTGGAGAGGAGACTGCTGGGAATTGGGCATGATACAGTAACACTGGGGGACGTGTCTGGGTGGTGACTGGAGAGGTGACTGCTGGGAATGGGACATTATACAGTAACACTGGGGGACGTATCTGGGTGGTGACTGCTGGGAATGGGGCATTATACAGTGACACCAGGGGATGTGTCTGGGTGATGACTGGAGAGGTGACTGCTGGGAATGGGACATTATACAGTAACACCAGGGGAAGTGTCTGGGTGATGACTGGAGAGGAGACTGCTGGGAATTGGGCATGATACAGTAACACTGGGGGACGTGTCTGGGTGGTGACTGGAGAGGTGACTGCTGGGAATGGGACATTATACAGTAACACTGGGGGACGTATCTGGGTGGTGACTGCTGGGAATGGGGCATTATACAGTGACACCAGGGGATGTGTCTGGGTGATGACTGGAGAGGTGACTGCTGGGAATGGGACATTATACAGTAACACCAGGGAACGTGTCTGGGTGATGACTGGAGAGGTGACTGCTGGGAATGGAGCATTATACAGTAACACCAGGTGATGTGTCTGGGTGATGACTGGAGAGGTGACTGCTGGGAATGGGACATTATACAGTAACACCAGGGGATGTTTCTGGGTGATGACTGGAGAGGTGACTGCTGTGAATGGGGCATTATACAGTAACACCAGGGGATGTGTCTGGGTGATGACTGGAGAGGTGACTGCTGGGAATTGGGCATTATACAGTGACACTGGGGGACGTATCTGGGTGGTGACTGCTGGGAATGGGGCATTATAGAGTCACAATGGGGGACGTATCTGGGTGGTGACTGCTGGGAATGGGGCATTATACAGTAACACCAGGGGATGTGTCTGGGTGATGACCGGAGAGGTGACTGCTGGGAAGGGGACATTATACAGTAACACCAGGGGATGTGTCTGGGTGATGACCGGAGAGGTGACTGCTGGGAAGGGGACATTATACAGTAACACCAGGGGATGTGTCTGGGTGATGACCGGAGAGGTGACTGCTGGGAATGGGACATTATACAGTAACACCAGGGGATGTGTCTGGGTGATGACCGGAGAGGTGACTGCTGGGAATGGGACATTATACAGTAACACCGGGGGACATGTCTGGGTGATGACTGGAGAGGTGACTGCTGGGAATGGGGTATTATACAGTAACACCAGGTGATGTGTCTGGGTGATGACTGGAGAGGTGACTGCTGGGAATGGGACATTATACAGTAACACCAGGGGATGTGTCTGGGTGATGACTGGAGAGGTGACTGCTGGGAATGGGACATTATACAGTAACACCAGGGGATGTGTCTGGGTGATGACTGGAGAGGTGACTGCTGGGAATGGGACATTATACAGTAACACCAGGGGATGTGTCTGGGTGATGACCGGAGAGGTGACTGCTGGGAATGGGACATTATACAGTAACACTGCGGGACATATCTGGGTGGTGACTGCTGGGAATGGGGCATTATACAGTAACACCAGGGGATGTGTCTGGGTGATGACTGGAGAGGTGACTGCTGGGAATTGGGCATTATACAGTAACACTGGGGGACGTGTCTGGGTGGTGACTGGAGAGGTGACTGCTGGGAATGGGACATTATACAGTAACACTGGGGGACGTATCTGGGTGGTGACTGCTGGGAATGGTGCATTATACAGTGACACCAGGGGATGTGTCTGGGTGATGACTGGAGAGGTGACTGCTGGGAATGGGACATTATACAGTAACACCAGGGGAAGTGTCTGGGTGATGACTGGAGAGGTGACTGGTGGAAATGGGACATTATACAGTAACACCAGGGGATGTGTCTGGGTGATGACCGGAGAGGTGACTGCTGGGAAGGGGACATTATACAGTAACACCAGGGGATGTGTCTGGGTGATGACCGGAGAGGTGACTGCTGGGAAGGGGACATTATACAGTAACACCAGGGGATGTGTCTGGGTGATGACCGGAGAGGTGACTGCTGGGAATGGGACATTATACAGTAACACTGGGGGACATATCTGGGTGGTGACTGCTGGGAATGGGGCATTATACAGTAACACCAGGGGACATGTCTGGGTGATGACTGGAGAGGTGACTGCTGGGAATGGGGAATTATACAGTAACACCAGGGGACGTGTCTGGGTGATGACTGGAGAGGTGACTGCTGGGAATGGGACATTATACAGTAACACCGGGGGACATGTCTGGGTGATGACTGGAGAGGTGACTGCTGGGAATGGGGTATTATACAGTAACACCAGGGGATGTGTCTGGGTGATGACTGGAGAGGTGACTGCTGGGAATGGGACATTATACAGTAACACCAGGGGATGTGTCTGGGTGATGACTGGAGAGGTGACTGCTGGGAATGGGGAATTATACAGTAACACCAGGGCACGTGTCTGGGTGATGACTGGAGAGGTGACTGCTGGGAATGGGGCATTATACAGTAACACCAGGGGATGTGTCTGGGTGATGACTGGAGAGGTAACTGCTGGGAATTGGGCATTATACAGTAACACTGGGGGATATGTCTGGGTGATGACTGGAGAGGTGACTGCTGGGAATTGGGCATTATACAGTAACACCGGGGAATGTGTCTGGGTGATGACTGGAGAGGTGACTGCTGGGACTGGGGCATTATACAGTAACACCGGGGGACGTGTCTGGGTGATGACTGAAGAGGTGACTGCTGGGAATGGGGCATTATACAGTAACACCAGGGGACATGTCTGGGTGATGACTGGAGAGGTGACTGCTGGGAATTGGGCATTATACAGTAACACCAGGGGACATGTCTGGGTGATGACTGGAGAGGTGACTGCTGGGAATGGGACATTATACAGTAACACCAGGGGATGTGTCTGGGTGATGACTGGAGAGGTGACTGCTGGGAATGGGACATTATACAGTAACACTGGGGGACATATCTGGGTGGTGACTGCTGGGAATGGGGCATTATACAGTAACACCAGGGGATGTGTCTGGGTGATGACTGGAGAGGTAACTGCTGGGAATTGGGCATTATACAGTAACACTGGGGGACGTGTCTGGGTGGTGACTGGAGAGGTGACTGCTGGGAATGGGACATTATACAGTAACACTGGGGGACGTATCTGGGTGGTGACTGCTGGGAATGGGGCATTATACAGTGACACCAGGGGATGTGTCTGGGTGATGACTGGAGAGGTGACTGCTGGGAATGGGACATTATACAGTAACACCAGGGGATGTGTCTGGGTAATGACCGGAGAGGTGACTGCTGGGAAGGGGACATTATACAGTAACACCAGGGGATGTGTCTGGGTGATGACCGGAGAGGTGACTGCTGGGAAGGGGACATTATACAGTAACACCAGGGGATGTGTCTGGGTGATGACCGGAGAGGTGACTGCTGGGAATGGGACATTATACAGTAACACCAGGGGATGTGTCTGGGTGATGACTGGAGAGGTGACTGCTGGGAATGGGACATTATACAGTAACACCGGGGGATGTGTCTGGGTGATGACTGGAGAGGTGACTGCTGGGAATGGGACATTATACAGTAACACCAGGGGATGTGTCTGGGTGATGACTGGAGAGGTGACTGCTGGGAATGGGGCATTATACAGTAACACCAGGGGACATGTCTGGGTGATGACTGGAGAGGTGACTGCTGGGAATTGGGCATTATACAGTAACACCAGGGGACATGTCTGGGTGGTGACTGCTGGGAATGGGACATTATACAGTAACACCAGGGGATGTGTCTGGGTGATGACTGGAGAGGTGACTGCTGGGAATGGGGCATTATACAGTAACACCAGGGGACATGTCTGGGTGATGACTGGAGAGGTGACTGCTGGGAATTGGGCATTATACAGTAACACCAGGGGACATGTCTGGGTGATGACTGGAGAGGTGACTGCTGGGAATGGGACATTATACAGTAACACCAGGGGATGTGTCTGGGTGATGACCGGAGAGGTGACTACTGGGAATGGGACATTATACAGTAACACTGGGGGACATATCTGGGTGGTGACTGCTGGGAATGGGGCATTATACAGTAACACCAGGGGATGTGTCTGGGTGATGACTGGAGAGGTGACTGCTGGGAATTGGGCATTATACAGTAACACTGGGGGACGTGTCTGGGTGGTGACTGCTGGGAATGGGACATTATACAGTAACACTGGGGGACGTATCTGGGTGGTGACTGCTGGGAATGGGGCATTATACAGTGACACCAGGGGATGTGTCTGGGTGATGACTGGAGAGGTGACTGCTGGGAATGGGACATTATACAGTAACACCAGGGGAAGTGTCTGGGTGATGACTGGAGAGGTGACTGCTGGGAATGGGACATTATACAGTAACACCAGGGGATGTGTCTGGGTGATGACCGGAGAGGTGACTGCTGGGAAGGGGGCATTATACAGTAACACCAGGGGATGTGTCTGGGTGATGACTGGAGAGGTGACTGCTGGGAATTGGGCATTATACAGTAACACTGGGGGACGTGTCTGGGTGGTGACTGGAGAGGTGACTGCTGGGAATGGGACATTATACAGTAACACTGGGGGACGTATCTGGGTGGTGACTGCTGGGAATGGGGCATTATACAGTAACACCAGGGAACGTGTCTGGGTGATGACTGGAGAGGTGACTGCTGGGAATGGAGCATTATACAGTAACACCAGGTGATGTGTCTGGGTGATGACTGGAGAGGTGACTGCTGGGAATGTGACATTATACAGTAACACCAGGGGATGTGTCTGGGTGATGACTGGAGAGGTGACTGCTGGGAATGGGACATTATACAGTAACACCAGGGGATGTGTCTGGGTGATGACCGGAGAGGTGACTGCTGGGAATGGGACATTATACAGTAACACTGCGGGACATATCTGGGTGGTGACTGCTGGGAATGGGGCATTATACAGTAACACCAGGGGATGTGTCTGGGTGATGACTGGAGAGGTGACTGCTGGGAATTGGGCATTATACAGTAACACTGGGGGACGTGTCTGGGTGGTGACTGGAGAGGTGACTGCTGGGAATGGGACATTATACAGTAACACTGGGGGACGTATCTGGGTGGTGACTGCTGGGAATGGTGCATTATACAGTGACACCAGGGGATGTGTCTGGGTGATGACTGGAGAGGTGACTGCTGGGAATGGGACATTATACAGTAACACCAGGGGAAGTGTCTGGGTGATGACTGGAGAGGTGACTGGTGGAAATGGGACATTATACAGTAACACCAGGGGATGTGTCTGGGTGATGACCGGAGAGGTGACTGCTGGGAAGGGGACATTATACAGTAACACCAGGGGATGTGTCTGGGTGATGACCGGAGAGGTGACTGCTGGGAAGGGGACATTATACAGTAACACCAGGGGATGTGTCTGGGTGATGACCGGAGAGGTGACTGCTGGGAATGGGACATTATAAAGTAACACTGGGGGACATATCTGGGTGGTGACTGCTGGGAATGGGGCATTATACAGTAACACCAGGGGACATGTCTGGGTGATGACTGGAGAGGTGACTGCTGGGAATGGGGAATTATACAGTAACACCAGGGGACGTGTCTGGGTGATGACTGGAGAGGTGACTGCTGGGAATGGGACATTATACAGTAACACCGGGGGACATGTCTGGGTGATGACTGGAGAGGTGACTGCTGGGAATGGGGTATTATACAGTAACACCAGGGGATGTGTCTGGGTGATGACTGGAGAGGTGACTGCTGGGAATGGGACATTATACAGTAACACCAGGGGATGTGTCTGGGTGATGACTGGAGAGGTGACTGCTGGGAATGGGGAATTATACAGTAACACCAGGGCACGTGTCTGGGTGATGACTGGAGAGGTGACTGCTGGGAATGGGGCATTATACAGTAACACCAGGGGATGTGTCTGGGTGATGACTGGAGAGGTAACTGCTGGGAATTGGGCATTATACAGTAACACTGGGGGATATGTCTGGGTGATGACTGGAGAGGTGACTGCTGGGAATTGGGCATTATACAGTAACACCGGGGAATGTGTCTGGGTGATGACTGGAGAGGTGACTGCTGGGACTGGGGCATTATACAGTAACACCGGGGGACGTGTCTGGGTGATGACTGGAGAGGTGACTGCTGGGAATGGGGCATTATACAGTAACACCGGGGGATGTGTCTGGGTGATGACTGGAGAGGTGACTGCTGGGAATGGGACATTATACAGTAACACCAGGGGATGTGTCTGGGTGATGACTGGAGAGGTGACTGCTGGGAATGGGGCATTATACAGTAACACCAGGGGACATGTCTGGGTGATGACTGGAGAGGTGACTGCTGGGAATTGGGCATTATACAGTAACACCAGGGGACATGTCTGGGTGATGACTGGAGAGGTGACTGCTGGGAATGGGACATTATACAGTAACACTGGGGGACATATCTGGGTGGTGACTGCTGGGAATGGGGCATTATACAGTAACACCAGGGGATGTGTCTGGGTGATGACTGGAGAGGTAACTGCTGGGAATTGGGCATTATACAGTAACACTGGGGGACGTGTCTGGGTGGTGACTGGAGAGGTGACTGCTGGGAATGGGACATTATACAGTAACACTGGGGGACGTATCTGGGTGGTGACTGCTGGGAATGGGGCATTATACAGTGACACCAGGGGATGTGTCTGGGTGATGACTGGAGAGGTGACTGCTGGGAATGGGACATTATACAGTAACACCAGGGGATGTGTCTGGGTAATGACCGGAGAGGTGACTGCTGGGAAGGGGACATTATACAGTAACACCAGGGGATGTGTCTGGGTGATGACCGGAGAGGTGACTGCTGGGAAGGGGACATTATACAGTAACACCAGGGGATGTGTCTGGGTGATGACCGGAGAGGTGACTGCTGGGAATGGGGCATTATACAGTAACACCAGGGGATGTGTCTGGGTGATGACTGGAGAGGTGACTGCTGGGAATGGGACATTATACAGTAACACCGGGGGATGTGTCTGGGTGATGACTGGAGAGGTGACTGCTGGGAATGGGACATTATACAGTAACACCAGGGGATGTGTCTGGGTGATGACTGGAGAGGTGACTGCTGGGAATGGGGCATTATACAGTAACACCAGGGGACATGTCTGGGTGATGACTGGAGAGGTGACTGCTGGGAATTGGGCATTATACAGTAACACCAGGGGACATGTCTGGGTGGTGACTGCTGGGAATGGGACATTATACAGTAACACCAGGGGATGTGTCTGGGTGATGACCGGAGAGGTGACTGCTGGGAATGGGACATTATACAGTAACACTGGGGGACATATCTGGGTGGTGACTGCTGGGAATGGGGCATTATACAGTAACACCAGGGGATGTGTCTGGGTGATGACTGGAGAGGTGACTGCTGGGAATTGGGCATTATACAGTAACACTGGGGGACGTGTCTGGGTGGTGACTGCTGGGAATGGGACATTATACAGTAACACTGGGGGACGTATCTGGGTGGTGACTGCTGGGAATGGGGCATTATACAGTGACACCAGGGGATGTGTCTGGGTGATGACTGGAGAGGTGACTGCTGGGAATGGGACATTATACAGTAACACCAGGGGAAGTGTCTGGGTGATGACTGGAGAGGTGACTGCTGGGAATGGGACATTATACAGTAACACCAGGGGATGTGTCTGGGTGATGACCGGAGAGGTGACTGCTGGGAAGGGGGCATTATACAGTAACACCAGGGGATGTGTCTGGGTGATGACTGGAGAGGTGACTGCTGGGAATTGGGCATTATACAGTAACACTGGGGGACGTGTCTGGGTGGTGACTGGAGAGGTGACTGCTGGGAATGGGACATTATACAGTAACACTGGGGGACGTATCTGGGTGGTGACTGCTGGGAATGGGGCATTATACAGTAACACCAGGGAACGTGTCTGGGTGATGACTGGAGAGGTGACTGCTGGGAATGGAGCATTATACAGTAACACCAGGTGATGTGTCTGGGTGATGACTGGAGAGGTGACTGCTGGGAATGGGACATTATACAGTAACACCAGGGGATGTTTCTGGGTGATGACTGGAGAGGTGACTGCTGTGAATGGGGCATTATACAGTAACACCAGGGGATGTGTCTGGGTGATGACTGGAGAGGTGACTGCTGGGAATTGGGCATTATACAGTGACACTGGGGGACGTATCTGGGTGGTGACTGCTGGGAATGGGGCATTATACAGTAACACTGGGGGACGTATCTGGGTGGTGACTGCTGGGAATGGGGCATTATACAGTAACACCAGGGGATGTGTCTTGGTGATGACTGGAGAGGAGACTGCTGGGAATGGGACATTATACAGTAACACCAGGGGATGTGTCTGGGTGATGACTGGAGAGGAGACTGCTGGGAATGGGACATTATACAGTAACACCAGGGGATGTGTCTGGGTGATGACTGGAGAGGTGACTGCTGGGAATGGGGCATTATACAGTAACACCAGGGGATGTGTCTGGGTGATGACTGGAGAGGTGACTGCTGGGAATTGGGCATTATACAGTAACACCGGGGAATGTGTCTGGGTGATGACTGGAGAGGTGACTGCTGGGACTGGGGCATTATACAGTAACACCGGGGGACGTGTCTGGGTGATGACTGGAGAGGTGACTGCTGGGACTGGGGCATTATACAGTAACACCGGGGGACGTGTCTGGGTGATGACTGGAGAGGTGACTGCTGGGAATGGGACATTATACAGTAACACCGGGGGACGTGTCTGGGTGATGACTGGAGAGGTGACTGCTGGGAATGGGGCATTATACAGTAACACCAGGGGACATGTCTGGGTGATGACTGGAGAGGTGACTGCTGGGAATTGGGCATTATACAGTAACACTGGGAGACGTGTCTGGGTGGTGACTGGAGAGGTGACTGCTGGGAATGGGACATTATACAGTAACACCAGGGGATGTGTCTGGGTGATGACTGGAGAGGTGACTGCTGGGAATTGGGCATTATACAGTAACACTGGGGGACGTGTCTGGGTGATGACTGGAGAGGTGACTGCTGGGAATTGGGCATTATACAGTAACACTGGGGGACGTGTCTGGGTGGTGACTGGAGAGGTGACTGCTGGGAATGGGACATTATACAGTAACACTGGGGGACGTGTCTGGGTGATGACTGGAGAGGTGACTGCTGGGAATTGGGCATTATACAGTAACACCAGGGGATGTGTCTGGGTGATGACCGGAGAGGTGACTGCTGGGAATGGGACATTATACAGTAACACCAGGGGATGTGTCTGGGTGATGACTGGAGAGGTGACTGCTGAGAATTGGGCATTATACAGTAACACTGGGGGACGTGTCTGGGTGGTGACTGGAGAGGTGACTGCTGGGAATGGGACATTATACAGTAACACTGGGGGACGTATCTGGGTGGTGACTGCTGGGAATGGGACATTATACAGTAACACCAGGGGATGTGTCTGGGTGATGACCGGAGAGGTGACTGCTGGGAAGGGGACATTATTCAGTAACACCAGGGGATGTGTCTGGGTGATGACTGGAGAGGTGACTGCTGGGAATTGGGCATTATACAGTAACACTGGGGGACGTGTCTGGGTGGTGACTGGAGAGGTGACTGCTGGGAATGGGACATTATACAGTAACACTGGGGGACGTATCTGGGTGGTGACTGCTGGGAATGGGGCATTATACAGTAACACCAGGGGAAGTGTCTGGGTGATGACTGGAGAGGTGACTGCTGGGAATTGGGCATTATACAGTAACACCAGGGGATGTGTCTGGGTGATGACCGGAGAGGTGACTGCTGGGAATGGGACATTATACAGTAACACCAGGGGATGTGTCTGGGTGATGACTGGAGAGGTGACTGCTGAGAATTGGGCATTATACAGTAACACTGGGGGACGTGTCTGGGTGGTGACTGGAGAGGTGACTGCTGGGAATGGAACATTATACAGTAACACCAGGGGATGTGTCTGGATGATGACTGGAGAGGTGACTGCTGGGAATGGGACATTATACAGTAACACCGGGGGATGTGTCTGGGTGATGACTGGAGAGGTAACTGCTGGGAATGGGACATTATACAGTAACACTGGGGGATGTGTCTGGGTGATGACTGGAGAGGTGACTGCATTGAATGGGACATTATACAGTAACACAGGGGGATGTGTCTGGGTGATGACTGGAGATGTGACTGCTGGGAATGGGACATTATACAGTAACACAGGGGGATGTGTCTGGGTGATGACTGGAGAGGTGAATGCCGGGAATGGGACATTATACAGTAACACAGGGGGATGTGTCTGGGTGATGACTGGAGAGGTGACTGCTGGGAATGGGACATTATACAGTAACACCAGGGGATGTGTCTGGGTGATGACTGGAGAGGTGACTGCTGGGAATGGGACACTATACAGTAACACCAGGGGACGTGTATGGGTGATGACTGGAGAGGTGACTGCTGGGAATGGGACATTATACAGTAACACCAGGGGATGTGTCTGGGTGATGACTGGAGAGGTGACTGCTGGGAATGGGACATTATACAGTAACACCAGGGAATGTGTCTGGGTGATGACTGGAGAGGTGACTGCTGGGAATGGGACACTATACAGTAACACCAGGGGATGTGTCTGGGTGATGACTGTATCACTGTGTGTGTCAGGTGCCTATAAGGTGTCAGGATGTCACTGTCTATGTCTCCATGCAGGAGGAGGAGTATATAGAGGAACACAGGGGTCTGTACAAGGACGTGATGATGGAGAATCACCGGACCCTCACATCTCTGGATAAGAGGAGACTGTCATGTATTGTACAGGGGAGAGCAGGTATGGGGCCCCCTATATACACACATCATCTGATAATCAGATATATACACTGTACTCAGTCACTGGGGTATATTTACTAACATTCGTAATTTTCGGGAAAAAGGTCAAAGTTCAATCACGAATGACATCGACAGTGTAAATTTGCAACTTTTTGAATTGATTACGACTAATTTACTAAGCTCCCGTATTTTGCCTTTTCGGGTTTTCTGATGTCGATGTTGTTCGTTTTTTTTTTTTTTCTGTTTTTTACGGCAGTGATTAGCAAAACACTGCCGACTTTTTCAAAATGAATCTCGGCCGGATCTGTGTGATCCGTGCTGGGGTTAATTTTTTTTTTTTTTTAAATAAACACTGTAAAACTTGAAAAAAAATTGCGTGGGGTCCCCCCTCCTAAGCATAACCAGCCTCGGGCTCTTTGAGCCGATCCTGGTTGCAGAAATATGGTGAAAAAATTGACAGGGGTTCCCCCATATTTAAGCAACCAGCATCGGGTTCTGCGCCTGGTCCTGGTTCCAAAAATACGGGGGACAAAAAGAGTAGGGGTCCCCCGTATTTTTAAAACCAGCACCGGGCTCCACTAGCTGGACAGATAATGCCACAGCCGGGGGTCACTTTTATATAGTGCCCTGAGGCCGTGGCATCAAATATCCAACTAGTCACCCCTGACCGGGGTACCCTGGGGGAGTGGGGACCCCTTCAATCAAGGGGCCCCCCCCCCCAGCCACCCAAAGGCCAGGGGTGAAGCCCGAGGCTGCCCCCCCCCCCCCCCCATCCAATTGGCTGCGGATGGGGGGCTGATAGCCTTTTGTGAAAATGAAAAGATATTGTTTTTAGTAGCAGTACTACAAGGCCCAGAAAGCCTCCCCCGCATGCTGGTACTTGGAGAACCACAAGTACCAGCATGCGGCGGAAAAACGGGCCCGCTGGTACCTGTAGTACTACTACTAAAAAAATACCCAAAAAAAGATAATACACACACACACCTTGAAAGTAAAGTTTTATTACATACATTCACACAAACATACATACATACTTACCTTATGTTCACACGAGGGTCGGTCCTCTTCTCCAGTAGAATCCATGGGGTACCTGTTGAATAAATTCTACTCACCAGATCCAGGGTCCCAGGCTCCTCGGAGAATCCATTTGTAATCCACGTACTTGATTTAAAAAAAAAACGGACACCCGAGCCACGCACTGAAAGGGGACCCATGTTTGCACATGGGCCCCCTTTCCCCGAATGCCAGAAACCCACTCTGACTGATGTCTAAGTGGGTTTCTTCAGCCAATCAGGGAGCGCCACGTTGTAGCACCCTCCTGATCGGCTGTGTGCTCCTGTACTGAGTGACAGGCGGCACACGGCAGTGTTACAATGTAGCGCCTATGAGCTCCATTGTAACCAATGGTGGGAACTTTCTGCTCAGCGGTGAGGTCACTTTCGGTCAACCGCAGGGCAGTTTGTGTGGATGTATGTAATAAAACTTTACTTTCAAGGTGTGTGTGTGTCTTGTCTTTTTTTGGGTATTTTTTTAGTAGTAGTACTACAGGTACCAGCGGGCCCGTTTTTTCCGCCGCATGCTGGTACTTGTGGTTCTCCAAGTACCAGCATGCGGGGGAGGCTTGCTGGGCCTTGTAGTACTGCTACTAAAAACAATAGCCTTTTGTGAAAATGTAAAGATATCAGCCCCCCACCCGCAGCCAATTGGATGGGGGGGACAGCCTCGGGCTTCACCCCTGGCCCTTGGGTGGCTGGGGGGGGGACACCCCTTGATTGAAGGGGTCCCCACTCCCCCAGGGTACCCCGGCCAGGGGTGACTAGTTGGATATTTGATGACACGGCCGCAGGGCACTATATAAAAGTGACCCCCGGCTGTGGCATTATCTGTCCAGCTAGTGGAGCCCGGTGCTGGTTTTAAAAATACGGGGGACCCCTACTCTTTTTGTCCCCCGTATTTTTGCAACCAGGACCAGGCGCAGAGCCCGATGCTGGTTGCTTAAATATGGGGGAACCCCTGTCAATTTTTTCCCCATATTTCTGCAACCAGGATCGGCTCAAAGAGCCCGAGGCTGGTTATGCTTAGGAGGGGGGACCCCACGCAATTTTTTTAAAGAAAATAACCACTTTCCCACCCCTTCCCACTGATATACATGCACGGATCTCATGGATCCCTGCATGCCTATACAATCACGGATTAAAAAAGCAGGTCTGTTTTTTTTTTAGCACTTTTTTACGAGTTGTAATTTTTCACGGCAGTGTTTTTTTTTTTTGCTTTGCACTTCTTAGTAAATTACCGAGATTCATAGTTAAACAGCCGCGTTTTGACCGATGGTGTATTCATTCGTAATTTTCTCTGACGTCCTAAGTGGATGCTGGGACTCAGTCAGGACCATGGGGAATAGCGGCTCCGCAGGAGACAGGGCACAAAAGTAAAAGCTTTAGGATCAGGTGATGTGCACTGGCTCCTCCCCCTATGACCCTCCTCCAAGCCTCAGTTAGATTTTTGTGCCCGGCCGAGAAGGGTGCAATCTAGGTGGCTCTCCTAAAGAGCTGCTTAGAGTAAAAGTTTTGTTAGGTTTTTTATTTTCAGTGAGTCCTGCTGGCAACAGGCTCACTGCAACGCGGGACTTAGGGCAGAAGAAGTGAACTCACCTGCGTGCAGGATGGATGGGCTTCTTAGGCTACTGGACACTAGCTCCAGAGGGACGATCACAGGTACAGCCTGGATGGTCACCGGAGCCGCGCCGCCGACCCCTTGCAGGTGCTGAAGAGAGAAGAGGTCCAGAAATCGGCGGCTGAAGACTTCACAGTCTTCTTAAGGTAGCGCACAGCACTGCAGCTGTGCGCCATTGCTCTCAGCACACTTCACACCGCGGTCACTGAGGGTGCAGGGCGCTGGGGGGGGCGCCCTGGGCAGCAATGAAAGTACCTATGCTGGCAAAAGATACATCACATATAGCCTCTGGGGCTATATGGATGTATTTAACCCCTGCCAGGTTGTCAGAAAAACGGGAGAAGAAGCCCGCCGAAAAGGGGGCGGGGCCTATTCTCCTCAGCACACAGCGCCATTTTCCTACACAGCCCCGCTGCTAGGAAGGCTCCCAGGCTCTCCCCTGCATCTACAGAAACAGGGTTAAAACAGAGAGGGGGGGCATTTTGTGTGGCGATATTATTATATATTAAGATGCTATAAGGGAAAACAATTATATAAGGTTGTCCCTGTATAATTATAGCGTTTTGGTGTGTGCTGGCAAACTCTCCCTCTGTCTCCCCAAAGGGCTAGTGGGGTCCTGTCCTCTATCAGAGCATTCCCTGTGTGTGTGCTGTGTGTGTGCTGTGTGTCGGTACGTGTGTGTCGACATGTATGAGGACGATGTTGGTGAGGAGGCGGAGCAATTGCCTGTAATGGTGATGTCACTCTCTAGGGAGTCGACACCGGAATGGATGGCTTATTTAGGGAATTACGTGATAATGTCAACACGCTGCAAGGTTGGTTGACGACATGAGACAGCCGGCAAACCAATTAGTACCTGTCCAGGCGTCTCAAACACCGTCAGGGGCTTTAAAACGCCCATTACCTCAGTCGGTCGACGCAGACACGGACTCCAGTGTCGACGGTGAAGAACAAACGTATTTTCCATTACGGCCACACGTTACATGTTAAGGGCAATGAAGGAGGTGTTACATATTTCTGATACTACAAGTACCACAAAAAAGGGTATTATGTGGGGTGTGAAAAAACTACATGTAGTTTTTCCTGAATCAGATAAATTAAATGAAGTGTGTGATGATGCGTGGGTTTCCCCCGATAGAAATTATTGGCGTTATACCCTTTCCCGCCAGAAGTTAGGGCGCGTTGGGAAACACCCCCTTGGGTGGATAAGGCACTCACACGCTTATCAAAACAAGTGGCGTTACCGTCTCCAGATACGGCCGCCCTCAAGGAGTCAGCTGATAGGAGGCTGGAAAATATCCTAAAAAGTATACACACACATACTGGTGTTATACTGCGACCAGCGATCGCCTCAGCCTGGATGCGCAGCGCTGGGGTGGCTTGGTCGGATTCCCTGACTGAAAATATTGATACCCTTGACGGGGACAGTATTTTATTGACTATAGAGCATTTAAAGGATGCATTTCTATATATGCGGGATGCACAGAGGGATATTTGCACTCTGGCATCAAGAGTAAGTGCGATGTCCATTTCTGCCAGAAGATGTTTATGGACACGACAGTGGTCAGGTGATGCGGATTCCAAACGGCACATGGAAGTATGGCCGTATAAAGGGGAGGAGTTATTTGGGGTCGGTCCATCGGACCTGGTGGCCACGGCAACAGCTGGAAAATCCACCTTGTTTACCCCAAGTCACCTCTCAGCAGAAAAAGACACCGTCTTTTCAGCCTCAGTCCTTTCGTCCCCATAAGGGCAAGCGGGCAAAAGGCCAGTCATATCTGCCCAGGGGTAGAGGAAAGGGAAAAAGACTGCAGCAGGCAGCCCCTTCCCAGGAACAGAAGCCCTCCACCGCTTCTGCCAAGTCCTCAGCATGACGCTGGGGCCTTACAAGCGGACTCAGGTGCGGTGGGGGGTCGTCTCAAGAGTTTCAGCGCGCAGTGGGCTCACTTGCAAGTGGACCCCTGGATCCTACAGGTAGTATCCCAGGGGTACAGATTGGAATTCGAGACGTCTCCCCCTCGCAGGTTCCTGAAGTCTGCTTTACCAACGTCTCCCTCCGACAGGGAGGCAGTATTGGAAGCAATTCACAAGCTATATTCCCAGCAGGTGATAATCAAAGTACCCCTCCTACAACAGGGAAAGGGGTATTATTCCACACTATTTGTGGTACCGAAGCCGGACGGCTCGGTGAGACCTATTCTAAATCTGAAATCTTTGAACACTTGCATACAAGGGTTCAGATCAAGATGGAGTCACTCAGAGCAGTGATAGCGAACCAGGAAGAAGGGGACTATATGGTGTCTCTGGACATCATGGATGCTTACCTCCATGTCCCAATTTGCCCTTCTCATCAAGGGTACCTCAGGTTCGTGGTACAGAACTGTCACTATCGGTTTCAGACGCTGCCGTTTGGATTGTCCACGGCACCCCGGGTCTTTACCAAGGTAATGGCCGAAATTATGATTCTTCTTCGAAGAAAAGGCGTCTTAATTATCCCTTACTTGGACGATCTCCTGATAAGGGCAAAGTCCAGGGAACAGTTGGAGGTCGGAGTAGCACTATCTCGGGTACTGCTACAACAGCACGGGTGGTTTCTAAATATTCCAAAATCGCAGCTGATCCCGACGACACGTCTGCTGTTCCTAGGGATGATTCTGGACACAGTCCAGAAAAAAGTGTTTCTCCCGGAGGAGAAAGCCAGGGAGTTATCCGAGCTAGTCAGGAACCTCCTAAAACCAGGAAAAGTGTCAGTGCATCATTGCACAAGGGTCCTGGGAAAAATGGTGGCTTCTTACGAAGCGATTCCATTCGGCAGATTTCACAGTGGGATCTGCTGGACGAATGGTCCGGATCGCATCTTCAGATGCATCAGCGAATAACCCTGTCTCCAAGTACAAGGGTGTCTCTTCTGTGGTGGCTGCAGAGTGCTCATCTACTAGAGGGCCGCAGATTCGGCATTCAGGACTGGGTCCTGGTGACCACGGATGCCAGCCTGAGAGGCTGGGAAGCAGTCACACAGGGAAGAAATTTCCAGGGAGTGTGGTCAAGTCTGGAGACTTCTCTCCACATAAATATACTGGAGCTAAGGGCAATTTACAATGCTCTGAGCATAGGAAGACCTCTGCTTCAAAGTCAACCTGTGCTGATCCAGTCGGACAACATCTCGGCAGTTGCCCACGTAAACAGACAGGGCGGCATAAGAAGCAGGAGGGCAATGGCAGCAAGGATTCTTCGCTGGGCGAAAAATCATGTGATAACACTGTCAGCGGTGTTCATTCCGGGAGTGGACGACCTCCACCCGGGAGAGTGGGGACTTCATCTGGAAGTCTTCCACATGATTGTGAACCGTTGGGAAAGACCAAAGGTGGACATGATGGCGTCCCGTCTGAACAAAAAAACTGGACAGGTATTGCGCCAGGTCAAGAGACCCTCAGGCAATAGCTGTGGACGTTCTGGTAACACCGTGGGTGTACCAGTCGGTGTATGTGTTCCCTCCTCTGCATCTCATACCCAAGGTACTGAGAATTATAAGACGTAGAGGAGTAAGAACTATACTCGTGGCTCCGGATTGGCCAAGAAGGACTTGGTACCCGGAACTTCAAGAGATACTAAGAAGGGACTTGCTTCAGCAAGGACCATGTCTGTTCCAAGACTTACCGCTGCTGCGTTTGACGGCATGGCGGTTGAACGCCGGATCCTAAGGGAAAAAGGCATTCCGGAAAAAGGTCATCCCTACCCTGGTCAGAGCCAGGAAGGAGGTGACCGCACAACATTATCACCGCATTTGGCGAAAATATGTTGAGTGGTGTGAGGCCAGGAAGGGCCCCACGGAGGATTTTCAACTCTGTCGATTCCTGCATTTCCCGCAAACAGGAGTGTCTATGGGCCTCAAATTGGGGTCCATTTAAGGTTCAAATTTCGGCCCTGTCGATTTTCTTCGAGAAAGAATTGGCTTCAGTTCCTGAAGTCCAGACGTTTGTCAAGGAAGTACTGCATATACAGCCTCCTTTTGTGCCTCCAGTGGCACCGTGGGATCTCAATGTAGTTCTGGGATTCCTAAAATCACATTGGTTTGAACCGCTCAAATCTGTGGATTTTAAATATCTCACATGGAAAGTGACCATGCTGTTGGCCCTGGCCTCGGCCAGGCGAGTGTCAGAATTGGCGGCTTTGTCTCACAAAAGCCCATATCTGTTTTTCCATTCGGACAGGACAGAACTGCGGACTCGTCCCCAGTTTCTCCCTAAGGTGGTGTCAGCGTTTCACCTGAACCAGCTTATTATGGTACCTGCGGCTACTAGTGACTTGGAGGACTCCAAGTTGCTAGATGTTGTCGGGGCCCTGAAAATATATGGTTCCAGGACGGCTGGAGTCAGGAAAACTGACTCGCTGTTATCCTGTATGCACCCAACAAATTGTGTGTTTCTGCTTCTAAGCAGACGATTGCTCGTTGGATTTGTAGTACAATTCAGCTTGCACATTCTGTGGCAGGCCTGCCACAGCCAAAATCTGTAAATGCCCATTCCACAAGGAAGGTGGGCTCATCTTGGGCGGCTGCCCGAGGGGTCTCGGCTTTACAACTTTGCCGAGCTGCTACTTGGTCAGGGGCAAACACGTTTGCAAAATTCTGCAAATTTGATACCCTGGCTGAGGAGGACCTGGAGTTCTCTCATTCGGTGCTGCAGAGTCATCCGCACTCTCCCGCCCGTTTGGGAGCTTTGGTATAATCCCCATGGTCCTGACGGAGTCCCAGCATCCACTTAGGACGTCAGAGAAAATAAGAATTTACTTACCGATAATTCTATTTCTCGTAGTCCGTAGTGGATGCTGGGCGCCCATCCCAAGTGCGGATTGTCTGCAATACTTGTACATAGTTATTGTTACAAAAAATCGGGTTATTATTGTTGTGAGCCATCTTTTCAGAGGCTCCGCTGTTATCATGCTGTTAACTGGGTTCAGATCACAGGTTGTACAGTGTGATTGGTGTGGCTGGTATGAGTCTTACCCGGGATTCAAGATCCTTCCTTATTGTGTACGCTCGTCCGGGCACAGTATCCTAACTGAGGCTTGGAGGAGGGTCATAGGGGGAGGAGCCCGTGCACACCACCTGATCCTAAAGCTTTTACTTTTGTGCCCTGTCTCCTGCGGAGCCGCTATTCCCCATGGTCCTGACGGAGTCCCAGCATCCACTACGGACTACGAGAAATAGAATTATCGGTAAGTAAATTCTTATTTTTTGGTTGGTCTTCCAAAAAATTACGAATGCCCTCATCACTGCCGTGATTATTGCTTAGTAAATTACCGAGATGACACTTTGATGAAAAAACGGCATCTCGGTCAAAATCGGGACCTTAGTAAATATACCCCACTGTGTGTCTCCTACAGATGGGCCCAGTAACAGAGATACCCCAGAGAGATGTCCCCGTCCTCTGTATTCCCAGGACTGTACAGAGGAGAATCACAGGATCCCACAGGAGGATCAGGTAGGTGGGATTTAGGGTCTCCCCAATATACCAAAGTGACTCACTATATGATCTGTAGAGGAGCTGTGTGTCTTATACACTGATATTATACTGTTTCACCTCAGTTTAATCTGACTGTATGCAAATGTCATAGTGGTTTTTTTTTTTTTATTATTTGTAGGTAGAACGTCTGTCTAATATTAAAACAGAAGATACAGAGGGAGAAGAAGAGACGTATGTGACTGATATGAAGGCAGAAGATATAGAGGGAGAAGAAGAGACGTATGTGACTGATATAAAGGAAGAAGATATAGAGGGAGAAGAAGAGACGTATGTGACTGATATGAAGGCAGAAGATATAGCGGGAGAAGAAGAGACGTATGTGACTGATATAAAGGCAGAAGATATAGAGGGAGAAGAAGAGACATATGTGACTGATATAAAGGCAGAAGATATAGCGGGAGAAGAAGAGATGTATGTGACTGATATAAAAGCAGAAGATATAGCGGGAGAAGAAGAGACGTATGTGACTGATATAAAGGAAGAAGATATAGAGGGAGAAGAAGAGACGTATGTGACTGATATGAAGGCAGAAGATATAGCGGGAGAAGAAGAGACGTATGTGACTGATATGAAGGGAGAAGAAGAGACGTATGTGAGGGGTGATCAGCAGTGTAAGGAGGAGGAGATCCCTACAGATATCAGCACAGGTGAGTAATAAACACTTATTACAGAAGTCACATATTCTCATTGCTCAGTCACTACAGTAATCTCTTATACTACACCCTCCTCTGTCAGTACAGACTAATGTGGAATATGTATTTCTGCTGCGGGGTACACTGGGCTCCACAGGGAATGACATTGGGATGTAGAGTAGGCTCTTGATCCGATGCACCAACAGGCTCAAAGCTTTGACCTTCTTCCCAGAATGCAAGCGCTGCCTCCTCTATAACCCCACCTTTGTGCACAGGAGTTCAGTTTTGTAGTTGCTGCCATGCAGTAAGCAGGCATACAACACGGGGGCTGCAGCCCCAGGAAAAAGCTTTTTAAAGAAATTCATGCCTCACAAGAAGATGCCGGCTCGCTACCCCCTCGCTGCGGAGCTAAGTAAATATTGGGAATCACACCCGCCAGTGGATTCGCAGGTGGCGCAGCTGGTGGTATCCTCAGCTCTGCCCGTAACTATTGTCACGTCCCTGAGAGAGCCGACGGATAAGCGTGTGGAGGGTTGTTTAAAGGCAATTTACACTCTAAGTGGTGCTGCACATAGGCCCACCATTGCCGCAACATGGGCTGCAGACGCTGTGGAAGCGTGGGCTCAGGAGCTGGAGGCGGAGTTGCCGTCCAACGCTTCTGATCATGCTAGACAATGCTTGTCGTATATTGTCACAGCGTGTCATTACATTAAGGAGGCGGCTTCGGATACAGGTATTCTGGCGGCCAAGGTTTCTACTACGTCCATACTGGCTCGCCGGATTCTATGGTTGCGGTCCTGGTCCGTGGATCTGTCTTCTAAGAAAACCCTGGAGGTACTCCCGTTTAAGGGAGACATTCTTTTCGGAGAAGACCTCAATAAGATAGTGGCTGACTTAGCTTCTGCTAAAACAACGTGTTTACCTAGTACTGCCCCTTCGGTGCCGAAGGCTAAGAGTACTCCCTTTTGTCCTTCAGGGTAAGCAAAGGGTCAGGCGTACTCGAAACAGGTACGCACTTCCAAACCAAATAAGCCCAAACTGGCCTGGACTACCCGTCAGCCTGCTTCCAAAACTAAAAAGCCTGCCGCATGGGGGATCACAGGGTGGGGGGGCGAATCCTAGGGTATACCCAGGAATGGTTGAAGACCATTTCCGATGCTTGGGTACGGGAAGTCGTCACTTGAGGTTACACCGTATCCTTCAAAAATCACCCCCCTCATAGATTTTGCCTGACAGACATCCCTTCGGATCAGGTAAAGGCAAAAACTCTTCATTCGGTGGTACAGTCCCTACTGGACACAGGAGTGGTAGTACAGGTGCCTCTGGCTCAGAGAGTCAAGGGGTACTATTCACCGCTGTTCCTAGTCCCGAAACCGAATGGGTCTTCCCGGCCCATTCTCAACCTCAAGTCCTTGAATAAATTTGTGAAGGTCTCCAAGTTTCGTATGGAAACTCTTCGCTCTATTGTTCTGGCATTGGAACCTGGGGATTATATGGTCTCCCTGGACATACAGGATGCTTACCTGCATATTCCCATTGCAATGTCGCATCAGCAATACCTGACGTTTGCGGTTGGCAACCTCCATTACCAATTTTGGGCGTTACCCTTTGGTTTGACCACGGCTCCGCAAGTCTTCACCAAGGTTATGGTGGTCATGACGGCTGTGCTCCGCCGTCAAGGGGTCAGGATCCTACCATACCTGGACGACTTGTTGATCCTGGCAAATTCCCCAGAAACTCTCCTACGCCATCTGCATCTGACTATCCAGTTTCTGCAAGCCCACGGGTGGCTCATCAACTAGAAGAAATCTTCCCTGGTCCCTGCTTGGAGCATGGTGCACCTGTGGGCAGAGGCGGATTGGCCATAGGGCTTGCAGGGAAGATTCCCGGTGGGCCGACGCACCTGTGGGGCCTGTTTTGTTTGAGGACATGTGGTCCTTTTTATAGACATAATGAATAAGATACAAAATAATTTGCATATATGAAAATGACTTTGCCACTTAGCCTGTGATTGCAGATGATCTAGTGTATGCTCTGTCTGCCTGCTTGGCTGACATATAAGATTGAGTGAATAGTGATTGGGATACGGTTGGTGTAATAAGCAAGAAAATATATATTTCTAAAGAATGATATAGTTTCCTAAATTCTGAAGGTGTATCATATAATGTGCTCATAATATTTAATTTTATTTATTTTTATCTTCCCCCTTGATGCTGGACATGCCCACTATCTGGAAAGTCTTGGGTGGAGGGGGTGCTGCTGCCATGGCTAGACCTTACACCTCTGGTGCTGCCCATGTGGGGCCACTAGTACATATTTTTCCAGGGATGCTTTTTGTTCCCAATCTGCTCCTGCCTGTGGGCGTTGTTGGACACTCGCAACCAGCAGTTGTTTTTGTCTCAGGAGAAAGTCCTGAAGCTTCAGGACAGGATTCGATGCTTCCTATCTTGTCCGCAAGTGTCGATACATTCGGCAATGCAAGTGCTAGGTCTCATGTTGTCTGCTTTCAACATGGTGGAGTATGCTCAATTCCATTCCTGGCCCTCTGCAGAAGCTAATTCTTACCAAGTGGGACGGCTTGCCTCACCGGATCAGGTCTCAAATGATCTCCTTGTCTCCGGAGGTCCATCTGTCACTGAGCTGGTTGCTTCAGGACCAACGATTTAGCAGGGGTCGTCCCTTCTGGATCTCCAGCTGGGTCCTTCTGATGACTGATGCCAGTATGAGAGGTTGGGGTTCTGTGTTGGAACAACATTCCCTTCAGGGTTGGTGGACCAAGGAGTCGTCTCTCCTCCTGATAAACATTCTGGAATTGCGGGCGGTGTTCAACTCATTGAACTTGGCCCTCATTTAATACAGAAACAGACCTGTTCAAGTACAGTCGGACAACGCCACCACGGTGGCGTACATCAATCATCAAGGCGGCACTCAAAGCCACATGGCATTGAGGGAAGTATCACGGATTGTTCAGTGGGTGGAACGTCATCTGTCAGCCATATCGACGGTGTTCATTCCGGGGGTCCTAAACTGAGAAGCGGACTTTCTCATTTTACATGGCAGAGAGTGGAGCCTCCATCCAGAAGTGTTTCAACTCCTCGTGGACAAGTGGGGCCTTCCAAATGTGGACCTGATGGCATCTGGACACAATCACAAGGTTCTGGTCTACAGAGCACGGACAAGGGATCCTCAAGCAGCGTTCGTGGACGCACTGGCAATTCCATGGAACTTTCGGCTGCCATACATGTTCCCTCCAGTGTCACTCCTGCCCAGAGTAATAAGGAAGTTCAAGCAAGAAGGAGGAATCCTACTTCTGATCGCTCCAGCGTGGCCCAGATGACATTGGTTCTCAGACCTTCAGGGTCTCTCGATAGAGAATCCCCTTCTACTTCCGCAGTGTCCAGATTTCCTCATTCAGGGCCCCTGTGTATATCAGGATTTAGCCCGATTGGCTTTGACGGCGTGGCTTTTGAAGCTTCCGTCTTGAAGGCCAAAGGATTTTCTGAGGCGGTCATTCAAACCATGTTGAAGGCCCGGAAACCGACCTCTGCTCGGATTTACCATAGGATCTGGAATTTTTACTGTGCTTGGTGCACCACTAACAATCATGATGCTTACAAGTTTAGTACGGCCAAACTTTTAGCCTTACTACAACAGGACCTGGACTTGGGCCTTCGTCTGGCCTCCATCAATCTTCATATTTCTGCCTTGTCGGTTTGGTTCCAGAGAAAAATTGCGACCTTACCTGATGTGCATGCGTTCACTCAGGGTGTGTTGCAGATTCAACCTCCTTACATCCCGCCTGTGGCTCTTTGGGACCTGTCGGTGGTTCTGGAGGTGTTACAAGAGTCTCTGTTTGAGCCTCTTGAATCTGCAGACCTTAAGTGGCTTTCCCTTAAGGTATTGTTTCTGCTGGCTATTGCCTCTGCTAGACAGCTGTCTGATTTGGGTGCCCATATCTGATTTTCCACCGTGATCGGGCGGTTCTTAGAACACGTCCAGGGTATTTACTGAAGGTGGTGTCCTCTTCCCACCTTAATCAGGAGATCGTGGTTCCGGCCTTTGCCTCTCCTGACTTGAGAGTTCTTTGGATGTGGTATGGGCTCACTGTATCCATGTGAAGAGGACAGCTCCCGTCGGGAAGTCTGATTCTCTCTTTGGTCTGTTTGGTTTTCACAAACGTGGCTGGCCAGCTCACAAGCAGACCCTGGCCAGATGGATTAGAATGGTGATTGCACATGCTTATGTACAGGCTGGCCTTCTAGCTCTTGCTATCATATAGGACCTTTCTACTCGGTCGGTTGGACCTTCTTGGATGGCCCGCCGTGGTGCGACCCTTGAACAATTGTGCAAGGCGGCTACGTGGTCCTCAGTGAACACGTTCATAAGGTTCTATGCCTTTGATACTTCCGCCTTCCAGGATGCTTCCTTTGGACGCCGGGTTCTTGTGCCCGCTACAGTGCGTCCCCTCCCGTAAGGAACTGCTTTAGGACATCCCCAATGTCATTCCCTGTGTACCCCGCAGCAGAAAACAACAAGATTTATGGTAAGAACTTGTTGTTAAATCTTTCTGTGAGGTACACTGGGCTCCACAGGGCACCCACCCTGATGCACTTAGCTTTTTTGGGTTGGTATGGCATTAGCCGCTGACACTTTCTCCTGTCATGAGAATGTGTGTGTGTGTGTGTGTGTGTGTGTGTGTGGCTACTAACAATTGTCTCTTTTCCTTGCTACTGCATTGGACTGGTTAACAAAAACTGAGCTCCTGTGCACGGAGGCGGGGTTATAGAGCAGGCGGCGCTATGCTTTCTGGGAAGAAGGTCAAAGCTTTGAGCCTGTTGGTGCCTCGGATCAAGATCCTATTCTACACCCCAATGTAATTCCCTGTTGAGCCCAGTGTACCTCGCAGAAAGAGCTTTAACAACGGTAAGTTCTTACCATAAATCTCATTTGGAGTCAGGAGCCATCAGCCTCTATTATACTCCTGCTCTCCTCCTCATATCCTGTCACTGTGTGTTACCAGCCCAGAGATCCGACCAGTCTCCTCCCCACACTCTCTGGTGTATCTCATATATCAGGAGACATCAGCCCCTATTATACTCCTGCTCTCCCCCTCACATCATGTCACTGTGTGTTACCAGCCCAGAGATCTGACCAGTCTCCTCCCCACACTCTCTGGTGTATCTCATACATCAGGAGACATCAGCCTCTATTATACTCCTGCTCTCCTCCTCATATCCTGTCACTGTGTGTTACCAGCCCAGAGATCTGACCAGTCTCCTCCCCACACTCTCTGGTGTATCTCATATATCAGGAGACATCAGCCCCTATTATACTCCTGCTCTCCCCCTCACATCATGTCACTGTGTGTCAACAGCAGCCATACTGTGTGCTAGCAGTACCTCTGCCTATAGTATTACATGCCAGGTATTCAATGAGAGTGTCTCTATTAGCACATGCCAGTCTATATATAAACCACTCCTTTTTCTCATACGTCCTAGAGGATGCTGGGGGGGGTTATCATAAAACCATAGGGTATAGACGGGATCCGCAGGAGACATGGGCACTTTAAGACTTTGAAAGGGTGTGAACTGGCTCCTCCCTCTATGCCCCTCCTCCAGACCCCAGTATTAGAATTGTGCCCAGTGAGACTGGACGCACTACAGGGAGCTCTACTGAGTTTCTCTGAAAAGACTTTGTGTTAGGTTTTTTATGTTCAGGGAGGCTGCTGGCAACATTCTCCCTGCTTCGTGGGACTTGGGGGAGAGACGTATGACCCACTTCCAGTGAATTCAATGGCTCTGCTTCTGGCTACAGGACACCATTAGCTCCTGAGGGTCTGATCGCTGGGTACGCCTAGATGCTCACTCCCGCAGCTTGCCGTCACCCCCTTTCAGAGCCAGAAGACAGGTGAGTAGCAGAAGAAAAGAAGACTTCAGCTTCACTGACGGCATTTTCTGAGGTACTGCGCAGCGGGCAGACGCTGCGTGCTGAGCTCCCACACACAGCACTACAGGGTGCAGGGCGCGGGCGGGGGGGCACCCTGGGCAGCTAAAATCATCCTCATTATTCCACTGGCAAGTGGAGACATTAGTGCCACGGCACTGTCCTAACCCCCGCCAGTATAAATATCAGAAAATGCGAGACAGAAGCACGCCATTAAGGGGGCGGAGCTTCTTCCTCACAGCGCCATTTCTTCTCCGCAGGCTGCAGAGACTCTGGTCCTCCTCACACTGACAAGTACCAGGGGTACACAACGGAGAGGAGGCAGGTCAATTGGTGCAATATATATGTGACTGTAAAAGCGCTTTAGGTCTGAGGCAATTTCTTGGTGTTTTCAGACCCGTTGATTTAGCGCTGGGTTGTGAGCCCTCTGTGTCTCTCTGACAGACTTTACTGTGGGTCTGTCCCCTATATGCTCGGTGTGTCTGTGGGTGTTTGGTGCACGTGTGTCGACATGTCTGAGGCTGAAGGCTCTTCCCAGGAGGAGGCTGTATTGGGGACACAGACTGCTGCGGGGGTGACCCAGTCTGCACCGCCGACGCCGGATTGGGTAAATGAGTTGAACGCCTTGAATGCTAATGTGGCTCTTATTAGAGGTTAGATAAGTCTGAGTCGCAGACCCTGGCATGGAAGAAATTTGTGGAAGATATGTTATTCCAAAGTCAGGTCCCCTCAGGGTCACAAAAACGTACGTTGGCCCAGTTGGCAGACACTGATACCGACACAGACTCTGATTCCTGTGTCGACTATAGCGATTCCAGATTAGATCCAAAATTGACAACTAGCATTCAATACATGATTGTGGCAGTTAAAGATGTATTACATATCACTGAGGACCCGTCTGTCCCTGATAAAAGGGCCTGTATGTATAAGGAAAGGAAACCTGAGGTGACGTTTCCTCCCTCTCATGAACTGAACACTCCATTTGAAAAGTCTGGGAAGGTCCTGACAAAAAGTTTCAGATTCCCAAAAGATTTACGGTAGCTTATCCGTTTCCCTCGGCAGATAGGGAAAAGTGGGAGTCACCCCCCCTACTGTGGACAAGGCCTTGTCTAGGTTGACTAAAAAGGTGGCTCTCCCGTCACCTGACACGGCTTCCCTTAAGGATCCTGCGGATCGTAAACCAGAAACTACGTTAAAGTCCATTTATGCGACCACAGGTACGCTACTCAGACCTGTCATTGCGTCTGCGTGGGTAAGTAGGGCTATTGAAAAGTGGGCAGACAACTTGTCTTCTGAAATAGATACCCTAGATAGGGATAGCATCCTCTTAACGCTGGGTTATATCAAGGACGCGGCAGCATACCTTAAGGAAGCTGCGAGAGATATTGGTCTATTGGGATCAAAGGCCAATGCCATGGCAGTCTCAGCTAGACGAGCGTTGTGGATTCACCAATGGAATGCTGATTCCAAGAAAAGTATGTAGTCTCTACCATATAAAGGTAAGGCCTTATTTGGTGACGGCCTTGATGATTTGGTTTCTACAGCTACCGCAGGTAAGTCATCCTTTTTGCCTTATGTTCCTCCACAACAAAAGAAAATGCATCACTATCAGATGCAGTCCTTTCGGCCCAATAAATACAGAAAGGGCGTGGTTCTTCCTTCCTTGCTGCTAGAGGAAGGGGAAGAGGTAAACGATCACCAGCCTTGTTAGGCTCCCAGGAGCAGAAGTCCTCCCAGGCTTCTGCCAATTCCACCGCATGACGTTGGGGCTCCTATGCGGTGGAATTGGCATGTCTCGAACTCTTCAGTCAGTTTTGGGTTCGCTCGGACCTAGACCCATGGGTTTTACAAATAGTATCCCATGGGTACAAGCTGGAGTTTTAAGATGTTTCCCTTCGCCGTTTTTTCAAATCGGCCTTACCAGCTTCTCTTCCGGACAGGGTGGTAGTTTGCGACGCAATACAAAAGTTGTGTCAAAATCAAGTTATCGTCATGGTTCCCCAGTCACAACAGGGAGAAGGTGTTTATTCGAGCCTGTTTGTGGTCCCGAAGCCGGACGGCTCGGTCAGACCAATCCTAAACCTGAAATCCCTAAATTTCTACCTAAAGAAATTCGAATTCAAGATGGAGTCTCTCGGAGCAGTCATCTCCAGTCTGGATGAAGGGGATTTTATGATGTCGGTGGACATAAAGGATGCCTACTTACATGTTCCCATTTATCCTCCGCATCAGGCTTACCTGAGGTTTGCAATTCAGGATTGTCATTACCAATTTCAAACGTTGCCGTTTGGTCTGTCCACGGCTCCGAGGATTTTCACCAAAGTGATGGCGGAGATGATGGTTCTCCTTCGCAAGCAAGGACCCATACTTGGACGATCTCCTGATAAAGGCGAGATCCAGGGACCAGTTGATGCAAAACGTTGCACTCTCCCTGACGGTTCTTCAGCAACATGGTTGGCCCCTAAACTTGCCAAAATCACAGTTGATTCCGACGACGCGGTTGTCGTTTTTGGAATGATATTGGACACAGAACTACAGAGTCTTTCTTCCAGTGGACAAGGCTCTGGAACTTCAGAGTCTGGGCAAACAAATTCTGAAACCAGCAAGTGTCAATCCATCAATGCATTTGGTTGCTGGGGAAGATGGTTGTGGCCTACGAGGCCATTCAGTTTGGCAGGTTCCATGCCAGAGTGTTCCAGTGGGACCTGTTGGACAAGTGTTCCGGGTCCCACCTACACATACACCGGAGGATAATCCTGTCTTCCAAGACCAGGGTATCAATCCTGTGATGGCTGCACAGCTCTCACCTCATAGAGGGGCGCAGGTTCGGGATACAGGACTGGATCCTGCTGACCACTGATGCAATCCTCCGAGGCTGGGGGGGCAGTCACAATGGGAGAAAACTTCCAAGGAAGATGGTCAAGTCAGGAAACTTGTTTCCACATAAATGTTCTGGAGTTGAGGGCCATTTACAACGGCCTTCTGCAAGCAGAACATCTTCGAGATCTGCCTGTACTGATCCAGTCGGACAATGTAACAGCAGTAGCGTACATAAACCATCAGGGCGGAACGAAAATCAGAGCGGCAATGGCAGAAGCCACAAGGATTTTCCGCTGGGCGGAAAAGCATACAAGCCCTCTGTCAGCGATCTTCATTCCAGCAGTGGACAACTGGGAAGCAGACTTCCTCAGCAGACACGATCTCCATCCAGGAGAGTGGGGCCTCCACCAGGATGTCTTCGCAGAGGTGACAAGTCGTTGGGGAGTTCCTCAAGTAGACATGAGGGCATCTTGTCTCAACAAGAAGCTTCAGAGATATTGTTTCAGGTCAAGGGACCCTCAAGCAATTGCAGTGGATGCACTGGTGACACCATGGGTGTTTCAGTCGGTGTATGTATTACCTTCACTTCCTCTCATTCCAAAGGTTCTAAAGATCATAAGAAGAACAAAGATCCGGGCGATCCTCATTGTCCCAGATTGGCCAAGGAGGGCTTGATATCCAGATCTTCAGGAATTACTCATAGGAGATCCCTGGCCTCTTCCTCTGCGCGAGGACCTGTTACAACAGGGGCCGTGCGTGTATCAGGACTTACCACAGCTACGTTTGACGGCATGGCGGTTGTGCGCAAAATCATAGACCGTAAGTGTATTCCCAGTGAAGTCATTCCCACAATTATTCAGGCCAGAAAAGGGGTAACGTCTAAACATTACCACCGTATTTGGAAAAAATATGTTTCTTGGTGAGAATCCAAGGGGGCTCCTACGGAAGAGTTTCGGCTAGGACGTTTTCTCCATTTTCTACAAGCAGGTGTGGATGCGGGCCTAAAATTGGGCTCAATTAAGGTACAGATTTCGACCTTATCGGTTTTCTTTCAGAAACAATTGGCCTCCCTTCCAGAAGGTCAGACTTTCGTGAAAGGCGTGTTGCACATCCAACCTTCATTTGTGCCTCCAGTTGCACCATGGGATCTTAATGTGGTCTTGCAGTTCCTTCAATCACATTGGTTTGAACCTTTACGGACGATGGAGTTGAAATTCCTCACCTGGAAAGTGGTCATCGCTGTTGGCCTTGGCATCTGCAAGGCGGATGTCTGAGTTAGCGGCCTTGTCTCACAAGAGCCCTTATTTGATCTTCCATGAAGATAGAGCTGAATTGAAGACACCTCAACAATTTCTACCGAAGGTGGTTTCCTCTTTCCACATGAAACAACCTATTGTGGTGCCTGTGGCTACTGACGCCTTCGCGGAGTCAAAATCTCTGGATGTGGTTAGAGCTTTGAAGATTTATGTCTCCAGAATGGCTCAGATTAGGAAAACAGAGGCTCTGTTTGTCCTGTATGCTCCCAGCAAGATTGGGTGTCCTGCTTCCAAGCAGATCATTGCACGCTGGATCTGTAACACGATTCAGCATGCTCAGTCCACTGCTGGATTGCCGTTACCGGAATCTGTGAAGGCCCATTCTACTAGAAAGGTGGGCTCATCCTGGGCGGCTGCCCGGGGGGTCTCGGCATTGCAACTTTCCCGAGCAGCTACTTGGTTGGGGTCAAACACATTAGCAAAGTTCTACAGTTTGACACCTCGGCCAATGAAGACCTTAAGTTTGGTCAGTCGGTGCTGCAGAGTCATCCGCACTCTCCCGCCCGTTTTAGAGCTTTGGTATAACCCTGTGGTTCTATGATGACCCCAGCATCCTCTAGGACGTATGAGAAAATAGGATTTTAATACCTACCGGTAAATCCTTTTCTCTTAGTCCGTAGAGGATGCTGGGCGCCCGTCCCAGTGCGTACTGTATCTGCAGTTATTAGTTGTGGTTACACACACGTTGTGTTACGTTATTGTCAGCATGTTGCTGCAATTGTTCATGCCGTTGGCTTGTGTTCTGTTGAATGCCACGTTCTGCGGCATTCTTGAGGTGTGAGCTGGTAAGAATCTCACCTTAGTTTAACAATAATTCCTTTCCTCGAAATGTCCGTCTCCCTGGGCACAGTTCCTATAACTGGAGTCTGGAGGAGGGGCATAGAGGGAGGAGCCAGTTAACACCCTTTCAAAGTCTTGAAGTGCCCATGTCTCCTGCGGATCCCGTCTATACCCCATGGTTCTATGATGACCCCAGCATCCTCTACGGACTAAGAGAAAAGGATTTACCGGTAGGTATTAAAATCCTATTTTCTCTAACATCCACAAGGGATATTGGGGACTTTGTACGATGGGGTATAGATGGGGTCCAAAGGAGCCGGTGTACTTTAGATTTCTTCCACTGGGTGTGCTTTCTTCCTCCCCTCTATGCCCCCTCCTGCAGCCAGTTTAGAACAGTGTGCCCTCAGGAGAGGATGCCACTCTGGAGCTCCAGAGGATTTTTCCTCCGTTTATTTTAAACGTTGTTATTGTCGGTATACTGTTTGGGCAACAGTATAACAGTATACCTGCACTGAGGGAGTTGGGGGAGTTGGGGCGGTTACCGGTCTCTTCAGGCGTCAGAGCCGCTTCCCCGCTGCAGGACCACCGTCCTGAGAGGTTGTTGGTACCGCAGGGCATTGTGCATTAGCAAACGCAATCGCAGCACGTCACACACCCTTAACAATGCCGGGAGGTGAGAAGAGTGGTGAGTACAAACCGGGGGCCCGCTAGGGAGGTCCCCCGGCTCTTGCTGCAGCGCGATCACAGGTGCGGCATACGGACGCTCTACGGAGGGATCCGCTATAGCTCCCCTGTGTACACTGGCAGCGGTGGTGGAAACAGGCATTCATGTTACGTTTTACACCTGTTAGGAGACATTTGCCAGTATAAATGTATAGCTCTGCCGCCATTACAGGGGGCGGAGCTTCCTTAGAGCGGGACCAGTGGCGTTTTGGCGCCTTCCTCTGCTTACAGCTGCAGCAGGAAGGACACACAGCCCCTCCAGACACTCAGGACACACAGGAAACTGGTACAGGGGTGTAAATAAGGGGGAGAGACGCTATTATACACACTATAGTGTCCTGAAAAGGCTGTGGGTAAGGGTGGTTAGGGTTAGGCTGTGGGTAAGGGTGGTTAGGGTTAGGCTGTGGGTAAGGGGGGTTAGGGTTAGGCTGTGGGTAAGGGGGGTTAGGGTTAGGCTGTGGGTAAGGGTGGTTAGGGTTAGGCTGTGGGTAAGGGGGGTTAGGGTTAGGCTGTGGGTAAGGGGGGTTAGGGTTGGGCTGTGGGTAAGGGTGGTTAGGGTTGGGCTGTGGGTAAGGGTGGTTAGGGTTGGGCTGTGGGTAAGGGGGGTTGGGTTAGGCTGTGGGTAAGGGGGGCTAGGGTTGGGCTGTGGGTAGGGGGGGTTAGGGTTAGGCTGTGGGTAAGGGGGGTTAGGGTTAGGCTGTGGGTAAGGGGGGTTAGGGTTAGGCTGTGGGTAAGGGGGGTTAGGCTGTGGGTAAGGGGGGTTAGGTTTAGGCTGTGGGTAAGGGGGGTTAGGGTTAGGCTGTGGGTAAGGGGGGTTAGGTTTAGGCACTGCTGGGGGGAGGTTAGGTTGTGGGTAAGGGGGGTTAGGTTTAGGCTCTGCTGGGGGGAGGTTAGGGTTAGACTATGGGTAAGGGGGGTTAGGTTTAGGCATTGCTGGGGGGAGGTTAGGGTTAGGTTGTGGGTAAGGGGGGTTAGGTTTAGGCTCTGCTGGGGGGAGGTTAGGGTTAGACTATGGGTAAGGGGGGTTAGGTTTAGGCATTGCTGGGGGGAGGTTATGGTTAGGCTGTGGGTAAGGGGGGTTAGGGTTAGGCACTGCTGGGGGGAGGTAAGGGTTAGGCAGTGGGTAAGGGGGTTAGGTGTCGGCAGTGCTGGGGGGAGGTTAGGGTTAGGCTGTGAGTGGGAGGGTTAGGTGTCGGCAGTGCTGCGATTGGGATGCCGGTGTGTCTTCTCATTTCTAGCCTTATATGATGTTGCCCGGGCTCAGATCACTTGTATAAATGCTTTTGACTGAAGAAGTAGCGGGTGCACCACAGGTAGCAGCAGTGCCTGCACAATTGATTCATGTTATAGTCTCATAGATCCTTAGCTTGGTCTATTTGTGAATGGCGCTGGGAATATCAGGGAAACTTACTGTAGTGGATGCCTGAAACAACCACTGAGGTCGGGCTACAAGCCCATGACACTCCCAGAAGACACACAAGGCATGCAAGGAAAGCCACCACCCAAGTTCAGCCACCCGCTCCTAGGCTACTTACCCTACCCCACAGCACTTACGCTGTCACCGGCGCTCACCTCCCGCCCGCAGCACAGCGTAGAGCAGCCGTAGAGCCGTCTTCATTCTCTGCCCGGCCCCCATGTGAATCCGCGGCTGCATGTGACCAGGAGGGGGAGGCACCACCAGAGGACTGGTAGTGGTAAGGCTCCACCTCCTCTTTACAGGCAGGAAGCGCAGTTAATTGAGAGCCATGAATTGGCTGCAGCGGAGCGCGTCCTCGGGGATCCACACGTTTTTGAAAAGTGAGTCCCCGTCCTCCGATCTGGGTAAAATACACGCTATAGAGCGTATTTGCAAACACTGTGTATATGTGTGTGTATGTATGTGTATATATTTTATTAAGCAACAATGTGGGTCATTCCGAGTTGTTTGCAAGCAGCTTTCGTTCGCTGCGCAGCGATCATGCAAAAAAATCGGCACTTCTGCGCATGCGTATGCGGTGCAATGCGCACGCACGGCGTTCTTTAACAACGATTGATGTAGTTTCACACAAGGTATAGCGACACTTTTCAGTCGCACTGCTGGCCGCAGAGTGATTGACAGGAAGAGGGCATTACTGGGTGTCAACTGACCGTTTTCGGGGAGTGTTCAAAAAAACGCAGGCGTGCCAGGAAAAGTGCAGGTGTAGCTGGCCGAACGCAGGGCGTGTTTGTGACATCAAAACAGGAACTGAACAGTCTGAAGTGATCGCAAGCTAAGACTGCACAAAAAAATATTGTAGCCGCGCTGCGTTCCTTTCGAACGCACTTCTGCTAAGCTAACATAAACTCCCAGAGAGTGGCGGCTTAGCGTTTGCACGGCTGCTAAAAACAGCTAGCGAATTAACAACTCGGAATGAGGGCCAATGTGTATAGTGTATTTGAATTGTATTTAAGGTGGAATGCACTTGTTTGTGTGTCCCAGGAGGGGGGAATCCATTACTGTGTAGGCCAGGCATGTCCAAACTGCTGCCCTCCAGCTGTTGAGAAACTACACATCCCAGCATGCCCTGACACAGCTTTAGCATTCTCTGACAGCAAAACTGTCAGGGCATGCTGGGATATGTAGTTTCACAACAGCTGGAGGGCCGCAATTTGGACATGCCTGGTGTAGGCTGGTGGATTCCCCCAGTACTTTCCCCCCAAAATGGAATGCCTTCCTCTCTAGCCTCCCACATGGAAGTATCATGAGGAGAGAGAGGAGCAGCTCAGCTTTAAAACAAGCTGAGTGGTTTTCTGGAGCTCCTTAGGGATCACCTTTGGTGGGCAGGAAAGCCTGACCTGGGATCTAGGCTGCCCATCTCTGGAGCCCAATTTTAGACTGGAGATGGTGAGCTGGGTACCCGGGCAGATTCCTGAAAGTAGTTTAGATGGGAAAACTTCCCCCAGCCTAGACTGAGCGTCACCAGGGTGGATACCAACCCTCCAGGATGGGACGGTCAAAGGAGAGCGACTACTCCCCACCGTCCGTAGAGGACAATGATAGCTGTGCATGTGGCCAAGGCATGCACATCACATGGGTAAACAATGATTGGTTGAGAACAGCACGGTGGACTTGCCCCCTGTGGTATGTGTATTGGCGTAAGATAAAAAGAAGAGGCCTGTTAGCCTCCAGAGGTATTATACTATTTTCACTCTGCTGTAAACATCTTGCTGTATTGCTGTTGCCACTAGCAATAGGGAACAGTCTTTTTTAAGACTGGGTGAATAAACATCTGCCTCAAGATGACCACTTCATCTTGTGATCTGCAGTGCTATGCCAAACATAGTTCCGTTTTCCGGTTGTCCAGGGTGCACTCAGCGTCTCCAAGCTTCGCCTCCCGCCAGCTACTGTGCAGAGGCCAAGTCCAGCGACTAGTGGTGATTCGTCGACACCACACAGGTGTGGAAAGATAGCGTGTAGACACATACAGAGCAGTACCATGGTTCCAGACTCCATAGCGACAAGGATTCTGGTGGTGGCAGTGTAGTACCTGCCCATTACGCAGTGGGTGGAGTCAGTAATAGGCGGTTACTAATGGTAATTGGGAATCCCCTAATTGGCCAGATCCCGTGTGACCTAAACATCCATTCTGTGACTGGAGCAGGACGCAAGGCAGGGTGAGGGCTTTCGTACAGAAGCATCCAGTCACAGAAATTGCTGGCATAGCGGTGGGATAATCCTAGGTGGCTTTTCGGTCACCTGATTGGAGAAGCCGAGTTAGGAGAGGAGTAACTGCACTGCAGGAGAACGCACAAGATGGCGGTCTTCAGTGGAATGTCAAAGGACGATCTGGAGATCGTGTATCAGGAGAAGGGTGTGGATATCCCTTTCAATGTGTCCAGAAGCATCATGAGGGCGGCACTCGTGAGCTTGGCGGAGTCCCGCTGGGCGGAGGTAGAGTACTAAGGGCGTTGGCATTGAAGAGGGCGGCCTACCAGTGGACCTTTGTACAGAACCGGTGAGACCCACAAGCCCCAGCCTCTCTATTAGCAGCAGCCATGTTTCATACCTAGCAGGGCCGGAGGTCCAACGTCCCAGGTGGGGCGACACGGATACCTTAGCAGATCGGCTAGTGGAATTTGGAGAAAGGGCAACGGAGCAAGAGTGCTTGATCATCACCTCACTTCCCAATATCACTGCCGGGCTCCGGTGACTGTGCGCAGCCTGTTCTGCCCCCAGCAGTAGCGGAAGAGCCAGTGCTCCCACCTGAGGCAAAAGTGCCTCCAAGTCAGCTATCCGGAGCGTGCAGGAAAGACTGGGCACACTTAGCTCCAGAATACAGCCCGTGGCTTCAGCTGCGTCACTAGGCTGCGGCAGTGAACGGTGCCCGGACTGAGCGGAGTGAGCGGCTTTAGGGCAGGAGAAGTGGGGGACTTAATAGATTGTTTCTTGCCTCCAGTGGTGGCCGACAGCTATCAGGTAGGGTAGATAAGAAGCCACGTAGTAATAAAAGCTCCAGAAAGCATGTCTGGATGGACTCAGGCCCCTCTTATTTATTATTTTATATACTAACAGGGGTGACAGGTGTGGTACATCCCTGCAAAGGCAGATCCAATCTCTTTCTCATCAGACTCTGCTGTCTTCCCTGCAATCTCACTCAGATGTTCACTGCTGCCAGTAGCACACGTATGAGAAGCAGAAGTATGGCGGCAGCTGTATAGATCCTGATATGTAATTCTCTATATCATACTTACTGTACACACATCATCCTTATTACTATTGAGAGAATAGAGGTAAGACACTGATGATGGGGGGTGTAAAAGTGGATTATAACCTGGAAGATGATGATGATTACAGGGTATTATATGGTGTATTGCATGTAAGTTACCTTGTTCCACACGTACTCTGCTGTAGCAATATACCTTATATAAGGGTGAGCAACACATGTACAGGCTTACCAGCATATGAGCACACACATAAAGGAATGCTACCTTACCAATGCTTCCAGGAGTAACGTTAGGAGACATTTCTCTGATCCATCAGCTCATATGACTGATGTTATTGTTCATCTAGAATCTCCAATTCATACGATGTGTTCCCCATCCATTGTTTTACATTGGTGCTGACATAGGACTTGGCGAGTGACTACATCTCCATCTATACTTCATGGTTAGTTACAAGTACAAGAGAGAGAGATATCTAAGTCTTATTATAATATTACATTTGTTATTGTGTGTTCTCATTTTTGTATTTCCATAATGTATTTTATTTCCAGCAGATGGACACACAAGCAGGAATATCTCTGAAGGACGTCTAATGTTATCCCCGGATTGTGACATAAAAGATAATGACAGTAGACAGGATTCTCCAGGAGATAACCCCATTACCCCAATTATACATCCAGCTCTATCATCTGATCCCCCTGATCCTGGGAAATGTTCTCCTGATCACTCTGATATTGGAGCATTTGTTACAGCTCTGAGAGTAGATACAGTGTTTCCCTGTTCTATAGATGCCAAATGTTTTACACAGAACACAAAGCTTATTACCCATCAGCCAGCTAAGGCAGCTGAGAGGCAATTTCCATGTTCTGAGTGTGGAAAATGTTTTACATATAAATCATATCTTGTTAGACATCAGAGACGTCACACAGGTGAGAGGCCATTTCCATGTTCTGACTGTGGAAAATGTTTTACTTGGAAATCATGTCTTGTTACACATCAGCAAAGTCACACAGGTGAGAAGCCATTTCCATGTTCTGAGTGTGGGAAATGTTTTGGCCGGAAATCACAACTTGTTAAACATCAGAGAACTCACACAGGTGAGGGGCCATTTCCATGTTCTGACTGTGGAAAATGTTTTACTTGGAAATCATGTCTTGTTAGACATCAGCAAAGTCACACAGGTGAGAAGCCATTTCCATGTTCTGAGTGTGGGAAATGTTTTGGCCGGAAATCACATCTTGTTATACATCAGAGAACTCACACAGGTGAGAGGCTATTTCCATGTTCTGAGTGTGGGAAATGTTTTGCCCGGAAATCACATCTTGTTATACATCAGAGAAGTCACACAGGGGAGAAGCCATTTCTATGTTCTGAGTGTGGGAAATGTTTTGCAGTCAAACCAGAGCTTGTTAGACATCAGAGAAGTCACACAGGTGAGAAGCCGTTTCCATGTTCTGAGTGTGGGAAATGTTTTGCAGTCAAACCAGAGCTTGTTAGACATCAGAGAAGTCACACAGGTGAGAAGCCGTTTCCATGTTCTGAGTGTGGGAAATGTTTTGCAGACAAATCACATCTTGTTATACATCAGAGAAGTCACACAGGTGAGAAGCCATTTTCTTGCTCTGAGTGTGAGAAATGTTTTTCACGGAAATCACATCTTGTTGATCATCAGCGAAGTCACACAGGTGAGAAGCCATTTCCATGTCCTGAGTGTGGGAAATGTTTTGCAGACAAATTACAACTTGTTAGCCATCAGAGAAGTCACACAGGTGAGAAGCCATTTTCTTGCTCTGAGTGTGAGAAATGTTTTGCCCAGAAATCACAACTTGTTAGACATCAGCTAAGTCACACAGGTGAGAGGCCATTTCCATGTTCTGAGTGTGGGAAATGTTTTACATATAAATCAGATCTTGTTAAACATCAGAGAAGTCACACAGGTGAGAAGCCATATTCTTGCTCTGAGTGTGGGAAATGTGTTACATACAAATCAGATCTTGTTATACATCACAGAAGTCACACAGGTGAGAAGCCATTTCCATGTTCTGAGTGTGGGAAATGTTTTGGCCGGAAATCAGATCTTGTTATACATCAGAGAACTCACACAGGTGAGAGGCTATTTCCATGTTCTGACTGTGGGAAATGTTTTAGACAGAAATCACATCTTGTTACACACCAGAGAAATCACACAGGTGAGAAGCCATTTTAATCTTCTGGAGTATACTTATTATTGCCATGCGTTGTTCTTCAAGGTTCTTATCCTATGTCCTGTGCTTTTTGCAATATACATGTAACCACTGGGTGAAATAATCAGCTGTCATGCCCTCATCTACCACTGCCTACAGATGGTCTGTCTTTTGTTCTGGGTACTGAGAACCCAGTACCAATCCTAAATGTCTAGCTGAGCTCCAGGTGTGGGTGTTGCCAGCGGGCTGTGACTTAATCCAGGTGAAACAGGTCCTTATGCTAGCTCACCAACAAAGGACAGGGCTACAGCTCAGCTTTGTTACCAACCAGACTTACGCTTGGGGGTTCAGGTTTACATAATGCTGATCCTGTGCAGAATCTTGGTGTCCTGGATGGTAGAGTGACACTTAGACATCAGGTATCTGCCACAATCAGATCCTCATCTGAGGAACATAGTCAGACTCCAGCACTTATTTCCCTCAGAAGATCTACCTACAGTCATACATGCACTTTTATCATCACACATAGACTACTGCAATGTCCTCTACCTGGGTCTCCCAGCAAAAGAATTGCACCGCTTGTAGCTTGTAGAGAATGCAGCAGCCAGGCTGTTACCTAACCAGCCCGTTCCTGCCACATAACACCCATTCTCTACTCCCTTCACCGGCTGCCTGTAAGATGGTGACTCTGGGCCTAATTCAGGTTGGACTACAGTGTGTGATCCAAACGGAATTATTGAGAAAAACTTGCGGACGCATGCGCAGCGCCCGTCCTGCGTATGCACCTGCATTCTCTACAGGGGGCTGTAGGAAATGTGATTGCTACTTGTTAAACAGGCAGAGGCGGTCACGGGGTGGGGGGTAAAGCTCCATTTCCAGTGAGAAGATGGAGCGTTACAAGTGCGGTGTTGCGAGAAAGGGAGGCGGACAAACGGTCATGTTCACTGTGGCTGCATGGCATCACACGCAGCCATCGCAATCTAGAAGAACGCGGTGGGGATCCTGCAGGCACAGCTAAGCTGGCAGGATGCTTCACTAGTTTCTAAGATGAAGCAGAAATTGTGGAGCGATCGCAATTTCTGCTTCATAAAGGGGGGAGGCGCCGGTCAGCATACTAGGCTGCCTCGCCCTGCGATGGGCGGCCCCCAGCACGCTAGAAAAAGGATTGCTAATTAACAGCATCTGCTATCCTTACTGACTTACTGTAGGCCCCTATTACATAATCTTACTGACTCTCCCAGCCCTACATGACCAGGGTCCATGTACCAGAAGCAGCTTCTGCCTCCTTACTGACTTACTGTAGGCCCCTATTACACAATCTTACTGAATCTCCCAGCCCTACATGACCAGGGTCCATGTACCAGAAGCAGCTTCTGCCTCCTTACTGACTTACTGTAGGCCCCTATTACACAATCTTACTGAATCTCCCAGCCCTACATGACCAGGGTCCATGTACCAGAAGCAGCTTCTGCCTCCTTACTGACTTACTGTAGGCCCCTATTACACAATCTTACTGACTCTCCCAGCCCTACATGACCAGGGTCCATGTACCAGAAGCAGCTTCTGCTTCCTTACTGACTTACTGTAGGCCCCTATTACATAATCTTACTGACTCTCCCAGCCCTACATGACCAGGGTCCATGTACCAGAAGCAGCTTCTGCCTCCTTACTGACTTACTGTAGGGCCCTATTACATAATCTTACTGACTCTCCCAGCCCTACATGACCAGGGTCCATGTACCAGAAGCAGCTTCTGCCTCCTTACTGACTTACTGTAGGCACCTATTACATAATCTTACTGACTCTCCCAGCCCTACATGACCAGGGTCCATGTACCAGAAGCAGCTTCTGCCTCCTTACTGACTTACTGTAGTTCCCTATTACAGAATCTTACTGACTCTCCCAGCCCTACATGACCAGGGTCCATGTACCAGAAGCAGCTTCTGCCTCCGTACTGACTTACTGTAGGCCCCTATTGCATAATCTTACTGACTCTCCCAGCCCTACATGACCAGGGTCCATGTACCAGAAGCAGCTTCTGCCTCCGTACTGACTTACTGTAGGCCCCTATTGCATAATCTTACTGACTCTCCCAGCCCTACATGACCAGGGTCCATGTACCAGAAGCAGCTTCTGCCTCCGTACTGACTTACTGTAGGCCCCTATTACATAATCTTACTGACTCTCCCAGCCCTACATGACCAGGGTCCATGTACCAGAAGCAGCTTCTGCCTCCTTACTGACTTACTGTAGGCCCCTATTACACAATCTTACTGACTCTCCCAGCCCTACATGACCAGGGTCCATGTACCAGAAGCAGCTTCTGCCTCCTTACTGACTTACTGTAGGCCCCTATTACACAATCTTACTGACTCTCCCAGCCCTACATGACCAGGGTCCATGTACCAGAAGCAGCTTCTGCTTCCTTACTGACTTACTGTAGGCCCCTATTACATAATCTTACTCTCCCAGCCCTACATGACCAGGGTCCATGTACCAGAAGCAGCTTCTGCCTACTTACTGTAGGCCCCTATTACATAATCTTACTGACTCTCCCAGCCCTACATGACCAGGGTCCATGTACCAGAAGCAGCTTCTGCCTCCTTACTGACTTACTGTAGACCCCTATTACACAATCTTACTGACTCTCCCAGCCCTACATGACCAGGGTCCATGTACCAGAAGCAGCTTCTGCCTCCTTACTGACTTACTGTAGGCCCCTATTACATAATCTTACTGACTCTCCCAGCCCTACATGACCGGGGTCCATGTACCAGAAGCAGCTTCTGCCTCCTTACTGACTTACTGTAGGCCCCTATTACATAATCTTACTGACTCTCCCAGCCCTACATGACCGGGGTCCATGTACCAGAAGCAGCTTCTGCCTCCTTACTGACTTACTGTAGGCCCCTATTACATAATCTTACTGACTCTCCCAGCCCTACATGACCAGGGTCCATGTACCAGAAGCAGCTTCTGCCTCCTTACTGACTTACTGTAGGCCCCTAATACATAATCTTACTGACTCTCCCAGCCCTACATGACCAGGGTCCATGTACCAGAAGCAGCTTCTGCCTCCTTACTGACTTACTGTAGGCCCCTATTACATAATCTTACTGACTCTCCCAGCCCTACATGACCAGGGTCCATGTACCAGAAGCAGCTTCTGCCTCCTTACTGACTTACTGTAGGCCCCTATTACATAATCTTACTGACTCTCCCAGCCCTACATGACCAGGGTCCATGTACCAGAAGCAGCTTCTGCCTCCTTACTGACTTACTGTAGGCCCCTATTACATAATCTTACTGACTCTCCCAGCCCTACATGACCAGGGTCCATGTACCAGAAGCAGCTTCTGCCTCCTTACTGACTTACTGTAGGCCCCTATTACATAATCTTACTGACTCTCCCAGCCCTACATGACCAGGGTCCATGTACCAGAAGCAGCTTCTGCCTCCTTACTGACTTACTGTAGGCCCCTATTACATAATCTTACTGACTCTCCCAGCCCTACATGACCAGGGTCCATGTACCAGAAGCTGCTTCTGCCTCCTTACTGACTTACTGTAGGCCCCTATTACATAATCTTACTGACTCTCCCAGCTCTACATGACCGGGGTCCATGTACCAGAAGCTGCTTCTGCCTCCTTACTGACTTACTGTAGGCCCCTATTACATAATCTTACTGACTCTCCCAGCCCTACATGACCGGGGTCCATGTACCAGAAGCAGCTTCTGCCTCCTTACTGACTTACTGTAGGCCCCTATTACATAATCTTACTGACTCTCCCAGCCCTACATGACCAGGGTCCATGTACCAGAAGCAACTTCTGCCTCCTTACTGACTTACTGTAGGCCCCTATTACATAATCTTACTGACTCTCCCAGCCCTACATGACCAGGGTCCATGTACCAGAAGCAGCTTCTGCCTCCTTACTGACTTACTGTAGGCCCCTATTACATAATCTTACTGACTCTCCCAGCCCTACATGACCAGGGTCCATGTACCAGAAGCAGCTTCTGCCTCCTTACTGACTTACTGTAGGCACCTATTACATAATCTTACTGACTCTCCCAGCCCTACATGACCAGGGTCCATGTACCAGAAGCAGCTTCTGCCTCCTTGCTGACTTACTGTAGGCCCCTATTACATAATCTTACTGACTCTCCCAGCCCTACATGACCAGGGTCCATGTACCAGAAGCAGCTTCTGTCTCCTTGCTGACTTACTGTAGGCCCCTATTACATAATCTTACTGACTCTCCCAGCCCTACATGACCAGGGTCCATGTACCAGAAGCAGCTTCTGCCTCCTTACTGACTTACTGTAGTCCCCTATTACATAATCTTACTGACTCTCCCAGCCCTACATGACCAGGGCCCATGTACCAGAAGCAGCTTCTGCCTCCTTACTGACTTACTGTAGGCCCCTATTACACAATCTTACTGACTCTCCCAGCCCTACATGACCAGGGTCCATGTACCAGAAGCAGCTTCTGCCTCCTTACTGACTTACTGTAGTCCCCTATTACATAATCTTACTGACTCTCCCAGCCCTACATGACCAGGGCCCATGTACCAGAAGCAGCTTCTGCCTCCTTACTGACTTACTGTAGGCCCCTATTACACAATCTTACTGACTCTCCCAGCCCTACATGACCAGGGTCCATGTACCAGAAGCAGCTTCTGCCTCCTTACTGACTTACTGTAGGCCCCTATTACACAATCTTACTGACTCTCCCAGCCCTACATGACCAGGGTCCATGTACCAGAAGCAGCTTCTGCCTCCTTACTCACTTACTGTAGTCCCCTATTACATAATCTTACTGACTCTCCCAGCCCTACATGACCAGGGTCCATGTACCAGAAGCAGCTTCTGCCTCCTTACTCACTTACTGTAGTCCCCTATTACATAATCTTACTGACTCTCCCAGCCCTACATGACCAGGGTCCATGTACCAGAAGCAGCTTCTGCCTCCTTACTGACTTACTGTAGGCCCCTATTACATAATCTTACTGACTCTTCCAGCCCTACATGTCCAGGGTCCATGTTACCAGAAGCAGCTTCTGCCTCCTTACTGACTTACTGTAGGGCCCTATTACATAATCTTACTGACTCTCCCAGCCCTACATGACCAGGGTCCATGTACCAGAAGCAGCTTCTGCCTCCTTACTGACTTACTGTAGGGCCCTATTACATAATCTTACTGACTCTCCCAGCCCTACATGACCAGGGTCCATGTACCAGAAGCAGCTTCTGCCTCCGTACTGACTTACTGTAGGCCCCTATTACATAATCTTACTGACTCTCCCAGCCCTACATGACCAGGGTCCATGTACCAGAAGCAGCTTCTGCCTCCGTACTGACTTACTGTAGGCCCCTATTACATAATCTTACTGACTCTCCCAGCCCTACATGACCAGGGTCCATGTACCAGAAGCAGCTTCTGCCTCCTTACTGACCTTACTGTAGTCCCCTATTACACAATCTTACTGACTCTCCCAGCCCTACATGACCAGGGTCCATGTGCCAGAAGCAGCTTCTGCCTCCTTACTGACTTACTGTAGGCCCCTATTACACAATCTTACTGACTCTCCCAGCCCTACATGAACAGGGTCCATGTACCAGAAGCAGCTTCTGCCTCCTTACTGACTTACTGTAGGCCCCTATTACACAATCTTACTGAATCTCCCAGCCCTACATGACCAGGGTCCATGTACCAGAAGCAGCTTCTGCCTCCTTACTGACTTACTGTAGGGCCCTATTACATAATCTTACTGACTCTCCCAGCCCTACATGACCAGGGTCCATGTACCAGAAGCAGCTTCTGCCTCCTTACTCACTTACTGTAGGCCCCTATTACATAATCTTACTGACTCTCCCAGCCCTACATGACCAGGGTCCATGTACCAGAAGCAGCCTCTGCCTCCGTACTGACTTACTGTAGGCCCCTATTGCATAATCTTACTGACTCTCCCAGCCCTACATGACCAGGGTCCATGTACCAGAAGCAGCTTCTGCCTCCGTACTGACTTACTGTAGGCCCCTATTACACAATCTTACTGACTCTCCCAGCCCTACATGACCAGGGTCCATGTACCAGAAGCAGCTTCTGCCTCCTTGCTGACTTACTGTAGGCCCCTATTACATAATCTTACTGACTCTCCCAGCCCTACATGACCAGGGTCCATGTACCAGAAGCAGCTTCTGCCTCCTTACTGACTTACTGTAGTCCCCTATTACATAATCTTACTGACTCTCCCAGCCCTACATGACCAGGGTCCATGTACCAGAAGCAGCTTCTGCCTCCTTACTTACTGTAGTCCCCTATTACATAATCTTACTGACTCTCCCAGCCCTACATGACCAGGGTCCATGTACCAGAAGCAGCTTCTGCCTCCTTACTGACTTATTGTAGTCCCCTATTACATAATCTTACTGACTCTCCCAGCCCTACATGACCAGGGTCCATGTACCAGAAGCAGCTTCTGCCTCCTTACTGACTTACTGTAGGCCCCTATTACATAATCTTACTGACTCTCCCAGCCCTACATGACCAGGGTCCATGTACCAGAAGCTGCTTCTGCCTCCTTACTGACTTACTGTAGGCCCCTATTACATAATCTTACTGACTCTCCCAGCCCTACATGACCAGGGTCCATGTACCAGAAGCAGCTTCTGCCTCCTTACTGACTTACTTTAGTCCCCTATTACATAATCTTACTGACTCTCCCAGCCCTACATGACCAGGGTCCATGTACCAGAAGCAGCTTCTGCCTCCTTACTGACTTACTGTAGTCCCCTATTACATAATCTTACTGACTCTCCCAGCCCTACATGACCAGGGTCCATGTACCAGAAGCAGCTTCTGCCTCCTTACTGACTTACTGTAGTCCCCTATTACATAATCTTACTGACTCTCCCAGCCCTACATGACCAGGGTCCATGTACCAGAAGCAGCTTCTGCCTCCTTACTGACTTACTGTAGTCCCCTATTACATAATCTTACTGACTCTCCCAGCCCTACATGACCAGGGTCCATGTACCAGAAGCAGCTTCTGCCTCCTTACTGACTTACTGTAGGCCCCTATTACATAATCTTACTGACTCTCCCAGCCCTACATGACCAGGGTCCATGTACCAGAAGCAGCTTCTGCCTCCTTACTGACTTACTGTAGGCCCCTATTACATAATCTTACTGACTCTCCCAGCCCTACATGACCAGGGTCCATGTACCAGAAGCAGCTTCTGCCTCCTTACTGACTTACTGTAGGCACCTATTACATAATCTTACTGACTCTCCCAGCCCTACATGACCAGGGTCCATGTACCAGAAGCAGCTTCTGTCTCCTTACTGACTTACTGTAGGCCCCTATTACATAATCTTACTGACTCTCCCAGCCCTACATGACCAGGGTCCATGTACCAGAAGCAGCTTCTGCCTCCTTGCTGACTTACTGTAGGCCCCTATTACATAATCTTACTGACTCTCCCAGCCCTACATGACCAGGGTCCATGTACCAGAAGCAGCTTCTGCCTCCTTACTGACTTACTTTAGTCCCCTATTACATAATCTTACTGACTCTCCCAGCCCTACATGACCAGGGTCCATGTACCAGAAGCAGCTTCTGCCTCCTTACTGACTTACTGTAGTCCCCTATTACATAATCTTACTGACTCTCCCAGCCCTACATGACCAGGGTCCATGTACCAGAAGCTGCTTCTGCCTCCTTACTGACTTACTGTAGGCCCCTATTACATAATCTTACTGACTCTCCCAGCCCTACATGACCAGGGTCCATGTACCAGAAGCAGCTTCTGCCTCCTTACTGACTTACTTTAGTCCCCTATTACATAATCTTACTGACTCTCCCAGCCCTACATGACCAGGGTCCATGTACCAGAAGCAGCTTCTGCCTCCTTACTGACTTACTGTAGTCCCCTATTACATAATCTTACTGACTCTCCCAGCCCTACATGACCAGGGTCCATGTACCAGAAGCAGCTTCTGCCTCCTTACTGACTTACTGTAGTCCCCTATTACATAATCTTACTGACTCTCCCAGCCCTACATGACCAGGGTCCATGTACCAGAAGCAGCTTCTGCCTCCTTACTGACTTACTGTAGTCCCCTATTACATAATCTTACTGACTCTCCCAGCCCTACATGACCAGGGTCCATGTACCAGAAGCAGCTTCTGCCTCCTTACTGACTTACTGTAGGCCCCTATTACATAATCTTACTGACTCTCCCAGCCCTACATGACCAGGGTCCATGTACCAGAAGCAGCTTCTGCCTCCTTACTGACTTACTGTAGGCCCCTATTACATAATCTTACTGACTCTCCCAGCCCTACATGACCAGGGTCCATGTACCAGAAGCAGCTTCTGCCTCCTTACTGACTTACTGTAGGCACCTATTACATAATCTTACTGACTCTCCCAGCCCTACATGACCAGGGTCCATGTACCAGAAGCAGCTTCTGTCTCCTTACTGACTTACTGTAGGCCCCTATTACATAATCTTACTGACTCTCCCAGCCCTACATGACCAGGGTCCATGTACCAGAAGCAGCTTCTGCCTCCTTGCTGACTTACTGTAGGCCCCTATTACATAATCTTACTGACTCTCCCAGCCCTACATGACCAGGGTCCATGTACCAGAAGCAGCTTCTGCCTCCTTACTGACTTACTTTAGTCCCCTATTACATAATCTTACTGACTCTCCCAGCCCTACATGACCAGGGTCCATGTACCAGAAGCAGCTTCTGCCTCCTTACTGACTTACTGTAGTCCCCTATTACATAATCTTACTGACTCTCCCAGCCCTACATGACCAGGGTCCATGTACCAGAAGCAGCTTCTGCCTCCTTACTGACTTACTGTAGTCCCCTATTACATAATCTTACTGACTCTCCCAGCCCTACATGACCAGGGTCCATGTACCAGAAGCAGCTTCTGCCTCCTTACTGACTTACTGTAGGCCCCTATTACATAATCTTACTGACTCTTCCAGTCCTACATGTCCAGGGTCCATGTTACCAGAAGCAGCTTCTGCCTCCTTACTGACTTACTGTAGGGCCCTATTACATAATCTTACTGACTCTCCCAGCACTACATGACCAGGGTCCATGTACCAGAAGCAGCTTCTGCCTCCTTACTGACTTACTGTAGGCACCTATTACATAATCTTACTGACTCTCCCAGCCCTACATGACCAGGGTCCATGTACCAGAAACAGCTTCTGCCTCCTTACTGACTTACTGTAGGCCCCTATTACATAATCTTACTGACTCTCCCAGCCCTACATGACCAGGGTCCATGTGCCAGAAGCAGCTTCTGCCTCCTTACTGACTTACTGTAGGCCCCAATTACACAATCTTACTGACTCTCCCAGCCCTACATGACCAGGGTCCATGTACCAGAAGCAGCTTCTGCCTCCTTACTGACTTACTGTAGGCCCCTATTACACAATCTTACTGAATCTCCCAGCCCTACATGACCAGGGTCCATGTACCAGAAGCAGCTTCTGCCTCCTTACTGACTTACTGTAGGCCCCTATTACACAATCTTACTGACTCTCCCAGCCCTACATGACCAGGGTCCATGTACCAGAAGCAGCTTCTGCTTCCTTACTGACTTACTGTAGGCCCCTATTACATAATCTTACTGACTCTCCCAGCCCTACATGACCAGGGTCCATGTACCAGAAGCAGCTTCTGCCTCCTTACTGACTTACTGTAGGCCCCTATTACATAATCTTACTGACTCTCCCAGCCCTACATGACCAGGGTCCATGTACCAGAAGCAGCTTCTGCCTCCTTACTGACTTACTGTAGACCCCTATTACACAATCTTACTGACTCTCCCAGCCCTACATGACCAGGGTCCATGTACCAGAAGCAGCTTCTGCCTCCTTACTGACTTACTTTAGTCCCCTATTACATAATCTTACTGACTCTCCCAGCCCTACATGACCAGGGTCCATGTACCAGAAGCAGCTTCTGCCTCCTTACTGACTTACTGTAGTCCCCTATTACATAATCTTACTGACTCTCCCAGCCCTACATGACCAGGGTCCATGTACCAGAAGCAGCTTCTGCCTCCTTACTGACTTACTGTAGTCCCCTATTACATAATCTTACTGACTCTCCCAGCCCTACATGACCAGGGTCCATGTGCCAGAAGCAGCTTCTGCCTCCTTACTGACTTACTGTAGGCCCCTATTACATAATCTTACTGACTCTCCCAGCCCTACATGACCGGGGTCCATGTACCAGAAGCAGCTTCTGCCTCCTTACTGACTTACTGTAGGCCCCTATTACATAATCTTACTGACTCTCCCAGCCCTACATGACCGGGGTCCATGTACCAGAAGCTGCTTCTGCCTCCTTACTGACTTACTGTAGGCCCCTATTACATAATCTTACTGACTCTCCCAGCCCTACATGACCGGGGTCCATGTACCAGAAGCAGCTTCTGCCTCCTTACTGACTTACTGTAGGCCCCTATTACATAATCTTACTGACTCTCCCAGCCCTACATGACCGGGGTCCATGTACCAGAAGCAGCTTCTGCCTCCTTACTGACTTACTGTAGGCCCCTATTACATAATCTTACTGACTCTCCCAGCCCTACATGACCAGGGTCCATGTACCAGAAGCAGCTTCTGCCGCCTTACTGACTTACTGTAGGCCCCTATTACATAATCTTACTGACTCTCCCAGCCCTCCATGACCAGGGTCCATGTACCAGAAGCTGCTTCTGCCTCCTTACTGACTTACTGTAGGCCCCTATTACATAATCTTACTGACTCTCCCAGCTCTACATGACCGGGGTCCATGTACCAGAAGCAGCTTCTGCCTCCTTACTGACTTACTGTAGGCCCCTATTACATAATCTTACTGACTCTCCCAGCCCTACATGACCGGGGTCCATGTACCAGAAGCTGCTTCTGCCTCCTTACTGACTTACTGTAGGCCCCTATTACATAATCTTACTGACTCTCCCAGCCCTACATGACCAGGGTCCATGTACCAGAAGCAGCTTCTGCCTCCTTACTGACTTACTGTAGGCACCTATTACATAATCTTACTGACTCTCCCAGCCCTACATGACCAGGGTCCATGTACCAGAAGCAGCTTCTGTCTCCTTACTGACTTACTGTAGGCCCCTATTACATAATCTTACTGACTCTCCCAGCCCTACATGACCAGGGTCCATGTACCAGAAGCAGCTTCTGCCTCCTTGCTGACTTACTGTAGGCCCCTATTACATAATCTTACTGACTCTCCCAGCCCTACATGACCAGGGTCCATGTACCAGAAGCAGCTTCTGCCTCCTTACTGACTTACTTTAGTCCCCTATTACATAATCTTACTGACTCTCCCAGCCCTACATGACCAGGGTCCATGTACCAGAAGCAGCTTCTGCCTCCTTACTGACTTACTGTAGTCCCCTATTACATAATCTTACTGAGTCTCCCAGCCCTACATGACCAGGGTCCATGTACCAGAAGCAGCTTCTGCCTCCTTACTGACTTACTGTAGGCCCCTATTACATAATCTTACTGACTCTCCCAGCCCTACATGACCAGGGTCCATGTACCAGAAGCAGCTTCTGCCTCCTTACTGACTTACTGTAGGCCCCTATTACATAATCTTACTGACTCTCCCAGCCCTACATGACCAGGGTCCATGTACCAGAAGCAGCTTCTGCCTCCTTACTGACTTACTGTAGGCCCCTATTACATAATCTTACTGACTCTCCCAGCCCTACATGACCAGGGTCCATGTACCAGAAGCAGCTTCTGCCTCATTACTGACTTACTGTAGGCACCTATTACATAATCTTACTGACTCTCCCAGCCCTACATGACCAGGGTCCATGTACCAGAAGCAGCTTCTGTCTCCTTACTGACTTACTGTAGGCCCCTATTACATAATCTTACTGACTCTCCCAGCCCTACATGACCAGGGTCCATGTACCAGAAGCAGCTTCTGCCTCCTTGCTGACTTACTGTAGGCCACTATTACATAATCTTACTGACTCTCCCAGCCCTACATGACCAGGGTCCATGTACCAGAAGCAGCTTCTGCCTCCTTACTGACTTACTTTAGTCCCCTATTACATAATCTTACTGACTCTCCCAGCCCTACATGACCAGGGTCCATGTACCAGAAGCAGCTTCTGCCTCCTTACTGACTTACTGTAGTCCCCTATTACATAATCTTACTGACTCTCCCAGCCCTACATGACCAGGGTCCATGTACCAGAAGCAGCTTCTGCCTCCTTACTGACTTACTGTAGTCCCCTATTACATAATCTTACTGACTCTCCCAGCCCTACATGACCAGGATCCATGTACCAGAAGCAGCTTCTGCCTCCTTACTGACTTACTGTAGTCCCCTATTACATAATCTTACTGACTCTCCCAGCCCTACATGACCAGGGTCCATGTACCAGAAGCAGCTTCTGCCTCCTTACTGACTTACTGTAGGCCCCTATTACATAATCTTACTGACTCTCCCAGCCCTACATGACCAGGGTCCATGTACCAGAAGCAGCTTCTGCCTCCTTACTGACTTACTGTAGGCCCCTATTACATAATCTTACTGACTCTCCCAGCCCTACATGACCAGGGTCCATGTACCAGAAGCAGCTTCTGCCTCCTTACTGACTTACTTTAGTCCCCTATTACATAATCTTACTGACTCTCCCAGCCCTACATGACCAGGGTCCATGTACCAGAAGCAGCTTCTGCCTCCTTACTGACTTACTGTAGTCCCCTATTACATAATCTTACTGACTCTCCCAGCCCTACATGACCAGGGTCCATGTACCAGAAGCAGCTTCTGCCTCCTTACTGACTTACTGTAGTCCCCTATTACATAATCTTACTGACTCTCCCAGCCCTACATGACCAGGGTCCATGTACCAGAAGCAGCTTCTGCCTCCTTACTGACTTACTGTAGGCCCCTATTACATAATCTTACTGACTCTCCCAGCCCTACATGACCAGGGTCCATGTACCAGAAGCAGCTTCTGCCTCCTTACTGACTTACTGTAGGCCCCTATTACATAATCTTACTGACTCTTCCAGCCCTACATGTCCAGGGTCCATGTTACCAGAAGCAGCTTCTGCCTCCTTACTGACTTACTGTAGGGCCCTATTACATAATCTTACTGACTCTCCCAGCCCTACATGACCAGGGTCCATGTACCAGAAACAGCTTCTGCCTCCTTACTGACTTACTGTGGGCACCTATTACATAATCTTACTGACTCTCCCAGCCCTACATGACCAGGGTCCATGTACCAGAAACAGCTTCTGCCTCCTTACTGACTTACTGTAGGCCCCTATTACATAATCTTACTGACTCTCCCAGCCCTACATGACCAGGGTCCATGTGCCAGAAGCAGCTTCTGCCTCCTTACTGACTTACTGTAGGCCCCTATTACACAATCTTACTGACTCTCCCAGCCCTACATGACCAGGGTCCATGTACCAGAAGCAGCTGCTGCCTCCTTACTGACTTACTGTAGGCCCCTATTACACAATCTTACTGAATCTCCCAGCCCTACATGACCAGGGTCCATGTACCAGAAGCAGCTTCTGCCTCCTTACTGACTTACTGTAGGCCCCTATTACACAATCTTACTGACTCTCCCAGCCCTACATGACCAGGGTCCATGTACCAGAAGCAGCTTCTGCTTCCTTACTGACTTACTGTAGGCCCCTATTACATAATCTTACTGACTCTCCCAGCCCTACATGACCAGGGTCCATGTACCAGAAGCAGCTTCTGCCTCCTTACTGACTTACTGTAGGCCCCTATTACACAATCTTACTGACTCTCCCAGCCCTACATGACCGGGGTCCATGTACCAGAAGCAGCTTCTGCCTCCTTACTGACTTACTGTAGGCCCCTATTACATAATCTTACTGACTCTCCCAGCCCTACATGACCGGGGTCCATGTACCAGAAGCAGCTTCTGCCTCCTTACTGACTTACTGTAGGCCCCTATTACATAATCTTACTGACTCTCCCAGCCCTACATGACCGGGGTCCATGTACCAGAAGCTGCTTCTGCCTCCTTACTGACTTACTGTAGGCCCCTATTACATAATCTTACTGACTCTCCCAGCCCTACATGACCAGGGTCCATGTACCAGAAGCAGCTTCTGCCTCCTTACTGACTTACTGTAGGCCCCTATTACATAATCTTACTGACTCTCCCAGCCCTACATGACCAGGGTCCATGTACCAGAAGCAGCTTCTGCCTCCTTACTGACTTACTGTAGGCCCCTATTACATAATCTTACTGACTCTCCCAGCCCTACATGACCAGGGTCCATGTACCAGAAGCAGCTTCTGCCTCCTTACTGACTTACTGTAGGCCCCTATTACATAATCTTACTGACTCTCCCAGCCCTACATGACCAGGGTCCATGTACCAGAAGCAGCTTCTGCCTCCTTACTGACTTACTGTAGGCCCCTATTACATAATCTTACTGACTCTCCCAGCCCTACATGACCAGGGTCCATGTACCAGAAGCAGCTTCTGCCTCCTTACTGACTTACTGTAGGCCCCTATTACATAATCTTACTGACTCTCCCAGCCCTACATGACCAGGGTCCATGTACCAGAAGCAGCTTCTGCCTCCTTACTGACTTACTGTAGGCCCCTATTACATAATCTTACTGACTCTCCCAGCCCTACATGACCGGGGTCCATGTACCAGAAGCAGCTTCTGCCTCCTTACTGACTTACTGTAGGCCCCTATTACATAATCTTACTGACTCTCCCAGCCCTACATGACCGGGGTCCATGTACCAGAAGCTGCTTCTGCCTCCTTACTGACTTACTGTAGGCCCCTATTACATAATCTTACTGACTCTCCCAGCTCTACATGACCAGGATCCATGTACCAGAAGCAGCTTCTGCCTCCTTACTGACTTACTGTAGGCCCCTATTACACAATCTTACTGACTCTCCCAGCCCTACATGACCAGGGTCCATGTACCAGAAGCAGCTTCTGCCTCCTTACTGACTTACTGTAGGCCCCTATTACACAATCTTACTGACTCTCCCAGCCCTACATGACCAGGGTCCATGTACCAGAAGCAGCTTCTGCCTCCTTACTGACTTACTGTAGGCCCCTATTACATAATCTTACTGACTCTCCCAGCCCTACATGACCAGGGTCCATGTACCAGAAGCAGCTTCTGCCTCCTTACTGACTTACTGTAGGCCCCTATTACATAATCTTACTGACTCTCCCAGCCCTACATGACCAGGGTCCATGTACCAGAAGCAGCTTCTGCCTCCTTACTTACTTACTGTAGGCACCTATTACATAATCTTACTGACTCTCCCAGCCCTACATGACCAGGGTCCATGTACCAGAAGCAGCTTCTGTCTCCTTACTGACTTACTGTAGGCCCTATTACATAATCTTACTGACTCTCCCAGCCCTACATGACCAGGGTCCATGTACCAGAAGCAGCTTCTGCCTCCTTGCTGACTTACTGTAGGCCCCTATTACATAATCTTACTGACTCTCCCAGCCCTACATGACCAGGGTCCATGTACCAGAAGCAGCTTCTGCCTCCTTGCTGACTTACTGTAGGCCCCTATTACATAATCTTACTGACTCTCCCAGCCCTACATGACCAGGGTCCATGTACCAGAAGCAGCTTCTGCCTCCTTACTGACTTACTGTAGTCCCCTATTACATAATCTTACTGACTCTCCCAGCCCTACATGACCAGGGTCCATGTACCAGAAGCAGCTTCTGCCTCCTTACTGACTTACTGTAGGCCCCTATTACATAATCTTACTGACTCTCCCAGCCCTACATGACCAGGGTCCATGTACCAGAAGCTGCTTCTGCCTCCTTACTGACTTACTGTAGGCCCCTATTACATAATCTTACTGACTCTCCCAGCCCTACATGACCAGGGTCCATGTACCAGAAGCAGCTTCTGCCTCCTTGCTGACTTACTGTAGGCCCCTATTACATAATCTTACTGACTCTCCCAGCCCTACATGACCAGGGTCCATGTACCAGAAGCAGCTTCTGCCTCCTTACTGACTTACTTTAGTCCCCTATTACATAATCTTACTGACTCTCCCAGCCCTACATGACCAGGGTCCATGTACCAGAAGCAGCTTCTGCCTCCTTACTGACTTACTGTAGTCCCCTATTACATAATCTTACTGACTCTCCCAGCCCTACATGACCAGGGTCCATGTACCAGAAGCAGCTTCTGCCTCCTTGCTGACTTACTGTAGTCCCCTATTACATAATCTTACTGACTCTCCCAGCCCTACATGACCAGGGTCCATGTACCAGAAGCAGCTTCTGCCTCCTTACTGACTTACTGTAGTCCCCTATTACATAATCTTACTGACTCTCCCAGCCCTACATGACCAGGGTCCATGTACCAGAAGCAGCTTCTGCCTCCTTACTGACTTACTGTAGGCCCCTATTACATAATCTTACTGACTCTCCCAGCCCTACATGACCAGGGTCCATGTACCAGAAGCAGCTTCTGCCTCCTTACTGACTTACTGTAGGCCCCTATTACATAATCTTACTGACTCTCCCAGCCCTACATGACCAGGGTCCATGTACCAGAAGCAGCTTCTGCCTCCTTACTGACTTACTGTAGGCACCTATTACATAATCTTACTGACTCTCCCAGCCCTACATGACCAGGGTCCATGTACCAGAAGCAGCTTCTGTCTCCTTACTGACTTACTGTAGGCCCCTATTACATAATCTTACTGACTCTCCCAGCCCTACATGACCAGGGTCCATGTACCAGAAGCAGCTTCTGCCTCCTTACTGACTTACTGTAGTCCCCTATTACATAATCTTACTGACTCTCCCAGCCCTACATGACCAGGGTCCATGTACCAGAAGCAGCTTCTGTCTCCTTACTGACTTACTGTAGGCCCCTATTACATAATCTTACTGACTCTCCCAGCCCTACATGACCAGGGTCCATGTACCAGAAGCAGCTTCTGCCTCCTTACTGACTTACTGTAGTCCCCTATTACATAATCTTACTGACTCTCCCAGCCCTACATGACCAGGGTCCATGTACCAGAAGCAGCTTCTGCCTCCTTACTGACTTACTGTAGGCACCTATTACATAATCTTACTGACTCTCCCAGCCCTACATGACCAGGGTCCATGTACCAGAAACAGCTTCTGCCTCCTTACTGACTTACTGTAGGCCCCTATTACATAATCTTACTGACTCTCCCAGCCCTACATGACCAGGGTCTATGTGCCAGAAGCAGCTTCTGCCTCCTTACTGACTTACTGTAGGCCCCAATTACACAATCTTACTGACTCTCCCAGCCCTACATGACCAGGGTCCATGTACCAGAAGCAGCTTCTGCCTCCTTACTGACTTACTGTAGGCCCCTATTACACAATCTTACTAAATCTCCCAGCCCTACATGACCAGGGTCCATGTACCAGAAGCAGCTTCTGCCTCCTTACTGACTTACTGTAGGCCCCTATTACACAATCTTACTGACTCTCCCAGCCCTACATGACCAGGGTCCATGTACCAGGAGCAGCTTCTGCCTCCTTACTGACTTACTGTAGTCCCCTATTACAGAATCTTACTGACTCCCAGCCCTACATGACCAGGGTCCATGTACCAGAAGCAGCTTCTGCCTCCTTACTGACTTACTGTAGGCCCCTATTACATAATCTTACTGACTCTCCCAGCCCTACATGACCAGGGTCCATGTACCAGAAGCAGCTTCTGCCTCCTTACTGACTTACTGTAGACCCCTATTACACAATCTTACTGACTCTCCCAGCCCTACATGACCAGGGTCCATGTACCAGAAGCTGCTTCTGCCTCCTTACTGACTTACTGTAGGCCCCTATTACATAATCTTACTGACTCTCCCAGCCCTACATGACCAGGGTCCATGTACCAGAAGCAGCTTCTGCCTCCTTACTGACTTACTGTAGGCACCTATTACATAATCTTACTGACTCTCCCAGCCCTACATGACCAGGGTCCATGTACCAGAAGCAGCTTCTGTCTCCTTACTGACTTACTGTAGGCCCCTATTACATAATCTTACTGACTCTCCCAGCCCTACATGACCAGGGTCCATGTACCAGAAGCAGCTTCTGCCTCCTTACTGACTTACTGTAGTCCCCTATTACATAATCTTACTGACTCTCCCAGCCCTACATGACCAGGGTCCATGTGCCAGAAGCAGCTTCTGCCTCCTTACTGACTTACTGTAGGCCCCTATTACATAATCTTACTGACTCTCCCAGCCCTACATGACCGGGGTCCATGTACCAGAAGCAGCTTCTGCCTCCTTACTGACTTACTGTAGGCCCCTATTACATAATCTTACTGACTCTCCCAGCCCTACATGACCGGGGTCCATGTACCAGAAGCTGCTTCTGCCTCCTTACTGACTTACTGTAGGCCCCTATTACATAATCTTACTGACTCTCCCAGCCCTACATGACCGGGGTCCATGTACCAGAAGCAGCTTCTGCCTCCTTACTGACTTACTGTAGGCCCCTATTACATAATCTTACTGACTCTCCCAGCCCTACATGACCGGGGTCCATGTACCAGAAGCAGCTTCTGCCTCCTTACTGACTTACTGTAGGCCCCTATTACATAATCTTACTGACTCTCCCAGCCCTACATGACCAGGGTCCATGTACCAGAAGCAGCTTCTGCCTCCTTACTGACTTACTGTAGGCCCCTATTACATAATCTTACTGACTCTCCCAGCCCTACATGACCAGGGTCCATGTACCAGAAGCTGCTTCTGCCTCCTTACTGACTTACTGTAGGCCCCTATTACATAATCTTACTGACTCTCCCAGCTCTACATGACCAGGGTCCATGTACCAGAAGCAGCTTCTGCCTCCTTACTGACTTACTGTAGGCCCCTATTACATAATCTTACTGACTCTCCCAGCCCTACATGACCGGGGTCCATGTACCAGAAGCTGCTTCTGCCTCCTTACTGACTTACTGTAGGCCCCTATTACATAATCTTACTGACTCTCCCAGCCCTACATGACCAGGGTCCATGTACCAGAAGCAGCTTCTGCCTCCTTACTGACTTACTGTAGGCACCTATTACATAATCTTACTGACTCTCCCAGCCCTACATGACCAGGGTCCATGTACCAGAAGCAGCTTCTGTCTCCTTACTGACTTACTGTAGGCCCCTATTACATAATCTTACTGACTCTCCCAGCCCTACATGACCAGGGTCCATGTACCAGAAGCAGCTTCTGCCTCCTTGCTGACTTACTGTAGGCCCCTATTACATAATCTTACTGACTCTCCCAGCCCTACATGACCAGGGTCCATGTACCAGAAGCAGCTTCTGCCTCCTTACTGACTTACTTTAGTCCCCTATTACATAATCTTACTGACTCTCCCAGCCCTACATGACCAGGGTCCATGTACCAGAAGCAGCTTCTGCCTCCTTACTGACTTACTTTAGTCCCCTATTACATAATCTTACTGACTCTCCCAGCCCTACATGACCAGGGTCCATGTACCAGAAGCAGCTTCTGCCTCCTTACTGACTTACTGTAGGCCCCTATTACATAATCTTACTGACTCTCCCAGCCCTACATGACCAGGGTCCATGTACCAGAAGCAGCTTCTGCCTCCTTACTGACTTACTGTAGGCCCCTATTACATAATCTTACTGACTCTCCCAGCCCTACATGACCAGGGTCCATGTACCAGAAGCAGCTTCTGCCTCCTTACTGACTTACTGTAGGCCCCTATTACATAATCTTACTGACTCTCCCAGCCCTACATGACCAGGGTCCATGTACCAGAAGCAGCTTCTGCCTCCTTACTGACTTACTGTAGGCCCCTATTGCATAATCTTACTGACTCTCCCAGCCCTACATGACCAGGGTCCATGTACCAGAAGCAGCTTCTGCCTCCTTACTGACTTACTGTAGGCACCTATTACATAATCTTACTGACTCTCCCAGCCCTACATGACCAGGGTCCATGTACCAGAAGCAGCTTCTGTCTCCTTACTGACTTACTGTAGGCCCCTATTACATAATCTTACTGACTCTCCCAGCCCTACATGACCAGGGTCCATGTACCAGAAGCAGCTTCTGCCTCCTTGCTGACTTACTGTAGGCCCCTATTACATAATCTTACTGACTCTCCCAGCCCTACATGACCAGGGTCCATGTACCAGAAGCAGCTTCTGCCTCCTTACTGACTTACTTTAGTCCCCTATTACATAATCTTACTGACTCTCCCAGCCCTACATGACCAGGGTCCATGTACCAGAAGCAGCTTCTGCCTCCTTACTGACTTACTGTAGTCCCCTATTACATAATCTTACTGACTCTCCCAGCCCTACATGACCAGGGTCCATGTACCAGAAGCAGCTTCTGCCTCCTTACTGACTTACTGTAGTCCCCTATTACATAATCTTACTGACTCTCCCAGCCCTACATGACCAGGGTCCATGTACCAGAAGCAGCTTCTGCCTCCTTACTGACTTACTGTAGTCCCCTATTACATAATCTTACTGACTCTCCCAGCCCTACATGACCAGGGTCCATGTACCAGAAGCAGCTTCTGCCTCCTTACTGACTTACTGTAGGCCCCTATTACATAATCTTACTGACTCTCCCAGCCCTACATGACCAGGGTCCATGTACCAGAAGCAGCTTCTGCCTCCTTACTGACTTACTGTAGGCCCCTATTACATAATCTTACTGACTCTCCCAGCCCTACATGACCAGGGTCCATGTACCAGAAGCAGCATCTGCCTCCTTACTGACTTACTTTAGTCCCCTATTACATAATCTTACTGACTCTCCCAGCCCTACATGACCAGGGTCCATGTACCAGAAGCAGCTTCTGCCTCCTTACTGACTTACTGTAGGCCCCTATTACATAATCTTACTGACTCTCCCAGCCCTACATGACCAGGGTCCATGTACCAGAAGCAGCTTCTGCCTCCTTACTGACTTACTGTAGTCCCCTATTACATAATCTTACTGACTCTCCCAGCTCTACATGACCAGGGTCCATGTACCAGAAGCAGCTTCTGCCTCCTTACTGACTTACTGTAGGCCCCTATTACATAATCTTACTGACTCTCCCAGCCCTACATGACCAGGGTCCATGTACCAGAAGCAGCTTCTGCCTCCTTGCTGACTTACTGTAGGCCCCTATTACATAATCTTACTGACTCTCCCAGCCCTACATGACCAGGGTCCATGTACCAGAAGCAGCTTCTGCCTCCGTACTGACTTACTGTAGGCCCCTATTGCATAATCTTACTGACTCTCCCAGCCCTACATGACCAGGGTCCATGTACCAGAAGCAGCTTCTGCCTCCTTACTGACTTACTGTAGGCACCTATTGCATAATCTTACTGACTCTCCCAGCCCTACATGACCAGGGTCCATGTACCAGAAGCAGCTTCTGCCTCCTTACTGACTTACTGTAGGCACCTATTACATAATCTTACTGACTCTCCCAGCCCTACATGACCAGGGTCCATGTACCAGAAACAGCTTCTGCCTCCTTACTGACTTACTGTAGGCCCCTATTACATAATCTTACTGACTCTCCCAGCCCTACATGACCAGGGTCCATGTACCAGAAGCAGCTTCTGCCTCCTTACTGACTTACTGTAGTTCCCTATTACAGAATCTTACTGACTCTCCCAGCCCTACATGACCAGGGTCCATGTACCAGAAGCAGCTTCTGCCTCCGTACTGACTTACTGTAGGCCCCTATTGCATAATCTTACTGACTCTCCCAGCCCTACATGACCAGGGTCCATGTACCAGAAACAGCTTCTGCCTCCTTACTGACTTACTGTAGGCCCCTATTACATAATCTTACTGACTCTCCCAGCCCTACATGACCAGGGTCCATGTACCAGAAGCAGCTTCTGCCTCCTTACTGACTTACTGTAGTCCCCTATTACATAATCTTACTGACTCTCCCAGCCCTACATGACCAGGGTCCATGTACCAGAAGCAGCTTCTGCCTCCGTACTGACTTACTGTAGGCCCCTATTGCATAATCTTACTGACTCTCCCAGCCCTACATGACCAGGGTCCATGTACCAGAAGCAGCTTCTGCCTCCTTACTGACTTACTGTAGGCCCCTATTACATAATCTTACTGACTCTCCCAGCCCTACATGACCAGGGTCCATGTACCAGAAGCAGCTTCTGCCTCCTTACTGACTTACTGTAGTCCCCTATTACATAATCTTACTGACTCTCCCAGCCCTACATGACCAGGGTCCATGTACCAGAAGCAGCTTCTGCCTCCTTACTGACTTACTGTAGGCCCCTATTACATAATCTTACTGACTCTCCCAGCCCTACATGACCAGGGTCCATGTACCAGAAGCAGCTTCTGCCTCCGTACTGACTTACTGTAGGCCCCTATTACATAATCTTACTGACTCTCCCAGCCCTACATGACCAGGGTCCATGTACCAGAAGCAGCTTCTGCCTCTGTACTGCCCTGGTTACTTCCATCTGTTGATGAAGGACTGTTAGTACCATGGAGGGAGACAGGTGGGTGGCAGTAGTGGTGGGGAGATGGTGGATGGCAGTAGGGGGGGACAGGGTGGGTGGCAGTAATGGGGGGGGAGATGTTGGTGGGAGACGGGGCGGGTGGCATGTGTGGGGGGAGACAGTGCGTTGGCCGTAGTGGGGGAACACAGGGCAGATGGCAGTAGTGGGGGGAGACATTGTGGGTGGCAGTAGTGGGGGGAGACAGGGCAGATGGCCGCAGTGCAGTACCAGGGAATGCTGGAGGCAGTAAAGAGGTGTATGGGTCCTGCACAGAATCAGCTGATAATTAGACTTAATGATGATTATGCTTCCTTATTTCTAATGAATCCCTTGTATGTGTTACTGTTATTTGCTGTGTCAGCCTTTATGTGTGTTCTGTGTAATAATCCTGAAAGTAGTGCTGCTGCCGATCTCATATCATTTGTAGTAACTTGGAAAAGATGAGATATGTGGTGCACTCTGGAAGCTTATAGGGGGTTACTCAGAGATGACCGCAGGTGTGATATCACGCAGCCCCTGGAAAATGGTCCCGGCCCGCCCGCTTTCGCCCCTCAGGGATGCCGCCACAATGTGTGTGTCTGCGCGGCCGCTGCGCATGTGCATTTCGCCACCACAAGCAAACTGCTGAGTAAAGTATTTTTTAAGTTTAAAATATAGACAAAAATATGTGAATTAAAGATATGAAATAAAGTAGTTTAAAATCAAAAGATTTCCGGTGTGATTTTGGCTGTGTCCGATTTTGACAAATCATTTGAATAGTGGGATGATATTACGGGAGGGAAGGGGGGGTCTCTTTCTGTGTAAAGAAAGTTTTATTTGTTAGTTTTAAATTAATTATGTCTGTTCAAATGTTGTTTTTTAACTTGTAGGTGAATTAGGGTTGTTGTATTTGGAAAAATAAACTTACCTGACCCTTGCCTGGAGATGTCCATGTATGAAGGTATGGGAGATACCTGCTGCAGTTCCTTCTACTTACATTTGGGAGGTCCGGTTGTTTTGAGGGAATTAGTAGCAAATAGTAAATGATACATTTGCTCCATAACGTCTCGCTGACACTCTGATTCTACACAAAATGACATTTGCATTAACAACCATTAATTAAACAAGAAAAACACTTTTTAAAAAAAACTTTATATATATATATATAAAAAAATAGAAGAAAATCACCAATTCTGGTCTGGATTCAGTGACTCTATCATGAGAACAAGTGTCTTTTTAGCAAGGACTATGCCAACAGTAACCAGGCGTATCCCACAGAATATCAGTGCTGCCACCATACATTGGGTATAGAAGATAAAGGGCATATTTCTGAACAGTGCTTTTATAAGGAACATAAGAAGTGCATAGATCACAATGATCAGAAGTCCAGGACAATGAGGTCAAGAATCCAACACTGGTACTAATTACATATTTACATATTCATCACAGATAACGAAATGCATACCAACACGTTCAACAAACCAGTGGACGTCCGTAGCTTCATACTAACCTCCAGCTGCCACCACCCAAACTGGTTGAACAGTATCCCAGTAGGCCAATTCAAAAGACTCAGGAGGAACTGCTCCAGAGTCAGCGATTATGAGACACAAGGACAAGAACTAAGTTTAAAATTTAGAGAGAAACAGTACGATACAGAAAAGGTACAGACAGCATATACCATGGGTAAGGGAAATGATAGACCTCCTCCCTACAATACAAAAAGAGACCAGAACAGAAAACAGACAAAGAGATCCCTTTCATAACACAATACACAAAACAAGCAAATCAGATTAAAAAGATCATAAACAAACATTGGCCGATACTTCAAGATGACACACTAGCAGATATCATACCTCCAAAACCAAAAGTAGTGTTCCTGAAAGCACCAGACATTAAGAAGAAGCTGGTACACAGCCACGTACCACCAAAACACAAACTACTATAGATGGAACACATAAGAAGGGGACTTCTACCACTAAGGGACCTGCATGGGCTGCAACACAACAAAAGCTAGAAGCACCACACCTACCCAAACAGTAATGTCTGTTTCACATTCCACAACATGTAACACACAGGACAACTTACCATGCCACAGCAAGGGCATCATATATATGTTAGAATGTCCCTGTCCGCAACAATACATAGGAAGGTGTTAGGGTCTCCTGCCCTGTGCTGCCACGTCGTCATGGCAACCGGGAGACAAGTGCTAGTGGAGTAACCTGAGCGCAGCTGATACTCCGGTTCGGGTCTTTTGCTGTGCAGTGGTTATAGGCTCTGTGCACGGCAGGGGATCCGGTGCTGGTTTTTGTGCTCACAGTCTGTGAGGTCTGAGTGGGGCGTGGACAGCACCTGCTTTATAAGGCCTCTTTTCAGGGTAAGCAGATGCTGCTGAATCTTTGTTGGTTAGTCAGTTCATGAAAGTTAGCCAGTACTGTGTAGCTTTGTATTTGTTTGTTGCTTACTGCAAATAGGCCTGGGGATTTGGTATTACACTCTGCCAATCCAGACCTAGCAGTAAGACTGGAGTCAGTCGTTTAGCTTGCTGGGGTTCTGTTACTACTCTGTGAACTTAGCAAGTTTGCGGCTGTATTCTAAGACTTGCCTGTCTAATCCTGTCTCACTGTGCTAGGTGTCAGGGGTCAGTTTAGTGGCAGTAAGCTAAAACCTGTGCACTGCAAGTGAGAATTAGGATTGTGGAGACTCTCCTTGTGTCTATCATTCCATCTCTAACCAAGGAGTTTACTGCCACACCCGTTGGTAACCCTTTAGGGTTTTGCTGTTGCCCTTAGCAACAGCATTTCGGGTTCTCTACGTATTAAAACACAACATCTTGCTTTTTCCATCTGAGCAGTTCTAATACAAGGGAGATACCCAGTTCCTTAGCCTCTGGGCTTCTCTGTTCACTTTGTGTGTATTTTGTTACCCTATCACCTTCTGTGTACGTTATGTCATATTCCCCAGTTTGTCTGTGAGTCCATTTGTTTTGCATAACAGTTCAAACACCAGTACATTCCTGCAGACACTGGAGTGCATAACAGTTCTGACACCAGTACTTTCCTGCAGGCACTGGTGTGCATAACATATTCAGCAGCCTAATACTCCTGTTGAAATTTTGTGGGAATATGGAGCATACCCCTCAAAATACGTTGCAACAGGTGGTCGATCAGGTGCAGGTCCTGACTCGACAATTTAATGATTTGTCCATTAAAATGCACACCTCCCAGGCTGCTGGCGGAGCTCCCGCAGCAGCAGCACCTGCAGGGGTTAAGGAGCCGAAAGTAAATCTCCCGGATCGTTTTTCTGGAGATCGCTCGCAGTTCTTTTGTTTCAAGGAGAGCTGCAAGCTATACTTCCGGCTTAGGCCTCAGTCTTCTGGGTCGGAGATTCAGCGGGTGGGCATAGTGATTTCCTTGCTACAAGGAGACCCACAGGTCTGGGCATATGGGTTGCAGCCTGACTGTCCGTCGCTTAAAAGTGTTGATGCTTTTTTTACGGCACTGGGCATGTTGTATGATGACCCTGACAAGACGGCCTCAGCCGAGGCTCAGATTTCGATCCTTAAGCAAGGGCGAAGGCCAGTTGAGGTTTACTGTACGGAGTTTCGGAGGTTGGCCCATGATACCCAGTGGAATGACCCAGCCCTGAGACACCAGTACCGAAGAGGTCTTTCTAACCAGATAAAGGACCAACTGGTATAATATCCCTTGCCTGATAGCTTGGATCAGCTCATGCAGTTATCCATCCGGGTGGATAGACGGCTGAGAGAGCGTAGGCTTGAAAGGGAGACTGAGATTTCCTTCCTTCCCAAGGGAACCTCAGACTCTGAGAAATTTTCTGAGGAGCTTATGCAGATCGGGGCTACCCGCCTCTCCTCGCGTGAGAAGACGCGGAGGAGACAGCAGGGGTTGTGTTTGTACTGTGGGAATAAAGGTCATGTAGTAGTATCATGCCCAGAAAAGCCGGAAAACTTCAGGGCCTGAGGGTGATGGGAAATATCCTGTCAGGCCAGAAGTCAGAATTTCCCAAGAAGACTTTTATCATTCCGGTGACCTTGAATATCCTCGGTCAAACTGTCAAGACTGAGGCCTTTGTGGACAGTGGGGCCGACGGGGTTTTTATGGACCGCCAATTCGCCCTGAAACACTCTGTTCCCTTAGTACCCTTGGCATCGGAAATTGAGATTTGTGGGTTAAACGGGGAACCATTATCCCAAGGTAAAATTACCTCTTGCACTAGCCAGATTTCTTTGTTTATTGGAGCCACACACTCTGAAAAATTGTCCTTTTATGTGACTGTCTGTACTTTTGCCCCATTGGTGTTGGGGTTACCCTGGTTAAGGGCCCACAATCCTCAATTTGACTGGGTCTCTGGGGAGATTCTTAGTTGGGGTACTGATTGTTTCAGGAGTTGCTTGAGCCTTCCAGTCAGGCTCTCGCAGCTAAGTTTGCCAGGATTGCCAGGGTGTTATGCAGATTTTGCGGACGTGTTCTCCAAAAAAGTCGCAGAGGTACTACCTCCCCATCGCCCCTATGACTGTGCCATTGATATGTTGCCAAATGCTAAGCTTCCCAAGAGCAGGTTGTACTCCCTGTCACGTGCTGAGACTCAGGCTATGGCAGAGTACATTCAGGAGAACTTGGCTAAGGGATTTATCAGACCTTCACAGTCTCCAGTTGGGTCGGGGTTCTTCTTCGTGGGTAAAAAGGACGGTTCGTTGCGACCCTGCATCGACTTCAGGGAATTGAACCGTATCACGATTAAAAACTCATACCCACTGCCTCTCATTTCGGTCTTGTTTGACCAGCTTCGTACTGCCACCATTTTTTCTAAGATTGACCTACGCGGTGCGTACAATCTAATCCGAATAAGAGAGGGGGATGAATGGAAGACTGCCTTTAATACCCACTCAGGGCATTATGAATATTTGGTGATGCCTTTTGGGCTCTGTAATGCCCCGGCAGTCTTCCAGGATTTCATGAATGATGTGCTCAGGGAATATTTGGATAGATTCTTAGTTGTATACTTAGATGACATCCTAATCTTCTCCCATTCCCTGGAGGAACATCGGAAGCATGTACGCTTAGTCCTCCAGAAACTCAGAGACCACCGGCTTGGGGCGAAGCTGGAGAAGTGCGAATTTGAAGTTCAGCAAATCGCATTTCTAGGATATATTATCTCCCCAGAAGGTTTCCAAATGGAGGGTTCCAAGGTACAGGCAGTCCTGGATTGGGTGCAGCCCACTAGTTTGAAGGTGCTTCAGCGTTTCCTGGGCTTTGCGAATTTTTATAGACGATTTATCGCTGGATTTTCGTCTATAGTGGCGCCCTTGGTGGCACTCACTAAGAAAGGGGCGGATGTTGCTCACTGGTCTTGTGAGGCATTTGTTTCGGCCAAGGTGCTGCGACACCCAGATCCAGAGCGTCCTTTTGTGGTGGAGGTGGATGCCTCTGAGATGGGTATTGGGGCAGTGCTTTCTCAGATGGGAGTGTCTGATAATCGCCTTCATCCCTGTGCTTACTTTTCCCGTAAATTTTCGCCTGCCGAGATGAATTATGACGTGGGTAACCGGGAATTGTTGGCTATTAAGGATGCACTCGAGGAGTGGAGACACTGGCTTGAGGGGGCTAAGTTTGTGGTCTCAATTCTCACTGACCATAAGAATCTGGCATATTTAGAGTCAGCGAAGCGTCTCAATGCCAGGCAGGCACGATGGGCTTTGTTTTTTGCTCGCTTTCATTTTTTTACAACATATCGCCCTGGGTCAAAAAACATCAAGGCTGATGCGCTCTCGCGGAGTTTTGCTCCAATCCAGGAGACCACCGAGGAGCCGTTGCCCATTGTTTTCCCATCATGTATTAAAGTGGGCATTACCCAGGACCTCTCATCATTAGTCCTTAGAGCACAGGAGCAGGCTCCTCCAGACCTTCTGGTAGGTCTTTTGTTTGTGCCTCCTAGGTTAAGACAGCGAGTGTTCCTGGAATTCCATGCCAAGAAGTCGGCAGGTCACCCGGGTATTGCCAGAACTCGGGAGTTGCTATCTAGGGCGGTGTGGTGGCCCTCGGTGGCTAAGGATGTGGATCAGTGGGTTCGGGCATGTGACATCTGTGCCCGAAATAAGACTCCTAGAGGGGTTCCTGTTGGCCCATTACATCCACTCTCTATCCCATCTAAGCCATGGACCCACATTTCAATGGATTTTGTGGTGGACTTGCCCAAATCCTCGGGGATGACAGCCATCTGGGTTGTCGTTGACAGGTTTTCGAAGATGGCGCACTTCGTTCCACTGGTTGGGCTGCCATCAGCCAGACGCCTGTCTGAATTATTTATGCTGCATGTTGTGCGTCTCCACGGGTTGCCACTTGATGTGGTCTCTGACCGCGGTTCCCAGTTTGTGGCCAAATTCTGGAGGGCATTTTGTTCCGATCTCCAGATTTCTGTCAGCTTGTCGTCAGGCTACCATCCGCAGTCTAATGGGCAGACTGAAAGGGTGAACCAGTCCTTGGAGCAGTTCCTCAGGTGTTATGTCTCCAAGTGTCAGACTGACTGGGTTGCTCATCTGTCCATGGCGGAGTTTGCCTATAACAACGCGGCTCACTCTGCTACAGGGATCTCTCCCTTCCTTTGTGTGTATGGGCATCATCCTAAGGCCAATTTTTTTGACCCCCTGGACTCCACGCCTGGTGGTTCCTCTGTGGTTTCGGTCCTTAGAGGTATTTGGCGGAAAGTGAAGAAAGCCCTTGTGTCTGTGTCATTAGTGACCAAAAGGGTTTTTGATAAGCGGAAAAGACCCTGCAGCTTCAAATTAGGAGACTTCGTCTGGTTGTCTACCAAGAATTTGAAGTTGAGACAGCCATCTCATAAGTTAGGGCCCCGGTTCATCGGCCCTTATAAGATCACCAGGGTTATCAATCCGGTGGCATTTCAGTTAGATCTGCCCCGTTCTTTGGGTATCAATAAAACATTTCATTGTTCCCTTTTAAAACGGGCGATTAGTAATCCTTCTTCCAGTGGAAGACCTTCCCCTCTTCTGATACGTGGCCAGAGGGAGTTTGTTGTTGAAAGGATTCTTGACTCCAAGGTGGTTCGGGGTCGGCTGTCATTTTTGGTGCACTGGAAGGGGTATGGCCCGGAGGAGCGGTCGTGGGTGCGCAGTTGTGATCTTCATGCCCCCAGACTGATACGCTCTTTCTTCTCGCAGTTCCCCGATAAACCCGGTGGTAGGGGTTCTTTGACCCCTCGTCAGAGGGGGGGTACTGTTAGGGTCTCCTGCCCTGTGCTGCCACGTCGTCATGGCAACCGGGAGACAAGTGCTAGTGGAGTAACCTGAGCACAGCTGATACTCCGGTTCGGGTCTTTTGCTGTGCAGTGGTTATAGGCTCTGTGCACGGCAGGGGATCCGGTGCTGGTTTTTGTGCTCACAGTCTGTGAGGTCTGAGTGGGGCGTGGACAGCATCTGCTTTATAATGCCTCTTTTCAGGGTAAGCAGATGCTGCTGAATCTTTGTTGGTTAGTCAGTTCATGAAAGTTAGCCAGTACTGTGTAGCTTTGTATTTGTTTGTTGCTTACTGCAAATAGGCCTGGGGATTTGGTATTACACTCTGCCAATCCAGACCTAGCAGTAAGACTGGAGTCAGTCGTTTAGCTTGCTGGGGTTCTGTTACTACTCTGTGAACTTAGCAAGTTTGCGGCTGTATTCTAAGACTTGCCTGTCTAATCCTGTCTCACTGTGCTAGGTGTCGGGGGTCAGTTTAGTGGCAGTAAGCTAAAACCTGTGCACTGCAAGTGAGAATTAGGATTGTGGAGACTCTCCTTGTGTCTATCATTCCATCTCTGACCAAGGAGTTTACTGCCACACCCGTTGGTAACCCTTTAGGGTTTTGCTGTTGCCCTTAGCAACAGCATTTCGGGTTCTCTACGTATTAAAACACAACATCTTGCTTTTTCCATCTGAGCAGTTCTAATACAAGGGAGATACCCAGTTCCTTAGCCTCTGGGCTTCTCTGTTCACTTTGTGTGTATTTTGTTACCCTATCACCTTCTGTGTACGTTATATAATATTTTCCCCAGTTTGTCTGTGAGTCCATTTGTTTTGCATAACAGTTCAAACACCAGTACATTCCTGCAGACACTGGAGTGCATAACAGTTCTGACACCAGTACTTTCCTGCAGGCACTGGTGTGCATAACCGAAGGACTATACAGCCACTCAAAATGAGAATAAATGAACACATACGGAATATAAAAAAAAGGTTTGGAAGAACATCCACTTTCCTTACATTACAAAGAACATCATGAATCAAATCCCAAACTACTCAAGGTCACAGGACTGAAGGAGGTTAAGAAAACCTGGAGAGGGGGTGACTACATACACACCATCAACAGGGAGGACCTGCGTATGATAATCCACATGGTGACCCAAACACCCAAAGGCCTCAACCAGGACAATGAAGTACGATCCATAATTTGTATATGAAGATAATATCTTTACATCCTGGGATCAAACACTCTCTAAGCCCACTAGTATCCCAGTAACTATATATATAACACCCAGGTAACATCTTTCTGATAGGAATAATACATTATACAGAATACAGGCACAAGATGAGACTATTTTATTCCATTCACACTTATTGGAGGAACATAATATAGTCTTCTGTTACATAGTCACATGCAATGTTCAACCCAGACTGCAAGAACAGCGGGGATTTATGTGTAACATGTGACATCTAGTAGCAAACAGATTAAGTCATTTACTTGTATCAAGAAATGTTACTTTTATCAAGAAATCTACAACATTAGACACCGAGGGGCGATAGCGCAGGGAGGATAATAAACCAACCTTATCCCAAGTGTTATCTCACGCACCTCAACAAGAGATTTGTCATTTGTGAATGAGGTAGTATCAAGAACCAGACGCTTGTAGATCTTCTTTTGATCCTCCTTCATCAGTCACATTTCCACCATGATGTAATTGCCAAACGATTGCTCCAAGTCCGGGGGCCTATTAAGAACCTCCTCGGCGAGAGTAAAAAAAACTGTTGTGAGCTGGGCGGGGCAGAAGTGGGTTTCCGGATGACCTCCGCTGTTTCGGGGGTCATGGCTGTGGGGTTGGGTCGTCCACTTCAGTTGTCTCGCTCATGGAAGGCTTCACTTCCAGCTCCGGTGTAATATCCAGCAATATAAAGCAAAAATTAACTCCATGTAAAAATGTGTGGGTACAATACAATAAAAATGTGTATGTACTTACCAGATCCAGAATCTCCGATGCCTCCTCTTCCACAAGAGTGGGAGAATCCGGATCCAGATTACACTGTGACCTTATCCTTGTCTCTTGCTCCAAAGTGGTTTTCATGAGGTCATAATACCACAGCGTTGGCTTGTAAACCTCATCCGTCCCGTCTCCTGAACATTGTGAATACATGTACTTCTTGTAATCCTACAAAAACTAGCTGTTCCTGGCTCTACTGTATCTGATCATCTGGTCATATGCCCGATTCCTCTGTGTCCTCTTGGCATAGTCCACGCTTATTACACACCACAGGCACTTCGTTCTCGTGATACAATTCAATTAATCCAGACTAGAATTTGCGATATTTCTCTGCTGATATATTTGTGAGAAAAATATTACACACAAGTTAACTACAAAGTACTAGTGTAATGTACACACCTGTGTCATACAACCTGTATAGTAACGCACTGTTAGGATCTCCTGCTCTGTGCTGCCACATCGCCATGGCAACCGGGAGGCAAGTGTTAGCGAAGTAACCTGAGCGCAGCTGATACTCCGGTCCGGGTTTTTACTGTGCAGTGGTTACAGGCTCTTGCACGGCAGGGAATCCGCGCTGGTTTTGTGCTCACAGTCTGTGAGGTCTGAGTGGGGCGTGGACAGCACCTGCTATATAAACCATCTTCTCAGGCTAGGCAGGTGCTGCTGAATCTTTGTTTGTTAGTCAGTTCCAGAGAGTTCGCTAGTGCTGTGTTACTTTGTATTTACTTGTTGCTTACTACAAATAGGCCTTGGGATTCGGTACATCATTCTGCCAATCCGGACCTAGCAGTAAGACTGGAGTCGGTTGTTATAACCTGCTGGGGTTCTTTTGCTATTCTGTGATCCCAGCAGATTTGCGGCTGTACTCTCAGACCTGCCTGCCTCTCTCACTGTGCAGGGCGTCCAGGTGTCAGTTTAGTGGCAGTAAGCTGAACCTGTGCCCTGCAAGTGGGGGTTAGGATTGTGGATACTGTCCTTGTGTCTATACTTCTATCTCTGACCAAGGAGTTTATTTCCACACCCGTTGGTAACCCTTTAGGGTTCCTTCTGTTGCTCTTAGCAACATCATTTCGGGTGCTCCACATGTTAAATCACTACATCTCGCCTCATTGTCCGCTCTATTCCATCTGAGCATTCCTGACACTAGGGAGACACCCAATTCCTGAGCCTTTGTCAAAAAAGCTTCTTTGTTCACTTTGTGTTTATTAGTTATTCCATCACCTTCTGTGTATGTTATGTTATACTCCCATGTCTGTCTGTGAGTTCGTTTGCTTTGCATCCCTCTCTGTTCATTACACCGGTATACTCCTGTCAGCACTGGTGTGCTTAACACGCACAAACAGCATGAGCTTCCAGCTGAAAAATAGAAACTTATCTCCAGCACCGTTACACATTATTACACATCATAATGCCCAATATACATTATTACACACCGTTATGCACATTAACACATTATTACACACTGTTATGCCCATTACACATTATTACACACTGTATTGCCCATTACACATTATTACACACCGTTATGCCCATTTACACATTATCACACACCGTTATGCCCATTACACATTATCACACACCGTTATGCCCATTACACATTATTACACACTGTATTGCCCATTACACATTATTACACACTGTAATGCCCATTACACATTATTGCACTGTAATGTCCATTACACATCTGTTATGCCCATTACACATTATTACACATCTGTTATGCCCATTACACATTATTACACACTGTAATGCCCATTACACATTATTACACACCGTAATGCCCATTACACATTATTACACACCGTAATGCCCATTACACATTATTACACAGCGTGATGCCCATTACACATTATTGCACACCGTAATGCCCATTACACATTATTACACAGCGTAATGTTTATTACACATTATTATTAGATATGAGCGGGTTTTGGATCCCTGAGAACTGAACCCCCCGAACTTCACGCTCTGAGCCTGGATCCGAGTCTGGCTCGGGACTTCCAGCCAAACTTGGAAACCAGAATGAGGCAAAACATCATCATCCCACTGTCAGATTCCCGCGGGATTTGGATTCCATATAAACATCCACATGTCTCTGCCATTTTCACCACAGACTTGGAGAGTGAGGGAGACAGACCCCTGTCTCTCTCTGTGGGTGGTGGCATTGGGTGGGGTCAGTGTGTGCTCTGTAGGGGTGCTGCTGCCGTCACTGTGGTGTACCTGTGCTGTGTTAGGGGTGCTGTCCTGTCACTGGTGTTTCATGTGCTGCAGCTGTACATGGGTGTTGCTGTCCTGGCTGTCACTGTGTTGTACAGGGTGTAAGGGCACTGTCCTCCTGTATGCTGGAAAATATAGGGGTGCTGCTGGCCCAGTATGTTATAAAAATTCAGGGGTGCAGTTGTTAAAAATTAAAAGCACACTGCTGAATGCTGTAAAATATAGGGGTGTTGCTGTTCAAGTAACAATACACTGGCTCTCTATACTGTAAGTATACAGGGGTGCTATAAAAATAAAGGGGCACTGCTCTGTGCGCTGTAGTAATAAAGGGGTGCTGTCCTGTGAAATGGAGAACAATTTGGAGGAAAAAATAGTGGAAGATCAGGAACCACTTCCAGTTCCTAGTACTAGTGCTGAAGCTGCTGCTGCCACCAGTCATGACATTTACGATTTAATTCCATCAACGTCGTCTGCTAAGGCCGATGCCCAATGTCATAGAGGGCGTGTAAAAAGCAAGAAGCAAAAATTAATAATCAGAAAAAAAAAGAAATTATCTGACGAGAAACATAAAATTGGCAATATGCCAATCACGACACGAAGTGGCAAGGAAAGGCTAAGGCCCTGGCCTATGTTCATGACTGGTGGCTCATCTTCTCATGAGGATGGAAGCCCTCCTCTCTCTTGAAAAATGTAAAAAATGAAGCTTGTTAAAACACAGGAAAAAACATTTGTGCGTTCAGAGATATCACAAATCCCCAAGGAGAGTCCAAGTGTGTCCACGGTTGTGATGTCTAGGACTGAACTTCCCAAGACTATATGGAAAGAGGAGGCTCCTACGCCCATTTGCACGCCCCCTGCAAGTGCTGGGAAGAGCACCGCCAGTCCAGTTGCTAATATTGAGATTGAGGATAACACTGTAGACGTACACCAGGATGAGGAGGATGTAGGTGTAGCTGGCTCTGAATAGGTGTCAGGGCCCACTGTTTTTGTCAATCCGTTAACCCTGGACCAACCGAAGGTGTAGGTGCTGGAGTAAGGTGAAAACAGGGAGGACGAGGAAAGTTCAGTTTCATATATTTATTTCAGGAGAATTATTCCAATAATGAGTTAAATGACAATCATGAGTCACCGAATGTAAACTGACGTACTGCAATGAATGGTATAATAATAAGTAGGAACAGTATTATAGATGCATAGAAGAAATGTTCATACAACTGAATTCAAACAGGCTTGAGAATGAATGAAGAATTGTCCAAATGAAGCAATGATTGGTCCCAAACTGTAAGGAGTGTTAACTGGATATTGTAGACATAAATGAATAACTGTAGAGACTTGTACAGAAGCTTAAAGGTTAAACTGGAAGGTTGTGAAGAATTGTCCTTGAATGAAGCAACAATGAAGATACAATACTGAAAAGAATACTTGCAGGCTGTGAAGATAATACTTGAAGCACTGTGAAGCTGCAGCAGATAACAATGGTGAAGAATGAGTTCAACTGGATGATGAGAGAACTAGGATCAGGATTAGGTAGAAACTTCCACAGACTGTATGATTGATGCAGGCAGTCACGGAACAAACAGGGAAACTTCTCACAGGGCTCCGGGAATCCACTTGTTGCCACTTGGAGAGCGATTTACTGACAGCACAGCAGGGAGCTGGTGGATCTCTTGTGGTGAAGGCTGCAGGCAGACCCCTGGGAGCGGAGGCGATATCAGGACCACTGGAACCACACAGGATATCACAGAGAAAGCACAGAGCTAGGGCATAGAGTACATACAACAAAGCACTGGCTCAGAGTAACATAATCCCAGCCTACTTAAAGGCAGCACAAGCACAGGATTGGCTAACACTTACCCACAGGTGTTTCACAAGTTCTCATAGGTACTCATTTGGTCTCCAACATGGCCACCTCCTATACTGCAGACACACAGCAGAGCATTCGGTCCCCGCACTCCCAGCTCCCAGAACCTACATCAGCTCTGCTGCTGACCACACCGCATCCCCACACAGCCACACAGCACTGGGAGCAACCGTGCTGGCAACGGACAGACCCCAGAACCCACAGTGGTGAATGATCGGTTCGTGACAGGAGGAAGTTGACGATGAGGATTCTGAGGGTGATGTGGTTTGTTTGAATAAGGCACCAGTGGAAACAGTTGTTGTCCGTGGGATGAGAAAACCCATTATCATACCTGGGCAAAATACCAAAAAAGCCACCTCTTCGGTGTGGAATAATTTCTCCACAAATACGGAAAACAGGTGTCATGCCAAGTGTTGCCTTTGTCAATCCGTAATAAGTAGGGGCAAGTATTTTAACCACCTAGGAACACCCGTATACATCACCTGCAGCACATTCATCAGAAGTCATTGTCAAGTTCAGAAACTTTGGGTAAGAGCATAAGTAGTCCACTGACCCCTAAATCCCTTCTTCCTGTTGTACCCAAGCTCCTGCAAGCCACACCACCAACTCACTCAATGTCAATTTCCTCCTTAGTCAGGAACGTCAGTGTTTCTGCAGGCCATGTCATTGGGATGACTGACGAGTCCTCTCCTAATCGGGATTCTTCCAGAGGATCCTTGGGTGGTACGCCTACTGCTGCCGCTGCTGCTGGGAGTCGATCGTCATCCCAGAGGGGAAGTCGAAGGACCACTTGTACTGCTTCAACTAAGCAATTGACTGTCCAACAGTCCTTTGCAAGGAAGATTAAATATGACAGCAATCACCCTGTTATAAAGCAGATAACTGAGGTCATAACAACTATGCTGGTGGTAGACATGCATCCAGTATCCGCCATTAGTGAAGTGGGATTTAGACAGTTGATGGACATTCTGTGTCCCCTGTACCAAATCCCGTCTAGATTCCACTTCTCTAGGCAAGCGATTCCCGGACTGTACAGGGACATTAAGAAAAGTGTCCTCAGTGTCCTTAAAAATGAGGTTGCACGGTGGCTTGTGGCCTGAACTGAAAGGAAGTGTCCCAGGGGAGCTCCTGCTGAAAAAGCCCTCTTGGACCCCTTTACGTTGAAGCCGGGGCCTAAATTTGGGAGCCCTCCGCCCGCGCTCCTACGACCACCAGGCACCGCACAACGCTTTTCGACCTACCCCACTGCAGACATCCTACCTGGGAGCCTTTACTGAGCAGACGAGGTGGCGGTGGGAGCCCCTGGAGCCGTGGTGTGCTGGCTGAGCCGGGCCGAGCCGCGGGGATCTGGTGGCGGAGTCCATTTTGGTTGTGGCGAAGTGTGAGGTGCGGGCGCCGCGCTCGTACGAGCGGCCCGTTAGTGGCCTGTGCTTGCCGGAGGGACCTTGCTGGAGTCGGTGGGGGCACGGGCTGGCCTCTGATCCTGCTGATCGTTGACAGAGGTAGACGGTGCATGGACTCCTGGAGCTGATGGCGGCCATCTTGGAGGTGGCAGAGCAGGCTCCTTTGAATTGTGCTGCTCCTGAGGTGCTTGCTGGACAGCAGGCTCTATATTACAGTGAGACACTGCATCATCCCTTGAGCTCTCTGCAGATAACCACCTGCAAGCACTGCACTGAGGCTTCCTACCCCATATTTCTCTCTTTTTGCATGTACAGTGCATTCTCTCAGATTTAACCCTCAAAGCCCCCTGCTGTTAACTCTTATATTGCACCTCACCTACTCCCGACACGGTGTGTAGTGATTCAGGACGCTCTCCTGTGGATTCCTCTCTTAGTTTTAACGAAATGTTGGGACCTAGGTCCTTTCGAATGATGTGAAAACACAAATGCCTGACCACCCCCCTACCCAATTCAACTGATGGGCACGTAACACCCTGGCAGACCTTTATTGTAATCTATCCCTAAGCTGGCACTTCTATTTCACCAGATATTATGAGCAGAGCGAACACTCTAGCAAAGAAAACAGGAGCCTCGCAAGATATTTCACACTTTTTGCGCCGGGAAAAAACGGCTGAAAATTTGTCTCCGTCTTCGCTATTGTCCTCCCCTAACATGGATCCGAAAGATTCACCCTCAACCAAAGAGGATATTCAATCCCTTCAGAGTATGATATTGGACCTTAAAAATTCCTTCACCACCGCTCTCCAATCAGCGATCGGTGAGCTGAAGACCGACTTGGCGGCCTTGGACTCTCGCACCAGCTCACTGGAATCACGGGTGGAAAACCAATGGGAATTCCACAAACAAGTGGGCGAGGACATGAGCTACCTATCTGGCGAGTTGGAATTCCTTAAAGATAAAGTTGAGGATAGAGAAAATCGCGAGAGGCGGAATAACTTACGCATTCGCAATGTCCCTGAATCCATTTCGGCCTCCGAACTGGAACCATACCTCAAACGATTGTTTCTGTATTTAGTCCCATCGCTCTCGGAATCTGCCATCCTGATAGAGAGAGCCCACCGCGCCCTGCGGCCTAAACCAAGGGACTCTGATCCTCCCCGTGATGTTATTCTTCGGTTTTTGTCATTCAAGACTAAGAACAGCATTACCACGGCATGCAGGAATTCGACTTCAACTCTATTCGAAGAATCACGTATCCAGATTTACCAGGATTTGTCACCAGTGACTATTGCTAAACGGCGTGACCTACGTTCTGTTACCTCTACACTGCGCGACAACGGTTACAAGTATCGTTGGGGTTTTCCTTTTCGTCTGATTGTGGAGATTGATAGCAAAGCTCATATCGGCCGCTCCCCTGAAGACGGAGACAAACTGCTTCGCAAACTACAACTGTCTCCTACTACTACTTCTCAGAAGTGAAGACCCTTCTGTTTCAATTTATGTTTACATTTGAGTTTTGATACCGTATAGTTTAACTAATCTTTTTCATATTCTTACTCAAGTGTTGTGCTGCCTCCATTTTAGATGCTGTTTCAGATATGACTGCTCCTTTACTTAACTTCTGCACAGTTCTTATTGGCTGGATATATGTACTTCTTGTGTTGTTGTTCTTTTATCTTGCAGTCCTGACCGGTGGACCGGATACACTGCCCTATAAATGGGCCTTAAGATTGATCCCTGCCCCGATACCCAGGGACCCGTCTCTAGTTACCGGTCAGCTCAGCGACAATGCCATTGCTCTGATATTATTACTACTTTGATACTGTCTTATGTCTAATATCTGGTTATCTTTTTTTTTCATCTGGTTCTCTCTGTATTGGACTGTCCTGCCTCTACTATAGGTTCCTCTATGGTGCTGGACGGCCCATTCTCTCTATTTACGATTAGTTTTGGGTGGGGGGTGTCAGTGCCTTGGCTTGACACTTCCTCCCCCAGTCTCTAGGGATTAGAGCTATACCTAAGAATATAGGGCTAATACCCTCCTCTATTTCATTGCATTTGTATCCCACCAGTGAGCTCTTTCCTTTTTTTTTAGAGCTCAATCTTAGTAGTCGGGTATCCTGCTTTTGGGATACTACGTCTACTTTTTTGTCTTTTCTTTCTCGCCTCCTTTTCTAGGTTCTTGTTATAGTTCGTATGTACAATGATATACCTGCATTTATAGATAGTTAGATCTATATATCTTATATAGTTGTTTGTGTATAGGATTAAACACTTCTATTATTTTTTCTTTTTCTTCTCACTCTCACCTATTTTAGCAGAGTTCGGGGCCCCATCAGTTTCCTGTGGATTGCCCCCTTCTCTCTCTTTAGCCATGCCGCTAACATGTCTGTCCATCAATGTAAAGGGGCTGAATACACCCCAGAAACATTCTCATCTCCACAGATCTCTCAAAACTTTGAAAGGTGACGTGATTTTTCTACAGGAGACACATTTGAAATCAGCCTCCCATCCCTCACTGATGTCTAAATGATTTCCCATGGCCTGGTACTCCAATAATGCAGCGAAAAGAAATGGGGTTGCTATTTTAATCAGAGGATCCGTTACTTTCCAGTTCCTAGACTGTAAATGCAACACTGAAGGCCGTTATGTAATGGTGAGAGGTAAAATTGGACACCAGGAGGTTACATTGGCTAATCTATACTCTCCAAATACGGCCCAATCCAAAAATTTTCGCAAGTTCTTCCAAGACCTCTACTCATATAGACGGGGTAAGACACTTGTTGGTGGAGATTTCAATATGGCTCTCACATATATGGATAATTCCGGCCCCTTGCGCAGTGGACGAACCCCACACTCTTCTGTACTACACAGAGGCATGGCCGAGGCTGGTCTGTTTGATGTCTGGCGCTTTCTTAATCCGACCACTAGGGACTACACTTTTTACTCCAATCTGCATGTTGAGTATTCTCACATTGATATGTTCCTAAGCTGTGCACCTCTCTCCCAGATGGCACGCGCTTCCTCGATAGTCCCGCTTACTTGGACTGACCACGTGGCTTTGGCTGCGACTTTTGATATATTTGATATCCCTGACGGTAGACCGACATGGAGACTTAACAAAACCCTATTGAAGATCCCTAAATTTCAGGACTTAATTAAAACTAGGATTCAGGAATATTTCGATGTCAATGTAGAGGGCGAATGCGGTTTAGCCACAATATGGGAGGCCCATAAGGCGGTGATTAGAGGATCCATAATCCAATTTGCGTCCTGCCGTAGGAGAAATCAGGAAACGCAAATTGCTTTATTAACCGACACCATTGCAAAACTAGATAGGGAACACAAACGCACACATTCTAAGAAAATACTAGCTGACCTTTCTAAGACCTGTGATGACCTACAATCTCTTTTGGCTGAGAACATTGAGCGCTCACTTCGCTGGGCTAATCAATCATCTTACGACAAAAGCAACAAGGCTCATACTTTGTTGGCTAAACGCCTACGTGCCAAAAAGCTAATCAAGCCATTCATACTATTAGAGAACCCTTGGGTAGCGCTACCTACGACCCTAAGAAAATAATGGTATTTTCTCTGATTATTACAGAGCACTCTATAATCTTGACCCCCCGACCGACCCCTCGGCATTCGACGATCAGGTTCAACAATATCTAGATTCATGCGCCCTTCCTCGGTTAGATGATGCAGCTAACTTTGCTCCCAATGCTGATATTTCTGCTGAGGAGATTGAAGCGGCACTGAAAACCCAAAAACCTTCTAAGGCTCATGGCCCAGACGGCTACCCGATGGCGTACTACAAAACTTTCGCCCCTCAGCTTATCCCTCATATGGTCTCTTTATTTAATAAGATAATGCAGGGCACCCCTTTTCACACTGATTCCACGACCTCTCGTATTATAGTTATTCCGAAACCCAGTAAGGACCCCTCCTATTGCTCAAATTATAGACCCATCTCTTTGATAAATACCGAGCTCAAGCTTTTTGCCAAAGTACTGGCATCTCGCCTGAATACTGTGTTGACGTCATTAATAGACCCTGATCAAGTGGGATTTATTCCCGGCCGCCAGGCCTCAGATAACACCAGACGTATTGTTAACTTAATTCACCAAATTAACGCAACGAAAACACCAGCGATTGGTCTGGCGCTTGATGCCGAGAAGGCGTTTGATCGCATCTCTTGGCCTTTTTGGTTTTCTACATTATCTACGTTTGGTCTTCATGGTCATTTCATCACTGCAGTAGCGATCCTTTATTCTAACCCCTCATCTGTGGTCCTGACTAATGGATTAAGCTCACCCCGCTTTAGTTTAAAGAACGAAACCCGCCAGGGATGCCCTCTCTCACCCCTACTTTTCGCTTTATGTATTGAACCTCTTGCAGCCCGTATTAGACTCAATGCTGACATTAAGGGTATTAGTGAGGGGCAGAGCTCGTATAAAATATCTGTTTGCAGATGACGTGCTCGTGACTCTTTCTAACCCTTTGATTTCTCTTCCTAACCTACAGAAAGAACTACTTTTGTACGGTTCCCTCTCTGGTTATAAAATAAATCATACCAAATCAGAGGCCCTCGCGTTTAACGTTTCTTCTCATACTAGCTTGACCTTGACCTCTTCTTTCCCCTTTTTCTGGAGGCCCTCGGCCATAAAATACCTGGGCATATATATCACTAAATCCTATACTAGCCTCTATCAGGCTAACTATGTTCCTATAATTAAAACGCTTAAGCATGACTTAGATAAATGGGACCGGTTGTACATCTCATGGATTGGACGGATTAACGCCCTAAAAATGAATTTCCTCCCCCGTATCCTTTATCTGTTCCAAACCATCCCGACAATGGTGTCCAGAGTAACACTGGCCTCCCTGCAAACAGTGTGTCACAAATTCATTTGTGCTCATCGTAAACCTCGTTTAAGATGAACCATATTGACCAAGAGTGCAACCTCAGGCGGTTTGGGATACCCCAATCTTCAGGTTTATTTTAACGCCTGTCAACTTAACCACATAGTGTCCTGGCATCCCCCCGAGGGATCAGAAAATGAGTTGATATTGAGAACTCTATATTTCAGGGTATCCCCCTGGACTCCCTACTGTGGCTACCCAGGTCCTGCAGACCAGCCTCTGCCTATTCAGTCCCCACGGTTAAATTCACCCTCGGACTGTGGGACAAACTCTGCATCAATTATAATCTTTCTTCATACCCCTCACCTCTGTCACCTATCTGGGGTCACCCCACCTTCCCTCCAGGCAGTGACCGACACATGGCAGCCCCATGGCAATCCCAGGGTGTCACGAGATTTATCCATGTTAAGGGTCACTCTGCACCGACCTCTTTTGGAGATTTTCAAGAATGCCTCTGTATTCCATCCTCGTGTCATTACCATTACATTCAAATTCTTAGCTTCCTTAAATCACAACTTAAAACTACTCTTTTGAGATCGCCCACCGCCTTCGAACATATGTGTCTGCTTTCAATTGGCAAAAAGGGGAATATTTCCACAATTTATAACTCTGTTTTGGCTCCAGATCCTCCTCCCCGTGAACCCCACGAATTAGCCTGGGAATCAGATCTTTCCCATCCATTAGAAGACGAACAATGGGAGAAAATTAGATTGTGCACTGCTAAAGCCTCCATTAGTGTGGCACTTAGGGAGACATGTTATAAAGTTTATACCAGATGGTATCTAGTCCCCTCCAGACTTCATTCCATTTTCCCTGTGACCTCGAATTTATGCTGGAGACTTTGTGGAGAGGCGGGCACTTTTTTCCACGTGTGGTCGACCTGTCCCTCTATTCGCCCCTTCCGGACCACAGTTGGAGCGCTTATAGCTCAATCTTGCAGACATAACGGATCTCTCTCCAGAAATTGCTTTACTTCAAGCCCCCATACCGTCACTACCCAAATCCCAAGATAGGCTTGTTATGCAATTCTGCATGGCGGCTAAATGTCTGATCGCTAAATGCTGGAAGGATCACAAACCACCCTCCAAGGCATTACTGATGACTACGATTAATTATATAGCCAATATGGAATATATCACTAGTTTAAGGAACAACACAGTGGGCCAATTCCACAACGTATGGTCCCCGAGGTATCTCACGCGTTCTTTACTCATCCCCGGACTCTGCTAAAGCTCATATTGCTAATACCTCTACCACTCCCTCTGGTATCATCTTTGCTTAGTCTTACAGCCAACCTCCTGTTTCCTTATCTGTGACTTTCTCAACTTTCCCCTCTTGCTCTAACACTTTCTCTCTTTTACTTTTCTTATCCTTCTTATTTTTATTTCTACCAAGTTTTCTCTCGGTTTTTGTGTAGTTTATATACTATAGCTGAAAAAAAAAAAAAAAGGGAATGATCACACACACGTTTCAATTTCCACAGGATGAATGTTACTATCCTCTACGCTATATTTTCATAGAACTGTATATTTCATTCTAACATTAATCGACAATGTCTTAATGTTATAATTCTATAATGCTATGAAGACAAATTCTCATCTGCTAGTTCTTTATCTTGACCTGTACCTGTGTATGTACAATATTACTTTGATTACTTTGGTTATTGATCATTCTCAATAAAAATTACTATCTTAAAAATGTGGTTGTACCCAGTGTCCACTTAACCATGGACATGTGGACAAGTGGAACAGGGCAAACTAAGGACTACATGACTGTGACAGCCCACTGGGTAGATAAATTGCCTCCCGCAGCAACAGCAGTGGCACCAGTAGCAGCATCTCACAAATGCCAACTTGTTCCTAGGCAGGCTACGCTGTGTATCACCAGTGTCCATAAGAGGCACACAGCTGACAACCTCTTACAGAAACTGAGGGACATCATCGCACAATGGCTTACCCCACTTAGACTCTCCTGGGGATTTGTGATATCGGACAATGCAGCCAATATTGTGCATGCATTACATCTGGGCAAATTCCAGCACGTCCCATGTTTTGCACATACAATTAATTTGGTGGTGCAGAATTTTTTGAAAAACGACAGGGGCATGTAGGAGATGCTGTTGGTGGCCCAAAAAATTGTGGGGCACTTTCGACATTTAGACACTGTGTGCCAAAGACTGGAGCGCCAGCAAACACTCGTGAACATGCCCTGCCATCAGCTGAAGCAAGAGGTGGTAACGAGGGGAATTCAACACTCTATATGCTTCAGAGGATGGAGGAGCAGTAAAAGGCCAATCCAACACATCCACCTACGATACAGGCAAAGGAGAGGGAATACACCTGACTCAAGCGCAATGGAGAATGATTTCTGTGTTTTGCAAGGTTCTCAAACCCTTCAAACTTGCCACACGTGAAGTCAGTTCAGACACTGCCAGCTTGAGTCAGGTCATTCCCCTCATCAGGCTTTTACAGAAGCAGCTGGAGAAATTGAAGTAGGAGCTAAGATGGAGCGATTCCATTAAGTATGTGGGAATTGTGGATGGAGGGTTTATATATAAAGAAGCCTTAATGTGTGGCACACTCTTTTTTGTTTCAAGAATAAATTAAAACATAACTTATTATTTTTATTTAAGATAGATTTTTCAATAGGCATGACATAAGGTAATTGATTGTCAGCCTAGGAAAGACAAAAATTAATGAAAGATATAAAATAATTGATATACCAGCACTACCTATGTATGGGTATATGGGTAGAGCAATAATTGATATAAGCAAGTGAAATAGAAAAGGGATTTAAACACAGGTTTTATTTATCAAATTTATGAGATCCTTTCACAATGGGATTGTGAGCTCAGAAAAAAACTCTTTTAAAGCTGCTCCCTGCAGAGCGTTACTACTGAATACAACCTAAGTGCTCCCTGCAGAGCGTTACTACTGTATACAACCTAAGTGCTCCCTGCAGAGCGTTACTACTGCATACAACCTAAGTGCTCCCTGCAGAGCGTTACTACTGCTTACAACCTAAGTGCTCCCTGCAGAGGGTTACTACTGCTTACAACCTAAGTGCTCCCTGCAGAGCATTACTACTGCTTACAACCTAAGTGCTCCCTGCAGAGCGTTACTACTGCATACAACCTAAGTGGCCTTTTCTGGTAACCACTATGTTTTACAATGATCACTTTGTTACTACCTGTAGCGTATCACACGTTAAGACAGTGTTACTCCCTATAATGTATAACAGTGGGATCACTCTCACAGGCACAAAGAAACATATATGTACAATTCAGCACATATGTAATAATATTGGTATGGAGAGGAAATGTTTTCCTATAACACGTATATCATTGTAAAACCCAGGCACCGATGTGATCAAGCAATAGTGAAACGTACGTCATCGGAAGCTCAGACGTACACTGTCTCCGGGTGTGTGGATGTCATACCTGACCCGGCGTCTGTGCTCTCGAGCGGCTCCCAGCGCAGCGTTACAGGTCTCCTAGTGGTACTGACACCGCTCTCTGCACAGTGCTACAGATTCCCCAGCGGCATTGACACTGCAGCCACCATTTCAGGCAGGTACTCAGAGCGGCTCTCTCATTCCCGGGACACCGCTCACCTCCTCTGCAATGTGTACCCGCAACAGGGGAGGAAGCGACTGATCCCGGGGACAGCAGAAGCTGCTGCACTTTATCTTTCCTTCTGCTCTGGTGCTGGTGCTTTCCCTGCTCTCATTGTTCCCAGTCACTGCCCCACGTCACATGGGATAAAAGTAGAAGGGGGATTCAGCGTATATACACCAGAGCTTCTTTCAGGGCCGGAGCAAGATTTCTCTGCATTCTAGGCAAAATTTCAGCCTGCTGCCCCCCACCCCCCACCCCGCCAAACCACACACCGAGGAACAGGTTTTATTGCATGTTACTGTTAGGACATCCCATCCAGCTGACTCTTAGTGGGAACTTCAGGACAGATTGCTGCTGTAATGCTACGGGCGCAAGGGTGCGCAAGAACTGCTAGACCAGGGCTGGAGTAAGCCTTCAGGAGGCCCAGGGCACCTTACACAGGGGCTATATATATATATATATATATACATAAATATATATATATATATATATATATACACATACAGTGATCGAAGTGGAAACTTTGAAGTGGGTGTATGGAAAAGTAAAGGTTGCAATTATGCGCATGCCTAAGGTGTGCACGCTCCAGGAAAAGGGGGAGTGGCCACTCATAGGGGGGATGTCCTTCAGTGTAGTACGACCGCTTATACTATCTAGTACTGATGCCCCTTTCACTTTATAGCACACAGTATGAGATGAAATTCACATTATAGCACATGGTATGAGCCGAAATTCACATTATAGCACACAGTATGAGCCGAAATTCACATTATAGCACACAGTATGAGCCGAAATTCACATTATAGCACACGGTATGAGCCGAAATTCACATTATAGCACATAGTATGAGCCGAAATTCACATTATAGCACACAGTATGAGCCGAAATTCACATTATAGCACACAGTATGAGCCGAAATTCACATTATAGCACACTGACTGAGACGAAATTCACATTATAGCACTCGGAATGAGCCAAAATTCACATTATAACACACAGTATGAGCCGAAACATTGGGGACAGGGTGTCACACATGCAGGGGGTTTACAGAGCAACATAAGGGCACAGGGTGTCATTACACAGGGCAACAGGGGTAGGGGAGCACTGGGTGATGCACACACAGATGGCAGCGGGGGGGACAGGGGGGCACAAGGTGTCACATATACAGAGGCTGGGTCCACACACATGGGGAATGATGGGGGGGTGTCAGGAGGGCACAGGGCTCTCCAGCAGTCACTCACCGCCGCCATGTCCAGTCAACCTTAGCTTGAGCTGCAGGGTGTCACTGTGAACAAGGGAGTCCCATGGCGTGGACCCAGGCACAGTCCGAAGAGGAGGCCGGCAGCAGGAGGATCCGAGCGCCAGCGTCTATGCATCCCCATGGTGACGCGGCCGCCGGTTGAGTAATTGGAGGAATCGAGGCACTCTGTACGAGCGGCTGCTGGAGGAGGGAGAGGGATTGCATCTCCGCTGTAATTGCTGGGGACTAGTGTGGCTCACAGCTCCGGCACCAACCGCCGTGACTGGGAGCAGCGGTGGGGGGAACATGAGCACGCTCGGCCATAGCAGGAGTGTGATAAAAAAAACAAAAAATTTCCATTTCTGTGGAGAAGTGCCGGTATGCCAAACCATCGCATACTGGCCCACTTCGACCTATATATATATATATATATATATATATAAATAGCAGAGTTTCCCCAGGGCGCTAATGGATCCCTTTGGTATATCTAAAACTTCTCACTTATAATAACATTTCATAATTCACTTATATAGAAACTTTCATAAAATCAATTCTGTTTATTTAACAAAGTACAATTGAATACATTCTGTCACAATATGTTTACAGTGACCTACAACAGAGTTTTGTACAGATGTTTATGTTGATTTCAGTACATTATAATCACGAAACAACCGAAAGTCTTCCACGAAGACCAGACAAAGGCTGTTGTCTTAACCCAACGCGTTTCGTCCTACGGACTTCTTCAGGGGTTGTACTTATAATCTATACAATGTAGAAAACGTTTCATAAGTATATCATTCTAGTTGTCAAAATTGCACTTATTTTCTTTACAATTATAATTAATACATACCAAAGGATCACTATAAGAATAAGCAACTTAACGTATCTTCAATGATACATAAAAACACTTAAAAGTGATATCGTACTAGATCTCACCACATGGGATATCTGTAGATTTAAATGATAAAAGAAATATAAATGAGGATATATATATATATATATAGAAAACAGGAAGGTCCGGCACGGCCACTTGAAATGAAACAGTATAGCTGGGTGCCCTCACAAATAGAACGTATGTACAGCAGGTGGGTGCGGCACTCCAAAGAAGCAGACGTAAAACTTTATAAAGTGCAACGTTTCAATGCCATTTAATCAAGCATTTTCTTCAGGATATAGCAACAACATAAAACAACCTACCTTATATACCAGTATCACCCAGTGAAGTGCCGAGTACCGCAGCGGGACTGCACACCCGGCGGGAACGCACTGAAGATGACGTGATGACGTCCTGTCAAAGGAAGTCAAGCGTCATGTGTAAAAACCGTCACCATAGCAACAATAATAAACAAACCAACTGCCGTACACTGCTGTAATGCGTCTATTAACTTATAGATGGCTACAAATAGAAAAACGGCAATTTATATAACAAAGAGTTCATATTACCATAAATAACTAAACGCAAACACTAAATAAATAAATACATACAGATCAATGGCAGGTTAATCGGAAAGGTTTTAAATAAAAACAGAAGAGAAACATCCAGCTGGCATAAGTAATGATGAATACAGTAATTATACCTATTAATTAATCAAGATGCCATGTTAGTAATTACTGGCCAATATGCTGATCCCCGACTGCTCATTTAAGCCACCCGGGGTCAGAGTTCCTAGCCTGTGTATCCAACGGGCCTCACACTGAAGTAGCTTCAGACCACGGTTACCACCCCTTAAAGAGGGGGGCACCTGGTCGATCATGCGATATCTCAAAGTTGTGAGGTTATGTGATGACTGCAAAAAATGTCTGGCCACAGGGAGGTCACTTTTTCCAGAATTAATGGCTATTTTAATTGATGACCTATGTGCGGCCATCCTTTCCTTAAATGGGCGTTCAGTTTTCCCAATATAGGACAAACCGCACGGGCATATAATTTGGTACACTGTAAATTTGGAATTACACGTCAATCTATGACGAATGTGCAGAATCTTACCAGTGTGAGGATGGTAAAAAGTCTCACCTGGAATTAAAAACTTACAAGTGACGCATGTGCAGCGTATACAACCCAGACTGCCTCTGTAAATATTAGGAGGGATTTCAGAAATATCCGACCTCACTAGGATGTCACGTAGACTCCGACCCCGTTTATAGCATGCCATAAGTTTAGTATTGGTTAGATTACAGTCAGGATCTGATCTTACAATTGGCCAGTGTTTTTTAGAAATCCTACTGATGGTCTGACTAGCTGGAGTGTATTGTGTCACCCAGGGCATAATGGATGCTTGATCAACTTTTTTAGGATGTAAAAGTAATTCAGGATCCAGTAACAAGGCCTTGGATTTGGCTGTCTGTAATGAAGATACATCATAGCCCCGTTCTAGGAATTTTTGAAATAACACATCAATTTGAATAATAGCCTGTTTAGGATCAGATATGATCCGTCTGGCCCTTAAAAATTGAGAATAAGGAATATAAGGTATATAAGGTAGGTTGTTTTATGTTGTTGCTATATCCTGATGAAAATGCTTGATTAAATGGCATTATATATATATATATATATATATATATATATACACACACACACACACACACACACATACACACATCCACTATGTAATAAAATACCAGTGCTTCTCCTCACCTGTACAGGGGGAATTAAAGTGTTTTGCGTGCTGGCGGTGACTATATGGTGCCCGATCGAGTAGTTCAAGTGTTGCTCCGTTCGGTTGCATTACGATGTTCTGTCATTTTGACTGGCCGGTAAGTAGTGTAAAATATATATATATATATATATATATATATTGTGACAAGAACACTGGGATAGTGTTTGAGGGCAGGTATGTTTGTCCCAGGTTCTTGTCTTACATGTTTTAGAAAATGAAAACTTCTAGGAAAATGCTTTTGTTTTGTTAGAACCTTTTCAGTTTGCTGGGAAAGCTGGATAAGGGCCCTGAGAGAGAAATCGGGCGAGTTCCAGACATTGGGCCCAGTTCGGGTCTTTGGCCTCACAGAGGGCTAATCAGGGCTTTCAGCTGTGCAAGAGCCTTATAGGGCTTCTAGCCTGATTAATGTGGGCAGACTGCCAGGGAAGACTGCAGGATCTGTGTGAGAGAAACACGCTTCCTGATACAAGTTAGCCATAGAGTGTTTACTGGAGAACTCTGTGTTTTTGTTTAGTGATAGTTAGGAACTTCTTGTGTTTAGTTAGTGCCGGACAGGCAAGGTATTTTCTTTTGGTGTTTGTTTTATTTTCTGTATAATAAAGCTGGCTTGGGCCAGTTGTACCAGAAACTGGACTTGTGTGGTTCCTCAGCTGCTGTGTGCTGTCATTTACCCCAGGAAATGGCAATTTGTACCATATATATATATATATACATACATACAGGTTGAGTCTCCCTTATCCAAAATGCTTGGGACCAGAGGTACAACTTGGTGGAGAATGCGAGCACGCCGTTCTGCGCATAAGTGAAAGCAGCAGCTTTGTGAGGCTTGCAGAAAACGGTGGTTTATGCAGATACAGCCCAGTGTGAAGTTACTGAGACTCGCCCTGAGGATTTGATATATGTCCTGGGTGAAAGCAGCTATAAAGCCGACTGAAAAGTCTGTCGACATGGAGGAACTGCTCAAAGCCTTGCTGCAAGCTACAGCGGCTCAGCAGGAGGCCAACAGACAGCAGCAGGTGGCTATGGAGGAAAATTGGAGACTACAGCGAGAAGCCTTAACAGAAGGGTAGATGCTAGAATCAAGTGGGCTAAGGGACCTTTTCCATTTGGGGGAGGAGTTACGACACAAGGGGGAGGAGCTATGCCAGCGGGATAGTTCCTCTACTGTCCACGCCACCAACTATTACCTTTAGTAATTAGGTGGTGAGCGAAGCGAGCCACCGTGCCCGAAGCGTGGCGAGCGAAGCGAGCCCGCGAGGGTACTTTTCGGGTACCCTGTTCGCCCGTAGCTCCTCCCCCTGGTGACGTATCTCCTCCCCTAGATATGTCAGAAGGTCCCTTCAGCCACTCCGAAATAGAACCAACCTTAACAGAAGTGGTGCAGAGCCTTGCAGCCCGGATTGGAGATGTGGCCGTCAGTGCTCCGACCAGCTCTAGTTCTATACGGGCCAGTCACTTCCTGCAGAAAATGACAGAGGCTGATGATGTGGAGGCCTACCTGACCACGTTTGAAAGGACTGCCGAGCATGAGAACTGGCCGAAAGCACAGTGGGCGAGTCTGCTGGCACCTTTTCTGTCAGGTGAGCCCCAAAAAGCGTACTTTGATTTAAGCCCTGCTGAGGCTCGGGACTATGATAAACTAAAAGCTGAGATCCTGACCCGCCTGGGAGTCACACTGTCAGTACGAGCACAACGGGTGCACCGTTGGGTGTACACCATGGAGAAGCCTCCTCGCTCCCAGATGCACAACCTTATTCAGCTAAAAAAAAAATGGTTACAGCCAGAGACGTTAACTGGTCCCCAGATGGTTGAAAGAGTCGTCATGGACCGCTACTTGAGATCTCTGCCCATGGTCCTGCGCAAGTGGGTGAGCCATGGAAACCCGGGTACTGCTGACCAATTAGTGGACATGGTAGAGAGGTATTTGGCAGCAGAGGAACTACTGATGACCACCCAGCAACCCGTAGATCCTCGACAGCGCCCGTCAGTAAAGACTGGTAAGACTGTTCTGTGGGAAAACGTTGCTGGGCGGTTAAGAGAATGCAAGGCTGGAGAGACTGTAAACACTGGCCCTGGAGACAGGCCAATGGGGCTAGAACGGTCTGTGCTGCCCAAACGGGTTGATAATCATGTGGTTAAATGTTTTAGGTGTGGTATGCCAGGTCATGTTATTGCCAATTGCCCAGTCACGCAAGAACCCAGGCAATGTGATGCTGCCTTTGAAGGTCGCAGAATGTCTTTCTTTGCTAGGTTAGCCTGTACTGTGGAACCTTCACCTGAGCTGAAAAAACAAATGTGATGTGTTTTTAGAGGGTAACCGGGTAGAGGTCTTGCTAGATTCAGGAAGTTTAGTTACCCTCGTGAAAGCTGGGTTAGTGAACCCCTTAAAGGTCCAGCAAATACCTATTGGGGTAACGTGCATACATGGGGATACCCAACATTATGTCACTGCTGAAGTGAATATAGAAACTTGTTGTGGGTCAGCAATTATTAAAGTAGGACTGGTCCCCACCTTGGTGCATGAGGCCATAATAGGGAGGGATTTTCCTAATTTTTGGAAACTGGGAATCACGGTTATCAACAGATGTGAGAAGTAAAGAGCCAGTTGATAATACCGGTGATTTTATGGATGTACGTGTGTCTTCTGAACTTTCTTACCCTTTGCCTTTTGCTAGTTTGGCTGGGGAAGTGACAGATGGGGAGTCCAGTGAGGACCCCCTTGCTGGGAACAGAGACATAGTAGTTAGAACTGAAAGCGTGCCTGACCTGGAGGTAAAGAAGGATCTGTTTGCGTATGAACAGTTAAAGGATCCTACCTTGATCAAGGCTAGAGAGAATGTTAAGGTTGTTAATGGGGAACCTGTGGTACCAGGTGATAGGGTTACGTATCCCCGCATGGCCATCTGTAATGAGCTCTTGTACCACATTTTCAAAAGGGGTGAGGATGTGGTGGAACAGCTGGTAGTTCCCCAACCTTATCGGAGAACGGTACTAGATTTAGCTCATAGTCACGTTACAGCAGGACATTTAGGGGCAGAAAAAAAACACTGAAAGAGTTTTACAAAGGTTCTTTTGGCCAGGGGTTTATAAAGAAGTGTCTGAATATTGTTCTTCCTGTCCTGAATGCCAGTATCACGCCCCTAGACCCCATTTCAGGAGCCCACTAGTTCCCATGCCTATTATAGAGGTCCCGTTTGACAGAATAGCCATGGATCTTGTGGGGCCCTTGTTAAAGTCTGCTCGGGGCCATCAGTATATCCTGGTAATTATGGACTATGCCACTCGATATCCTGAGGCTGTCCCTTTACGCACTATCACAACCAAGGCAATAGCTAGGGAGCTGGTGCAGGTTTTTAGTAGAGTGGGAATACCAAAATAAATTTTGACTGACCAAGGTACTCCATTTATGTCAAGGATCATGAAGGAATTGTGCAAATTATTTAAGGTCACTTACCTCAGGACGTCCATCTACCATCCCCAAACTGACAGGTTGGTGGAATGGTTTAATAAAACATTAAAAAGTATGTTAAAAAAGGTTGTTGAGAGAGATGGGAAAAACTGGGATTGTTTGTTGCCCTACTTGTTAATGGCCATCAGAGAAGTTCCTCAGTCCTCTACGAGGTTTTCGCCATTTGATTTGTTGTATGGTAGACACCCCAGAGGGCTGTTGGGCATTGCCAAAGAGACGTGGGAAGGACAGCCCACTCCTTATAGAAGCGTTATTGAACATGTAACACAAATGCAGGATAGGATTGCAGCCGTGGTACCTATTATCAGAGAGCACATGGAGCAGGCCCAAAGTGCTCAACAGAGGGTATATAACCGGAGTGCCAAGATACGGGAATTTGCTCCTGGAGATAGAGTTCTTGTTTTGGTACCCACTGTGGAAAGCAAGTTCCTAGCTAAATGGCAGGGTCCATTTGAGATTAGGGAAAAAGTGAATGAGGTTAATTACAAAGTATACCAACCGGGAAAGAGAAAACCTGAACAAATCTACCATGTTAACTTAATTAAACCCTGGAAAGATAGGTTGTTCTGTCAGCAGAGCCTTGCCCTTCGGTGTCTTCACCTCGGTTGCTTCCCGCAGTAAAGGTGTCAGAGACATTATCAGCTGATCAGAACAATCAGGTTAAAGAATTTCTCATCCAAAATAGGGAGATATTTTCAGAGCTGCCTGGCCGAACGACCATAATAAAACATGACATTGTCACAGAACCAGGGGTCAGGGTCCATTTAAAGCCATATAGGATTCCTGAAGCTCAGCGAGAAGCTGTTTCTAAAGAAGTTAAAACCATGTTAGAACTTGGAGTCATAGGGGAATCTAACAGTGAGTGGTCCAGTCCCATAGTTCTCATCCCGAAGCCAGACGGTTGCATACGCTTCTGTAATGACTTTCTTGAGTTAAATGAGGTGTCCAAGTGTGACGCATACCCCATGCCCCGTGTGGATGAGCTTATAGAAAGGCTGGGAATAGCCAGGTTTCTCACCATGTTGGACCTGACCAAAGGTTACTGGCAAATACCTTTATCTGATAGTGCAAAAGAAAAAACAGCCTTTTCGGTTCCAGAGGGGCTGTACCAGTATAAGATGTTACCCTTTGGGTTGCATGGGGCTCCAGCGACCTTTCAACGGGCGATGGATAAAATTTGAGGCCCCATAGAAAATATGCAGCTGCCTATTTGGATGATGTGGTAATTCACAGTACAAACTGGGGGTCCCATTTGGTTAAAGTACAAGCAGTACTGGACTCAATCAGAGAGGCAGGGTTAACTGCTAACCCAAAGAAGTGCTGCCTCGCAATGGAGGAGGTCAAATACTTGGGCTTCACCATAGGCAGAGGTCTGATTAGGCCCCAATTGAATAAAATTGATGCTATTCAAAACTGGCCTCGTCCAGTGAATAAAAAACAGGTAAGGGCTTTTTTGGGAATAACTAGGTACTATAGGCGGTTTATTCCCAATTTTGCGACCATGGCGGTGCCGTTGTCAGACCTTACCAAAGGGAAGCAGTCAAATATGGTGAAATGGAACCCTGATGCAGAAAAAGCGTTCCAAGCGTTAAAAGTGGCTTTGTGTTCACAACCGGTATTGATAACACCAGATTTTTCAAAAGAATTTGTGGTACAGACAGATGCCTCAGAGGTAGGGATAGGGGCTGTGCTGTCCCAAACCAGAGATGGGGACGAACACCCTATCATTTATTTGAGTAGGAAACTCAATGAGCATGAAAAAAGGTATGCCATTGTGGAAAAGGAGGCTTTGGCCATTAAGTGGGCACTAGATACCTTGAGATATTACCTCTTGGGTAGACAATTCAGACTAGTGACAGATCATGCCCCTTTAAAATGGATGTATGTAAATAGAGGCAAGAATGCTCGTGTAACTAGATGGTTTCTAGCGTTGCAGGACTTTAAGTTTACTGTCGAACATAGACCGGGAACACAATTGGCCAACGCAGATGCATTGTCTCGCATCTTCTGTTTGGGGGCTACAAATGTTCCGGCCCCTAGGTTGAAAAAGGGGAGGGGGATATGTGACAAGAACACTGGGATAGTGTTTGAGGGCAGGTATGTTTGTCCCAGGTTCTTGTCTTACATGTTTTAGAAAATGAAAACTTCTAGGAAAAATGCTTTTGTTTTGTCAGAACCTTTTCAGTTTGCTGTAAAAGCTGGGTATAGGCTCTAAGAGAGAGATAAGGAGAGTTCTAGACATTGGGCCCAGTTCGGGTCTTTGGCCTCACAGAGGGCTAATCAGGGTTTCAGCTGTGGAAGTGTGTTATAGGGCTGCTAGCCTGATTAGTATGGGCAGACTGCCTGGGAAGGCTGCAGGTTCTGTGTGGGAGAAACACGCTTTCTGATACAAGTGAGCTATACAGTATGTACTGAAGAACTCTGTGTTTTGTTTAGTGACAGTTAGGAATATCCTGTGTTAGTTAGTGCCGGACAGGCAAGGTATTTTCTTTTGGTGTTTGTTTTATTTTCTGTTTCAATAAAACTGGCTGGGGTCAGTTGTACCAGAAACTGGACTTGTGTTGTTCCTCAGCTGCTGCGTGCTGCCATATTCCCCAGGAAGAGGCGCCTTGCACCCCTACAGTGTTACAATATATTTATCAACATCTGTTTTTACTTATTTTTAATTTTTCCTCAGAGTGTACTTACTGGATACATTGTTTCCTTCTACTGCTATTTAGTTACCATCATTGTTTCCTTCTGCTGATATATAGTTACCATCATTGTTTCCTTCTACTGCTATTTAGTTACCATCATTGTTTCCTTCTGCTGCTATATAGTTACCATCATTGTTTCCTTCTGCTGATATATAGTTACCATCATTGTTTCCTTCTGCTGCTATATAGTTACCATCATTGTTTCCTTCTGCTGCTATATAGTTACCATCATTGTTTCCTTCTGCTGCTATATAGTTACCATCATTGTTTCCTTCTGCTGATATATAGTTACCATCATTGTTTCCTTCTGCTGCTATATAGTTACCATCATTGTTTCCTTCTGCTGATATATAGTTACCATCATTGTTTCCTTCTGCTGCTATATAGTTACCATCAGTGTTTCCTTCTGCTGATATATAGTTACCATCATTGTTTCCTTCTGCTGCTATATAGTTACCATCATTGTTTCCTTCTGCTGCTATATAGTTACCATCATTGTTTCCTTCTGCTGCTATATAGTTACCATCATTGTTTCCTTCTGCTGCTATATAGTTACCATCATTGTTTCCTTCTGCTGCTATATAGTTACCATCATTGTTTCCTTCTGCTGCTATATAGTTACCATCATTGTTTCCTTCTGCTGCTATATAGTTACCATCATTGTTTCCTTCTGCTGATATATAGTTACCATCATTGTTTCCTTCTGCTGATATATAGTTACCATCATTGTTTCCTTCTGCTGCTATATAGTTACCATCATTGTTTCCTTCTGCTGCTATATAGTTACCATCATTGTTTCCTTCTGCTGATATATAGTTAACATCATTGTTTCCTTCTGCTGCTATATAGTTACCATCATTGTTTCCTTCTGCTGATATATAGTTACCATCATTGTTTCCTTCTACTGCTATATAGTTACCATCATTGTTTCCTTCTGCTGCTATATAGTTACCATCATTGTTTCCTTCTGCTGCTATATAGTTACCATCATTGTTTCCTTCTACTGCTATATAGTTACCATCATTGTTTCCTTCTGCTGCTATATAGTTACCATCATTGTTTCCTTCTACTGCTATATAGTTACCATCATTGTTTCCTTCTGCTGCTATATAGTTACCATCATTGTTTCCTTCTGCTGATATATAGTTACCATCATTGTTTCCTTCTGCTGATATATAGTTACCATCATTGTTTCCTTCTGCTGATATATAGTTACCATCATTGTTTCCTTCTGCTGATATATAGTTACCATCATTGTTTCCTTCTGCTGCTATATAGTTACCATCATTGTTTCCTTCTGCTGATATATAGTTACCATCATTGTTTCCTTCTACTGATATATAGTTACCATCATTGTTTCCTTCTGCTGATATATAGTTACCATCATTGTTTCCTTCTGCTGCTATATAGTTACCATCATTGTTTCCTTCTGCTGCTATATAGTTACCATCATTGTTTCCTTCTGCTGATATATAGTTACCATCATTGTTTCCTTCTGCTGCTATATAGTTACCATCATTGTTTCCTTCTGCTGATATATAGTTACCATCATTGTTTCCTTCTGCTGCTATATAGTTACCATCATTGTTTCCTTCTACTGATATATAGTTACCATCATTGTTTCCTTCTGCTGCTATATAGTTACCATCATTGTTTCCTTCTGCTGATATATAGTTACCATCATTGTTTCCTTCTGCTGCTATATAGTTACCATCATTGTTTCCTTCTGCTGATATATAGTTACCATCATTGTTTCCTTCTGCTGCTATATAGTTACCATCATTGTTTCCTTCTACTGATATATAGTTACCATCATTGTTTCCTTCTGCTGATATATAGTTACCATCATTGTTTCCTTCTGCTGATATATAGTTACCATCATTGTTTCCTTCTGCTGATATATAGTTACCATCATTGTTTCCTTCTGCTGATATATAGTTACCATCATTGTTTCCTTCTGCTGCTATATAGTTACCATCATTGTTTCCTTCTGCTGCTATATAGTTACCATCATTGTTTCCTTCTGCTGATATATAGTTACCATCATTGTTTCCTTCTGCTGCTATATAGTTACCATCATTGTTTCCTTCTGCTGCTATATAGTTACCATCATTGTTTCCTTCTGCTGCTATATAGTTACCATCATTGTTTCCTTCTGCTGATATATAGTTACCATCATTGTTTCCTTCTGCTGATATATAGTTACCATCATTGTTTCCTTCTGCTGATATATAGTTACCATCATTGTTTCCTTCTACTGCTATGTAGTTACCATCATTGTTTCCTTCTGCTGATATATAGTTACCATCATTGTTTCCTTCTGCTGATATGTAGTTACCATCATTGTTTCCTTCTGCTGCTATATATAGTTACCATCATTGTTTCCTTCTGCTGCTATATAGTTACCATCATTGTTTCCTTCTGCTGATATATAGTTACCATCATTGTTTCCTTCTGCTGATATATAGTTACCATCATTGTTTCCTTCTGCTGCTATATAGTTACCATCATTGTTTCCTTCTGCTGCTATATAGTTACCATCATTGTTTCCTTCTACTGCTATATAGTTACCATCATTGTTTCCTTCTGCTGCTATATAGTTACCATCATTGTTTCCTTCTGCTGCTATATAGTTACCATCATTGTTTCCTTCTGCTGATATATAGTTACCATCATTGTTTCCTTCTGCTGCTATATAGTTACCATCATTGTTTCCTTCTGCTGATATATAGTTACCATCATTGTTTCCTTCTGCTGATATATAGTTACCATCATTGTTTCCTTCTGCTGATATATAGTTACCATCATTGTTTCCTTCTGCTGATATATAGTTACCATCATTGTTTCCTTCTGCTGCTATATAGTTACCATCATTGTTTCCTTCTGCTGCTATATAGTTACCATCATTGTTTCCTTCTGCTGCTATATAGTTACCATCATTGTTTCCTTCTGCTGATATATAGTTACCATCATTGTTTCCTTCTGCTGCTATATAGTTACCATCATTGTTTCCTTCTGCTGCTATATAGTTACCATCATTGTTTCCTTCTGCTGATATTTAGTTACCATCATTGTTTCCTTCTGCTGATATATAGTTACCATCATTGTTTCCTTCTGCTGCTATATAGTTACCATCATTGTTTCCTTCTACTGCTATATAGTTACCATCATTGTTTCCTTCTGCTGATATATAGTTACCATCATTGTTTCCTTCTGCTGATATATAGTTACCATCATTGTTTCCTTCTGCTGATATATAGTTACCATCATTGTTTCCTTCTGCTGATATATAGTTACCATCATTGTTTCCTTCTGCTGATATATAGTTACCATCATTGTTTCCTTCTGCTGATATTTAGTTACCATCATTGTTTCCTTCTGCTGATATATAGTTACCATCATTGTTTCCTTCTGCTGATATATAGTTACCATCATTGTTTCCTTCTGCTGATATATAGTTACCATCATTGTTTCCTTCTGCTGATATATAGTTACCATCATTGTTTCCTTCTGCTGATATATAGTTACCATCATTGTTTCCTTCTGCTGATATATAGTTACCATCATTGTTTCCTTCTACTGATATATAGTTACCATCATTGTTTCCTTCTGCTGCTATATAGTTACCATCATTGTTTCCTTCTGCTGCTATATAGTTACCATCATTGTTTCCTTCTGCTGCTATATAGTTACCATCATTGTTTCCTTCTGCTGCTATATAGTTACCATCATTGTTTCCTTCTGCTGCTATATAGTTACCATCATTGTTTCCTTCTGCTGCTATATAGTTACCATCATTGTTTCCTTCTGCTGCTATATAGTTACCATCATTGTTTCCTTCTGCTGCTATATAGTTACCATCATTGTTTCCTTCTGCTGATATATAGTTACCATCATTGTTTCCTTCTGCTGCTATATAGTTACCATCATTGTTTCCTTCTGCTGATATATAGTTACCATCATTGTTTCCTTCTGCTGATATATAGTTACCATCATTGTTTCCTTCTGCTGATATATAGTTACCATCATTGTTTCCTTCTGCTGATATATAGTTACCATCATTGTTTCCTTCTGCTGATATATAGTTACCATCATTGTTTCCTTCTGCTGATATATAGTTACCATCATTGTTTCCTTCTGCTGATATGTAGTTACCATCATTGTTTCCTTCTGCTGCTATATATAGTTACCATCATTGTTTCCTTCTGCTGATATATAGTTACCATCATTGTTTCCTTCTGCTGCTATATATAGTTACCATCATTGTTTCCTTCTGCTGCTATATATAGTTACCATCATTGTTTCCTTCTGCTGATATATAGTTACCATCATTGTTTCCTTCTACTGATATATAGTTACCATCATTGTTTCCTTCTGCTGATATATAGTTACCATCATTGTTTCCTTCTGCTGATATATAGTTACCATCATTGTTTCCTTCTGCTGATATATAGTTACCATCATTGTTTCCTTCTGCTGCTATATAGTTACCATCATTGTTTCCTTCTGCTGATATATAGTTACCATCATTGTTTCCTTCTGCTGATATATAGTTACCATCATTGTTTCCTTCTGCTGATATATAGTTACCATCATTGTTTCCTTCTGCTGATATATAGTTACCATCATTGTTTCCTTCTGCTGATATATAGTTACCATCATTGTTTCCTTCTGCTGATATATAGTTACCATCATTGGTTAAACAGATTTTATTCCGACTCTCCTGCCTACGGATTACTTCCTCCCACTCCTACCTCCAAGATTTTTCACGTGCTGCTTCCTATCTCTGGAATTCCCTACCTCTCCCCCTCAGACTCTCCACCTCTCTACAAAACTTCAAATGGGCTCTCAAGACCCACTTCTTCACCAAACTCAGCCAAATCTCATCCTAACCTTCTGTTCCACGTCCTCTATGTACCCCATATGTGTCACCCCTGTCTGTCTACCCCTCCCCTTTAGAATGTAAGCTCTCACGAGCAGGGCCCTCTTCCCTCATGTGCTGATTATTTGTTTATGTACTCTGTAATTGGGCGCTGCGGAACCCTTGTGGCGCCATATAAATAAAGGATAATAATACATTTTCATACCGTCAGGGTGCCTATTAATACTATGATTTTTTGGTATCAAATTAGGTTTTTATATTATTAATTACCTGTGTTTACATATGTTTTAATTCTTTATTTAAATAAACCCCTTTTCATTTTACACGTCGGCTCTCTGTTCACATAATTTTCCCTGCTACCTTGCGCATCCGTTTTTTACTCTCTCTCTATAAGTGCAGTAGTGGGGGCTGCTGGTGGCAGTGTCTATGTGGGTAATCTTGTCCCCATGCAGTGCTGAGGTGTCAGAGGGGGGAGACAGGGTGGGTGGCAGTAGTGCAGTAGTGGGGTCTGCCAGAGGCAGTGTATATGTGGGTAACCTTGTCCCCATGCAGCGCTGAGGTGTCAGAATGGGGAGACAGGGTGGGTGGCAGTAGTGCAGTAGTGGGGGCTGCCAGAGGCAGTGTATATGTGGGTAATCTTGTCCCCATGCAGCACTGAGGTGTCAGAGGGGGGAGACAGGGTGGGTGGCAGTAGTGGGGGCTGCTGGAGGCAGTGTATATGTGGGTAATCTTGTCCCCATGCAGCACTGAGGTGTCAGAGGGGAGAGACAGGGTGGGTGGCAGTAGTGCAGTAGTGGGGGCTGCTGGAGGCAGTGTATATGTGGGTAATCTTGTCCCCATGCAGCACTGAGGTGTCAGAGGGGGGAGACAGGGTGGGTGGCAGTAGTGCAGTAGTGGGGGCTGCTGGAGGCAGTGTATATGTGGGTAATATTGTCCCCATGCAGCACTGAGGTGTCAGAGGGGGGAGACAGGGTGGGTGGCAGTAGTGCAGTAGTGGGGGCTGCTGGAGGCAGTGTATATGTGGGTAATATTGTCCCCATGCAGCACTGAGGTGTCAGAGGGGGGAGACAGGGTGGGTGGCAGTAGTGCAGTAGCGGGGGCTGCTGGAGGCAGTGTATATGTGGGTAATCTTGTCCCCATGCAGCACTGAGGTGTCAGAGGGGGGAGACAGGGTGGGTGGCAGTAGTGCAGTACTGGGGGCTGCTGGAGACAGTGTCTATGTGGGTAACCTTGTCCCCATGCAGCACTGAGGTGTCAGAGGGGGGAGACAGGGTGGGTGGCAGTAGTGCAGTAGTGGGGGCTGCTGGAGGCAGTGTCTATGTGGGTAACCTTGTCCCCATGCAGCACTGAGGTGTCAGAGGGGGGAGACAGGGTGGGTGGCAGTAGTGCAGTACTGGGGGCTGCTGGAGGCAGTGTATATGTGGGTAATCTTGTCCCCATGCAGCGCTGAGGTGTCAGAGGGGGGAGACAGGGTGGGTGGCAGTAGTGCAGTACTGGGGGCTGCTGGAGGCAGTGTATATGTGGGTAATCTTGTCCCCATGCAGCACTGAGGTGTCAGAGGGGGGAGACAGGTTGGGTGGCAGTAGTGCAGTAGCGGGGGCTGCTGGAGGCAGTGTATATGTGGGTAATCTTGTCCCCATGCAGCACTGAGGTGTCAGAGGGGGGAGACAGGGTGGGTGGCAGTAGTGCAGTAGTGGGGGCTGCTGGAGGCAGTGTATATGTGGGTAATATTGTCCCCATGCAGCACTGAGGTGTCAGAGGGGGGAGACAGGGTGGGTGGCAGTAGTGCAGTAGCGCGGACTGCTGGAGGCAGTGTATATGTGGGTAATCTTGTCCCCATGCAGCACTGAAGTGTCAGAGGGGGGAGACAGGGTGGGTGGCAGTAGTGCAGTACTGGGGGCTGCTGGAGGCAGTGTATATGTGGGTAATCTTGTCCCCATGCAGCACTGAGGTGTCAGAGGGGGGAGACAGGGTGGGTGGCAGTAGTGCAGTAGTGGGGGCTGCTGGAGGCAGTGTATATGTGGGTAACCTTGTCCCCATGTAGAGCTGAGGTGTCAGAGGGGGGAGACAGGGTGGGTGGCAGTAGTGGGGGCTGCTGGAGGCAGTGTATATGTGGGTAATCTTGTCCCCATGCAGCACTGAGGTGTCAGAGGGGGGAGACAGGGTGGGTGGCAGTAGTGCAGTAGTGGGGGCTGCCAGAGGCAGTGTCTATGTGGGTAATCTTGTCCCCATGCAGAGCTGAGGTGTCAGAGGGGGAGACAGGGTGGGTGGCAGTAGTGCAGTAGTGGGGGCTGCTGGAGGCAGTGTCTATGTGGGTAATCTTGTCCCCATGCAGCACTGAGGTGTCAGAGGGGGGAGACAGGGTGGGTGGCAGTAGTGGGGGCTGCTGGAGGCAGTGTATATGTGGGTAATCTTGTCCCCATGCAGCACTGAGGTGTCAGAGGGGGAGACAGGGTGGGTGGCAGTAGTGCAGTACTGGGGGCTGCTGGAGACAGTGTCTATGTGGGTAACCTTGTCCCCATGCAGCACTGAGGTGTCAGAGGGGGGAGACAGGGTGGGTGGCAGTAGTGCAGTAGTGGGGGCTGCTGGAGGCAGTGTCTATGTGTGTAATCTTGTCCCCATGCAGCACTGAAGTGTCAGAGGGGGGAGACAGGGTGGGTGGCAGTAGTGCAGTACTGGGGGCTGCTGGAGGCAGTGTATATGTGGGTAATCTTGTCCCCATGCAGCACTGAGGTGTCAGAGGGGGGAGACAGGGTGGGTGGCAGTAGTGCAGTAGTGGGGGCTGCTGGAGGCAGTGTATATGTGGGTAACCTTGTCCCCATGTAGAGCTGAGGTGTCAGAGGGGGGAGACAGGGTGGGTGGCAGTAGTGGGGGCTGCTGGAGGCAGTGTATATGTGGGTAATCTTGTCCCCATGCAGCACTGAGGTGTCAGAGGGGGGAGACAGGGTGGGTGGCAGTAGTGCAGTAGTGGGGGCTGCCAGAGGCAGTGTCTATGTGGGTAATCTTGTCCCCATGCAGAGCTGAGGTGTCAGAGGGGGAGACAGGGTGGGTGGCAGTAGTGCAGTAGTGGGGGCTGCTGGAGGCAGTGTATATGTGGGTAATCTTGTCCCCATGCAGCACTGAGGTGTCAGAGGGGGGAGACAGGGTGGGTGGCAGTAGTGCAGTAGTGGGGGCTGCTGGAGGCAGTGTATATGTGGGTAATCTTATCCCCATGTAGAGCTGAGGTGTCAGAGGGGGGAGACAGGGTGGGTGGAAGTAGCGGGGGCTGCTGGAGGCAGTGTATATGTGGGTAATCTTGTCCCCATGCAGCACTGAGGTGTCAGAGGGGGGAGACAGGGTGGGTGGCAGTAGTGCAGTAGCAGGGGCTGCTGGAGGCAGTGTATATGTGGGTAATCTTGTCCCCATGCAGCGCTGAGGTGTCAGAGGGGGAGACAGGGTGGGTGGCAGTAGTGCAGTAGTGGGGGCTGCTGGAGGCAGTGTATATGTGGGTAATCTTATCCCCATGTAGAGCTGAGGTGTCAGAGGGGGGAGACAGGGTGGGTGGCAGTAGTGGGGTCTGCCAGAGGCAGTGTCTATGTGGGTAATCTTGTCCCCATGCAGCGCTGAGGTGTCAGAGGGGGGAGACAGGGTGGGTGGCAGTAGTGCAGTAGTGGGGGCTGCTGGAGGCAGTGTATATGTGGGTAATCTTGTCCCCATGCAGCACTGAGGTGTCAGAGGGGGGAGACAGGGTGGGCGGCAGTAGCGGGGGCTGCTGGAGGCAGTGTATATGTGGGTAATCTTGTCCCCATGCAGCACTGAGGTGTCAGAGGGGGGAGACAGGGTGGGTGGCAGTAGTGCAGTAGTGGGGGCTGCTGGAGGCAGTGTATATGTGGGTAATCTTGTCCCCATGCAGCACTGAGGTGTCAGAGGGGGGAGACAGGGTGGGCGGCAGTAGCGGGGGCTGCTGGAGGCAGTGTATATGTGGGTAATCTTGTCCCCATGCAGCACTGAGGTGTCAGAGGGGGGAGACAGGGTGGGTGGCAGTAGTGCAGTAGCAGGGGCTGCTGGAGGCAGTGTATATGTGGGTAATCTTGTCCCCATGCAGCGCTGAGGTGTCAGAGGGGGAGACAGGGTGGGTGGCAGTAGTGCAGTAGTGGGGGCTGCTGGAGGCAGTGTATATGTGGGTAATCTTATCCCCATGTAGAGCTGAGGTGTCAGAGGGGGGAGACAGGGTGGGTGGCAGTAGTGGGGTCTGCCAGAGGCAGTGTCTATGTGGGTAATCTTGTCCCCATGCAGCGCTGAGGTGTCAGAGGGGGGAGACAGGGTGGGTGGCAGTAGTGCAGTAGTGGGGGCTGCTGGAGGCAGTGTATATGTGGGTAATCTTGTCCCCATGCAGCACTGAGGTGTCAGAGGGGGGAGACAGGGTGGGCGGCAGTAGCGGGGGCTGCTGGAGGCAGTGTATATGTGGGTAATCTTGTCCCCATGCAGCACTGAGGTGTCAGAGGGGGGAGACAGGGTGGGTGGCAGTAGTGCAGTAGTGGGGGCTGCTGGAGGCAGTGTATATGTGGGTAATCTTGTCCCCATGCAGCACTGAGGTGTCAGAGGGGGGAGACAGGGTGGGCGGCAGTAGCGGGGGCTGCTGGAGGCAGTGTATATGTGGGTAATCTTGTCCCCATGCAGCACTGAGGTGTCAGAGGGGGGAGACAGGGTGGGTGGCAGTAGTGGAGGCTGCTGGAGGCAGTGTCTATGTGGGTAATCTTGTCCCCATGCAGCGCTGAGGTGTCAGAGGGGGGAGACAGGGTGGGTGGCAGTAGTGCAGTAGCGGGGGCTGCTGGAGGCAGTGTCTATGTGGGTAATCTTGTCCCCATGCAGCGCTGAGGTGTCAGAGGGGGGAGACAGGGTGGGTGGCAGTAGTGCAGTAGTGGGGGCTGCTGGAGGCAGTGTATATGTGGGTAATCTTGTCCCCATGCAGCACTGAGGTGTCAGAGGGGGGAGACAGGGTGGGTGGCAGTAGCGGGGGCTGCTGGAGGCAGTGTATATGTGGGTAATCTTGTCCCCATGCAGCACTGAGGTGTCAGAGGGGGGAGACAGGGTGGGTGGCAGTAGTGCAGTAGTGGGGGCTGCTGGAGGCAGTGTATATGTGGGTAATCTTGTCCCCATGCAGCACTGAGGTGTCAGAGGGGGGAGACAGGGTGGGTGGCAGTAGCGGGGGCTGCTGGAGGCAGTGTATATGTGGGTAATCTTGTCCCCATGCAGCACTGAGGTGTCAGAGGGGGGAGACAGGGTGGGTGGCAGTAGTGGAGGCTGCTGGAGGCAGTGTATATGTGGGTAATCTTATCCCCATGCAGCGCTGAGGTGTCAGAGGGGGGAGACAGGGTGGATGGCAGTAGTGCAGTAGCGGGGGCTGCCAGAGGCAGTGTCTATGTGGGTAATCTTGTCCCCATGCAGCACTGAGGTGTCAGAGGGGGGAGACAGGGTGGGTGGCAGTAGTGCAGTAGTGGGGGCTGCTGGAGGCAGTGTATATGTGGGTAATCTTGTCCCCATGCAGCACTGAGGTGTCAGAGGGGGGAGACAGGGTGGGTGGCAGTAGCGGGGGCTGCTGGAGGCAGTGTATATGTGGGTAATCTTGTCCCCATGCAGCACTGAGGTGTCAGAGGGGGGAGACAGGGTGGGTGGCAGTAGTGCAGTAGTGGGGGCTGCCAGTGGCAGTGTCTATGTGGGTAATCTTGTCCCCATGCAGCACTGAGGTGTCAGAGGGGGGAGACAGGGTGGGTGGCAGTAGCGGGGGCTGCTGGAGGCAGTGTATATGTGGGTAATATTGTCCCCATGCAGCACTGAGGTGTCAGAGGGGGGAGACAGGGTGGGTGGCAGTAGTGCAGTAGTGGGGGCTGCCAGTGGCAGTGTCTATGTGGGTAATCTTGTCCCCATGCAGCACTGAGGTGTCAGAGGGGGGAGACAGGGTGGGTGGCAGTAGTGCAGTAGTGGGGGCTGCTGGAGGCAGTGTTTATGTGGGTAATCTTGTCCCCATGCAGCACTGAGGTGTCAGAGGGGGGAGACAGGGTGGGTGGCAGTAGTGCAGTAGTGGGGGCTGCAAGAGGCAGTGTATATGTGGGTAATATTGTCCCCATGCAGTGCTGAGGTGTCAGAGGGGGGAGACAGGGTGGGTGGCAGTAGTGGGGTCTGCCAGAGGCAGTGTCTATGTGGGTAATCTTGTCCCCATGCAGCACTGAGGTGTCAGAGGGGGGAGACAGGGTGGGTGGCAGTAGTGCAGTAGTGGGGGCTGCTGGAGGCAGTGTATATGTGGGTAATCTTGTCCCCATGCAGCACTGAGGTGTCAGAGGGGGGAGACAGGGTGGGTGGCAGTAGTGGGTCTGCCAGAGGCAGTGTCTATGTGGGTAATCTTGTCCCCATGCAGCACTGAGGTGTCAGAGGGGGGAGACAGGGTGGGTGGCAGTAGTGCAGTAGTGGGGGCTGCTGGAGGCAGTGTATATGTGGGTAATCTTGTCCCCATGCAGCACTGAGGTGTCAGAGGGGGGAGACAGGGTGGGTGGCAGTAGTGCAGTAGTGGGGGCTGCTGGAGGCAGTGTATATGTGGGTAATCTTGTCCCCATGCAGCACTGAGGTGTCAGAGGGGGGAGACAGGGTAGGTGGCAGTAGTGCAGTAGTGGGGGCTGCTGGAGGCAGTGTATATGTGGGTAATCTTGTCCCCATACAGCGCTGAGGTGTCAGAGGGGGAGACAGGGTGGGTGGCAGTAGTGCAGTACTGGGGGCTGCTGGAGGCAGTGTATATGTGGGTAATCTTGTCCCCATGCAGCACTGAGGTGTCAGAGGGGGGAGACAGGGTGGGTGGCAGTAGTGCAGTAGTGGGGGCTGCTGGAGGCAGTGTATATGTGGGTAATCTTGTCCCCATGCAGCACTGAGGTGTCAGAGGGGGGAGACAGGGTGGGTGGCAGTAGTGCAGTAGTGGGGGCTGCCAGTGGCAGTGTCTATGTGGGTATTCTTGTCCCCATGCAGCGCTGAGGTGTCAGAGGGGGGAGACAGGGTGGGTGGCAGTAGTGCAGTACTGGGGGCTGCTGGAGGCAGTGTATATGTGGGTAATATTGTCCCCATGCAGCACTGAGGTGTCAGAGGGGGGAGACAGGGTGGGTGGCAGTAGTGCAGTAGTGGGGGCTGCTGGAGGCAGTGTATATGTGGGTAATCTTGTCCCCATGCAGCGCTGAGGTGTCAGAGGGGGGAGACAGGGTGGGTGGCAGTAGTGGGGTCTGCCAGAGGCAGTGTCTATGTGGGTAATCTTGTCCCCATGCAGCACTGAGGTGTCAGAGGGGGGAGACAGGGTGGGTGGCAGTAGTGCAGTAGCGGGGGCTGTTGGAGGCGTGTCTATGTGGGTAACCTTGTCCACATGCAGCGCTGAGGTGTCAGAGGGGGAAGACAGGGTGGATGGCAGTAGTGCAGTAGTGGGGGCTGCTGGAGGCAGTGTATATGTGGGTAATCTTGTCCCCATGCAGCACTGAGGTGTCAGAGGGGGGAGACAGGGTGGGTGGCAGTAGTGGGGTCTGCCAGAGGCAGTGTCTATGTGGGTAATCTTGTCCCCATGCAGCACTGAGGTGTCAGAGGGGGGAGACAGGGTGGGTGGCAGTAGTGCAGTAGTGGGGGCTGCTGGAGGCAGTGAATATGTGGGTAATCTTGTCCCCATGCAGCACTGAGGTGTCAGAGGGGGGAGACAGGGTGGGTGGCAGTAGTGCAGTAGTGGGGTCTGCCAGAGGCAGTGTTTATGTGGGTAATCTTGTCCCCATGCAGTGCTGAGGTGTCAGAGGGGGGAGACAGGGTGGGTGGCAGTAGTGGGGTCTGCCAGAGGCAGTGTCTATGTGGGTAATCTTGTCCCCATGCAGCACTGAGGTATCAGAGGGGGGAGACAGGGTGGGTGGCAGTAGTGGGTCTGCCAGAGGCAGTGTCTATGTGGGTAATCTTGTCCCCATGCAGCACTGAGGTGTCAGAGGGGGGAGACAGGGTGGGTGGCAGTAGTGCAGTAGTGGGGTCTGCCAGAGGCAGTGTCTATGTGGGTAATCTTGTCCCCATGCAGCACTGAGGTGTCAGAGGGGGGAGACAGGGTGGGTGGCAGTAGTGCAGTAGTGGGGGCTGCTGGAGGCAGTGTATATGTGGGTAATCTTGTCCCCATGCAGCGCTGAGGTGTCAGAGGGGGGAGACAGGGTGGGTGGCAGTAGTGCAGTAGTGGGGGCTGCTGGAGGCAGTGTTTATGTGGGTAATCTTGTCCCCATGCAGCACTGAGGTGTCAGAGGGGGGAGACAGGGTGGGTGGCAGTAGTGGGGTCTGCCAGAGGCAGTGTTTATGTGGGTAATCTTGTCCCCATGCAGCACTGAGGTGTCAGAGGGGGAGACAGGGTGGGTGGCAGTAGTGCAGTAGTGGGGGCTGCTGGAGGCAGTGTCTATGTGGGTAATCTTGTCCCCATGCAGCACTGAGGTGTCAGAGGGGGGAGACAGGGTGGGTGGCAGTAGTGGGGTCTGCCAGAGGCAGTGTCTATGTGGGTAATCTTGTCCCCATGCAGCACTGAGGTGTCAGAGGGGGAGACAGGGTGGGTGGCAGTAGTGCAGTAGTGGGGGCTGCTGGAGGCAGTGTCTATGTGGGTAATCTTGTCCCCATGCAGCACTGAGGTGTCAGAGGGGGGAGACAGGGTGGGTGGCAGTAGTGGGGTCTGCCAGAGGCAGTGTCTATGTGGGTAATCTTGTCCCCATGCAGCACTGAGGTGTCAGAGGGGGGAGACAGGGTGGGTGGCAGTAGTGGGGTCTGCCAGAGGCAGTGTCTATGTGGGTAATCTTGTCCCCATGCAGCACTGAGGTGTCAGAGGGGGGAGACAGGGTAGGTGGCAGTAGCGGGGGCTGCTGGAGGCAGTGTCTATGTGGGTAATCTTGTCCCCATGCAGCACTGAGGTGTCAGAGGGGGGAGACAGGGTGGGTGGCAGTAGTGCAGTAGTGGGGGCTGCTGGAGGCAGTGTATATGTGGGTAATCTTGTCCCCATGCAGCGCTGAGGTGTCAGAGGGGGAAGACAGGGTGGGTGGCAGTAGTGCAGTAGTGGGGGCTGCTGGAGGCAGTGTCTATGTGGGTAATCTTGTCCCCATGCAGCGCTGAGGTGTCAGAGGGGGAGACAGGGTGGGTGGCAGTAGTGCAGTAGTGGGGGCTGCTGGAGGCAGTGTATATGTGGGTAATCTTGTCCCCATGCAGCACTGAGGTGTCAGAGGGGGGAGACAGGGTGGATGGCAGTAGTGCAGTAGTGGGGGCTGCTGGAGGCAGTGTATATGTGGGTAATCTTGTCCCCATGCAGCACTGAGGTGTCAGAGGGGGGAGACAGGGTGGGTGGCAGTAGTGCAGTAGTGGGGGCTGCTGGAGGCAGTGTCTATGTGGGTAATCTTGTCCCCATGCAGCGCTGAGGTGTCAGAGGGGGGAGACAGGGTGGGTGGCAGTAGTGCAGTAGTGGGGGCTGCTGGAGGCAGTGTATATGTGGGTAATCTTGTCCCCATGCAGCACTGAGGTGTCAGAGGGGGGAGACAGGGTGGGTGGCAGTAGTGCAGTAGTGGGGTCTGCCAGAGGCAGTGTTTATGTGGGTAATCTTGTCCCCATGCAGTGCTGAGGTGTCAGAGGGGGGAGACAGGGTGGGTGGCAGTAGTGGGGTCTGCCAGAGGCAGTGTCTATGTGGGTAATCTTGTCCCCATGCAGCACTGAGGTGTCAGAGGGGGGAGACAGGGTGGGTGGCAGTAGTGGGTCTGCCAGAGGCAGTGTCTATGTGGGTAATCTTGTCCCCATGCAGCACTGAGGTGTCAGAGGGGGGAGACAGGGTGGGTGGCAGTAGTGCAGTAGTGGGGGCTGCTGGAGGCAGTGTATATGTGGGTAATCTTGTCCCCATGCAGCGCTGAGGTGTCAGAGGGGGGAGACAGGGTGGGTGGCAGTAGTGCAGTAGTGGGGGCTGCTGGAGGCAGTGTTTATGTGGGTAATCTTGTCCCCATGCAGCACTGAGGTGTCAGAGGGGGGAGACAGGGTGGGTGGCAGTAGTGCAGTAGTGGGGTCTGCCAGAGGCAGTGTCTATGTGGGTAATCTTGTCCCCATGCAGCACTGAGGTGTCAGAGGGGGGAGACAGGGTGGGTGGCAGTAGTGCAGTAGTGGGGGCTGCTGGAGGCAGTGTCTATGTGGGTAATCTTGTCCCCATGCAGCACTGAGGTGTCAGAGGGGGAGACAGGGTGGGTGGCAGTAGTGCAGTAGTGGGGGCTGCTGGAGGCAGTGTCTATGTGGGTAATCTTGTCCCCATGCAGCACTGAGGTGTCAGAGGGGGGAGACAGGGTGGGTGGCAGTAGTGGGGTCTGCCAGAGGCAGTGTCTATGTGGGTAATCTTGTCCCCATGCAGCACTGAGGTGTCAGAGGGGGAGACAGGGTGGGTGGCAGTAGTGCAGTAGTGGGGGCTGCTGGAGGCAGTGTCTATGTGGGTAATCTTGTCCCCATGCAGCACTGAGGTGTCAGAGGGGGGAGACAGGGTGGGTGGCAGTAGTGGGGTCTGCCAGAGGCAGTGTCTATGTGGGTAATCTTGTCCCCATGCAGCACTGAGGTGTCAGAGGGGGGAGACAGGGTGGGTGGCAGTAGTGGGGTCTGCCAGAGGCAGTGTCTATGTGGGTAATCTTGTCCCCATGCAGCACTGAGGTGTCAGAGGGGGGAGACAGGGTAGGTGGCAGTAGCGGGGGCTGCTGGAGGCAGTGTCTATGTGGGTAATCTTGTCCCCATGCAGCACTGAGGTGTCAGAGGGGGGAGACAGGGTGGGTGGCAGTAGTGCAGTAGTGGGGGCTGCTGGAGGCAGTGTATATGTGGGTAATCTTGTCCCCATGCAGCGCTGAGGTGTCAGAGGGGGAAGACAGGGTGGGTGGCAGTAGTGCAGTAGTGGGGGCTGCTGGAGGCAGTGTCTATGTGGGTAATCTTGTCCCCATGCAGCGCTGAGGTGTCAGAGGGGGGAGACAGGGTGGGTGGCAGTAGTGCAGTAGTGGGGGCTGCTGGAGGCAGTGTATATGTGGGTAATCTTGTCCCCATGCAGCACTGAGGTGTCAGAGGGGGGAGACAGGGTGGATGGCAGTAGTGCAGTAGTGGGGGCTGCTGGAGGCAGTGTATATGTGGGTAATCTTGTCCCCATGCAGCACTGAGGTGTCAGAGGGGGGAGACAGGGTGGGTGGCAGTAGTGCAGTAGTGGGGGCTGCTGGAGGCAGTGTATATGTGGGTAATCTTGTCCCCATGCAGCACTGAGGTGTCAGAGGGGGGAGACAGGGTGGGTGGCAGTAGTGCAGTAGTGGGGGCTGCTGGAGGCAGTGTCTATGTGGGTAATCTTGTCCCCATGCAGCACTGAGGTGTCAGAGGGGGGAGACAGGGTGGGTGGCAGTAGTGGGGTCTGCCAGAGGCAGTGTCTATGTGGGTAATCTTCTCCCCATGCAGCACTGAGGTGTCAGAGGGGGGAGACAGGGTGGGTGGCAGTAGTGCAGTAGTGGGGGCTGCTGGAGGCAGTGTATATGTGGGTAATCTTGTCCCCATGCAGCACTGAGGTGTCAGAGGGGGGAGACAGGGTGGGTGGCAGTAGCGGGGGCTGCTGGAGGCAGTGTATATGTGGGTAATCTTGTCCCCATGCAGCACTGAGGTGTCAGAGGGGGGAGACAGGGTGGGTGGCAGTAGTGCAGTAGCGGGGGCTGTTGGAGGCGTGTCTATGTGGGTAACCTTGTCCCCATGCAGCGCTGAGGTGTCAGAGGGGGAAGACAGGGTGGGTGGCAGTAGTGCAGTAGTGGGGTCTGCCAGAGGCAGTGTTTATGTGGGTAATCTTGTCCCCATGCAGCACTGAGGTGTCAGAGGGGGAGACAGGGTGGGTGGCAGTAGTGCAGTAGTGGGGGCTGCTGGAGGCAGTGTCTATGTGGGTAATCTTGTCCCCATGCAGCACTGAGGTGTCAGAGGGGGGAGACAGGGTGGGTGGCAGTAGTGGGGTCTGCCAGAGGCAGTGTCTATGTGGGTAATCTTGTCCCCATGCAGCACTGAGGTGTCAGAGGGGGAGACAGGGTGGGTGGCAGTAGTGCAGTAGTGGGGGCTGCTGGAGGCAGTGTCTATGTGGGTAATCTTGTCCCCATGCAGCACTGAGGTGTCAGAGGGGGGAGACAGGGTGGGTGGCAGTAGTGGGGTCTGCCAGAGGCAGTGTCTATGTGGGTAATCTTGTCCCCATGCAGCACTGAGGTGTCAGAGGGGGGAGACAGGGTGGGTGGCAGTAGTGGGGTCTGCCAGAGGCAGTGTCTATGTGGGTAATCTTGTCCCCATGCAGCACTGAGGTGGCAGAGGGGGAGACAGGGTGGGTGGCAGTAGTGCAGTAGCGGGGGCTGCTGGAGGCAGTGTATATGTGGGTAATCTTGTCCCCATGCAGCACTGAGGTGTCAGAGGGGGGAGACAGGGTAGGTGGCAGTAGCGGGGGCTGCTGGAGGCAGTGTCTATGTGGGTAATCTTGTCCCCATGCAGCACTGAGGTGTCAGAGGGGGGAGACAGGGTGGGTGGCAGTAGTGCAGTAGTGGGGGCTGCTGGAGGCAGTGTATATGTGGGTAATCTTGTCCCCATGCAGCGCTGAGGTGTCAGAGGGGGAAGACAGGGTGGGTGGCAGTAGTGCAGTAGTGGGGTCTGCCAGAGGCAGTGTTTATGTGGGTAATCTTGTCCCCATGCAGCACTGAGGTGTCAGAGGGGGGAGACAGGGTAGGTGGCAGTAGTGCAGTAGTGGGGGCTGCTGGAGGCAGTGTTTATGTGGGTAATCTTGTCCCCATGCAGTGCTGAGGTGTCAGAGGGGGGTGGCAGTAGTGCAGTACTGGGGGCTGCTGGAGGCAGTGTATATGTGGGTAATATTGTCCCCATGCAGCACTGAGGTGTCAGAGGGGGGAGACAGGGTGGGTGGCAGTAGTGCAGTAGTGGGGGCTGCTGGAGGCAGTGTATATGTGGGTAACATTGTCCCCATGCAGCTCTGAGGTGTCAGAGGGGGGAGACAGGGTGGGTGGCAGTAGTGCCGTAGTGGGGGCTGCTGGAGGCAGTGTTTATGTGGGTAATCTTGTCCCCATGCAGTGCTGAGGTGTCAGAGGGGGGAGACAGGGTGGGTGGCAGTAGTGGGGTCTGCCAGAGGCAGTGTCTATGTGGGTAATCTTGTCCCCATGCAGCACTGAGGTGTCAGAGGGGGGAGACAGGGTGGGTGGCAGTAGTGCAGTAGTGGGGGCTGCTGGTGGTAGTGTCTATGTGGGTAATCTTGTCCCCATGCAGTGCTGAGGTGTCAGAGGGGGAGACAGGGTGGGTGGCAGTAGTGCAGTAGCGGGGGCTGCTGGAGGCAGTGTATATGTGGGTAATCTTGTCCCCATGCAGTGCTGAGGTGTCAGAGGGGGGAGACAGGGTGGGTGGCAGTAGTGCAGTAGTGGGGGCTGCTGGAGGCAGTGTCTATGTGTGTAATCTTGTCCCCATGCAGTGCTGAGGTGTCAGAGGGGGAAGACAGGGTGGATGGCAGTAGTGCAGTAGTGGGGGCTGCTGGAGGCAGTGTATATGTGGGTAATCTTGTCCCCATGCAGCACTGAGGTGTCAGAGGGGGGAGACAGGGTGGGTGGCAGTAGTGCAGTAGTGGGGGCTGCTGGAGGCAGTGTCTATGTGGGTAATCTTGTCCCCATGCAGCACTGAGGTGTCAGAGGGGGGAGACAGGGTGGGTGGCAGTAGTGCAGTAGTGGGGGCTGCTGGAGGCAGTGTATATGTGGGTAATCTTGTCCCCATGCAGCACTGAGGTGTCAGAGGGGGGAGACAGGGTGGGTGGCAGTAGTGGGGTCTGCCAGAGGCAGTGTCTATGTGGGTAATCTTGTCCCCATGCAGCACTGAGGTGTCAGAGGGGGGAGACAGGGTGGGTGGCAGTAGTGCAGTAGTGGGGGCTGCTGGAGGCAGTGTATATGTGGGTAATCTTGTCCCCATGCAGCACTGAGGTGTCAGAGGGGGGAGACAGGGTGGGTGGCAGTAGTGCAGTAGTGGGGGCTGCTGGAGGCAGTGAATATGTGGGTAATCTTGTCCCCATGCAGCACTGAGGTGTCAGAGGGGGGAGACAGGGTGGGTGGCAGTAGTGCAGTAGTGGGGTCTGCCAGAGGCAGTGTTTATGTGGGTAATCTTGTCCCCATGCAGTGCTGAGGTGTCAGAGGGGGGAGACAGGGTGGGTGGCAGTAGTGGGGTCTGCCAGAGGCAGTGTCTTTGTGGGTAATCTTGTCCCCATGCAGCACTGAGGTGTCAGAGGGGGGAGACAGGGTGGGTGGCAGTAGTGGGTCTGCCAGAGGCAGTGTCTATGTGGGTAATCTTGTCCCCATGCAGCACTGAGGTGTCAGAGGGGGGAGACAGGGTGGGTGGCAGTAGTGCAGTAGTGGGGGCTGCTGGAGGCAGTGTATATGTGGGTAATCTTGTCCCCATGCAGCACTGAGGTGTCAGAGGGGGGAGACAGGGTGGGTGGCAGTAGTGCAGTAGTGGGGGCTGCTGGAGGCAGTGTTTATGTGGGTAATCTTGTCCCCATGCAGCACTGAGGTGTCAGAGGGGGGAGACAGGGTGGGTGGCAGTAGTGCAGTAGTGGGGTCTGCCAGAGGCAGTGTTTATGTGGGTAATCTTGTCCCCATGCAGCACTGAGGTGTCAGAGGGGGAGACAGGGTGGGTGGCAGTAGTGCAGTAGTGGGGGCTGCTGGAGGCAGTGTCTATGTGGGTAATCTTGTCCCCATGCAGCACTGAGGTGTCAGAGGGGGGAGACAGGGTGGGTGGCAGTAGTGGGGTCTGCCAGAGGCAGTGTCTATGTGGGTAATCTTGTCCCCATGCAGCACTGAGGTGTCAGAGGGGGAGACAGGGTGGGTGGCAGTAGTGCAGTAGTGGGGGCTGCTGGAGGCAGTGTCTATGTGGGTAATCTTGTCCCCATGCAGCACTGAGGTGTCAGAGGGGGGAGACAGGGTGGGTGGCAGTAGTGGGGTCTGCCAGAGGCAGTGTCTATGTGGGTAATCTTGTCCCCATGCAGCACTGAGGTGTCAGAGGGGGGAGACAGGGTGGGTGGCAGTAGTGGGGTCTGCCAGAGGCAGTGTCTATGTGGGTAATCTTGTCCCCATGCAGCACTGAGGTGGCAGAGGGGGAGACAGGGTGGGTGGCAGTAGTGCAGTAGCGGGGGCTGCTGGAGGCAGTGTATATGTGGGTAATCTTGTCCCCATGCAGCACTGAGGTGTCAGAGGGGGGAGACAGGGTAGGTGGCAGTAGCGGGGGCTGCTGGAGGCAGTGTCTATGTGGGTAATCTTGTCCCCATGCAGCACTGAGGTGTCAGAGGGGGGAGACAGGGTGGGTGGCAGTAGTGCAGTAGTGGGGGCTGCTGGAGGCAGTGTATATGTGGGTAATCTTGTCCCCATGCAGCACTGAGGTGTCAGAGGGGAGAGACAGGGTGGGTGGCAGTAGTGCAGTAGTGGGGTCTGCCAGAGGCAGTGTTTATGTGGGTAATCTTGTCCCCATGCAGCGCTGAGGTGTCAGAGGGGGGAGACAGGACGGTGGGGCAGTAGTGCAGTAGTGGGGGCTGCTGGAGGCAGTGTATATGTGGGTAATCTTGTCCCCATGCAGTGCTGAGGTGTCAGAGGGGGAGACAGGGTCGGTGGCAGTAGTGCAGTAGCGGGGGCTGCTGGAGGCAGTGTATATGTGGGTAATCTTGTCCCCATGCAGTGCTGAGGTGTCAGAGGGGGGAGACAGGGTGGGTGGCAGTAGTGCAGTAGTGGGGGCTGCTGGAGGCAGTGTATATGTGGGTAATCTTGTCCCCATGCAGTGCTGAGGTGTCAGAGGGGGGAGACAGGGTGGGTGGCAGTAGTGCAGTAGTGGGGGCTGCTGGAGGCAGTGTCTATGTGGGTAATCTTGTCCCCATGCAGCACTGAGGTGTCAGAGGGGGGAGACAGGGTGGGTGGCAGTAGTGCAGTAGTGGGGGCTGCTGGAGGCAGTGTCTATGTGGGTAACCTTGTCCCCATGCAGAGCTGAGGTGTCAGAGGGGGGAGACAGGGTGGGTGGCAGTAGTGGGGTCTGCCAGAGGCAGTGTCTATGTGGGTAATCTTGTCCCCATGCAGCACTGAGGTGTCAGAGGGGGGAGACAGGGTAGGTGGCAGTAGTGCAGTAGTGGGGGCTGCTGGAGGCAGTGTTTATGTGGGTAATCTTGTCCCCATGCAGCGCTGAGGTGTCAGAGGGGGGAGACAGGGTGGGTGGCAGTAGTGCAGTACTGGGGGCTGCTGGAGGCAGTGTATATGTGGGTAATATTGTCCCCATGCAGCACTGAGGTGTCAGAGGGGGGAGACAGGGTGGTGGCAGTAGTGCAGTAGCGGGGGCTGCTGGAGGCAGTGTATATGTGGGTAATCTTGTCCCCATGCAGCACTGAGGTGTCAGAGGGGGGAGACAGGGTGGTGGCAGTAGTGCAGTAGTGGGGGCTGCTGGAGGCAGTGTTTATGTGGGTAATCTTGTCCCCATGCAGTGCTGAGGTGTCAGAGGGGGGAGACAGGGTGGGTGGCAGTAGTGGGGTCTGCCAGAGGCAGTGTCTATGTGGGTAATCTTGTCCCCATGCAGCACTGAGGTGTCAGAGGGGGGAGACAGGGTGGGTGGCAGTAGTGCAGTAGTGGGGGCTGCTGGAGGCAGTGTCTATGTGGGTAATCTTGTCCCCATGCAGCACTGAGGTGTCAGAGGGGGGAGACAGGGTGGGTGGCAGTAGTGCAGTAGTGGGGGCTGCTGGTGGTAGTGTCTATGTGGGTAATCTTGTCCCCATGCAGTGCTGAGGTGTCAGAGGGGGGAGACAGGGTGGGTGGCAGTAGTGCAGTAGTGGGGGCTGCTGGAGGCAGTGTATATGTGGGTAATCTTATCCCCATGCAGAGCTGAGGTGTCAGAGGGGGGAGACAGGACGGTGGGGCAGTAGTGCAGTAGTGGGGGCTGCTGGAGGCAGTGTATATGTGGGTAATCTTGTCCCCATGCAGTGCTGAGGTGTCAGAGGGGGAGACAGGGTGGGTGGCAGTAGTGCAGTAGCGGGGGCTGCTGGAGGCAGTGTATATGTGGGTAATCTTGTCCCCATGCAGTGCTGAGGTGTCAGAGGGGGGAGACAGGGTGGGTGGCAGTAGTGCAGTAGTGGGGGCTGCTGGAGGCAGTGTCTATGTGGGTAATCTTGTCCCCATGCAGCACTGAGGTGTCAGAGGGGGGAGACAGGGTGGGTGGCAGTAGTGGGGGCTGCTGGAGGCAGTGTCTGTGTGGGTAATCTTGTCCCCATGCAGCGCTGAGGTGTCAGAGGGGGGAGACAGGGTGGGTGGCAGTAGTGCAGTAGTGGGGGCTGCTGGAGGCAGTGTATATGTGGGTAATCTTGTCCCCATGCAGCGCTGAGGTATCAGAGGGGGGAGACAGGGTGGGTGGCAGTAGTGCAGTAGCGGGGGCTGCTGGAGGCAGTGTATATGTGGGTAATCTTGTCCCCATGCAGCGCTGAGGTGTCAGAGGGGGGAGACAGGGTGGGTGGAAGTAGCGGGAGCTGCTGGAGGCAGTGTATATGTGGGTATTCTTGTCCCCATGCAGCGCTGAGGTATCAGAGGGGGGAGATAGGGTGGGTGGCAGTAGTGCACTAGCGGGGGCTGCTGGAGGCAGTGTCTATGTGGGTAATCTTGTCCCCATGCAGCACTGAGGTGTCAGAGGGGGGAGACAGGGTGGTGGCAGTAGTGCAGTAGCGGGGGTGCTGGAGGCAGTGTATATGTGGGTAATCTTGTCCCCATGCAGCACTGAGGTGTCAGAGGGGGGAGACAGGGTGGGTGGCAGTAGTGCAGTAGTGGGGGCTGCTGGTGGCAGTGTCTATGTGGGTAATCTTGTCCCCATGCAGCACTGAGGTGTCAGAGGGGGGAGACAGGGTGGGTGGCAGTAGTGCAGTAGTGGGGGCTGCTGGAGGCAGTGTCTATGTGGGTAATCTTGTCCCCATGCAGCACTGAGGTGTCAGAGGGGGGAGACAGGGTGGGTGGCAGTAGTGCAGTAGTGGGGGCTGCTGGAGGCAGTGTATATGTGGGTAATCTTGTCCCCATGCAGTGCTGAGGTGTCAGAGGGGGGAGACAGGGTGGGTGGCAGTAGTGCAGTAGTGGGGGCTGCTGGAGGCAGTGTTTATGTGGGTAATCTTGTCCCCATGCAGCGCTGAGGTGTCAGAGGGGGGAGACAGGGTGGGTGGCAGTAGTGCAGTAGTGGGGGCTGCAGGTGGCAGTGTCTATGTGGGTAATCTTGTCCCCATGCAGCGCTGAGGTGTCAGAGGGGGGAGACAGGGTGGGTGGCAGTAGTGCAGTAGTGGGGGCTGCTGGAGGCAGTGTCTATGTGGGTAATCTTGTCCCCATGCAGCACTGAGGTGTCAGAGGGGGGAGACAGGGTGGGTGGCAGTAGTGCAGTAGTGGGGGCTGCTGGAGGCAGTGTCTATGTGGGTAATCTTGTCCCCATGCAGCGCTGAGGTGTCAGAGGGGGGAGACAGGGTGGGTGGCAGTAGTGCAGTAGTGGGGGCTGCTGGAGGCAGTGTCTATGTGGGTAATCTTGTCCCCATGCAGCACTGAGGTGTCAGAGGGGGGAGACAGGGTGGGTGGCAGTAGTGCAGTAGTGGGGGCTGCTGGTGGCAGTGTCTATGTGGGTAATCTTGTCCCCATGCAGCGCTGAGGTGTCAGAGGGGGGAGACAGGGTGGGTGGCAGTAGTGCAGTAGTGGGGGCTGCTGGAGGCAGTGTCTATGTGGGTAATCTTGTCCCCATGCAGCACTGAGGTGTCAGAGGGGGGAGACAGGGTGGGTGGCAGTAGTGCAGTAGTGGGGGCTGCTGGAGGCAGTGTCTATGTGGGTAATCTTGTCCCCATGCAGCACTGAGGTGTCAGAGGGGGGAGACAGGGTGGGTGGCAGTAGTGCAGTAGCGGGGGCTGCTGGAGGCAGTGTATATGTGGGTAATCTTGTCCCCATGCAGCACTGAGGTGTCAGAGGGGGGAGACAGGGTGGGTGGCAGTAGTGCAGTAGTGGGGGCTGCTGGAGGCAGTGTATATGTGGGTAATCTTATCCCCATGCAGAGCTGAGGTGTCAGAGGGGGGAGACAGGACGGTGGGGCAGTAGTGCAGTAGTGGGGTCTGCCAGAGGCAGTGTATATGTGGGTAATCTTGTCCCCATGCAGCACTGAGGTGTCAGAGGGGGGAGACAGGGTGGGTGGCAGTAGTGCAGTAGTGGGGGCTGCTGGAGGCAGTGTCTATGTGGGTAATCTTGTCCCCATGCAGCACTGAGGTGTCAGAGGGGGGAGACAGGGTGGGTGGCAGTAGTGCAGTAGTGGGGGCTGCTGGAGGCAGTGTATATGTGGGTAATCTTATCCCCATGCAGAGCTGAGGTGTCAGAGGGGAGAGACAGGACGGTGGGGCAGTAGTGCAGTAGCGGGGGCTGCTGGAGGCAGTGTATATGTGGGTAATCTTATCCCCATGCAGAGCTGAGGTGTCAGAGGGGGGAGACAGGACGGTGGGGCAGTAGTGCAGTAGTGGGGGCTGCTGGAGGCAGTGTATATGTGGGTAATCTTGTCCCCATGCAGCGCTGAGGTGTCAGAGGGGGGAGACAGGGTGGGTGGCAGTAGTGCAGTAGCGGGGGCTGCTGGAGGCAGTGTCTATGTGGGTAATCTTGTCCCCATGCAGTGCTGAGGTGTCAGAGGGGGGAGACAGGGTGGGTGGCAGTAGTGCAGTAGTGGGGGCTGCCAGAGGCAGTGTCTATGTGGGTAATCTTGTCCCCATGCAGCACTGAGGTGTCAGAGGGGGGAGACAGGGTGGGTGGCAGTAGTGCAGTAGTGGGGGCTGCTGGAGGCAGTGTATATGTGGGTAATCTTGTCCCCATGCAGCACTGAGGTGTCAGAGGGGGGAGACAGGGTGGGTGGCAGTAGTGCAGTAGTGGGGGCTGCTGGAGGCAGTGTATATGTGGGTAATCTTGTCCCCATGCAGCACTGAGGTGTCAGAGGGGGGAGACAGGGTGGGTGGCAGTAGTGCAGTAGTGGGGGCTGCTGGAGGCAGTGTATATGTGGGTAATCTTGTCCCCATGCAGCACTGAGGTGTTCGAGGGGGGAGACAGGGTGGGTGGCAGTAGTGCAGTAGTGGGGTCTGCCAGAGGCAGTGTTTATGTGGGTAATCTTGTCCCCATGCAGTGCTGAGGTGTCAGAGGGGGGAGACAGGGTGGGTGGCAGTAGTGGGGTCTGCCAGAGGCAGTGTCTATGTGGGTAATCTTGTCCCCATGCAGCACTGAGGTGTCAGAGGGGGGAGACAGGGTGGGTGGCAGTAGTGGGTCTGCCAGAGGCAGTGTCTATGTGGGTAATCTTGTCCCCATGCAGCACTGAGGTGTGAGAGGTGGGAGACAGGGTGGGTGGCAGTAGTGCAGTAGTGGGGGCTGCTGGAGGCAGTGTATATGTGGGTAATCTTGTCCCCATGCAGCACTGAGGTGTCAGAGGGGGGAGACAGGGTGGGTGGCAGTAGTGCAGTAGTGGGGGCTGCTGGAGGCAGTTTATATGTGGGTAATCTTGTCCCCATGCAGCACTGAGGTGTCAGAGGGGGGAGACAGGGTAGGTGGCAGTAGTGCAGTAGTGGGGGCTGCTGGAGGCAGTGTTTATGTGGGTAATCTTGTCCCCATGCAGCGCTGAGGTGTCAGAGGGGGGAGACAGGGTGGGTGGCAGTAGTGCAGTACTGGGGGCTGCTGGAGGCAGTGTATATGTGGGTAATATTGTCCCCATGCAGCACTGAGGTGTCAGAGGGGGGAGACAGGGTGGGTGGCAGTAGTGCAGTAGTGGGGGCTGCTGGAGGCAGTGTATATGTGGGTAACCTTGTCCCCATGCAGCTCTGAGGTGTCAGAGGGGGGAGACAGGGTGGGTGGCAGTAGTGCAGTAGTGGGGGCTGCTGGAGGCAGTGTTTATGTGGGTAATCTTGTCCCCATGCAGTGCTGAGGTGTCAGAGGGGGGAGACAGGGTGGGTGGCAGTAGTGGGGTCTGCCAGAGGCAGTGTCTATGTGGGTAATCTTGTCCCCATGCAGCACTGAGGTGTCAGAGGGGGGAGACAGGGTGGGTGGCAGTAGTGCAGTAGCGGGGGCTGCTGGAGGCAGTGTATATGTGGGTAATCTTGTCCCCATGCAGTGCTGAGGTGTCAGAGGGGGAGACAGGGTGGGTGGCAGTAGTGCAGTAGTGGGGGCTGCTGGAGGCAGTGTATATGTGGGTAATCTTGTCCCCATGCAGCGCTGAGGTGTCAGAGGGGGGAGACAGGGTGGGTGGCAGTAGTGCAGTAGTGGGGGCTGCTGGAGGCAGTGTCTATGTGGGTAATCTTGTCCCCATGCAGCACTGAGGTGTCAGAGGGGGGAGACAGGGTGGGTGGCAGTAGTGCAGTAGTGGGGGCTGCTGGAGGCAGTGTCTATGTGGGTAATCTTGTCCCCATGCAGCGCTGAGGTGTCAGAGGGGGGAGACAGGGTGGGTGGCAGTAGTGCAGTAGTGGGGGCTGCTGGAGGCAGTGTATATGTGGGTAATCTTGTCCCCATGCAGCGCTGAGGTGTCAGAGGGGGGAGACAGGGTGGGTGGCAGTAGTGCAGTAGCGGGGGCTGCTGGAGGCAGTGTATATGTGGGTAATCTTGTCCCCATGCAGCGCTGAGGTGTCAGAGGGGGGAGACAGGGTGGGTGGAAGTAGCGGGAGCTGCTGGAGGCAGTGTATATGTGGGTATTCTTGTCCCCATGCAGCGCTGAGGTATCAGAGGGGGGAGATAGGGTGGGTGGCAGTAGTGCACTAGCGGGGGCTGCTGGAGGCAGTGTCTATGTGGGTAATCTTGTCCCCATGCAGCACTGAGGTGTCAGAGGGGGGAGACAGGGTGGTGGCAGTAGTGCAGTAGCGGGGGTGCTGGAGGCAGTGTATATGTGGGTAATCTTGTCCCCATGCAGCACTGAGGTGTCAGAGGGGGGAGACAGGGTGGGTGGCAGTAGTGCAGTAGTGGGGGATGCTGGAGGCAGTGTTTATGTGGGTAATATTGTCCCCATGCAGCGCTGAGGTGTCAGAGGGGGGAGACAGGGTGGGTGGCAGTAGTGCAGTAGTGGGGGCTGCTGGTGGCAGTGTCTATGTGGGTAATCTTGTCCCCATGCAGCGCTGAGGTGTCAGAGGGGGGAGACAGGGTGGGTGGCAGTAGTGCAGTAGTGGGGGCTGCTGGAGGCAGTGTCTATGTGGGTAATCTTGTCCCCATGCAGCACTGAGGTGTCAGAGGGGGGAGACAGGGTGGGTGGCAGTAGTGCAGTAGTGGGGGCTGCTGGAGGCAGTGTATATGTGGGTAATCTTGTCCCCATGCAGCACTGAGGTGTCAGAGGGGGGATACAGGGTGGGTGGCAGTAGTGCAGTAGTGGGGGCTGCTGGAGGCAGTGTCTATGTGGGTAATCTTGTCCCCATGCAGCACTGAGGTGTCAGAGGGGGGAGACAGGGTGGGTGGCAGTAGTGCAGTAGTGGGGGCTGCTGGTGGCAGTGTCTATGTGGGTAATCTTGTCCCCATGCAGCGCTGAGGTGTCAGAGGGGGGAGACAGGGTGGGTGGCAGTAGTGCAGTAGTGGGGGCTGCTGGAGGCAGTGTCTATGTGGGTAATCTTGTCCCCATGCAGCACTGAGGTGTCAGAGGGGGGAGACAGGGTGGGTGGCAGTAGTGCAGTAGCGGGGGCTGCTGGAGGCAGTGTATATGTGGGTAATCTTGTCCCCATGCAGCACTGAGGTGTCAGAGGGGGGAGACAGGGTGGGTGGCAGTAGTGGGGTCTGCCAGAGGCAGTGTCTATGTGGGTAATCTTGTCCCCATGCAGCACTGAGGTGTCAGAGGGGGGAGACAGGGTGGGTGGCAGTAGTGGGGTCTGCCAGAGGCAGTGTCTATGTGGGTAATCTTGTCCCCATGCAGCACTGAGGTGGCAGAGGGGGAGACAGGGTGGGTGGCAGTAGTGCAGTAGCGGGGGCTGCTGGAGGCAGTGTATATGTGGGTAATCTTGTCCCCATGCAGCACTGAGGTGTCAGAGGGGGGAGACAGGGTAGGTGGCAGTAGCGGGGGCTGCTGGAGGCAGTGTCTATGTGGGTAATCTTGTCCCCATGCAGCACTGAGGTGTCAGAGGGGGGAGACAGGGTGGGTGGCAGTAGTGCAGTAGTGGGGGCTGCTGGAGGCAGTGTATATGTGGGTAATCTTGTCCCCATGCAGCGCTGAGGTGTCAGAGGGGGAAGACAGGGTGGGTGGCAGTAGTGCAGTAGTGGGGGCTGCTGGAGGCAGTGTTTATGTGGGTAATCTTGTCCCCATGCAGCGCTGAGGTGTCAGAGGGGGGAGACAGGGTGGGTGGCAGTAGTGCAGTAGTGGGGGCTGCTGGAGGCAGTGTATATGTGGGTAACCTTGTCCCCATGCAGCTCTGAGGTGTCAGAGGGGGGAGACAGGGTGGGTGGCAGTAGTGCCGTAGTGGGGGCTGCTGGAGGCAGTGTTTATGTGGGTAATCTTGTCCCCATGCAGTGCTGAGGTGTCAGAGGGGGGAGACAGGGTGGGTGGCAGTAGTGGGGTCTGCCAGAGGCAGTGTCTATGTGGGTAATCTTGTCCCCATGCAGCACTGAGGTGTCAGAGGGGGGAGACAGGGTGGGTGGCAGTAGTGCAGTAGTGGGGGCTGCTGGAGGCAGTGTCTATGTGGGTAATCTTGTCCCCATGCAGCACTGAGGTGTCAGAGGGGGGAGACAGGGTGGGTGGCAGTAGTGCAGTAGTGGGGGCTGCTGGTGGTAGTGTCTATGTGGGTAATCTTGTCCCCATGCAGTGCTGAGGTGTCAGAGGGGGAGACAGGGTGGGTGGCAGTAGTGCAGTAGCGGGGGCTGCTGGAGGCAGTGTATATGTGGGTAATCTTGTCCCCATGCAGTGCTGAGGTGTCAGAGGGGGGAGACAGGGTGGGTGGCAGTAGTGCAGTAGTGGGGGCTGCTGGAGGCAGTGTCTATGTGTGTAATCTTGTCCCCATGCAGTGCTGAGGTGTCAGAGGGGGAAGACAGGGTGGATGGCAGTAGTGCAGTAGTGGGGGCTGCTGGAGGCAGTGTATATGTGGGTAATCTTGTCCCCATGCAGCACTGAGGTGTCAGAGGGGGGAGACAGGGTGGGTGGCAGTAGTGCAGTAGTGGGGGCTGCTGGAGGCAGTGTCTATGTGGGTAATCTTGTCCCCATGCAGCACTGAGGTGTCAGAGGGGGGAGACAGGGTGGGTGGCAGTAGTGGGGTCTGCCAGAGGCAGTGTCTATGTGGGTAATCTTGTCCCCATGCAGCACTGAGGTGTCAGAGGGGGGAGACAGGGTGGGTGGCAGTAGTGCAGTAGTGGGGGCTGCTGGAGGCAGTGTATATGTGGGTAATCTTGTCCCCATGCAGCACTGAGGTGTCAGAGGGGGGAGACAGGGTGGGTGGCAGTAGTGCAGTAGTGGGGGCTGCTGGAGGCAGTGAATATGTGGGTAATCTTGTCCCCATGCAGCACTGAGGTGTCAGAGGGGGGAGACAGGGTGGGTGGCAGTAGTGCAGTAGTGGGGTCTGCCAGAGGCAGTGTTTATGTGGGTAATCTTGTCCCCATGCAGTGCTGAGGTGTCAGAGGGGGGAGACAGGGTGGGTGGCAGTAGTGGGGTCTGCCAGAGGCAGTGTCTTTGTGGGTAATCTTGTCCCCATGCAGCACTGAGGTGTCAGAGGGGGGAGACAGGGTGGGTGGCAGTAGTGGGTCTGCCAGAGGCAGTGTCTATGTGGGTAATCTTGTCCCCATGCAGCACTGAGGTGTCAGAGGGGGGAGACAGGGTGGGTGGCAGTAGTGCAGTAGTGGGGGCTGCTGGAGGCAGTGTATATGTGGGTAATCTTGTCCCCATGCAGCACTGAGGTGTCAGAGGGGGGAGACAGGGTGGGTGGCAGTAGTGCAGTACTGGGGGCTGCTGGAGGCAGTGTATATGTGGGTAATCTTGTCCCCATGCAGCGCTGAGGTGTCAGAGGGGGGAGACAGGGTGGGTGGCAGTAGTGCAGTAGTGGGGTCTGCCAGAGGCAGTGTTTATGTGGGTAATCTTGTCCCCATGCAGCACTGAGGTGTCAGAGGGGGGAGACAGGGTGGGTGGCAGTAGTGGGGTCTGCCAGAGGCAGTGTTTATGTGGGTAATCTTGTCCCCATGCAGCACTGAGGTGTCAGAGGGGGAGACAGGGTGGGTGGCAGTAGTGCAGTAGTGGGGGCTGCTGGAGGCAGTGTCTATGTGGGTAATCTTGTCCCCATGCAGCACTGAGGTGTCAGAGGGGGGAGACAGGGTGGGTGGCAGTAGTGGGGTCTGCCAGAGGCAGTGTTTATGTGGGTAATCTTGTCCCCATGCAGCACTGAGGTGTCAGAGGGGGAGACAGGGTGGGTGGCAGTAGTGCAGTAGTGGGGTCTGCCAGAGGCAGTGTTTATGTGGGTAATCTTGTCCCCATGCAGTGCTGAGGTGTCAGAGGGGGGAGACAGGGTGGGTGGCAGTAGTGGGGTCTGCCAGAGGCAGTGTCTTTGTGGGTAATCTTGTCCCCATGCAGCACTGAGGTGTCAGAGGGGGGAGACAGGGTGGGTGGCAGTAGTGGGTCTGCCAGAGGCAGTGTCTATGTGGGTAATCTTGTCCCCATGCAGCACTGAGGTGTCAGAGGGGGGAGACAGGGTGGGTGGCAGTAGTGCAGTAGTGGGGGCTGCTGGAGGCAGTGTATATGTGGGTAATCTTGTCCCCATGCAGCACTGAGGTGTCAGAGGGGGGAGACAGGGTGGGTGGCAGTAGTGCAGTACTGGGGGCTGCTGGAGGCAGTGTATATGTGGGTAATCTTGTCCCCATGCAGCGCTGAGGTGTCAGAGGGGGGAGACAGGGTGGGTGGCAGTAGTGCAGTAGTGGGGGCTGCTGGAGGCAGTGTTTATGTGGGTAATCTTGTCCCCATGCAGCACTGAGGTGTCAGAGGGGGGAGACAGGGTGGGTGGCAGTAGTGCAGTAGTGGGGTCTGCCAGAGGCAGTGTTTATGTGGGTAATCTTGTCCCCATGCAGCACTGAGGTGTCAGAGGGGGAGACAGGGTGGGTGGCAGTAGTGCAGTAGTGGGGGCTGCTGGAGGCAGTGTCTATGTGGGTAATCTTGTCCCCATGCAGCACTGAGGTGTCAGAGGGGGGAGACAGGGTGGGTGGCAGTAGTGGGGTCTGCCAGAGGCAGTGTCTATGTGGGTAATCTTGTCCCCATGCAGCACTGAGGTGTCAGAGGGGGAGACAGGGTGGGTGGCAGTAGTGCAGTAGTGGGGGCTGCTGGAGGCAGTGTCTATGTGGGTAATCTTGTCCCCATGCAGCACTGAGGTGTCAGAGGGGGGAGACAGGGTGGGTGGCAGTAGTGGGGTCTGCCAGAGGCAGTGTCTATGTGGGTAATCTTGTCCCCATGCAGCACTGAGGTGTCAGAGGGGGGAGACAGGGTGGGTGGCAGTAGTGGGGTCTGCCAGAGGCAGTGTCTATGTGGGTAATCTTGTCCCCATGCAGCACTGAGGTGGCAGAGGGGGAGACAGGGTGGGTGGCAGTAGTGCAGTAGCGGGGGCTGCTGGAGGCAGTGTATATGTGGGTAATCTTGTCCCCATGCAGCACTGAGGTGTCAGAGGGGGGAGACAGGGTAGGTGGCAGTAGCGGGGGCTGCTGGAGGCAGTGTCTATGTGGGTAATCTTGTCCCCATGCAGCACTGAGGTGTCAGAGGGGGGAGACAGGGTGGGTGGCAGTAGTGCAGTAGTGGGGGCTGCTGGAGGCAGTGTATATGTGGGTAATCTTGTCCCCATGCAGCACTGAGGTGTCAGAGGGGAGAGACAGGGTGGGTGGCAGTAGTGCAGTAGTGGGGGCTGCTGGAGGCAGTGTTTATGTGGGTAATCTTGTCCCCATGCAGCGCTGAGGTGTCAGAGGGGGGAGACAGGGTGGGTGGCAGTAGTGCAGTAGTGGGGGCTGCTGGAGGCAGTGTATATGTGGGTAATCTTGTCCCCATGCAGCACTGAGGTGTCAGAGGGGAGAGACAGGGTGGGTGGCAGTAGTGCAGTAGTGGGGGCTGCTGGAGGCAGTGTTTATGTGGGTAATCTTGTCCCCATGCAGCGCTGAGGTGTCAGAGGGGGGAGACAGGGTGGGTGGCAGTAGTGGGGTCTGCCAGAGGCAGTGTCTATGTGGGTAATCTTGTCCCCATGCAGCACTGAGGTGTCAGAGGGGGGAGACAGGGTAGGTGGCAGTAGTGCAGTAGTGGGGGCTGCTGGAGGCAGTGTTTATGTGGGTAATCTTGTCCCCATGCAGCGCTGAGGTGTCAGAGGGGGGAGACAGGGTGGGTGGCAGTAGTGCAGTACTGGGGGCTGCTGGAGGCAGTGTATATGTGGGTAATATTGTCCCCATGCAGCACTGAGGTGTCAGAGGGGGGAGACAGGGTGGGTGGCAGTAGTGCAGTAGTGGGGGCTGCTGGAGGCAGTGTATATGTGGGTAACCTTGTCCCCATGCAGCTCTGAGGTGTCAGAGGGGGGAGACAGGGTGGGTGGCAGTAGTGCAGTAGTGGGGGCTGCTGGAGGCAGTGTTTATGTGGGTAATCTTGTCCCCATGCAGTGCTGAGGTGTCAGAGGGGGGAGACAGGGTGGGTGGCAGTAGTGGGGTCTGCCAGAGGCAGTGTCTATGTGGGTAATCTTGTCCCCATGCAGCACTGAGGTGTCAGAGGGGGGAGACAGGGTGGGTGGCAGTAGTGCAGTAGTGGGGGCTGCTGGAGGCAGTGTCTATGTGGGTAATCTTGTCCCCATGCAGCACTGAGGTGTCAGAGGGGGGAGACAGGGTGGGTGGCAGTAGTGCAGTAGTGGGGGCTGCTGGTGGTAGTGTCTATGTGGGTAATCTTGTCCCCATGCAGTGCTGAGGTGTCAGAGGGGGGAGACAGGGTGGGTGGCAGTAGTGCAGTAGTGGGGGCTGCTGGAGGCAGTGTATATGTGGGTAATCTTATCCCCATGCAGAGCTGAGGTGTCAAAGGGGGGAGACAGGACGGTGGGGCAGTAGTGCAGTAGTGGGGGCTGCTGGAGGCAGTGTATATGTGGGTAATCTTGTCCCCATGCAGTGCTGAGGTGTCAGAGGGGGAGACAGGGTCGGTGGCAGTAGTGCAGTAGCGGGGGCTGCTGGAGGCAGTGTATATGTGGGTAATCTTGTCCCCATGCAGTGCTGAGGTGTCAGAGGGGGGAGACAGGGTGGGTGGCAGTAGTGCAGTAGTGGGGGCTGCTGGAGGCAGTGTCTATGTGGGTAATCTTGTCCCCATGCAGCACTGAGGTGTCAGAGGGGGGAGACAGGGTGGGTGGCAGTAGTGCAGTAGTGGGGGCTGCTGGAGGCAGTGTCTATGTGGGTAACCTTGTCCCCATGCAGAGCTGAGGTGTCAGAGGGGGGAGACAGGGTGGGTGGCAGTAGTGGGGTCTGCCAGAGGCAGTGTCTATGTGGGTAATCTTGTCCCCATGCAGCACTGAGGTGTCAGAGGGGGGAGACAGGGTAGGTGGCAGTAGTGCAGTAGTGGGGGCTGCTGGAGGCAGTGTTTATGTGGGTAATCTTGTCCCCATGCAGCGCTGAGGTGTCAGAGGGGGGAGACAGGGTGGGTGGCAGTAGTGCAGTACTGGGGGCTGCTGGAGGCAGTGTATATGTGGGTAATATTGTCCCCATGCAGCACTGAGGTGTCAGAGGGGGGAGACAGGGTGGGTGGCAGTAGTGCAGTAGTGGGGGCTGCTGGAGGTAGTGTATATGTGGGTAACCTTGTCCCCATGCAGCTCTGAGGTGTCAGAGGGGGGAGACAGGGTGGGTGGCAGTAGTGCAGTAGTGGGGGCTGCTGGAGGCAGTGTTTATGTGGGTAATCTTGTCCCCATGCAGTGCTGAGGTGTCAGAGGGGGGAGACAGGGTGGGTGGCAGTAGTGGGGTCTGCCAGAGGCAGTGTCTATGTGGGTAATCTTGTCCCCATGCAGCACTGAGGTGTCAGAGGGGGAGACAGGGTGGGTGGCAGTAGTGCAGTAGTGGGGGCTGCTGGAGGCAGTGTATATGTGGGTAATCTTGTCCCCATGCAGCACTGAGGTGTCAGAGGGGGGAGACAGGGTGGGTGGCAGTAGTGCAGTAGTGGGGGCTGCTGGTGGTAGTGTCTATGTGGGTAATCTTGTCCCCATGCAGTGCTGAGGTGTCAGAGGGGGGAGACAGGGTGGGTGGCAGTAGTGCAGTAGTGGGGGCTGCTGGAGGCAGTGTATATGTGGGTAATCTTATCCCCATGCAGAGCTGAGGTGTCAGAGGGGGGAGACAGGACGGTGGGGCAGTAGTGCAGTAGTGGGGGCTGCTGGAGGCAGTGTATATGTGGGTAATCTTGTCCCCATGCAGTGCTGAGGTGTCAGAGGGGGAGACAGGGTGGGTGGCAGTAGTGCAGTAGCGGGGGCTGCTGGAGGCAGTGTATATGTGGGTAATCTTGTCCCCATGCAGTGCTGAGGTGTCAGAGGGGGGAGACAGGGTGGGTGGCAGTAGTGCAGTACTGGGGGCTGCTGGAGGCAGTGTCTGTGTGGGTAATCTTGTCCCCATGCAGCGCTGAGGTGTCAGAGGGGGGAGACAGGGTGGGTGGCAGTAGTGCAGTAGTGGGGGCTGCTGGAGGCAGTGTATATGTGGGTAATCTTGTCCCCATGCAGCGCTGAGGTATCAGAGGGGGGAGACAGGGTGGGTGGCAGTAGTGCAGTAGCGGGGGCTGCTGGAGGCAGTGTATATGTGGGTAATCTTGTCCCCATGCAGCGCTGAGGTGTCAGAGGGGGGAGACAGGGTGGGTGGAAGTAGCGGGAGCTGCTGGAGGCAGTGTATATGTGGGTATTCTTGTCCCCATGCAGCGCTGAGGTATCAGAGGGGGGAGATAGGGTGGGTGGCAGTAGTGCACTAGCGGGGGCTGCTGGAGGCAGTGTCTATGTGGGTAATCTTGTCCCCATGCAGCACTGAGGTGTCAGAGGGGGGAGACAGGGTGGTGGCAGTAGTGCAGTAGCGGGGGTGCTGGAGGCAGTGTATATGTGGGTAATCTTGTCCCCATGCAGCACTGAGGTGTCAGAGGGGGGAGACAGGGTGGGTGGCAGTAGTGCAGTAGTGGGGGCTGCTGGAGGCAGTGTATATGTGGGTAATCTTGTCCCCATGCAGTGCTGAGGTGTCAGAGGGGGGAGACAGGGTGGGTGGCAGTAGTGCAGTAGTGGGGGCTGCTGGAGGCAGTGTTTATGTGGGTAATCTTGTCCCCATGCAGCGCTGAGGTGTCAGAGGGGGGAGACAGGGTGGGTGGCAGTAGTGCAGTAGTGGGGGCTGCAGGTGGCAGTGTCTATGTGGGTAATCTTGTCCCCATGCAGCGCTGAGGTGTCAGAGGGGGGAGACAGGGTGGGTGGCAGTAGTGCAGTAGTGGGGGCTGCTGGAGGCAGTGTCTATGTGGGTAATCTTGTCCCCATGCAGCACTGAGGTGTCAGAGGGGGGAGACAGGGTGGGTGGCAGTAGTGCAGTAGTGGGGGCTGCTGGAGGCAGTGTCTATGTGGGTAATCTTGTCCCCATGCAGCGCTGAGGTGTCAGAGGGGGGAGACAGGGTGGGTGGCAGTAGTGCAGTAGTGGGGGCTGCTGGAGGCAGTGTCTATGTGGGTAATCTTGTCCCCATGCAGCACTGAGGTGTCAGAGGGGGGAGACAGGGTGGGTGGCAGTAGTGCAGTAGTGGGGGCTGCTGGTGGCAGTGTCTATGTGGGTAATCTTGTCCCCATGCAGCGCTGAGGTGTCAGAGGGGGGAGACAGGGTGGGTGGCAGTAGTGCAGTAGTGGGGGCTGCTGGAGGCAGTGTCTATGTGGGTAATCTTGTCCCCATGCAGCACTGAGGTGTCAGAGGGGGGAGACAGGGTGGGTGGCAGTAGTGCAGTAGTGGGGGCTGCTGGAGGCAGTGTCTATGTGGGTAATCTTGTCCCCATGCAGCACTGAGGTGTCAGAGGGGGGAGACAGGGTGGGTGGCAGTAGTGCAGTAGCGGGGGCTGCTGGAGGCAGTGTATATGTGGGTAATCTTGTCCCCATGCAGCACTGAGGTGTCAGAGGGGGGAGACAGGGTGGGTGGCAGTAGTGCAGTAGTGGGGGCTGCTGGAGGCAGTGTATATGTGGGTAATCTTATCCCCATGCAGAGCTGAGGTGTCAGAGGGGGGAGACAGGACGGTGGGGCAGTAGTGCAGTAGTGGGGTCTGCCAGAGGCAGTGTATATGTGGGTAATCTTGTCCCCATGCAGCACTGAGGTGTCAGAGGGGGGAGACAGGGTGGGTGGCAGTAGTGCAGTAGTGGGGGCTGCTGGAGGCAGTGTCTATGTGGGTAATCTTGTCCCCATGCAGCACTGAGGTGTCAGAGGGGGGAGACAGGGTGGGTGGCAGTAGTGCAGTAGTGGGGGCTGCTGGAGGCAGTGTATATGTGGGTAATCTTATCCCCATGCAGAGCTGAGGTGTCAGAGGGGGGAGACAGGACGGTGGGGCAGTAGTGCAGTAGCGGGGGCTGCTGGAGGCAGTGTATATGTGGGTAATCTTATCCCCATGCAGAGCTGAGGTGTCAGAGGGGGGAGACAGGACGGTGGGGCAGTAGTGCAGTAGCGGGGGCTGCTGGAGGCAGTGTATATGTGGGTAATCTTGTCCCCATGCAGTGCTGAGGTGTCAGAGGGGGGAGACAGGGTGGGTGGCAGTAGTGCAGTAGTGGGGGCTGCCAGAGGCAGTGTCTATGTGGGTAATCTTGTCCCCATGCAGCACTGAGGTGTCAGAGGGGGGAGACAGGGTGGGTGGCAGTAGTGCAGTAGTGGGGGCTGCTGGAGGCAGTGTATATGTGGGTAATCTTGTCCCCATGCAGCACTGAGGTGTCAGAGGGGGGAGACAGGGTGGGTGGCAGTAGTGCAGTAGTGGGGGCTGCTGGAGGCAGTGTATATGTGGGTAATCTTGTCCCCATGCAGCACTGAGGTGTCAGAGGGGGGAGACAGGGTGGGTGGCAGTAGTGCAGTAGTGGGGGCTGCTGGAGGCAGTGTATATGTGGGTAATCTTGTCCCCATGCAGCACTGAGGTGTTCGAGGGGGGAGACAGGGTGGGTGGCAGTAGTGCAGTAGTGGGGTCTGCCAGAGGCAGTGTTTATGTGGGTAATCTTGTCCCCATGCAGTGCTGAGGTGTCAGAGGGGGGAGACAGGGTGGGTGGCAGTAGTGGGGTCTGCCAGAGGCAGTGTCTATGTGGGTAATCTTGTCCCCATGCAGCACTGAGGTGTCAGAGGGGGGAGACAGGGTGGGTGGCAGTAGTGGGTCTGCCAGAGGCAGTGTCTATGTGGGTAATCTTGTCCCCATGCAGCACTGAGGTGTCAGAGGTGGGAGACAGGGTGGGTGGCAGTAGTGCAGTAGTGGGGGCTGCTGGAGGCAGTGTATATGTGGGTAATATTGTCCCCATGCAGCACTGAGGTGTCAGAGGGGGGAGACAGGGTGGGTGGCAGTAGTGCAGTAGCGGGGGCTGCTGGAGGCAGTGTATATGTGGGTAATCTTGTCCCCATGCAGCACTGAGGTGTCAGAGGGGGGAAACAGGGTGGGTGGCAGTAGTGCAGTAGTGGGGTCTGCCAGAGGCAGTGTTTATGTGGGTAATCTTGTCCCCATGCAGCACTGAGGTGTCAGAGGGGGAGACAGGGTGGGTGGCAGTAGTGCAGTAGTGGGGGCTGCTGGAGGCAGTGTCTATGTGGGTAATCTTGTCCCCATGCAGCACTGAGGTGTCAGAGGGGGGAGACAGGGTGGGTGGCAGTAGTGGGGTCTGCCAGAGGCAGTGTCTATGTGGGTAATCTTGTCCCCATGCAGCACTGAGGTGTCAGAGGGGGAGACAGGGTGGGTGGCAGTAGTGCAGTAGTGGGGGCTGCTGGAGGCAGTGTCTATGTGGGTAATCTTGTCCCCATGCAGCACTGAGGTGTCAGAGGGGGGAGACAGGGTGGGTGGCAGTAGTGGGGTCTGCCAGAGGCAGTGTCTATGTGGGTAATCTTGTCCCCATGCAGCACTGAGGTGTCAGAGGGGGGAGACAGGGTGGGTGGCAGTAGTGGGGTCTGCCAGAGGCAGTGTCTATGTGGGTAATCTTGTCCCCATGCAGCACTGAGGTGGCAGAGGGGGAGACAGGGTGGGTGGCAGTAGTGCAGTAGCGGGGGCTGCTGGAGGCAGTGTATATGTGGGTAATCTTGTCCCCATGCAGCACTGAGGTGTCAGAGGGGGGAGACAGGGTAGGTGGCAGTAGCGGGGGCTGCTGGAGGCAGTGTCTATGTGGGTAATCTTGTCCCCATGCAGCACTGAGGTGTCAGAGGGGGGAGACAGGGTGGGTGGCAGTAGTGCAGTAGTGGGGGCTGCTGGAGGCAGTGTATATGTGGGTAATCTTGTCCCCATGCAGCACTGAGGTGTCAGAGGGGAGAGACAGGGTGGGTGGCAGTAGTGCAGTAGTGGGGGCTGCTGGAGGCAGTGTTTATGTGGGTAATCTTGTCCCCATGCAGCGCTGAGGTGTCAGAGGGGGGAGACAGGGTGGGTGGCAGTAGTGGGGTCTGCCAGAGGCAGTGTCTATGTGGGTAATCTTGTCCCCATGCAGCACTGAGGTGTCAGAGGGGGGAGACAGGGTAGGTGGCAGTAGTGCAGTAGTGGGGGCTGCTGGAGGCAGTGTTTATGTGGGTAATCTTGTCCCCATGCAGCGCTGAGGTGTCAGAGGGGGGAGACAGGGTGGGTGGCAGTAGTGCAGTACTGGGGGCTGCTGGAGGCAGTGTATATGTGGGTAATATTGTCCCCATGCAGCACTGAGGTGTCAGAGGGGGGAGACAGGGTGGGTGGCAGTAGTGCAGTAGTGGGGGCTGCTGGAGGCAGTGTTTATGTGGGTAATCTTGTCCCCATGCAGTGCTGAGGTGTCAGAGGGGGGAGACAGGGTGGGTGGCAGTAGTGGGGTCTGCCAGAGGCAGTGTCTATGTGGGTAATCTTCTCCCCATGCAGCACTGAGGTGTCAGAGGGGGGAGACAGGGTGGGTGGCAGTAGTGCAGTAGTGGGGGCTGCTGGAGGCAGTGTCTATGTGGGTAATCTTATCCCCATGCAGCACTGAGGTGTCAGAGGGGGAGACAGGGTGGGTGGCAGTAGTGCAGTAGTGGGGGCTGCTGGAGGCAGTGTCTATGTGGGTAATCTTGTCCCCATGCAGCACTGAGGTGTCAGAGGGGGGAGACAGGGTGGGTGGCAGTAGTGCAGTAGTGGGGGCTGCTGGAGGCAGTGTCTATGTGGGTAATCTTGTCCCCATGCAGCACTGAGGTGTCAGAGGGGGGAGACAGGGTGGGTGGCAGTAGTGCAGTAGTGGGGGCTGCTGGTGGTAGTGTCTATGTGGGTAATCTTGTCCCCATGCAGTGCTGAGGTGTCAGAGGGGGGAGACAGGGTGGGTGGCAGTAGTGCAGTAGTGGGGGCTGCTGGAGGCAGTGTATATGTGGGTAATCTTATCCCCATGCAGAGCTGAGGTGTCAGAGGGGGGAGACAGGACGGTGGGGCAGTAGTGCAGTAGTGGGGGCTGCTGGAGGCAGTGTCTATGTGGGTAATCTTGTCCCCATGCAGCACTGAGGTGTCAGAGGGGGGAGACAGGGTGGTGGCAGTAGTGCAGTAGCGGGGGTGCTGGAGGCAGTGTATATGTGGGTAATCTTGTCCCCATGCAGCACTGAGGTGTCAGAGGGGGGAGACAGGGTGGGTGGCAGTAGTGCAGTAGTGGGGGCTGCTGGAGGCAGTGTATATGTGGGTAATCTTGTCCCCATGCAGTGCTGAGGTGTCAGAGGGGGGAGACAGGGTGGGTGGCAGTAGTGCAGTAGTGGGGGCTGCTGGAGGCAGTGTTTATGTGGGTAATCTTGTCCCCATGCAGCGCTGAGGTGTCAGAGGGGGGAGACAGGGTGGGTGGCAGTAGTGCAGTAGTGGGGGCTGCAGGTGGCAGTGTCTATGTGGGTAATCTTGTCCCCATGCAGCGCTGAGGTGTCAGAGGGGGGAGACAGGGTGGGTGGCAGTAGTGCAGTAGTGGGGGCTGCTGGAGGCAGTGTCTATGTGGGTAATCTTGTCCCCATGCAGCACTGAGGTGTCAGAGGGGGGAGACAGGGTGGGTGGCAGTAGTGCAGTAGTGGGGGCTGCTGGAGGCAGTGTCTATGTGGGTAATCTTGTCCCCATGCAGCGCTGAGGTGTCAGAGGGGGGAGACAGGGTGGGTGGCAGTAGTGCAGTAGTGGGGGCTGCTGGAGGCAGTGTCTATGTGGGTAATCTTGTCCCCATGCAGCACTGAGGTGTCAGAGGGGGGAGACAGGGTGGGTGGCAGTAGTGCAGTAGTGGGGGCTGCTGGTGGCAGTGTCTATGTGGGTAATCTTGTCCCCATGCAGCGCTGAGGTGTCAGAGGGGGGAGACAGGGTGGGTGGCAGTAGTGCAGTAGTGGGGGCTGCTGGAGGCAGTGTCTATGTGGGTAATCTTGTCCCCATGCAGCACTGAGGTGTCAGAGGGGGGAGACAGGGTGGGTGGCAGTAGTGCAGTAGTGGGGGCTGCTGGAGGCAGTGTCTATGTGGGTAATCTTGTCCCCATGCAGCACTGAGGTGTCAGAGGGGGGAGACAGGGTGGGTGGCAGTAGTGCAGTAGCGGGGGCTGCTGGAGGCAGTGTATATGTGGGTAATCTTGTCCCCATGCAGCACTGAGGTGTCAGAGGGGGGAGACAGGGTGGGTGGCAGTAGTGCAGTAGTGGGGGCTGCTGGAGGCAGTGTATATGTGGGTAATCTTATCCCCATGCAGAGCTGAGGTGTCAGAGGGGGGAGACAGGACGGTGGGGCAGTAGTGCAGTAGTGGGGTCTGCCAGAGGCAGTGTATATGTGGGTAATCTTGTCCCCATGCAGCACTGAGGTGTCAGAGGGGGGAGACAGGGTGGGTGGCAGTAGTGCAGTAGTGGGGGCTGCTGGAGGCAGTGTCTATGTGGGTAATCTTGTCCCCATGCAGCACTGAGGTGTCAGAGGGGGGAGACAGGGTGGGTGGCAGTAGTGCAGTAGTGGGGGCTGCTGGAGGCAGTGTATATGTGGGTAATCTTATCCCCATGCAGAGCTGAGGTGTCAGAGGGGGGAGACAGGACGGTGGGGCAGTAGTGCAGTAGCGGGGGCTGCTGGAGGCAGTGTATATGTGGGTAATCTTATCCCCATGCAGAGCTGAGGTGTCAGAGGGGGGAGACAGGACGGTGGGGCAGTAGTGCAGTAGCGGGGGCTGCTGGAGGCAGTGTATATGTGGGTAATCTTGTCCCCATGCAGTGCTGAGGTGTCAGAGGGGGGAGACAGGGTGGGTGGCAGTAGTGCAGTAGTGGGGGCTGCCAGAGGCAGTGTCTATGTGGGTAATCTTGTCCCCATGCAGCACTGAGGTGTCAGAGGGGGGAGACAGGGTGGGTGGCAGTAGTGCAGTAGTGGGGGCTGCTGGAGGCAGTGTATATGTGGGTAATCTTGTCCCCATGCAGCACTGAGGTGTCAGAGGGGGGAGACAGGGTGGGTGGCAGTAGTGCAGTAGTGGGGGCTGCTGGAGGCAGTGTATATGTGGGTAATCTTGTCCCCATGCAGCACTGAGGTGTCAGAGGGGGGAGACAGGGTGGGTGGCAGTAGTGCAGTAGTGGGGGCTGCTGGAGGCAGTGTATATGTGGGTAATCTTGTCCCCATGCAGCACTGAGGTGTTCGAGGGGGGAGACAGGGTGGGTGGCAGTAGTGCAGTAGTGGGGTCTGCCAGAGGCAGTGTTTATGTGGGTAATCTTGTCCCCATGCAGTGCTGAGGTGTCAGAGGGGGGAGACAGGGTGGGTGGCAGTAGTGGGGTCTGCCAGAGGCAGTGTCTATGTGGGTAATCTTGTCCCCATGCAGCACTGAGGTGTCAGAGGGGGGAGACAGGGTGGGTGGCAGTAGTGGGTCTGCCAGAGGCAGTGTCTATGTGGGTAATCTTGTCCCCATGCAGCACTGAGGTGTCAGAGGTGGGAGACAGGGTGGGTGGCAGTAGTGCAGTAGTGGGGGCTGCTGGAGGCAGTGTATATGTGGGTAATATTGTCCCCATGCAGCACTGAGGTGTCAGAGGGGGGAGACAGGGTGGGTGGCAGTAGTGCAGTAGCGGGGGCTGCTGGAGGCAGTGTATATGTGGGTAATCTTGTCCCCATGCAGCACTGAGGTGTCAGAGGGGGGAAACAGGGTGGGTGGCAGTAGTGCAGTAGTGGGGTCTGCCAGAGGCAGTGTTTATGTGGGTAATCTTGTCCCCATGCAGCACTGAGGTGTCAGAGGGGGAGACAGGGTGGGTGGCAGTAGTGCAGTAGTGGGGGCTGCTGGAGGCAGTGTCTATGTGGGTAATCTTGTCCCCATGCAGCACTGAGGTGTCAGAGGGGGGAGACAGGGTGGGTGGCAGTAGTGGGGTCTGCCAGAGGCAGTGTCTATGTGGGTAATCTTGTCCCCATGCAGCACTGAGGTGTCAGAGGGGGAGACAGGGTGGGTGGCAGTAGTGCAGTAGTGGGGGCTGCTGGAGGCAGTGTCTATGTGGGTAATCTTGTCCCCATGCAGCACTGAGGTGTCAGAGGGGGGAGACAGGGTGGGTGGCAGTAGTGGGGTCTGCCAGAGGCAGTGTCTATGTGGGTAATCTTGTCCCCATGCAGCACTGAGGTGTCAGAGGGGGGAGACAGGGTGGGTGGCAGTAGTGGGGTCTGCCAGAGGCAGTGTCTATGTGGGTAATCTTGTCCCCATGCAGCACTGAGGTGGCAGAGGGGGAGACAGGGTGGGTGGCAGTAGTGCAGTAGCGGGGGCTGCTGGAGGCAGTGTATATGTGGGTAATCTTGTCCCCATGCAGCACTGAGGTGTCAGAGGGGGGAGACAGGGTAGGTGGCAGTAGCGGGGGCTGCTGGAGGCAGTGTCTATGTGGGTAATCTTGTCCCCATGCAGCACTGAGGTGTCAGAGGGGGGAGACAGGGTGGGTGGCAGTAGTGCAGTAGTGGGGGCTGCTGGAGGCAGTGTATATGTGGGTAATCTTGTCCCCATGCAGCACTGAGGTGTCAGAGGGGAGAGACAGGGTGGGTGGCAGTAGTGCAGTAGTGGGGGCTGCTGGAGGCAGTGTTTATGTGGGTAATCTTGTCCCCATGCAGCGCTGAGGTGTCAGAGGGGGGAGACAGGGTGGGTGGCAGTAGTGGGGTCTGCCAGAGGCAGTGTCTATGTGGGTAATCTTGTCCCCATGCAGCACTGAGGTGTCAGAGGGGGGAGACAGGGTAGGTGGCAGTAGTGCAGTAGTGGGGGCTGCTGGAGGCAGTGTTTATGTGGGTAATCTTGTCCCCATGCAGCGCTGAGGTGTCAGAGGGGGGAGACAGGGTGGGTGGCAGTAGTGCAGTACTGGGGGCTGCTGGAGGCAGTGTATATGTGGGTAATATTGTCCCCATGCAGCACTGAGGTGTCAGAGGGGGGAGACAGGGTGGGTGGCAGTAGTGCAGTAGTGGGGGCTGCTGGAGGCAGTGTTTATGTGGGTAATCTTGTCCCCATGCAGTGCTGAGGTGTCAGAGGGGGGAGACAGGGTGGGTGGCAGTAGTGGGGTCTGCCAGAGGCAGTGTCTATGTGGGTAATCTTCTCCCCATGCAGCACTGAGGTGTCAGAGGGGGGAGACAGGGTGGGTGGCAGTAGTGCAGTAGTGGGGGCTGCTGGAGGCAGTGTCTATGTGGGTAATCTTATCCCCATGCAGCACTGAGGTGTCAGAGGGGGAGACAGGGTGGGTGGCAGTAGTGCAGTAGTGGGGGCTGCTGGAGGCAGTGTCTATGTGGGTAATCTTGTCCCCATGCAGCACTGAGGTGTCAGAGGGGGGAGACAGGGTGGGTGGCAGTAGTGCAGTAGTGGGGGCTGCTGGAGGCAGTGTCTATGTGGGTAATCTTGTCCCCATGCAGCACTGAGGTGTCAGAGGGGGGAGACAGGGTGGGTGGCAGTAGTGCAGTAGTGGGGGCTGCTGGTGGTAGTGTCTATGTGGGTAATCTTGTCCCCATGCAGTGCTGAGGTGTCAGAGGGGGGAGACAGGGTGGGTGGCAGTAGTGCAGTAGTGGGGGCTGCTGGAGGCAGTGTATATGTGGGTAATCTTATCCCCATGCAGAGCTGAGGTGTCAGAGGGGGGAGACAGGACGGTGGGGCAGTAGTGCAGTAGTGGGGGCTGCTGGAGGCAGTGTATATGTGGGTAATCTTGTCCCCATGCAGTGCTGAGGTGTCAGAGGGGGAGACAGGGTCGGTGGCAGTAGTGCAGTAGCGGGGGCTGCTGGAGGCAGTGTATATGTGGGTAATCTTGTCCCCATGCAGTGCTGAGGTGTCAGAGGGGGGAGACAGGGTGGGTGGCAGTAGTGCAGTAGTGGGGGCTGCTGGAGGCAGTGTCTATGTGGGTAATCTTGTCCCCATGCAGCACTGAGGTGTCAGAGGGGGGAGACAGGGTGGGTGGCAGTAGTGCAGTAGTGGGGGCTGCTGGAGGCAGTGTCTATGTGGGTAACCTTGTCCCCATGCAGAGCTGAGGTGTCAGAGGGGGGAGACAGGGTGGGTGGCAGTAGTGGGGTCTGCCAGAGGCAGTGTCTATGTGGGTAATCTTGTCCCCATGCAGCACTGAGGTGTCAGAGGGGGGAGACAGGGTAGGTGGCAGTAGTGCAGTAGTGGGGGCTGCTGGAGGCAGTGTTTATGTGGGTAATCTTGTCCCCATGCAGCGCTGAGGTGTCAGAGGGGGGAGACAGGGTGGGTGGCAGTAGTGCAGTACTGGGGGCTGCTGGAGGCAGTGTATATGTGGGTAATATTGTCCCCATGCAGCACTGAGGTGTCAGAGGGGGGAGACAGGGTGGGTGGCAGTAGTGCAGTAGTGGGGGCTGCTGGAGGTAGTGTATATGTGGGTAACCTTGTCCCCATGCAGCTCTGAGGTGTCAGAGGGGGGAGACAGGGTGGGTGGCAGTAGTGCAGTAGTGGGGGCTGCTGGAGGCAGTGTTTATGTGGGTAATCTTGTCCCCATGCAGTGCTGAGGTGTCAGAGGGGGGAGACAGGGTGGGTGGCAGTAGTGGGGTCTGCCAGAGGCAGTGTCTATGTGGGTAATCTTGTCCCCATGCAGCACTGAGGTGTCAGAGGGGGAGACAGGGTGGGTGGCAGTAGTGCAGTAGTGGGGGCTGCTGGAGGCAGTGTATATGTGGGTAATCTTGTCCCCATGCAGCACTGAGGTGTCAGAGGGGGGAGACAGGGTGGGTGGCAGTAGTGCAGTAGTGGGGGCTGCTGGTGGTAGTGTCTATGTGGGTAATCTTGTCCCCATGCAGTGCTGAGGTGTCAGAGGGGGGAGACAGGGTGGGTGGCAGTAGTGCAGTAGTGGGGGCTGCTGGAGGCAGTGTATATGTGGGTAATCTTATCCCCATGCAGAGCTGAGGTGTCAGAGGGGGGAGACAGGACGGTGGGGCAGTAGTGCAGTAGTGGGGGCTGCTGGAGGCAGTGTATATGTGGGTAATCTTGTCCCCATGCAGTGCTGAGGTGTCAGAGGGGGAGACAGGGTGGGTGGCAGTAGTGCAGTAGCGGGGGCTGCTGGAGGCAGTGTATATGTGGGTAATCTTGTCCCCATGCAGTGCTGAGGTGTCAGAGGGGGGAGACAGGGTGGGTGGCAGTAGTGCAGTAGTGGGGGCTGCTGGAGGCAGTGTCTATGTGGGTAATCTTGTCCCCATGCAGCACTGAGGTGTCAGAGGGGGGAGACAGGGTGGGTGGCAGTAGTGCAGTAGTGGGGGCTGCTGGAGGCAGTGTCTGTGTGGGTAATCTTGTCCCCATGCAGCGCTGAGGTGTCAGAGGGGGGAGACAGGGTGGGTGGCAGTAGTGCAGTAGTGGGGGCTGCTGGAGGCAGTGTATATGTGGGTAATCTTGTCCCCATGCAGCGCTGAGGTATCAGAGGGGGGAGACAGGGTGGGTGGCAGTAGTGCAGTAGCGGGGGCTGCTGGAGGCAGTGTATATGTGGGTAATCTTGTCCCCATGCAGCGCTGAGGTGTCAGAGGGGGGAGACAGGGTGGGTGGAAGTAGCGGGAGCTGCTGGAGGCAGTGTATATGTGGGTATTCTTGTCCCCATGCAGCGCTGAGGTATCAGAGGGGGGAGATAGGGTGGGTGGCAGTAGTGCACTAGCGGGGGCTGCTGGAGGCAGTGTCTATGTGGGTAATCTTGTCCCCATGCAGCACTGAGGTGTCAGAGGGGGGAGACAGGGTGGTGGCAGTAGTGCAGTAGCGGGGGTGCTGGAGGCAGTGTATATGTGGGTAATCTTGTCCCCATGCAGCACTGAGGTGTCAGAGGGGGGAGACAGGGTGGGTGGCAGTAGTGCAGTAGTGGGGGCTGCTGGAGGCAGTGTATATGTGGGTAATCTTGTCCCCATGCAGTGCTGAGGTGTCAGAGGGGGGAGACAGGGTGGGTGGCAGTAGTGCAGTAGTGGGGGCTGCTGGAGGCAGTGTTTATGTGGGTAATCTTGTCCCCATGCAGCGCTGAGGTGTCAGAGGGGGGAGACAGGGTGGGTGGCAGTAGTGCAGTAGTGGGGGCTGCAGGTGGCAGTGTCTATGTGGGTAATCTTGTCCCCATGCAGCGCTGAGGTGTCAGAGGGGGGAGACAGGGTGGGTGGCAGTAGTGCAGTAGTGGGGGCTGCTGGAGGCAGTGTCTATGTGGGTAATCTTGTCCCCATGCAGCACTGAGGTGTCAGAGGGGGGAGACAGGGTGGGTGGCAGTAGTGCAGTAGTGGGGGCTGCTGGAGGCAGTGTCTATGTGGGTAATCTTGTCCCCATGCAGCGCTGAGGTGTCAGAGGGGGGAGACAGGGTGGGTGGCAGTAGTGCAGTAGTGGGGGCTGCTGGAGGCAGTGTCTATGTGGGTAATCTTGTCCCCATGCAGCACTGAGGTGTCAGAGGGGGGAGACAGGGTGGGTGGCAGTAGTGCAGTAGTGGGGGCTGCTGGTGGCAGTGTCTATGTGGGTAATCTTGTCCCCATGCAGCGCTGAGGTGTCAGAGGGGGGAGACAGGGTGGGTGGCAGTAGTGCAGTAGTGGGGGCTGCTGGAGGCAGTGTCTATGTGGGTAATCTTGTCCCCATGCAGCACTGAGGTGTCAGAGGGGGGAGACAGGGTGGGTGGCAGTAGTGCAGTAGTGGGGGCTGCTGGAGGCAGTGTATATGTGGGTAATCTTATCCCCATGCAGAGCTGAGGTGTCAGAGGGGGGAGACAGGACGGTGGGGCAGTAGTGCAGTAGTGGGGTCTGCCAGAGGCAGTGTATATGTGGGTAATCTTGTCCCCATGCAGCACTGAGGTGTCAGAGGGGGGAGACAGGGTGGGTGGCAGTAGTGCAGTAGTGGGGGCTGCTGGAGGCAGTGTCTATGTGGGTAATCTTGTCCCCATGCAGCACTGAGGTGTCAGAGGGGGGAGACAGGGTGGGTGGCAGTAGTGCAGTAGTGGGGGCTGCTGGAGGCAGTGTATATGTGGGTAATCTTATCCCCATGCAGAGCTGAGGTGTCAGAGGGGGGAGACAGGACGGTGGGGCAGTAGTGCAGTAGCGGGGGCTGCTGGAGGCAGTGTATATGTGGGTAATCTTATCCCCATGCAGAGCTGAGGTGTCAGAGGGGGGAGACAGGACGGTGGGGCAGTAGTGCAGTAGCGGGGGCTGCTGGAGGCAGTGTATATGTGGGTAATCTTGTCCCCATGCAGTGCTGAGGTGTCAGAGGGGGGAGACAGGGTGGGTGGCAGTAGTGCAGTAGTGGGGGCTGCCAGAGGCAGTGTCTATGTGGGTAATCTTGTCCCCATGCAGCACTGAGGTGTCAGAGGGGGGAGACAGGGTGGGTGGCAGTAGTGCAGTAGTGGGGGCTGCTGGAGGCAGTGTATATGTGGGTAATCTTGTCCCCATGCAGCACTGAGGTGTCAGAGGGGGGAGACAGGGTGGGTGGCAGTAGTGCAGTAGTGGGGGCTGCTGGAGGCAGTGTATATGTGGGTAATCTTGTCCCCATGCAGCACTGAGGTGTCAGAGGGGGGAGACAGGGTGGGTGGCAGTAGTGCAGTAGTGGGGGCTGCTGGAGGCAGTGTATATGTGGGTAATCTTGTCCCCATGCAGCACTGAGGTGTTCGAGGGGGGAGACAGGGTGGGTGGCAGTAGTGCAGTAGTGGGGTCTGCCAGAGGCAGTGTTTATGTGGGTAATCTTGTCCCCATGCAGTGCTGAGGTGTCAGAGGGGGAGACAGGGTGGGTGGCAGTAGTGGGGTCTGCCAGAGGCAGTGTCTATGTGGGTAATCTTGTCCCCATGCAGCACTGAGGTGTCAGAGGGGGGAGACAGGGTGGGTGGCAGTAGTGGGTCTGCCAGAGGCAGTGTCTATGTGGGTAATCTTGTCCCCATGCAGCACTGAGGTGTCAGAGGTGGGAGACAGGGTGGGTGGCAGTAGTGCAGTAGTGGGGGCTGCTGGAGGCAGTGTATATGTGGGTAATATTGTCCCCATGCAGCACTGAGGTGTCAGAGGGGGGAGACAGGGTGGGTGGCAGTAGTGCAGTAGCGGGGGCTGCTGGAGGCAGTGTATATGTGGGTAATCTTGTCCCCATGCAGCGCTGAGGTGTCAGAGGGGGGAGACAGGGTGGGTGGCAGTAGTGCAGTAGCGGGGGCTGCTGGAGGCAGTGTATATGTGGGTAATCTTGTCCCCATGCAGCGCTGAGGTGTCAGAGGGGGGAGACAGGGTGGGTGGCAGTAGTGCAGTAGCGGGGGCTGCTGGAGGCAGTGTATATGTGGGTAATCTTGTCCCCATGCAGCACTGAGGTGTCAGAGGGGGGAGACAGGGTAGGTGGCAGTAGTGCAGTAGTGGGGGCTGCTGGAGGCAGTGTTTATGTGTGTAATCTTGTCCCCATGCAGCGCTGAGGTGTCAGACGGGGGAGACAGGGTGGGTGGCAGTAGTGCAGTACTGGGGGCTGCTGGAGGCAGTGTATATGTGGGTAATATTGTCCCCATGCAGCACTGAGGTGTCAGAGGGGGGAGACAGGGTGGGTGGCAGTAGTGCAGTAGTGGGGGCTGCTGGAGGCAGTGTATATGTGGGTAACCTTGTCCCCATGCAGCTCTGAGGTGTCAGAGGGGGGAGACAGGGTGGGTGGCAGTAGTGCAGTAGTGGGGGCTGCTGGAGGCAGTGTTTATGTGGGTAATCTTGTCCCCATGCAGTGCTGAGGTGTCAGAGGGGGGAGACAGGGTGGGTGGCAGTAGTGGGGTCTGCCAGAGGCAGTGTCTATGTGGGTAATCTTGTCCCCATGCAGCACTGAGGTGTCAGAGGGGGGAGACAGGGTGGGTGGCAGTAGTGCAGTAGCGGGGGCTGCTGGAGGCAGTGTATATGTGGGTAATCTTGTCCCCATGCAGTGCTGAGGTGTCAGAGGGGGAGACAGGGTGGGTGGCAGTAGTGCAGTAGTGGGGGCTGCTGGAGGCAGTGTATATGTGGGTAATCTTGTCCCCATGCAGCGCTGAGGTGTCAGAGGGGGGAGACAGGGTGGGTGGCAGTAGTGCAGTAGTGGGGGCTGCTGGAGGCAGTGTCTATGTGGGTAATCTTGTCCCCATGCAGCACTGAGGTGTCAGAGGGGGGAGACAGGGTGGGTGGCAGTAGTGCAGTAGTGGGGGCTGCTGGAGGCAGTGTCTATGTGGGTAATCTTGTCCCCATGCAGCGCTGAGGTGTCAGAGGGGGGAGACAGGGTGGGTGGCAGTAGTGCAGTAGTGGGGGCTGCTGGAGGCAGTGTATATGTGGGTAATCTTGTCCCCATGCAGCGCTGAGGTGTCAGAGGGGGGAGACAGGGTGGGTGGCAGTAGTGCAGTAGCGGGGGCTGCTGGAGGCAGTGTATATGTGGGTAATCTTGTCCCCATGCAGCGCTGAGGTGTCAGAGGGGGGAGACAGGGTGGGTGGAAGTAGCGGGAGCTGCTGGAGGCAGTGTATATGTGGGTATTCTTGTCCCCATGCAGCGCTGAGGTATCAGAGGGGGGAGATAGGGTGGGTGGCAGTAGTGCACTAGCGGGGGCTGCTGGAGGCAGTGTCTATGTGGGTAATCTTGTCCCCATGCAGCACTGAGGTGTCAGAGGGGGGAGACAGGGTGGTGGCAGTAGTGCAGTAGCGGGGGTGCTGGAGGCAGTGTATATGTGGGTAATCTTGTCCCCATGCAGCACTGAGGTGTCAGAGGGGGGAGACAGGGTGGGTGGCAGTAGTGCAGTAGTGGGGGATGCTGGAGGCAGTGTTTATGTGGGTAATATTGTCCCCATGCAGCGCTGAGGTGTCAGAGGGGGGAGACAGGGTGGGTGGCAGTAGTGCAGTAGTGGGGGCTGCTGGTGGCAGTGTCTATGTGGGTAATCTTGTCCCCATGCAGCGCTGAGGTGTCAGAGGGGGGAGACAGGGTGGGTGGCAGTAGTGCAGTAGTGGGGGCTGCTGGAGGCAGTGTCTATGTTGGTAATCTTGTCCCCATGCAGCACTGAGGTGTCAGAGGGGGGAGACAGGGTGGGTGGCAGTAGTGCAGTAGTGGGGGCTGCTGGAGGCAGTGTATATGTGGGTAATCTTGTCCCCATGCAGCACTGAGGTGTCAGAGGGGGGATACAGGGTGGGTGGCAGTAGTGCAGTAGTGGGGGCTGCTGGAGGCAGTGTCTATGTGGGTAATCTTGTCCCCATGCAGCACTGAGGTGTCAGAGGGGGGAGACAGGGTGGGTGGCAGTAGTGCAGTAGTGGGGGCTGCTGGTGGCAGTGTCTATGTGGGTAATCTTGTCCCCATGCAGCGCTGAGGTGTCAGAGGGGGGAGACAGGGTGGGTGGCAGTAGTGCAGTAGTGGGGGCTGCTGGAGGCAGTGTCTATGTGGGTAATCTTGTCCCCATGCAGCACTGAGGTGTCAGAGGGGGGAGACAGGGTGGGTGGCAGTAGTGCAGTAGTGGGGGCTGCTGGAGGCAGTGTCTATGTGGGTAATCTTGTCCCCATGCAGCACTGAGGTGTCAGAGGGGGGAGACAGGGTGGGTGGCAGTAGTGCAGTAGCGGGGGCTGCTGGAGGCAGTGTATATGTGGGTAATCTTGTCCCCATGCAGCACTGAGGTGTCAGAGGGGGGAGACAGGGTGGGTGGCAGTAGTGCAGTAGTGGGGGCTGCTGGAGGCAGTGTATATGTGGGTAATCTTATCCCCATGCAGAGCTGAGGTGTCAGAGGGGGGAGACAGGACGGTGGGGCAGTAGTGCAGTAGTGGGGTCTGCCAGAGGCAGTGTATATGTGGGTAATCTTGTCCCCATGCAGCACTGAGGTGTCAGAGGGGGGAGACAGGGTGGGTGGCAGTAGTGCAGTAGTGGGGGCTGCTGGAGGCAGTGTATATGTGGGTAATCTTGTCCCCATGCAGTGCTGAGGTGTCAGAGGGGGGAGACAGGGTGGGTGGCAGTAGTGCAGTAGTGGGGGCTGCTGGAGGCAGTGTATATGTGGGTAATCTTGTCCCCATGCAGCACTGAGGTGTCAGAGGGGGAAGACAGGGTGGGTGGCAGTAGTGCAGTAGCGGGGGCTGCTGGAGGCAGTGTATATGTGGGTAATCTTGTCCCCATGCAGCACTGAGGTGTCAGAGGGGGGAGACAGGGTGGGTGGCAGTAGTGCAGTAGTGGGGGCTGCTGGAGGCAGTGTATATGTGGGTAATCTTGTCCCCATGCAGCACTGAGGTGTCAGAGGGGGAAGACAGGGTGGGTGGCAGTAGTGCAGTAGCGGGGGCTGCTGGTGGCAGTGTATATGTGGGTAATCTTGTCCCCATGCAGCGCTGAGGTGTCAGAGGGGGGAGACAGGGTGGGTGGCAGTAGTGCAGTAGCGGGGGCTGCTGGAGGCAGTGTCTATGTGGGTAATCTTGTCCCCATGCAGCGCTGAGGTGTCAGAGGGGGGAGACAGGGTGGGTGGCAGTAGTGCAGTAGTCGGGGCTGCTGGAGACAGTGTCTATGTGGGTAATATTGTCCCCATGCAGCACTGAGGTGTCAGAGGGGGGAGACAGGGTGGAAAGCAGTTGGGCAGTAGCGGGGGCTGCTGGAGGCAGTGTCTATGTGGGTAACCTTGTCCCCATGCAGCGCTGAGGTGTCAGAGGGGGAGACAGGGTGGGTGGCAGTAGTGCAGTACTGGGGGCTGCTGGTGGCAGTGTCTATGTGGGTAACCTTGTCCCCATGCAGCGCTGAGGTGTCAGAGGGGGGAGACAGGGTGGGTGGCAGTAGTGCAGTAGTGGGGGCTGCTGGAGGCAGTGTCTATGTGGGTAATCTTGTCCCCATGCAGCACTGAGGTGTCAGAGGGGGGAGACAGGGTGGGTGGCAGTAGTGCAGTAGTGGGGGCTGCTGGAGGCAGTGTCTATGTGGGTAATCTTGTCCCCATGCAGCACTGAGGTGTCAGAGGGGGGAGACAGGGTGGGTGGCAGTAGTGCAGTAGCGGGGGCTGCTGGAGGCAGTGTATATGTGGGTAATCTTGTCCCCATGCAGCACTGAGGTGTCAGAGGGGGGAGACAGGGTGGGTGGCAGTAGTGCAGTAGTGGGGGCTGCTGGAGGCAGTGTATATGTGGGTAATCTTATCCCCATGCAGAGCTGAGGTGTCAGAGGGGGGAGACAGGACGGTGGGGCAGTAGTGCAGTAGTGGGGTCTGCCAGAGGCAGTGTATATGTGGGTAATCTTGTCCCCATGCAGCACTGAGGTGTCAGAGGGGGGAGACAGGGTGGGTGGCAGTAGTGCAGTAGTGGGGGCTGCTGGAGGCAGTGTCTATGTGGGTAATCTTGTCCCCATGCAGCACTGAGGTGTCAGAGGGGGGAGACAGGGTGGGTGGCAGTAGTGCAGTAGTGGGGGCTGCTGGAGGCAGTGTATATGTGGGTAATCTTATCCCCATGCAGAGCTGAGGTGTCAGAGGGGGGAGACAGGACGGTGGGGCAGTAGTGCAGTAGCGGGGGCTGCTGGAGGCAGTGTATATGTGGGTAATCTTATCCCCATGCAGAGCTGAGGTGTCAGAGGGGGGAGACAGGACGGTGGGGCAGTAGTGCAGTAGCGGGGGCTGCTGGAGGCAGTGTATATGTGGGTAATCTTGTCCCCATGCAGTGCTGAGGTGTCAGAGGGGGGAGACAGGGTGGGTGGCAGTAGTGCAGTAGTGGGGGCTGCCAGAGGCAGTGTCTATGTGGGTAATCTTGTCCCCATGCAGCACTGAGGTGTCAGAGGGGGGAGACAGGGTGGGTGGCAGTAGTGCAGTAGTGGGGGCTGCTGGAGGCAGTGTATATGTGGGTAATCTTGTCCCCATGCAGCACTGAGGTGTCAGAGGGGGGAGACAGGGTGGGTGGCAGTAGTGCAGTAGTGGGGGCTGCTGGAGGCAGTGTATATGTGGGTAATCTTGTCCCCATGCAGCACTGAGGTGTCAGAGGGGGGAGACAGGGTGGGTGGCAGTAGTGCAGTAGTGGGGGCTGCTGGAGGCAGTGTATATGTGGGTAATCTTGTCCCCATGCAGCACTGAGGTGTTCGAGGGGGGAGACAGGGTGGGTGGCAGTAGTGCAGTAGTGGGGTCTGCCAGAGGCAGTGTTTATGTGGGTAATCTTGTCCCCATGCAGTGCTGAGGTGTCAGAGGGGGGAGACAGGGTGGGTGGCAGTAGTGGGGTCTGCCAGAGGCAGTGTCTATGTGGGTAATCTTGTCCCCATGCAGCACTGAGGTGTCAGAGGGGGGAGACAGGGTGGGTGGCAGTAGTGGGTCTGCCAGAGGCAGTGTCTATGTGGGTAATCTTGTCCCCATGCAGCACTGAGGTGTCAGAGGTGGGAGACAGGGTGGGTGGCAGTAGTGCAGTAGTGGGGGCTGCTGGAGGCAGTGTATATGTGGGTAATATTGTCCCCATGCAGCACTGAGGTGTCAGAGGGGGGAGACAGGGTGGGTGGCAGTAGTGCAGTAGCGGGGGCTGCTGGAGGCAGTGTATATGTGGGTAATCTTGTCCCCATGCAGCGCTGAGGTGTCAGAGGGGGGAGACAGGGTGGGTGGCAGTAGTGCAGTAGCGGGGGCTGCTGGAGGCAGTGTATATGTGGGTAATCTTGTCCCCATGCAGCGCTGAGGTGTCAGAGGGGGGAGACAGGGTGGGTGGCAGTAGTGCAGTAGCGGGGGCTGCTGGAGGCAGTGTATATGTGGGTAATCTTGTCCCCATGCAGCACTGAGGTGTCAGAGGGGGGAGACAGGGTAGGTGGCAGTAGTGCAGTAGTGGGGGCTGCTGGAGGCAGTGTTTATGTGTGTAATCTTGTCCCCATGCAGCGCTGAGGTGTCAGACGGGGGAGACAGGGTGGGTGGCAGTAGTGCAGTACTGGGGGCTGCTGGAGGCAGTGTATATGTGGGTAATATTGTCCCCATGCAGCACTGAGGTGTCAGAGGGGGGAGACAGGGTGGGTGGCAGTAGTGCAGTAGTGGGGGCTGCTGGAGGCAGTGTATATGTGGGTAACCTTGTCCCCATGCAGCTCTGAGGTGTCAGAGGGGGGAGACAGGGTGGGTGGCAGTAGTGCAGTAGTGGGGGCTGCTGGAGGCAGTGTTTATGTGGGTAATCTTGTCCCCATGCAGTGCTGAGGTGTCAGAGGGGGGAGACAGGGTGGGTGGCAGTAGTGGGGTCTGCCAGAGGCAGTGTCTATGTGGGTAATCTTGTCCCCATGCAGCACTGAGGTGTCAGAGGGGGGAGACAGGGTGGGTGGCAGTAGTGCAGTAGCGGGGGCTGCTGGAGGCAGTGTATATGTGGGTAATCTTGTCCCCATGCAGTGCTGAGGTGTCAGAGGGGGAGACAGGGTGGGTGGCAGTAGTGCAGTAGTGGGGGCTGCTGGAGGCAGTGTATATGTGGGTAATCTTGTCCCCATGCAGCGCTGAGGTGTCAGAGGGGGGAGACAGGGTGGGTGGCAGTAGTGCAGTAGTGGGGGCTGCTGGAGGCAGTGTCTATGTGGGTAATCTTGTCCCCATGCAGCACTGAGGTGTCAGAGGGGGGAGACAGGGTGGGTGGCAGTAGTGCAGTAGTGGGGGCTGCTGGAGGCAGTGTCTATGTGGGTAATCTTGTCCCCATGCAGCGCTGAGGTGTCAGAGGGGGGAGACAGGGTGGGTGGCAGTAGTGCAGTAGTGGGGGCTGCTGGAGGCAGTGTATATGTGGGTAATCTTGTCCCCATGCAGCGCTGAGGTGTCAGAGGGGGGAGACAGGGTGGGTGGCAGTAGTGCAGTAGCGGGGGCTGCTGGAGGCAGTGTATATGTGGGTAATCTTGTCCCCATGCAGCGCTGAGGTGTCAGAGGGGGGAGACAGGGTGGGTGGAAGTAGCGGGAGCTGCTGGAGGCAGTGTATATGTGGGTATTCTTGTCCCCATGCAGCGCTGAGGTATCAGAGGGGGGAGATAGGGTGGGTGGCAGTAGTGCACTAGCGGGGGCTGCTGGAGGCAGTGTCTATGTGGGTAATCTTGTCCCCATGCAGCACTGAGGTGTCAGAGGGGGGAGACAGGGTGGTGGCAGTAGTGCAGTAGCGGGGGTGCTGGAGGCAGTGTATATGTGGGTAATCTTGTCCCCATGCAGCACTGAGGTGTCAGAGGGGGGAGACAGGGTGGGTGGCAGTAGTGCAGTAGTGGGGGATGCTGGAGGCAGTGTTTATGTGGGTAATATTGTCCCCATGCAGCGCTGAGGTGTCAGAGGGGGGAGACAGGGTGGGTGGCAGTAGTGCAGTAGTGGGGGCTGCTGGTGGCAGTGTCTATGTGGGTAATCTTGTCCCCATGCAGCGCTGAGGTGTCAGAGGGGGGAGACAGGGTGGGTGGCAGTAGTGCAGTAGTGGGGGCTGCTGGAGGCAGTGTCTATGTTGGTAATCTTGTCCCCATGCAGCACTGAGGTGTCAGAGGGGGGAGACAGGGTGGGTGGCAGTAGTGCAGTAGTGGGGGCTGCTGGAGGCAGTGTATATGTGGGTAATCTTGTCCCCATGCAGCACTGAGGTGTCAGAGGGGGGATACAGGGTGGGTGGCAGTAGTGCAGTAGTGGGGGCTGCTGGAGGCAGTGTCTATGTGGGTAATCTTGTCCCCATGCAGCACTGAGGTGTCAGAGGGGGGAGACAGGGTGGGTGGCAGTAGTGCAGTAGTGGGGGCTGCTGGTGGCAGTGTCTATGTGGGTAATCTTGTCCCCATGCAGCGCTGAGGTGTCAGAGGGGGGAGACAGGGTGGGTGGCAGTAGTGCAGTAGTGGGGGCTGCTGGAGGCAGTGTCTATGTGGGTAATCTTGTCCCCATGCAGCACTGAGGTGTCAGAGGGGGGAGACAGGGTGGGTGGCAGTAGTGCAGTAGTGGGGGCTGCTGGAGGCAGTGTCTATGTGGGTAATCTTGTCCCCATGCAGCACTGAGGTGTCAGAGGGGGGAGACAGGGTGGGTGGCAGTAGTGCAGTAGCGGGGGCTGCTGGAGGCAGTGTATATGTGGGTAATCTTGTCCCCATGCAGCACTGAGGTGTCAGAGGGGGGAGACAGGGTGGGTGGCAGTAGTGCAGTAGTGGGGGCTGCTGGAGGCAGTGTATATGTGGGTAATCTTATCCCCATGCAGAGCTGAGGTGTCAGAGGGGGGAGACAGGACGGTGGGGCAGTAGTGCAGTAGTGGGGTCTGCCAGAGGCAGTGTATATGTGGGTAATCTTGTCCCCATGCAGCACTGAGGTGTCAGAGGGGGGAGACAGGGTGGGTGGCAGTAGTGCAGTAGTGGGGGCTGCTGGAGGCAGTGTATATGTGGGTAATCTTGTCCCCATGCAGTGCTGAGGTGTCAGAGGGGGGAGACAGGGTGGGTGGCAGTAGTGCAGTAGTGGGGGCTGCTGGAGGCAGTGTATATGTGGGTAATCTTGTCCCCATGCAGCACTGAGGTGTCAGAGGGGGAAGACAGGGTGGGTGGCAGTAGTGCAGTAGCGGGGGCTGCTGGAGGCAGTGTATATGTGGGTAATCTTGTCCCCATGCAGCACTGAGGTGTCAGAGGGGGGAGACAGGGTGGGTGGCAGTAGTGCAGTAGTGGGGGCTGCTGGAGGCAGTGTATATGTGGGTAATCTTGTCCCCATGCAGCACTGAGGTGTCAGAGGGGGAAGACAGGGTGGGTGGCAGTAGTGCAGTAGCGGGGGCTGCTGGTGGCAGTGTATATGTGGGTAATCTTGTCCCCATGCAGCGCTGAGGTGTCAGAGGGGGGAGACAGGGTGGGTGGCAGTAGTGCAGTAGCGGGGGCTGCTGGAGGCAGTGTCTATGTGGGTAATCTTGTCCCCATGCAGCGCTGAGGTGTCAGAGGGGGGAGACAGGGTGGGTGGCAGTAGTGCAGTAGTCGGGGCTGCTGGAGACAGTGTCTATGTGGGTAATATTGTCCCCATGCAGCACTGAGGTGTCAGAGGGGGGAGACAGGGTGGAAAGCAGTTGGGCAGTAGCGGGGGCTGCTGGAGGCAGTGTCTATGTGGGTAACCTTGTCCCCATGCAGCGCTGAGGTGTCAGAGGGGGAGACAGGGTGGGTGGCAGTAGTGCAGTACTGGGGGCTGCTGGTGGCAGTGTCTATGTGGGTAACCTTGTCCCCATGCAGCGCTGAGGTGTCAGAGGGGGAAGACAGGGTGGGTGGCAGTAGTGCAGTACTGGGGGCTGCTGGTGGCAGTGTCTATGTGGGTAATCTTGTCCCCATGCAGCGCTGAGGTGTCAGAGGGTGGAGACAGGGTGGAAAGCAGTTGGGCAGTAGCGGGGGCTGTTGGAGGCCGTGTCTATGTGGGTAACCTTGTCCCCATGCAGCACTGAGGTGTCAGAGGGGGGAGACAGGGTGGGTGGCAGTAGTGCAGTAGTGGGGGCTGCTGGAGGCAGTGTATATGTGGGTAATCTTGTCCCCATGCAGCGCTGAGGTGTCAGAGGGGGGAGACAGGGTGGGTGGCAGTAGTGCAGTAGTGGGGGCTGCTGGAGGCAGTGTCTATGTGGGTAATCTTGTCCCCATGCAGCACTGAGGTGTCAGAGGGGGGAGACAGGGTGGGTGGCAGTAGTACAGTAGCGGGGGCTGCTGGAGGCAGTGTATATGTGGGTATTCTTGTCCCCATGCAGCACTGAGGTGTCAGAGGGGGGAGACAGGTTGGGTGGCAGTAGTGCAGTAGTGGGGGCTGCTGGAGGCAGTGTATATGTGGGTAATCTTGTCCCCATACAGCGCTGAGGTGTCAGAGGGGGGAGACAGGACGGTGGGGCAGTAGTGGGGGCTGCTGGAGGCAGTGTATATGTGGGTAATATTGTCCCCATGCAGCGCTGAGGTGTCAGAGGGGGGAGACAGGGTGGGTGGCAGTAGTGCAGTAGTGGGGGCTGCTGGAGGCAGTGTCTATGTGGGTATTCTTGTCCCCATGCAGCACTGAGGTGTCAGAGGGGGGAGACAGGTTGGGTGGCAGTAGTGCAGTAGTGGGGGCTGCTGGAGGCAGTGTATATGTGGGTAATCTTGTCCCCATACAGCGCTGAGGTGTCAGAGGGGGGAGACAGGGTGGGTGGCAGTAGTGGGGGCTGCTGGAGGCAGTGTCTATGTGGGTAATATTGTCCCCATGCAGCACTGAGGTGTCAGAGGGGGGAGACAGGGTGGGTGGCAGTAGTGCAGTAGCGGGGGCTGCTGGAGGCAGTGTATATGTGGGTAATCTTGTCCCCATGCAGCACTGAGGTGTCAGAGGGGGGAGACAGGGTGGGTGGCAGTAGTGCAGTAGTGGGGGCTGCTGGAGGCAGTGTATATGTGGGTAATATTGTCCCCATGCAGTGCTGAGGTGTCAGAGGGGGGAGACAGGGTGGGTGGCAGTAGTGCAGTACTGGGGGCTGCTGGAGGCAGTGTCTATGTGGGTAACCTTGTCCCCATGCAGCGCTGAGGTGTCAGAGGGGGGAGACAGGGTGGTGGCAGTAGTGCAGTAGCGGGGGTGCTGGAGGCAGTGTATATGTGGGTAATCTTGTCCCCATGCAGCGCTGAGGTGTCAGAGGGGGGAGACAGGACGGTGGGGCAGTAGTGCAGTAGTGGGGGCTGCTGGAGGCAGTGTATATGTGGGTAATCTTGTCCCCATGCAGCACTGAGGTGTCAGAGGGGGAGACAGGGTGGGTGGCAGTAGTGCAGTAGCAGGGGCTGCTGGAGACAGTGTCTATGTGGGTAACCTTGTCCCCATGCAGCGCTGAGGTGTCAGAGGGGGGAGACAGGGTGGGTGGCAGTAGTGCAGTAGTGGGGGCTGCTGGAGGCAGTGTCTATGTGGGTAATCTTGTCCCCATGCAGCGCTGAGGTGTCAGAGGGGGGAGACAGGGTGGGTGGCAGTAGTGGGGTCTGCCAGAGGCAGTGTCTATGTGGGTAATCTTGTCCCCATGCAGCTCTGAGGTGTCAGAGGGGGGAGACAGGGTAGGTGGCAGTAGTGGGGGCTGCTGGAGGCAGTGTCTATGTGGGTAACCTTGTCCCCATGCAGCGCTGAGGTGTCAGAGGGGGGAGACAGGGTGGGTGGCAGTAGTGCAGTAGTGGGGGCTGCTGGAGGCAGTGTATATGTGGGTAATCTTGTCCCCATGCAGCGCTGAGGTGTCAGAGGGGGGAGACAGGGTGGGTGGAAGTAGCGGGAGCTGCTGGAGGCAGTGTATATGTGGGTATTCTTGTCCCCATGCAGCGCTGAGGTATCAGAGGGGGGAGATAGGGTGGGTGGCAGTAGTGCACTAGCGGGGGCTGCTGGAGGCAGTGTCTATGTGGGTAATCTTGTCCCCATGCAGCACTGAGGTGTCAGAGGGGGAGACAGGGTGGTGGCAGTAGTGCAGTAGCGGGGGTGCTGGAGGCAGTGTATATGTGGGTAATCTTGTCCCCATGCAGCGCTGAGGTATCAGAGGGGAGACAGGGTGGGTGGCAGTAGTGCAGTAGTGGGGGCTGCTGGAGGCAGTGTATATGTGGGTAATCTTGTCCCCATGCAGCACTGAGGTGTCAGAGGGGGGAGACAGGGTGGGTGGCAGTAGTGCAGTAGTGGGGGCTGCTGGAGGCAGTGTATATGTGGGTAATCTTGTCCCCATGCAGCACTGAGGTGTCAGAGGGGGGAGACAGGGTGGGTGGCAGTAGTGCAGTAGTGGGGGCTGCTGGAGGCAGTGTCTATGTGGGTAATCTTGTCCCCATGCAGCGCTGAGGTGTCAGAGGGGGGAGACAGGGTGGGTGGCAGTAGTGGGGGCTGCTGGAGGCAGTGTCTATGTGGGTAATCTTGTCCCCATGCAGCACTGAGGTGTCAGAGGGGGGAGACAGGGTGGGTGGCAGTAGTGGGGGCTGCTGGTGGCAGTGTCTATGTGGGTAATCTTGTCCCCATGCAGCGCTGAGGTGTCAGAGGGGGGAGACAGGGTGGGTGGCAGTAGTGCAGTAGTGGGGGCTGCTGGTGGCAGTGTCTATGTGGGTAATCTTGTCCCCATGCAGCGCTGAGGTGTCAGAGGGGGGAGACAGGGTGGGTGGCAGTAGTGCAGTAGTGGGGGCTGCTGGAGGCAGTGTCTATGTGGGTAATCTTGTCCCCATGCAGCACTGAGGTGTCAGAGGGGGGAGACAGGGTGGGTGGCAGTAGTGCAGTAGTGGGGGCTGCTGGAGGCAGTGTCTATGTGGGTAATCTTGTCCCCATGCAGCGCTGAGGTGTCAGAGGGGGGAGACAGGGTGGGTGGCAGCAGTGGGGGCTGCTGGAGGCAGTGTCTATGTGGGTAATCTTGTCCCCATGCAGCGCTGAGGTGTCAGAGGGGGGAGACAGGGTGGGTGGCAGTAGTGCAGTAGTGGGGGCTGCTGGAGGCAGTGTCTATGTGGGTAATCTTGTCCCCATGCAGCACTGAGGTGTCAGAGGGGGGAGACAGGGTGGGTGGCAGTAGTGCAGTAGTGGGGGCTGCTGGTGGCAGTGTCTATGTGGGTAATCTTGTCCCCATGCAGCGCTGAGGTGTCAGAGGGGGGAGACAGGGTGGGTGGCAGTAGTGCAGTAGTGGGGGCTGCTGGAGGCAGTGTCTATGTGGGTAATCTTGTCCCCATGCAGCACTGAGGTGTCAGAGGGGGGAGACAGGGTGGGTGGCAGTAGTGCAGTAGTGGGGGCTGCTGGAGGCAGTGTCTATGTGGGTAATCTTGTCCCCATGCAGCACTGAGGTGTCAGAGGGGGGAGACAGGGTGGGTGGCAGTAGTGCAGTAGCGGGGGCTGCTGGAGGCAGTGTATATGTGGGTAATCTTGTCCCCATGCAGCACTGAGGTGTCAGAGGGGGGAGACAGGGTGGGTGGCAGTAGTGCAGTAGTGGGGGCTGCTGGAGGCAGTGTATATGTGGGTAATCTTATCCCCATGCAGAGCTGAGGTGTCAGAGGGGGGAGACAGGACGGTGGGGCAGTAGTGCAGTAGTGGGGTCTGCCAGAGGCAGTGTATATGTGGGTAATCTTGTCCCCATGCAGCACTGAGGTGTCAGAGGGGGGAGACAGGGTGGGTGGCAGTAGTGCAGTAGTGGGGGCTGCTGGATGCAGTGTCTATGTGGGTAATCTTGTCCCCATGCAGCACTGAGGTGTCAGAGGGGGGAGACAGGGTGGGTGGCAGTAGTGCAGTACTGGGGGCTGCTGGAGGCAGTGTATATGTGGGTAATCTTGTCCCCATGCAGCACTGAGGTGTCAGAGGGGGGAGACAGGACGGTGGGGCAGTAGTGCAGTAGTGGGGGCTGCTGGAGGCAGTGTATATGTGGGTAATCTTATCCCCATGCAGAGCTGAGGTGTCAGAGGGGGGAGACAGGACGGTGGGGCAGTAGTGCAGTAGCGGGGGCTGCTGGAGGCAGTGTATATGTGGGTAATCTTGTCCCCATGCAGTGCTGAGGTGTCAGAGGGGGGAGACAGGGTGGGTGGCAGTAGTGCAGTAGTGGGGGCTGCCAGAGGCAGTGTCTATGTGGGTAATCTTGTCCCCATGCAGCACTGAGGTGTCAGAGGGGGGAGACAGGGTGGGTGGCAGTAGTGCAGTAGTGGGGGCTGCTGGAGGCAGTGTATATGTGGGTAATCTTGTCCCCATGCAGCACTGAGGTGTCAGAGGGGGGAGACAGGGTGGGTGGCAGTAGTGCAGTAGTGGGGGCTGCTGGAGGCAGTGTATATGTGGGTAATCTTGTCCCCATGCAGCACTGAGGTGTCAGAGGGGGGAGACAGGGTGGGTGGCAGTAGTGCAGTAGTGGGGGCTGCTGGAGGCAGTGTATATGTGGGTAATCTTGTCCCCATGCAGTGCTGAGGTGTCAGAGGGGGGAGACAGGGTGGGTGGCAGTAGTGGGGTCTGCCAGAGGCAGTGTCTATGTGGGTAATCTTGTCCCCATGCAGCACTGAGGTGTCAGAGGGGGGAGACAGGGTGGGTGGCAGTAGTGGTTCTGCCAGAGGCAGTGTCTATGTGGGTAATCTTGTCCCCATGCAGCACTGAGGTGTCAGAGGGGGGAGACAGGGTGGGTGGCAGTAGTGCAGTAGTGGGGGCTGCTGGAGGCAGTGTATATGTGGGTAATCTTGTCCCCATGCAGCGCTGAGGTGTCAGAGGGGGGAGACAGGGTGGGTGGCAGTAGTACAGTAGTGGGGGCTGCTGGAGGCAGTGTCTATGTGGGTAATCTTGTCCCCATGCAGCACTGAGGTGTCAGAGGGGGGAGACAGGGTGGGTGGCAGTAGTGCAGTAGTGGGGGCTGCTGGAGGCAGTGTATATGTGGGTAATCTTGTCCCCATGCAGCACTGAGGTGTCAGAGGGGGGAGACAGGGTGGGTGGCAGTAGTGCAGTAGTGGGGGCTGCTGGAGGCAGTGTATATGTGGGTAATCTTGTCCCCATGCAGCACTGAGGTGTCAGAGGGGGGAGACAGGGTAGGTGGCAGTAGTGCAGTAGTGGGGGCTGCTGGAGGCAGTGTTTATGTGGGTAATCTTGTCCCCATGCAGCGCTGAGGTGTCAGAGGGGGGAGACAGGGTGGGTGGCAGTAGTGCAGTACTGGGGGCTGCTGGAGGCAGTGTATATGTGGGTAATATTGTCCCCATGCAGCACTGAGGTGTCAGAGGGGGGAGACAGGGTGGGTGGCAGTAGTGCAGTAGTGGGGGCTGCTGGAGGCAGTGTATATGTGGGTAACCTTGTCCCCATGCAGCTCTGAGGTGTCAGAGGGGGGAGACAGGGTGGGTGGCAGTAGTGCAGTAGTGGGGGCTGCTGGAGGCAGTGTTTATGTGGGTAATCTTGTCCCCATGCAGTGCTGAGGTGTCAGAGGGGGGAGACAGGGTGGGTGGCAGTAGTGGGGTCTGCCAGAGGCAGTGTCTATGTGGGTAATCTTGTCCCCATGCAGCACTGAGGTGTCAGAGGGGGGAGACAGGGTGGGTGGCAGTAGTGCAGTAGCGGGGGCTGCTGGAGGCAGTGTATATGTGGGTAATCTTGTCCCCATGCAGTGCTGAGGTGTCAGAGGGGGAGACAGGGTGGGTGGCAGTAGTGCAGTAGCGGGGGCTGCTGGAGGCAGTGTATATGTGGGTAATCTTGTCCCCATGCAGTGTTGAGGTGTCAGAGGGGGGAGACAGGGTGGATGGCAGTAGTGCAGTAGTGGGGGCTGCTGGAGGCAGTGTTTATGTGGGTAATCTTGTCCCCATGCAGCGCTGAGGTGTCAGAGGGGGGAGACAGGGTGGGTGGCAGTAGTGCAGTAGTGGGGGCTGCTGGTGGCAGTGTCTATGTGGGTAATCTTGTCCCCATGCAGCGCTGAGGTGTCAGAGGGGGGAGACAGGGTGGGTGGCAGTAGTGCAGTAGTGGGGGCTGCTGGAGGCAGTGTCTATGTGGGTAATCTTGTCCCCATGCAGCACTGAGGTGTCAGAGGGGGGAGACAGGGTGGGTGGCAGTAGTGCAGTAGTGGGGGCTGCTGGAGGCAGTGTCTATGTGGGTAATCTTGTCCCCATGCAGCGCTGAGGTGTCAGAGGGGGGAGACAGGGTGGGTGGCAGTAGTGCAGTAGTGGGGGCTGCTGGAGGCAGTGTCTATGTGGGTAATCTTGTCCCCATGCAACACTGAGGTGTCAGAGGGGGGAGACAGGGTGGGTGGCAGTAGTGCAGTAGTGGGGGCTGCTGGTGGCAGTGTCTATGTGGGTAATCTTGTCCCCATGCAGCGCTGAGGTGTCAGAGGGGGGAGACAGGGTGGGTGGCAGTAGTGCAGTAGTGGGGGCTGCTGGAGGCAGTGTCTATGTGGGTAATCTTGTCCCCATGCAGCACTGAGGTGTCAGAGGGGGGAGACAGGGTGGGTGGCAGTAGTGCAGTAGTGGGGGCTGCTGGAGGCAGTGTCTATGTGGGTAATCTTGTCCCCATGCAGCACTGAGGTGTCAGAGGGGGGAGACAGGGTGGGTGGCAGTAGTGCAGTAGCGGGGGCTGCTGGAGGCAGTGTATATGTGGGTAATCTTATCCCCATGTAGAGCTGAGGTGTCAGAGGGGGGAGACAGGACGGTGGGGCAGTAGTGCAGTAGCGGGGGCTGCTGGAGGCAGTGTATATGTGGGTAATCTTATCCCCATGCAGAGCTGAGGTGTCAGAGGGGGGAGACAGGACGGTGGGGCAGTAGTGCAGTAGCGGGGGCTGCTGGAGGCAGTGTATATGTGGGTAATCTTGTCCCCATGCAGTGCTGAGGTGTCAGAGGGGGGAGACAGGGTGGGTGGCAGTAGTGCAGTAGTGGGGGCTGCCAGAGGCAGTGTCTATGTGGGTAATCTTGTCCCCATGCAGCACTGAGGTGTCAGAGGGGGGAGACAGGGTGGGTGGCAGTAGTGCAGTAGTGGGGGCTGCTGGAGGCAGTGTATATGTGGGTAATCTTGTCCCCATGCAGCACTGAGGTGTCAGAGGGGGGAGACAGGGTGGGTGGCAGTAGTGCAGTAGCAGGGGCTGCTGGAGGCAGTGTCTATGTGGGTAATCTTGTCCCCATGCAGCGCTGAGGTGTCAGAGGGGGGAGACAGGGTGGGTGGCAGTAGTGCAGTAGCGGGGGCTGCTGGAGGCAGTGTCTATGTGGGTAACCTTGTCCCCATGCAGTGCTGAGGTGTCAGAGGGGGGAGACAGGGTGGGTGGCAGTAGTGCAGTAGTGGGGGCTGCCAGAGGCAGTGTCTATGTGGGTAATCTTGTCCCCATGCAGCACTGAGGTGTCAGAGGGGGGAGACAGGGTGGGTGGCAGTAGTGCAGTAGTGGGGGCTGCTGGAGGCAGTGTCTATGTGGGTAATCTTGTCCCCATGCAGCGCTGAGGTGTCAGAGGGGGGAGACAGGGTGGGTGGCAGTAGTGCAGTAGCGGGGGCTGCTGGAGGCAGTGTATATGTGGGTAATCTTGTCCCCATGTAGAGCTGAGGTGTCAGAGGGGGGAGACAGGACGGTGGGGCAGTAGTGCAGTAGCGGGGGCTGCTGGAGGCAGTGTATATGTGGGTAATCTTATCCCCATGCAGCGCTGAGGTGTCAGAGGGGGGAGACAGGGTGGGTGGCAGTAGTGCAGTACTGGGGGCTGCTGGTGGCAGTGTATATGTGGGTAATCTTGTCCCCATGCAGCGCTGAGGTGTCAGAGGGGGGAGACAGGGTGGGTGGCAGTAGTGCAGTAGTGGGGGCTGCTGGAGGCAGTGTCTATGTGGGTAATCTTGTCCCCATGCAGCGCTGAGGTGTCAGAGGGGGGAGACAGGACGGTGGGGCAGTAGTGCAGTAGCGGGGGCTGCTGGAGGCAGTGTCTATGTGGGTAATCTTGTCCCCATGGAGCTCTGAGGTGTCAGAGGGGGGAGACAGGGTGGGTGGCAGTAGTGCAGTAGTGGGGGCTGCTGGAGGCAGTGTATATGTGGGTAATCTTGTCCCCATGCAGCGCTGAGGTGTCAGAGGGGGGAGACAGGGTGGGTGGCAGTAGTGCAGTAGTGGGGGCTGCTGGAGGCAGTGTCTATGTGGGTAATCTTGTCCCCATGCAGCGCTGAGGTGTCAGAGGGGGGAGACAGGGTGGGTGGCAGTAGTGCAGTAGTGGGGGCTGCTGGAGGCAGTGTATATGTGGGTAATCTTATCCCCATGTAGAGCTGAGGTGTCAGAGGGGGGAGACAGGACGGTGGGGCAGTAGTGCAGTAGCGGGGGCTGCTGGAGGCAGTGTATATGTGGGTAATCTTATCCCCATGCAGAGCTGAGGTGTCAGAGGGTGGAGACAGGGTGGGTGGCAGTAGTGCAGTAGTGGGGGCTGCTGGAGGCAGGGTATATGTGGGTAATCTTGTCCCCATGCAGCACTGAGGTGTCAGAGGGGGGACACAGTGTGGGTGGCAGTAGTGCAGTACTGGGGGCTGCTGGAGGCAGTGTATATGTGGGTAATCTTATCCCCATGCAGCGCTGAGGTGTCAGAGGGGGGAGACAGGACGGTGGGGCAGTAGTGGGGGCTGCTGGAGGCAGGGTATATGTGGGTAATCTTGTCCCCATGCAGCACTGAGGTGTCAGAGGGGGGAGACAGGGTGGGTGGCAGTAGTGCAGTAGTGGGGGCTGCTGGAGGCAGTGTCTATGTGGGTAATATTGTCCCCATGCAGCGCTGAGGTGTCAGAGGGGGGAGACAGGGTGGGTGGCAGTAGTGCAGTACTGGGGGCTGCTGGAGGCAGTGTATATGTGGGTAATTTTGTTCCCATGCAGCACTGAGGTTTCAGAGGGGGGAGACAGGGTGGGTGGCAGTAGTGCAGTAGCGGGGGCTGCTGGAGGCAGTGTCTATGTGGGTAATCTTGTCCCCATGCAGCACTGAGGTGTCAGAGGGGGGAGACAGGGTGGGTGGCAGTAGTGCAGTAGCGGGGGCTGCCAGTGGCAGTGTCTATGTGGGTAATCTTGTCCCCATGCAGCGCTGAGGTGTCAGAGGGGGGAGACAGGGTGGGTGGCAGTAGTGCAGTAGTGGGGGCTGCTGGAGGCAGTGTATATGTGGGTAATCTTGTCCCCATGCAGTGCTGAGGTGTCAGAGGGGGGAGACAGGGTGGGTGGCAGTAGTGCAGTAGTGGGGGCTGCTGGAGGCAGTGTATATGTGGGTAATCTTGTCCCCATGCAGCACTGAGGTGTCAGAGGGGGAAGACAGGGTGGGTGGCAGTAGTGCAGTAGCGGGGGCTGCTGGAGGCAGTGTATATGTGGGTAATCTTGTCCCCATGCAGCACTGAGGTGTCAGAGGGGGGAGACAGGGTGGGTGGCAGTAGTGCAGTAGTGGGGGCTGCTGGAGGCAGTGTATATGTGGGTAATCTTGTCCCCATGCAGCGCTGAGGTGTCAGAGGGGGGAGACAGGGTGGGTGGCAGTAGTGCAGTAGTGGGGGCTGCTGGAGGCAGTGTATATGTGGGTAATCTTGTCCCCATGCAGCGCTGAGGTGTCAGAGGGGGGAGACAGGGTGGGTGGCAGTAGTGCAGTACTGGGGGCTGCTGGAGGCAGTGTCTATGTGGGTAATCTTGTCCCCATGCAGCACTGAGGTGTCAGAGGGGGGAGACAGGGTGGGTGGCAGTAGTGCAGTAGTGGGGGCTGCTGGAGGCAGTGTATATGTGGGTAATCTTGTCCCCATGCAGTGCTGAGGTGTCAGAGGGGGAGACAGGGTGGGTGGCAGTAGTGCAGTAGCGGGGGCTGCTGGTGGCAGTGTCTATGTGGGTAATCTTGTCCCCATGCAGCGCTGAGGTGTCAGAGGGGGGAGACAGGGTGGGTGGCAGTAGTGCAGTAGTGGGGGCTGCTGGAGGCAGTGTATATGTGGGTAATCTTATCCCCATGCAGAGCTGAGGTGTCAGAGGGGGGAGACAGGGTGGGTGGCAGTAGTGCAGTAGCGGGGGCTGCTGGAGGCAGTGTCTATGTGGGTAACCTTGTCCCCATGCAGCGCTGAGGTGTCAGAGGGGGAGACAGGGTGGGTGGCAGTAGTGCAGTACTGGGGGCTGCTGGTGGCAGTGTCTATGTGGGTAACCTTGTCCCCATGCAGCGCTGAGGTGTCAGAGGGGGAAGACAGGGTGGGTGGCAGTAGTGCAGTACTGGGGGCTGCTGGTGGCAGTGTCTATGTGGGTAATCTTGTCCCCATGTAGCGCTGAGGTGTCAGAGGGGGGAGACAGGGTGGGTGGCAGTAGTGCAGTAGTGGGGGCTGCTGGAGGCAGTGTCTATGTGGGTATTCTTGTCCCCATGCAGCACTGAGGTGTCAGAGGGGGGAGACAGGTTGGGTGGCAGTAGTGCAGTAGTGGGGGCTGCTGGAGGCAGTGTATATGTGGGTAATCTTGTCCCCATGCAGCACTGAGGTGTCAGAGGGGGGAGACAGGGTGGGTGGCAGTAGTGCAGTAGTGGGGGCTGCTGGAGGCAGTGTCTATGTGGGTATTCTTGTCCCCATGCAGCACTGAGGTGTCAGAGGGGGGAGACAGGGTGGGTGGCAGTAGTGCAGTAGTGGGGGCTGCTGGAGGCAGTGTATATGTGGGTAATCTTGTCCCCATACAGCGCTGAGGTGTCAGAGGGGGGAGACAGGGTGGGTGGCAGTAGTGCAGTAGCGGGGGCTGCTGGAGGCAGTGTCTATGTGGGTAACCTTGTCCCCATGCAGCGCTGAGGTGTCAGAGGGGGAGACAGGGTGGGTGGCAGTAGTGCAGTACTGGGGGCTGCTGGTGGCAGTGTCTATGTGGGTAACCTTGTCCCCATGCAGCGCTGAGGTGTCAGAGGGGGAAGACAGGGTGGGTGGCAGTAGTGCAGTACTGGGGGCTGCTGGTGGCAGTGTCTATGTGGGTAATCTTGTCCCCATGCAGCGCTGAGGTGTCAGAGGGGGGAGACAGGGTGGGTGGCAGTAGTGCAGTAGTGGGGGCTGCTGGAGGCAGTGTCTATGTGGGTATTCTTGTCCCCATGCAGCACTGAGGTGTCAGAGGGGGGAGACAGGTTGGGTGGCAGTAGTGCAGTAGTGGGGGCTGCTGGAGGCAGTGTATATGTGGGTAATCTTGTCCCCATGCAGCACTGAGGTGTCAGAGGGGGGAGACAGGGTGGGTGGCAGTAGTGCAGTAGTGGGGGCTGCTGGAGGCAGTGTCTATGTGGGTATTCTTGTCCCCATGCAGCACTGAGGTGTCAGAGGGGGGAGACAGGGTGGGTGGCAGTAGTGCAGTAGTGGGGGCTGCTGGAGGCAGTGTATATGTGGGTAATCTTGTCCCCATACAGCGCTGAGGTGTCAGAGGGGGGAGACAGGGTGGGTGGCAGTAGTGGGGGCTGCTGGAGGCAGTGTCTATGTGGGTAATATTGTCCCCATGCCGCACTGAGGTGTCAGAGGGGGGAGACAGGGTGGGTGGCAGTAGTGCAGTAGCGGGGGCTGCTGGAGGCAGTGTATATGTGGGTAATCTTGTCCCCATGCAGCACTGAGGTGTCAGAGGGGGGAGACAGGGTGGGTGGCAGTAGTGCAGTAGTGGGGGCTGCTGGAGGCAGTGTATATGTGGGTAATATTGTCCCCATGCAGTGCTGAGGTGTCAGAGGGGGGAGACAGGGTGGGTGGCAGTAGTGCAGTACTGGGGGCTGCTGGAGGCAGTGTCTATGTGGGTAACCTTGTCCCCATGCAGCGCTGAGGTGTCAGAGGGGGGAGACAGGGTGGTGGCAGTAGTGCAGTAGCGGGGGTGCTGGAGGCAGTGTATATGTGGGTAATCTTGTCCCCATGCAGCGCTGAGGTGTCAGAGGGGGGAGACAGGACGGTGGGGCAGTAGTGCAGTAGTGGGGGCTGCTGGAGGCAGTGTATATGTGGGTAATCTTGTCCCCATGCAGCACTGAGGTGTCAGAGGGGGAGACAGGGTGGGTGGCAGTAGTGCAGTAGCAGGGGCTGCTGGAGACAGTGTCTATGTGGGTAACCTTGTCCCCATGCAGCGCTGAGGTGTCAGAGGGGGGAGACAGGGTGGGTGGCAGTAGTGCAGTAGTGGGGGCTGCTGGAGGCAGTGTCTATGTGGGTAATCTTGTCCCCATGCAGCGTTGAGGTGTCAGAGGGGGGAGACAGGGTGGGTGGCAGTAGTGGGGTCTGCCAGAGGCAGTGTCTATGTGGGTAATCTTGTCCCCATGCAGCTCTGAGGTGTCAGAGGGGGGAGACAGGGTGGGTGGCAGTAGTGCAGTAGTGGGGGCTGCTGGAGGCAGTGTCTATGTGGGTAACCTTGTCCCCATGCAGCGCTGAGGTGTCAGAGGGGGGAGACAGGGTGGGTGGCAGTAGTGCAGTAGTGGGGGCTGCTGGAGGCAGTGTCTATGTGGGTAACCTTGTCCCCATGCAGCGCTGAGGTGTCAGAGGGGGGAGACAGGGTGGGTGGCAGTAGTGCAGTAGTGGGGGCTGCTGGAGGCAGTGTCTATGTGGGTAATCTTGTCCCCATGCAGTGCTGAGGTGTCAGAGGGGGGAGACAGGGTGGGTGGCAGTAGTGGGGTCTGCCAGAGGCAGTGTCTATGTGGGTAATCTTGTCCCCATGCAGCTCTGAGGTGTCAGAGGGGGGAGACAGGGTGGGTGGCAGTAGTGCAGTAGCGGGGGCTGCTGGAGGCAGTGTATATGTGGGTAACCTTGTCCCCATGCAGCACTGAGGTGTCAGAGGGGGGAGACAGGGTGGGTGGCAGTAGTGCAGTACTGGGGGCTGCTGGAGGCAGTGTATATGTGGGTAATCTTGTCCCCATGCAGCACTGAGGTGTCAGAGGGGGGAGACAGGGTGGGTGGCAGTAGTGCAGTAGTGGGGGCTGCTGGAGGCAGTGTATATGTGGGTAATATTGTCCCCATGCAGTGCTGAGGTGTCAGAGGGGGGAGACAGGGTGGGTGGCAGTAGTGCAGTACTGGGGGCTGCTGGAGGCAGTGTCTATGTGGGTAACCTTGTCCCCATGCAGCGCTGAGGTGTCAGAGGGGGGAGACAGGGTGGTGGCAGTAGTGCAGTAGCGGGGGTGCTGGAGGCAGTGTATATGTGGGTAATCTTGTCCCCATGCAGCGCTGAGGTGTCAGAGGGGGGAGACAGGACGGTGGGGCAGTAGTGCAGTAGTGGGGGCTGCTGGAGGCAGTGTATATGTGGGTAATCTTGTCCCCATGCAGCACTGAGGTGTCAGAGGGGGAGACAGGGTGGGTGGCAGTAGTGCAGTAGCAGGGGCTGCTGGAGACAGTGTCTATGTGGGTAACCTTGTCCCCATGCAGCGCTGAGGTGTCAGAGGGGGGAGACAGGGTGGGTGGCAGTAGTGCAGTAGTGGGGGCTGCTGGAGGCAGTGTCTATGTGGGTAATCTTGTCCCCATGCAGCGCTGAGGTGTCAGAGGGGGGAGACAGGGTGGGTGGCAGTAGTGGGGTCTGCCAGAGGCAGTGTATATGTGGGTAATCTTGTCCCCATGCAGTGCTGAGGTGTCAGAGGGGGGAGACAGGGTGGGTGGCAGTAGTGCAGTACTGGGGGCTGCTGGAGGCAGTGTCTATGTGGGTAACCTTGTCCCCATGCAGCGCTGAGGTGTCAGAGGGGGGAGACAGGGTGGGTGGCAGTAGTGCAGTAGTGGGGGCTGCTGGAGGCAGTGTCTATGTGGGTAATCTTGTCCCCATGCAGTGCTGAGGTGTCAGAGGGGGGAGACAGGGTGGGTGGCAGTAGTGGGGTCTGCCAGAGGCAGTGTCTATGTGGGTAATCTTGTCCCCATGCAGCTCTGAGGTGTCAGAGGGGGGAGACAGGGTGGGTGGCAGTAGTGCAGTAGCGGGGGCTGCTGGAGGCAGTGTATATGTGGGTAACCTTGTCCCCATGCAGCACTGAGGTGTCAGAGGGGGGAGACAGGGTGGGTGGCAGTAGTGCAGTACTGGGGGCTGCTGGAGGCAGTGTATATGTGGGTAATCTTGTCCCCATGCAGCACTGAGGTGTCAGAGGGGGGAGACAGGGTGGGTGGCAGTAGTGCAGTAGTGGGGGCTGCTGGAGGCAGTGTATATGTGGGTAATCTTGTCCCCATGCAGAGCTGAGGTGTCAGAGGGGGGGAGACAGGGTGGAAAGCAGTAGTGCAGTAGTGGGGGCTGCTGGAGGCAGTGTTTATGTGGGTAATCTTGTCCCCATGCAGTGCTGAGGTGTCAGAGGGGGGAGACAGGGTGGGTGGCAGTAGTGCAGTAGTGGGGGCTGCTGGAGGCAGTGTATATGTGGGTAATCTTGTCCCCATGCAGCTCTGAGGTGTCAGAGGGGGAGACAGGGTGGGTGGCAGTAGTGCAGTAGTGGGGGCTGCTGGAGGCAGTGTATATGTGGGTAATCTTGTCCCCATGCAGTGCTGAGGTGTCAGAGGGGGGAGACAGGGTGGGTGGCAGTAGTGCAGTAGTGGGGGCTGCTGGAGGCAGTGTATATGTGGGTAATCTTGTCCCCATGCAGCTCTGAGGTGTCAGAGGGGGAGACAGGGTGGGTGGCAGTAGTGCAGTACTGGGGGCTGCTGGAGGCAGTGTCTATGTGGGTAATCTTGTCCCCATGCAGCACTGAGGTGTCAGAGGGGGGAGACAGGGTGGGTGGCAGTAGTGCAGTAGTGGGGGCTGCTGGAGGCAGTGTATATGTGGGTAATCTTATCCCCATGCAGAGCTGAGGTGTCAGAGGGGGGAGACAGGACGGTGGGGCAGTAGTGCAGTAGCGGGGGCTGCTGGAGGCAGGGTATATGTGGGTAATCTTGTCCCCATGCAGCACTGAGGTGTCAGAGGGGGGAGACAGGGTGGGTGGCAGTAGTGCAGTAGTGGGGGCTGCTGGAGGCAGTGTCTATGTGGGTAATATTGTCTCCATGCAGCGCTGAGGTGTCAGAGGGGGGAGACAGGGTGGGTGGCAGTAGTGCAGTACTGGGGGCTGCTGGAGGCAGTGTATATGTGGGTAATTTTGTTCCCATGCAGCACTGAGGTTTCAGAGGGGGGAGACAGGGTGGGTGGCAGTAGTGCAGTAGCGGGGGCTGCTGGAGGCAGTGTCTATGTGGGTAATCTTGTCCCCATGCAGCACTGAGGTGTCAGAGGGGGGAGACAGGGTGGGTGGCAGTAGTGCAGTAGCGGGGGCTGCCAGTGGCAGTGTCTATGTGGGTAATCTTGTCCCCATGCAGCGCTGAGGTGTCAGAGGGGGGAGACAGGGTGGGTGGCAGTAGTGCAGTAGTGGGGGCTGCTGGAGGCAGTGTATATGTGGGTAATCTTGTCCCCATGCAGTGCTGAGGTGTCAGAGGGGGGAGACAGGGTGGGTGGCAGTAGTGCAGTAGTGGGGGCTGCTGGAGGCAGTGTATATGTGGGTAATCTTGTCCCCATGCAGCACTGAGGTGTCAGAGGGGGGAGACAGGGTGGGTGGCAGTAGTGCAGTAGCGGGGGCTGCTGGAGGCAGTGTATATGTGGGTAATCTTGTCCCCATGCAGCACTGAGGTGTCAGAGGGGGGAGACAGGGTGGGTGGCAGTAGTGCAGTAGTGGGGGCTGCTGGAGGCAGTGTATATGTGGGTAATCTTGTCCCCATGCAGCACTGAGGTGTCAGAGGGGGAAGACAGGGTGGGTGGCAGTAGTGCAGTAGCGGGGGCTGCTGGTGGCAGTGTATATGTGGGTAATCTTGTCCCCATGCAGCGCTGAGGTGTCAGAGGGGGGAGACAGGGTGGGTGGCAGTAGTGCAGTAGCGGGGGCTGCTGGAGGCAATGTCTATGTGGGTAATCTTGTCCCCATGCAGCGCTGAGGTGTCAGAGGGGGGAGACAGGGTGGGTGGCAGTAGTGCAGTAGCGGGGGCTGCTGGAGGCAGTGTCTATGTGGGTAACCTTGTCCCCATGCAGCGCTGAGGTGTCAGAGGGGGAGACAGGGTGGGTGGCAGTAGTGCAGTACTGGGGGCTGCTGGTGGCAGTGTCTATGTGGGTAACCTTGTCCCCATGCAGCGCTGAGGTGTCAGAGGGGGAAGACAGGGTGGGTGGCAGTAGTGCAGTACTGGGGGCTGCTGGTGGCAGTGTCTATGTGGGTAATCTTGTCCCCATGCAGCGCTGAGGTGTCAGAGGGGGGAGACAGGGTGGAAAGCAGTTGGGCAGTAGCGGGGGCTGTTGGAGGCCGTGTCTATGTGGGTAACCTTGTCCCCATGCAGCACTGAGGTGTCAGAGGGGGGAGACAGGGTGGGTGGCAGTAGTGCAGTACTGGGGGCTGCTGGAGGCAGTGTCTATGTGGGTAATCTTGTCCCCATGCAGCGCTGAGGTGTCAGAGGGGGGAGACAGGGTGGGTGGCAGTAGTGCAGTAGTGGGGGCTGCTGGAGGCAGTGTCTATGTGGGTAATCTTGTCCCCATGCAACACTGAGGTGTCAGAGGGGGGAGACAGGGTGGGTGGCAGTAGTGCAGTAGTGGGGGCTGCTGGAGGCAGTGTCTATGTGGGTAATCTTGTCCCCATGCAGCACTGAGGTGTCAGAGGGGGGAGACAGGGTGGGTGGCAGTAGTGCAGTAGTGGGGGCTGCTGGAGGCAGTGTCTATGTGGGTAATCTTGTCCCCATGCAACACTGAGGTGTCAGAGGGGGGAGACAGGGTGGGTGGCAGTAGTGCAGTAGTGGGGGCTGCTGGAGGCAGTGTATATGTGGGTAATCTTATCCCCATGCAGAGCTGAGGTGTCAGAGGGGGGAGACAGGACGGTGGGGCAGTAGTGCAGTAGTGGGGTCTGCCAGAGGCAGTGTATATGTGGGTAATCTTGTCCCCATGCAATGCTGAGGTGTCAGAGGGGGGAGACAGGGTGGGTGGCAGTAGTGCAGTAGTGGGGGCTGCTGGAGGCAGTGTCTATGTGGGTAATCTTGTCCCCATGCAGCGCTGATGTGTCAGAGGGGGGAGACAGGGTGGGTGGCAGTAGTGCAGTAGTGGGGGCTGCTGGAGGCAGTGTATATGTGGGTAATCTTATCCCCATGTAGAGCTGAGGTGTCAGAGGGGGGAGACAGGACGGTGGGGCAGTAGTGCAGTAGCGGGGGCTGCTGGAGGCAGTGTATATGTGGGTAATCTTATCCCCATGCAGAGCTGAGGTGTCAGAGGGGGGAGACAGGACGGTGGGGCAGTAGTGCAGTAGCGGGGGCTGCTGGAGGCAGTGTATATGTGGGTAATCTTGTCCCCATGCAGTGCTGAGGTGTCAGAGGGGGGAGACAGGGTGGGTGGCAGTAGTGCAGTAGTGGGGGCTGCCAGAGGCAGTGTCTATGTGGGTAATCTTGTCCCCATGCAGCACTGAGGTGTCAGAGGGGGGAGACAGGGTGGGTGGCAGTAGTGCAGTAGTGGGGGCTGCTGGAGGCAGTGTATATGTGGGTAATCTTGTCCCCATGCAGCACTGAGGTGTCAGAGGGGGGAGACAGGGTGGGTGGCAGTAGTGCAGTAGCAGGGGCTGCTGGAGGCAGTGTATATGTGGGTAATCTTGTCCCCATGCAGCACTGAGGTGTCAGAGGGGGGAGACAGGGTGGGTGGCAGTAGTGCAGTAGTGGGGGCTGCTGTAGGCAGTGTATATGTGGGTAATCTTGTCCCCATGCAGCGCTGAGGTATCAGAGGGGGGAGACAGGGTGGGTGGCAGTAGTGCAGTAGTGGGGGCTGCTGGAGGCAGTGTCTATGTGGGTAATCTTGTCCCCATGCAGCGCTGAGGTGTCAGAGGGGGGAGACAGGGTGGGTGGCAGTAGTGCAGTAGTGGGGGCTGCTGGAGGCAGTGTCTATGTGGGTAATCTTGTCCCCATGCAGTGCTGAGGTGTCAGAGGGGGGAGACAGGGTGGGTGGCAGTAGTGCAGTAGTGGGGGCTGCCAGAGGCAGTGTCTATGTGGGTAATCTTGTCCCCATGCAGCACTGAGGTGTCAGAGGGGGGAGACAGGGTGGGTGGCAGTAGTGCAGTAGTGGGGGCTGCTGGAGGCAGTGTCTATGTGGGTAATCTTGTCCCCATGCAGCACTGAGGTGTCAGAGGGGGGAGACAGGGTGGGTGGCAGTAGTGCAGTAGCGGGGGCTGCTGGAGGCAGTGTATATGTGGGTAATCTTGTCCCCATGTAGAGCTGAGGTGTCAGAGGGGGGAGACAGGACGGTGGGGCAGTAGTGCAGTAGTGGGGGCTGCTGGAGGCAGTGTATATGTGGGTAATCTTATCCCCATGCAGAGCTGAGGTGTCAGAGGGGGGAGACAGGACGGTGGGGCAGTAGTGCAGTAGCGGGGGCTGCTGGAGGCAGTGTCTATGTGGGTAATCTTGTCCCCATGGAGCTCTGAGGTGTCAGAGGGGGGAGACAGGGTGGGTGGCAGTAGTGCAGTAGTGGGGGCTGCTGGAGGCAGTGTATATGTGGGTAATCTTGTCCCCATGCAGCGCTGAGGTGTCAGAGGGGGGAGACAGGGTGGGTGGCAGTAGTGCAGTAGTGGGGGCTGCTGGAGGCAGTGTCTATGTGGGTAATCTTGTCCCCATGCAGCGCTGAGGTGTCAGAGGGGGGAGACAGGGTGGGTGGCAGTAGTGCAGTAGTGGGGGCTGCTGGAGGCAGTGTATATGTGGGTAATCTTATCCCCATGTAGAGCTGAGGTGTCAGAGGGGGGAGACAGGACGGTGGGGCAGTAGTGCAGTAGCGGGGGCTGCTGGAGGCAGTGTATATGTGGGTAATCTTATCCCCATGCAGAGCTGAGGTGTCAGAGGGTGGAGACAGGGTGGGTGGCAGTAGTGCAGTAGCGGGGGCTGCTGGAGGCAGTGTATATGTGGGTAATCTTGTCCCCATGCAGCACTGAGGTGTCAGAGGGGGGAGACAGGGTGGGTGGCAGTAGTGCAGTAGTGGGGGCTGCTGGAGGCAGGGTATATGTGGGTAATCTTGTCCCCATGCAGCACTGAGGTGTCAGAGGGGGGAGACAGTGTGGGTGGCAGTAGTGCAGTACTGGGGGCTGCTGGAGGCAGTGTATATGTGGGTAATCTTATCCCCATGCAGCGCTGAGGTGTCAGAGGGGGGAGACAGGACGGTGGGGCAGTAGTGGGGGCTGCTGGAGGCAGTGTATATGTGGGTAATCTTGTCCCCATGCAGCACTGAGGTGTCAGAGGGGGGAGACAGGGTGGGTGGCAGTAGTGCAGTAGTGGGGGCTGCTGGAGGCAGTGTCTATGTGGGTAATATTGTCCCCATGCAGCGCTGAGGTGTCAGAGGGGGGAGACAGGGTGGGTGGCAGTAGTGCAGTACTGGGGGCTGCTGGAGGCAGTGTATATGTGGGTAATTTTGTTCCCATGCAGCACTGAGGTTTCAGAGGGGGGAGACAGGGTGGGTGGCAGTAGTGCAGTAGCGGGGGCTGCTGGAGGCAGTGTCTATGTGGGTAATCTTGTCCCCATGCAGCACTGAGGTGTCAGAGGGGGGAGACAGGGTGGGTGGCAGTAGTGCAGTAGCGGGGGCTGCCAGTGGCAGTGTCTATGTGGGTAATCTTGTCCCCATGCAGCGCTGAGGTGTCAGAGGGGGGAGACAGGGTGGGTGGCAGTAGTGCAGTAGTGGGGGCTGCTGGAGGCAGTGTATATGTGGGTAATCTTGTCCCCATGCAGCGCTGAGGTGTCAGAGGGGGGAGACAGGGTGGAAAGCAGTTGGGCAGTAGTGGGGGCTGCTGGAGGCAGTGTCTATGTGGGTAACCTTGTCCCCATGCAGCGCTGAGGTGTCAGAGGGGGAAGACAGGGTGGGTGGCAGTAGTGCAGTACTGGGGGCTGCTGGTGGCAGTGTCTATGTGGGTAATCTTGTCCCCATGCAGCGCTGAGGTGTCAGAGGGGGGAGACAGGGTGGGTGGCAGTAGTGCAGTAGTGGGGGCTGCTGGAGGCAGTGTCTATGTGGGTATTCTTGTCCCCATGCAGCACTGAGGTGTCAGAGGGGGGAGACAGGTTGGGTGGCAGTAGTGCAGTAGTGGGGGCTGCTGGAGGCAGTGTATATGTGGGTAATCTTGTCCCCATACAGCGCTGAGGTGTCAGAGGGGGGAGACAGGGTGGGTGGCAGTAGTGGGGGCTGCTGGAGGCAGTGTCTATGTGGGTAATATTGTCCCCATGCAGCACTGAGGTGTCAGAGGGGGGAGACAGGGTGGGTGGCAGTAGTGCAGTAGCGGGGGCTGCTGGAGGCAGTGTATATGTGGGTAATCTTGTCCCCATGCAGCACTGAGGTGTCAGAGGGGGGAGACAGGGTGGGTGGCAGTAGCGGGGGCTGCTGGAGGCAGTGTATATGCGGGTAATCTTGTCCCCATGCAGCACTGAGGTGTCAGAGGGGGGAGACAGGGTGGGTGGCAGTAGTGCAGTAGTGGGGGCTGCTGGAGGCAGTGTCTATGTGGGTAACCTTGTCCCCATGCAGCGCTGAGGTGTCAGAGGGGGGAGACAGGGTGGGTGGCAGTAGTGCAGTAGTGGGGGCTGCTGGAGGCAGTGTCTATGTGGGTAATCTTGTCCCCATGCAGTGCTGAGGTGTCAGAGGGGGGAGACAGGGTGGGTGGCAGTAGTGGGGTCTGCCAGAGGCAGTGTCTATGTGGGTAATCTTGTCCCCATGCAGCTCTGAGGTGTCAGAGGGGGGAGACAGGGTGGGTGGAAGTAGCGGGAGCTGCTGGAGGCAGTGTATATGTGGGTATTCTTGTCCCCATGCAGCACTGAGGTGTCAGAGGGGGGAGACAGGGTGGGTGGCAGTAGTGCAGTAGCGGGGGCTGCTGGAGGCAGTGTATATGTGGGTAACCTTGTCCCCATGCAGCACTGAGGTGTCAGAGGGGGGAGACAGGGTGGGTGGCAGTAGTGCAGTACTGGGGGCTGCTGGAGGCAGTGTATATGTGGGTAACCTTGTCCCCATGCAGCACTGAGGTGTCAGAGGGGGGAGACAGGGTGGGTGGCAGTAGTGCAGTACTGGGGGCTGCTGGAGGCAGTGTATATGTGGGTAATCTTGTCCCCATGCAGCACTGAGGTGTCAGAGGGGGGAGACAGGGTGGGTGGCAGTAGTGCAGTAGTGGGGGCTGCTGGAGGCAGTGTCTATGTGGGTAATATTGTCTCCATGCAGCGCTGAGGTGTCAGAGGGGGGAGACAGGGTGGGTGGCAGTAGTGCAGTACTGGGGGCTGCTGGAGGCAGTGTATATGTGGGTAATTTTGTTCCCATGCAGCACTGAGGTTTCAGAGGGGGGAGACAGGGTGGGTGGCAGTAGTGCAGTAGCGGGGGCTGCTGGAGGCAGTGTCTATGTGGGTAATCTTGTCCCCATGCAGCACTGAGGTGTCAGAGGGGGGAGACAGGGTGGGTGGCAGTAGTGCAGTAGCGGGGGCTGCCAGTGGCAGTGTCTATGTGGGTAATCTTGTCCCCATGCAGCGCTGAGGTGTCAGAGGGGGGAGACAGGGTGGGTGGCAGTAGTGCAGTAGTGGGGGCTGCTGGAGGCAGTGTATATGTGGGTAATCTTGTCCCCATGCAGTGCTGAGGTGTCAGAGGGGGGAGACAGGGTGGGTGGCAGTAGTGCAGTAGTGGGGGCTGCTGGAGGCAGTGTATATGTGGGTAATCTTGTCCCCATGCAGCACTGAGGTGTCAGAGGGGGAAGACAGGGTGGGTGGCAGTAGTGCAGTAGCGGGGGCTGCTGGAGGCAGTGTATATGTGGGTAATCTTGTCCCCATGCAGCACTGAGGTGTCAGAGGGGGGAGACAGGGTGGGTGGCAGTAGTGCAGTAGTGGGGGCTGCTGGAGGCAGTGTATATGTGGGTAATCTTGTCCCCATGCAGCGCTGAGGTGTCAGAGGGGGGAGACAGGGTGGGTGGCAGTAGTGCAGTAGCGGGGGCTGCTGGAGGCAGTGTCTATGTGGGTAATCTTGTCCCCATGCAGCGCTGAGGTGTCAGAGGGGGGAGACAGGGTGGGTGGCAGTAGTGCAGTAGTGGGGGCTGCTGGAGACAGTGTCTATGTGGGTAATATTGTCCCCATGCAGCACTGAGGTGTCAGAGGGGGGAGACAGGGTGGAAAGCAGTTGGGCAGTAGCGGGGGCTGCTGGAGGCAGTGTCTATGTGGGTAACCTTGTCCCCATGCAGCGCTGAGGTGTCAGAGGGGGAGACAGGGTGGGTGGCAGTAGTGCAGTACTGGGGGCTGCTGGTGGCAGTGTCTATGTGGGTAACCTTGTCCCCATGCAGCGCTGAGGTGTCAGAGGGGGAAGACAGGGTGGGTGGCAGTAGTGCAGTACTGGGGGCTGCTGGTGGCAGTGTCTATGTGGGTAATCTTGTCCCCATGCAGCGCTGAGGTGTCAGAGGGGGGAGACAGGGTGGAAAGCAGTTGGGCAGTAGCGGGGGCTGCTGGAGGCAGTGTATATGTGGGTAATCTTGTCCCCATGCAGCGCTGAGGTGTCAGAGGGGGGAGACAGGGTGGATGGCAGTAGTGCAGTAGCGGGGGCTGCTGGAGGCAGTGTATATGTGGGTAATCTTGTCCCCATGCAGCGCTGAGGTGTCAGAGGGGGGAGACAGGGTGGGTGGCAGTAGTGCAGTAGTGGGGGCTGCTGGAGGCAGTGTCTATGTGGGTATTCTTGTCCCCATACAGCGCTGAGGTGTCAGAGGGGGGAGACAGGGTGGGTGGCAGTAGTGGGGGCTGCTGGAGGCAGTGTCTATGTGGGTAATATTGTCCCCATGCAGCACTGAGGTGTCAGAGGGGGGAGACAGGGTGGGTGGCAGTAGTGCAGTAGCGGGGGCTGCTGGAGGCAGTGTCTATGTGGGTAATATTGTCCCCATGCAGCACTGAGGTGTCAGAGGGGGGAGACAGGGTGGGTGGCAGTAGTGCAGTAGCGGGGGCTGCTGGAGACAGTGTATATGTGGGTAATCTTGTCCCCATGCAGCACTGAGGTGTCAGAGGGGGGAGACAGGTTGGGTGGCAGTAGTGCAGTAGTGGGGGCTGCTGGAGGCAGTGTATATGTGGGTAATCTTGTCCCCATACAGCGCTGAGGTGTCAGAGGGGGGAGACAGGGTGGGTGGCAGTAGTGGGGGCTGCTGGAGGCAGTGTCTATGTGGGTAATATTGTCCCCATGCAGCACTGAGGTGTCAGAGGGGGGAGACAGGGTGGGTGGCAGTAGTGCAGTAGCGGGGGCTGCTGGAGGCAGTGTATATGTGGGTAATCTTGTCCCCATGCAGCACTGAGGTGTCAGAGGGGGGAGACAGGGTGGGTGGCAGTAGTGCAGTACTGGGGGCTGCTGGAGGCAGTGTATATGTGGGTAATCTTGTCCCCATGCAGCGCTGAGGTGTCAGAGGGGGGAGACAGGACGGTGGGGCAGTAGTGCAGTAGTGGGGGCTGCTGGAGGCAGTGTATATGTGGGTAATCTTGTCCCCATGCAGCACTGAGGTGTCAGAGGGGGAGACAGGGTGGGTGGCAGTAGTGCAGTAGCAGGGGCTGCTGGAGACAGTGTCTATGTGGGTAACCTTGTCCCCATGCAGCGCTGAGGTGTCAGAGGGGGGAGACAGGGTGGGTGGCAGTAGTGCAGTAGTGGGGGCTGCTGGAGGCAGTGTCTATGTGGGTAATCTTGTCCCCATGCAGCACTGAGGTGTCAGAGGGGGGAGACAGGGTGGGTGGCAGTAGTGCAGTACTGGGGGCTGCTGGAGGCAGTGTATATGTGGGTAATCTTGTCCCCATGCAGCGCTGAGGTGTCAGAGGGGGGAGACAGGGTGGGTGGCAGTAGTGCAGTAGTGGGGGCTGCCAGTGGCAGTGTCTATGTGGGTAATCTTGTCCCCATGCAGAGCTGAGGTGTCAGAGGGGGGGAGACAGGGTGGAAAGCAGTAGTGCAGTAGTGGGGGCTGCTGGAGGCAGTGTCTATGTGGGTAACCTTGTCCCCATGCAGCACTGAGGTGTCAGAGGGGGGAGACAGGGTGGGTGGCAGTAGTGCAGTAGTGGGGGCTGCTGGAGGCAGTGTCTATGTGGGTAACCTTGTCCCCATGCAGCTCTGAGGTGTCAGAGGGGGAGACAGGGTGGGTGGCAGTAGTGCAGTACTGGGGGCTGCTGGAGGCAGTGTCTATGTGGGTAATCTTGTCCCCATGCAGCACTGAGGTGTCAGAGGGGGGAGACAGGGTGGGTGGCAGTAGTGCAGTAGTGGGGGCTGCTGGAGGCAGTGTATATGTGGGTAATATTGTCCCCATGCAGCGCTGAGGTGTCAGAGGGGGGAGACAGGGTGGGTGGCAGTAGTGCAGTACTGGGGGCTGCTGGAGGCAGTGTATATGTGGGTAATTTTGTTCCCATGCAGCACTGAGGTTTCAGAGGGGGGAGACAGGGTGGGTGGCAGTAGTGCAGTAGCGGGGGCTGCTGGAGGCAGTGTCTATGTGGGTAATCTTGTCCCCATGCAGCACTGAGGTGTCAGAGGGGGGAGACAGGGTGGGTGGCAGTAGTGCAGTAGCGGGGGCTGCTGGAGGCAGTGTCTATGTGGGTAATCTTGTCCCCATGCAGCACTGAGGTGTCAGAGGGGGGAGACAGGGTGGGTGGCAGTAGTGCAGTAGCGGGGGCTGCCAGTGGCAGTGTCTATGTGGGTAATCTTGTCCCCATGCAGCGCTGAGGTGTCAGAGGGGGGAGACAGGGTGGGTGGCAGTAGTGCAGTAGTGGGGGCTGCTGGAGGCAGTGTATATGTGGGTAATCTTGTCCCCATGCAGCGCTGAGGTGTCAGAGGGGGGAGACAGGGTGGGTGGCAGTAGTGCAGTAGCGGGGGCTGCTGGAGGCAGTGTATATGTGGGTAATCTTGTCCCCATGCAGCACTGAGGTGTCAGAGGGGGGAGACAGGGTGGGTGGCAGTAGTGCAGTAGTGGGGGCTGCTGGAGGCAGTGTATATGTGGGTAATCTTGTCCCCATGCAGCACTGAGGTGTCAGAGGGGGAAGACAGGGTGGGTGGCAGTAGTGCAGTAGCGGGGGCTGCTGGTGGCAGTGTATATGTGGGTAATCTTGTCCCCATGCAGCGCTGAGGTGTCAGAGGGGGGAGACAGGGTGGGTGGCAGTAGTGCAGTAGCGGGGGCTGCTGGAGGCAGTGTCTATGTGGGTAATCTTGTCCCCATGCAGCGCTGAGGTGTCAGAGGGGGGAGACAGGGTGGGTGGCAGTAGTGCAGTAGTGGGGGCTGCTGGAGACAGTGTCTATGTGGGTAATATTGTCCCCATGCAGCACTGAGGTGTCAGAGGGGGGAGACAGGGTGGAAAGCAGTTGGGCAGTAGCGGGGGCTGCTGGAGGCAGTGTCTATGTGGGTAACCTTGTCCCCATGCAGCGCTGAGGTGTCAGAGGGGGAGACAGGGTGGGTGGCAGTAGTGCAGTACTGGGGGCTGCTGGTGGCAGTGTCTATGTGGGTAACCTTGTCCCCATGCAGCGCTGAGGTGTCAGAGGGGGAAGACAGGGTGGGTGGCAGTAGTGCAGTACTGGGGGCTGCTGGTGGCAGTGTCTATGTGGGTAATCTTGTCCCCATGCAGCGCTGAGGTGTCAGAGGGGGAGACAGGGTGGGTGGCAGTAGTGCAGTACTGGGGGCTGCTGGTGGCAGTGTCTATGTGGGTAACCTTGTCCCCATGCAGCGCTGAGGTGTCAGAGGGGGAAGACAGGGTGGGTGGCAGTAGTGCAGTACTGGGGGCTGCTGGAGGCAGTGTCTATGTGGGTAACCTTGTCCCCATGCAGCGCTGAGGTGTCAGAGGGGGGAGACAGGGTGGGTGGCAGTAGTGCAGTAGTGGGGGCTGCTGGAGGCAGTGTCTATGTGGGTATTCTTGTCCCCATGCAGCACTGAGGTGTCAGAGGGGGGAGACAGGTTGGGTGGCAGTAGTGCAGTAGTGGGGGCTGCTGGAGGCAGTGTATATGTGGGTAATCTTGTCCCCATACAGCGCTGAGGTGTCAGAGGGGGGAGACAGGGTGGGTGGCAGTAGTGGGGGCTGCTGGAGGCAGTGTCTATGTGGGTAATATTGTCCCCATGCAGCACTGAGGTGTCAGAGGGGGGAGACAGGGTGGAAAGCAGTTGGGCAGTAGCGGGGGCTGCTGGAGGCAGTGTCTATGTGGGTAACCTTGTCCCCATGCAGCGCTGAGGTGTCAGAGGGGGAGACAGGGTGGGTGGCAGTAGTGCAGTACTGGGGGCTGCTGGTGGCAGTGTCTATGTGGGTAACCTTGTCCCCATGCAGCGCTGAGGTGTCAGAGGGGGAAGACAGGGTGGGTGGCAGTAGTGCAGTACTGGGGGCTGCTGGTGGCAGTGTCTATGTGGGTAATCTTGTCCCCATGCAGCGCTGAGGTGTCAGAGGGGGAGACAGGGTGGGTGGCAGTAGTGCAGTACTGGGGGCTGCTGGTGGCAGTGTCTATGTGGGTAACCTTGTCCCCATGCAGCGCTGAGGTGTCAGAGGGGGAAGACAGGGTGGGTGGCAGTAGTGCAGTACTGGGGGCTGCTGGAGGCAGTGTCTATGTGGGTAACCTTGTCCCCATGCAGCGCTGAGGTGTCAGAGGGGGGAGACAGGGTGGGTGGCAGTAGTGCAGTAGTGGGGGCTGCTGGAGGCAGTGTCTATGTGGGTATTCTTGTCCCCATGCAGCACTGAGGTGTCAGAGGGGGGAGACAGGTTGGGTGGCAGTAGTGCAGTAGTGGGGGCTGCTGGAGGCAGTGTATATGTGGGTAATCTTGTCCCCATACAGCGCTGAGGTGTCAGAGGGGGGAGACAGGGTGGGTGGCAGTAGTGGGGGCTGCTGGAGGCAGTGTCTATGTGGGTAATATTGTCCCCATGCAGCACTGAGGTGTCAGAGGGGGGAGACAGGGTGGGTGGCAGTAGTGCAGTAGCGGGGGCTGCTGGAGGCAGTGTATATGTGGGTAATCTTGTCCCCATGCAGCACTGAGGTGTCAGAGGGGGGAGACAGGGTGGGTGGCAGTAGTGCAGTAGTGGGGGCTGCTGGAGGCAGTGTATATGTGGGTAATATTGTCCCCATGCAGTGCTGAGGTGTCAGAGGGGGGAGACAGGGTGGGTGGCAGTAGTGCAGTACTGGGGGCTGCTGGAGGCAGTGTCTATGTGGGTAACCTTGTCCCCATGCAGCGCTGAGGTGTCAGAGGGGGGAGACAGGGTGGTGGCAGTAGTGCAGTAGCGGGGGTGCTGGAGGCAGTGTATATGTGGGTAATCTTGTCCCCATGCAGCGCTGAGGTGTCAGAGGGGGGAGACAGGACGGTGGGGCAGTAGTGCAGTAGTGGGGGCTGCTGGAGGCAGTGTATATGTGGGTAATCTTGTCCCCATGCAGCACTGAGGTGTCAGAGGGGGAGACAGGGTGGGTGGCAGTAGTGCAGTAGCAGGGGCTGCTGGAGACAGTGTCTATGTGGGTAACCTTGTCCCCATGCAGCGCTGAGGTGTCAGAGGGGGGAGACAGGGTGGGTGGCAGTAGTGCAGTAGTGGGGGCTGCTGGAGGCAGTGTCTATGTGGGTAATCTTGTCCCCATGCAGCGCTGAGGTGTCAGAGGGGGGAGACAGGGTGGGTGGCAGTAGTGGGGTCTGCCAGAGGCAGTGTCTATGTGGGTAATCTTGTCCCCATGCAGCTCTGAGGTGTCAGAGGGGGGAGACAGGGTGGGTGGCAGTAGTGCAGTAGTGGGGGCTGCTGGAGGCAGTGTCTATGTGGGTAACCTTGTCCCCATGCAGCGCTGAGGTGTCAGAGGGGGGAGACAGGGTGGGTGGCAGTAGTGCAGTAGTGGGGGCTGCTGGAGGCAGTGTCTATGTGGGTAACCTTGTCCCCATGCAGCGCTGAGGTGTCAGAGGGGGGAGACAGGGTGGGTGGCAGTAGTGCAGTAGTGGGGGCTGCTGGAGGCAGTGTCTATGTGGGTAATCTTGTCCCCATGCAGTGCTGAGGTGTCAGAGGGGGGAGACAGGGTGGGTGGCAGTAGTGGGGTCTGCCAGAGGCAGTGTCTATGTGGGTAATCTTGTCCCCATGCAGCTCTGAGGTGTCAGAGGGGGGAGACAGGGTGGGTGGCAGTAGTGCAGTAGCGGGGGCTGCTGGAGGCAGTGTATATGTGGGTAACCTTGTCCCCATGCAGCACTGAGGTGTCAGAGGGGGGAGACAGGGTGGGTGGCAGTAGTGCAGTACTGGGGGCTGCTGGAGGCAGTGTATATGTGGGTAATCTTGTCCCCATGCAGCACTGAGGTGTCAGAGGGGGGAGACAGGGTGGGTGGCAGTAGTGCAGTAGTGGGGGCTGCCAGAGGCAGTGTCTATGTGGGTAATCTTGTCCCCATGCAGTGCTGAGGTGTCAGAGGGGGGAGACAGGGTGGGTGGCAGTAGTGCAGTAGTGGGGGCTGCTGGAGGCAGTGTATATGTGGGTAATCTTGTCCCCATGCAGCACTGAGGTGTCAGAGGGGGGAGACAGGGTGGGTGGCAGTAGTGCAGTAGTGGGGGCTGCTGGAGGCAGTGTATATGTGGGTAATCTTGTCCCCATGCAGTGCTGAGGTGTCAGAGGGGGGAGACAGGGTGGGTGGCAGTAGTGCAGTAGTGGGGGCTGCTGGAGGCAGTGTATATGTGGGTAATCTTGTCCCCATGCAGCTCTGAGGTGTCAGAGGGGGAGACAGGGTGGGTGGCAGTAGTGCAGTAGTGGGGGCTGCTGGAGGCAGTGTATATGTGGGTAATCTTGTCCCCATGCAGTGCTGAGGTGTCAGAGGGGGGAGACAGGGTGGGTGGCAGTAGTGCAGTAGTGGGGGCTGCTGGAGGCAGTGTATATGTGGGTAATCTTGTCCCCATGCAGCTCTGAGGTGTCAGAGGGGGAGACAGGGTGGGTGGCAGTAGTGCAGTACTGGGGGCTGCTGGAGGCAGTGTCTATGTGGGTAATCTTGTCCCCATGCAGCACTGAGGTGTCAGAGGGGGGAGACAGGGTGGGTGGCAGTAGTGCAGTAGTGGGGGCTGCTGGAGGCAGTGTATATGTGGGTAATCTTATCCCCATGCAGAGCTGAGGTGTCAGAGGGGGGAGACAGGACGGTGGGGCAGTAGTGCAGTAGCGGGGGCTGCTGGAGGCAGGGTATATGTGGGTAATCTTGTCCCCATGCAGCACTGAGGTGTCAGAGGGGGGAGACAGGGTGGGTGGCAGTAGTGCAGTAGTGGGGGCTGCTGGAGGCAGTGTCTATGTGGGTAATATTGTCTCCATGCAGCGCTGAGGTGTCAGAGGGGGGAGACAGGGTGGGTGGCAGTAGTGCAGTACTGGGGGCTGCTGGAGGCAGTGTATATGTGGGTAATTTTGTTCCCATGCAGCACTGAGGTTTCAGAGGGGGGAGACAGGGTGGATGGCAGTAGTGCAGTAGTGGGGGCTGCCAGAGGCAGTGTCTATGTGGGTAATCTTGTCCCCATGCAGCACTGAGGTGTCAGAGGGGGGAGACAGGGTGGGTGGCAGTAGTGCAGTAGCGGGGGCTGCCAGTGGCAGTGTCTATGTGGGTAATCTTGTCCCCATGCAGCGCTGAGGTGTCAGAGGGGGGAGACAGGGTGGGTGGCAGTAGTGCAGTAGTGGGGGCTGCTGGAGGCAGTGTATATGTGGGTAATCTTGTCCCCATGCAGCACTGAGGTGTCAGAGGGGGGAGACAGGGTGGGTGGCAGTAGTGGGGGCTGCTGGAGGCAGTGTATATGTGGGTAACCTTGTCCCCATGCAGCACTGAGGTGTCAGAGGGGAGACAGGGTGGGTGGCAGTAGTGCAGTAGTGGGGGCTGCTGGAGGCAGTGTATATGTGGGTAATCTTGTCCCCATGCAGCACTGAGGTGTCAGAGGGGGAAGACAGGGTGGGTGGCAGTAGTGCAGTAGCGGGGGCTGCTGGAGGCAGTGTATATGTGGGTAATCTTGTCCCCATGCAGCACTGAGGTGTCAGAGGGGGGAGACAGGGTGGGTGGCAGTAGTGCAGTAGTGGGGGCTGCTGGAGGCAGTGTATATGTGGGTAATCTTGTCCCCATGCAGCACTGAGGTGTCAGAGGGGGGGAGACAGGGTGGGTGGCAGTAGTGCAGTAGCGGGGGCTGCTGGTGGCAGTGTATATGTGGGTAATATTGTCCCCATGCAGCGCTGAGGTGTCAGAGGGGGGAGACAGGGTGGGTGGCAGTAGTGCAGTAGTGGGGGCTGCTGGAGACAGTGTCTATGTGGGTAATATTGTCCCCATGCAGCACTGAGGTGTCAGAGGGGGGAGACAGGGTGGAAAGCAGTTGGGCAGTAGCGGGGGCTGCTGGAGGCAGTGTCTATGTGGGTAACCTTGTCCCCATGCAGCGCTGAGGTGTCAGAGGGGGAGACAGGGTGGGTGGCAGTAGTGCAGTACTGGGGGCTGCTGGTGGCAGTGTCTATGTGGGTAACCTTGTCCCCATGCAGCGCTGAGGTGTCAGAGGGGGAAGACAGGGTGGGTGGCAGTAGTGCAGTACTGGGGGCTGCTGGTGGCAGTGTCTATGTGGGTAATCTTGTCCCCATGCAGCGCTGAGGTGTCAGAGGGGGGAGACAGGGTGGAAAGCAGTTGGGCAGTAGCGGGGGCTGTTGGAGGCCGTGTCTATGTGGGTAACCTTGTCCCCATGCAGCACTGAGGTGTCAGAGGGGGGAGACAGGGTGGGTGGCAGTAGTGCAGTAGTGGGGGCTGCTGGAGGCAGTGTATATGTGGGTAATCTTGTCCCCATGCAGCGCTGAGGTGTCAGAGGGGGGAGACAGGGTGGATGGCAGTAGTGCAGTAGCGGGGGCTGCTGGAGGCAGTGTATATGTGGGTAATATTGTCCCCATGCAGCGCTGAGGTGTCAGAGGGGGGAGACAGGGTGGGTGGCAGTAGTGCAGTAGTGGGGGCTGCTGGAGGCAGTGTCTATGTGGGTATTCTTGTCCCCATGCAGCACTGAGGTGTCAGAGGGGGGAGACAGGTTGGGTGGCAGTAGTGCAGTAGTGGGGGCTGCTGGAGGCAGTGTATATGTGGGTAATCTTGTCCCCATACAGCGCTGAGGTGTCAGAGGGGGGAGACAGGGTGGGTGGCAGTAGTGGGGGCTGCTGGAGGCAGTGTCTATGTGGGTAATATTGTCCCCATGCAGCACTGAGGTGTCAGAGGGGGGAGACAGGGTGGGTGGCAGTAGTGCAGTAGCGGGGGCTGCTGGAGGCAGTGTATATGTGGGTAATCTTGTCCCCATGCAGCACTGAGGTGTCAGAGGGGGGAGACAGGGTGGGTGGCAGTAGTGCAGTACTGGGGGCTGCTGGAGGCAGTGTATATGTGGGTAATCTTGTCCCCATGCAGCGCTGAGGTGTCAGAGGGGGGAGACAGGACGGTGGGGCAGTAGTGCAGTAGTGGGGGCTGCTGGAGGCAGTGTATATGTGGGTAATCTTGTCCCCATGCAGCACTGAGGTGTCAGAGGGGGAGACAGGGTGGGTGGCAGTAGTGCAGTAGCAGGGGCTGCTGGAGACAGTGTCTATGTGGGTAACCTTGTCCCCATGCAGCGCTGAGGTGTCAGAGGGGGGAGACAGGGTGGGTGGCAGTAGTGCAGTAGTGGGGGCTGCTGGAGGCAGTGTCTATGTGGGTAATCTTGTCCCCATGCAGCACTGAGGTGTCAGAGGGGGGAGACAGGGTGGGTGGCAGTAGTGCAGTACTGGGGGCTGCTGGAGGCAGTGTATATGTGGGTAATCTTGTCCCCATGCAGCGCTGAGGTGTCAGAGGGGGGAGACAGGGTGGGTGGCAGTAGTGCAGTAGTGGGGGCTGCCAGTGGCAGTGTCTATGTGGGTAATCTTGTCCCCATGCAGAGCTGAGGTGTCAGAGGGGGGGAGACAGGGTGGAAAGCAGTAGTGCAGTAGTGGGGGCTGCTGGAGGCAGTGTCTATGTGGGTAACCTTGTCCCCATGCAGCACTGAGGTGTCAGAGGGGGGAGACAGGGTGGGTGGCAGTAGTGCAGTAGTGGGGGCTGCTGGAGGCAGTGTCTATGTGGGTAACCTTGTCCCCATGCAGCTCTGAGGTGTCAGAGGGGGGAGACAGGGTGGGTGGCAGTAGTGCAGTAGTGGGGGCTGCTGGAGGCAGTGTATATGTGGGTAATATTGTCCCCATGCAGCGCTGAGGTGTCAGAGGGGGGAGACAGGGTGGGTGGCAGTAGTGCAGTAGCGGGGGCTGCTGGAGGCAGTGTATATGTGGGTAATCTTGTCCCCATGCAGCACTGAGGTGTCAGAGGGGGGAGACAGGGTGGGTGGCAGTAGTGCAGTAGTGGGGGCTGCTGGAGGCAGTGTCTATGTGGGTAATCTTGTCCCCATGCAGCGCTGAGGTGTCAGAGGGGGGAGACAGGGTGGGTGGCAGTAGCGGGGGCTGCTGGAGGCAGTGTCTATGTGGGTAATATTGTCCCCATGCAGCACTGAGGTGTCAGAGGGGGGAGACAGGGTGGGTGGCAGTAGTGCAGTAGCGGGGGCTGCTGGAGGCAGTGTCTATGTGGGTAATCTTGTCCCCATGCAGCGCTGAGGTGTCAGAGGGGGGAGACAGGGTGGGTGGCAGTAGTGCAGTAGTGGGGGCTGCTGGAGGCAGTGTCTATGTGGGTAATCTTGTCCCCATGCAGCGCTGAGGTGTCAGAGGGGGGAGACAGGGTGGGTGGCAGTAGCGGGGGCTGCTGGAGGCAGTGTCTATGTGGGTAATATTGTCCCCATGCAGCACTGAGGTGTCAGAGGGGGGAGACAGGGTGGGTGGCAGTAGTGCAGTAGCGGGGGCTGCTGGAGGCAGTGTCTATGTGGGTAATCTTGTCCCCATGCAGCACTGAGGTGTCAGAGGGGGGAGACAGGGTGGATGGCAGTAGTGCAGTAGCGGGGGCTGCTGGAGGCAGTGTATATGTGGGTAATATTGTCCCCATGCAGCGCTGAGGTGTCAGAGGGGGGAGACAGGGTGGGTGGCAGTAGTGCAGTAGTGGGGGCTGCTGGAGGCAGTGTCTATGTGGGTATTCTTGTCCCCATGCAGCACTGAGGTGTCAGAGGGGGGAGACAGGTTGGGTGGCAGTAGTGCAGTAGTGGGGGCTGCTGGAGGCAGTGTATATGTGGGTAATCTTGTCCCCATACAGCGCTGAGGTGTCAGAGGGGGGAGACAGGGTGGGTGGCAGTAGTGGGGGCTGCTGGAGGCAGTGTCTATGTGGGTAATATTGTCCCCATGCAGCACTGAGGTGTCAGAGGGGGGAGACAGGGTGGGTGGCAGTAGTGCAGTAGCGGGGGCTGCTGGAGGCAGTGTATATGTGGGTAATCTTGTCCCCATGCAGCACTGAGGTGTCAGAGGGGGGAGACAGGGTGGGTGGCAGTAGTGCAGTACTGGGGGCTGCTGGAGGCAGTGTATATGTGGGTAATCTTGTCCCCATGCAGCGCTGAGGTGTCAGAGGGGGGAGACAGGACGGTGGGGCAGTAGTGCAGTAGTGGGGGCTGCTGGAGGCAGTGTATATGTGGGTAATCTTGTCCCCATGCAGCACTGAGGTGTCAGAGGGGGAGACAGGGTGGGTGGCAGTAGTGCAGTAGCAGGGGCTGCTGGAGACAGTGTCTATGTGGGTAACCTTGTCCCCATGCAGCGCTGAGGTGTCAGAGGGGGGAGACAGGGTGGGTGGCAGTAGTGCAGTAGTGGGGGCTGCTGGAGGCAGTGTCTATGTGGGTAATCTTGTCCCCATGCAGCACTGAGGTGTCAGAGGGGGGAGACAGGGTGGGTGGCAGTAGTGCAGTACTGGGGGCTGCTGGAGGCAGTGTATATGTGGGTAATCTTGTCCCCATGCAGCGCTGAGGTGTCAGAGGGGGGAGACAGGGTGGGTGGCAGTAGTGCAGTAGTGGGGGCTGCCAGTGGCAGTGTCTATGTGGGTAATCTTGTCCCCATGCAGAGCTGAGGTGTCAGAGGGGGGGAGACAGGGTGGAAAGCAGTAGTGCAGTAGTGGGGGCTGCTGGAGGCAGTGTCTATGTGGGTAACCTTGTCCCCATGCAGCACTGAGGTGTCAGAGGGGGGAGACAGGGTGGGTGGCAGTAGTGCAGTAGTGGGGGCTGCTGGAGGCAGTGTCTATGTGGGTAACCTTGTCCCCATGCAGCTCTGAGGTGTCAGAGGGGGGAGACAGGGTGGGTGGCAGTAGTGCAGTAGTGGGGGCTGCTGGAGGCAGTGTATATGTGGGTAATATTGTCCCCATGCAGCGCTGAGGTGTCAGAGGGGGGAGACAGGGTGGGTGGCAGTAGTGCAGTAGCGGGGGCTGCTGGAGGCAGTGTATATGTGGGTAATCTTGTCCCCATGCAGCACTGAGGTGTCAGAGGGGGGAGACAGGGTGGGTGGCAGTAGTGCAGTAGTGGGGGCTGCTGGAGGCAGTGTCTATGTGGGTAATCTTGTCCCCATGCAGCGCTGAGGTGTCAGAGGGGGGAGACAGGGTGGGTGGCAGTAGCGGGGGCTGCTGGAGGCAGTGTCTATGTGGGTAATATTGTCCCCATGCAGCACTGAGGTGTCAGAGGGGGGAGACAGGGTGGGTGGCAGTAGTGCAGTAGCGGGGGCTGCTGGAGGCAGTGTCTATGTGGGTAATCTTGTCCCCATGCAGCGCTGAGGTGTCAGAGGGGGGAGACAGGGTGGGTGGCAGTAGTGCAGTAGTGGGGGCTGCTGGAGGCAGTGTCTATGTGGGTAATCTTGTCCCCATGCAGCGCTGAGGTGTCAGAGGGGGGAGACAGGGTGGGTGGCAGTAGCGGGGGCTGCTGGAGGCAGTGTCTATGTGGGTAATATTGTCCCCATGCAGCACTGAGGTGTCAGAGGGGGGAGACAGGGTGGGTGGCAGTAGTGCAGTAGCGGGGGCTGCTGGAGGCAGTGTCTATGTGGGTAATCTTGTCCCCATGCAGCACTGAGGTGTCAGAGGGGGGAGACAGGGTGGGTGGCAGTAGGGCAGTAGCGGGGGCTGCTGGAGGCAGTGTCTATGTGGGTAATATTGTCCCCATGCAGCACTGAGGTGTCAGAGGGGGGAGACAGGGTGGGTGGCAGTAGTGCAGTAGCGGGGGCTGCTGGAGGCAGTGTATATGTGGGTAATATTGTCCCCATGCAGCACTGAGGTGTCAGAGGGGGGAGACAGGGTGGGTGGCAGTAGTGCAGTAGCGGGGGCTGCTGGAGGCAGTGTCTATGTGGGTAATCTTGTCCCCATGCAGCGCTGAGGTGTCAGAGGGGGGAGACAGGGTGGGTGGCAGTAGTGCAGTACTGGGGGCTGCTGGAGGCAGTGTCTATGTGGGTAACCTTGTCCCCATGCAGCGCTGAGGTGTCAGAGGGGGGAGACAGGGTGGGTGGCAGTAGTGCAGTACTGGGGGCTGCTGGAGGCAGTGTCTATGTGGGTAATCTTGTCCCCATGCAGCACTGAGGTGTCAGAGGGGGGAGACAGGGTGGGTGGCAGTAGTGCAGTAGTGGGGGCTGCTGGAGGCAGTGTCTATGTGGGTAATCTTGTCCCCATGCAGAGCTGAGGTGTCAGAGGGGGGAGACAGGGTGGGTGGCAGTAGTGCAGTAGTCGGGGCTGCTGGAGGCAGGGTATATGTGGGTAATCCTGTCCCCATGCAGTGCTGAGGTGTCAGAGGGGGGAGACAGGGTGGGTGGCAGTAGTGCAGTAGTGGGGGCTGCTGGAGGCAGTGTCTATGTGGGTAATCTTGTCCCCATGCAGAGCTGAGGTGTCAGAGGGGGGAGACAGGGTGGGTGGCAGTAGTGCAGTAGCGGGGGCTGCTGGTGGCAGTGTATATGTGGGTAATCTTGTCCCCATGCAGCACTGAGGTGTCAGAGGGGGGAGACAGGTTGGGTGGCAGTAGTGCAGTAGTGGGGGCTGCTGGAGGCAGTGTATATGTGGGTAATCTTGTCCCCATACAGCGCTGAGGTGTCAGAGGGGGGAGACAGGGTGGGTGGCAGTAGTGGGGGCTGCTGGAGGCAGTGTCTATGTGGGTAATATTGTCCCCATGCAGCACTGAGGTGTCAGAGGGGGGAGACAGGGTGGGTGGCAGTAGTGCAGTAGCGGGGGCTGCTGGAGGCAGTGTATATGTGGGTAACCTTGTCCCCATGCAGTGCTGAGGTGTCAGAGGGGGGAGACAGGGTGGGTGGCAGTAGTGCAGTACTGGGGGCTGCTGGAGGCAGTGTATATGTGGGTAATCTTGTCCCCATGCAGCGCTGAGGTGTCAGAGGGGGGAGACAGGGTGGGTGGCAGTAGTGCAGTACTGGGGGCTGCTGGAGGCAGTGTCTATGTGGGTAACCTTGTCCCCATGCAGCGCTGAGGTGTCAGAGGGGGGAGACAGGGTGGTGGCAGTAGTGCAGTAGCGGGGGTGCTGGAGGCAGTGTATATGTGGGTAATCTTGTCCCCATGCAGCGCTGAGGTGTCAGAGGGGGGAGACAGGACGGTGGGGCAGTAGTGCAGTAGTGGCGGCTGCTGGAGGCAGTGTATATGTGGGTAATCTTGTCCCCATGCAATGCTGAGGTGTCAGAGGGGGGAGACAGGGTGGGTGGCAGTAGTGCAGTAGTGGGGGCTGCAAGAGGCAGTGTATATGTGGGTAATCTTGTCCCATGCAGTGCTGAGGTGTCAGAGGGGGGAGACAGGGTTGGTGGCAGTAGTGCAGTAGTGGGGGCTGCTGGAGGCAGTGTATATGTGGGTAATCTTGTCCCCATGCAGCACTGAGGTGTCAGAGGGGGGAGACAGGGTGGGTGGCAGTAGTGCAGTAGCAGGGGCTGCTGGAGGCAGTGTCTATGTGGGTAATATTGTCCCCATGCAGCACTGAGGTGTCAGAGGGGGGAGACAGGGTGGGTGGCAGTAGTGCAGTAGTGGGGGCTGCAAGAGGCAGTGTATATGTGGGTAATCTTGTCCCCATGCAATGCTGAGGTGTCAGAGGGGGGAGACAGGGTGGGTGGCTGTAGTGGGGTCTGCCAGAGGCAGTGTCTATGTGGGTAATCTTGTCCCCATGCAGCACTGAGGTGTCAGAGGGGGGAGACAGGGTGGGTGGCAGTAGTGCAGTAGTGGGGGCTGCTGGAGGCAGTGTATATGTGGGTAATCTTGTCCCCATGCAGCACTGAGGTGTCAGAGGGGGGAGACAGGGTGGGTGGCAGTAGTGCAGTAGTGGGGGCTGCCAGAGGCAGTGTCTATGTGGGTAATCTTGTCCCCATGCAGCACTGAGGTGTCAGAGGGGGGAGACAGGGTAGGTGGCAGTAGTGCAGTAGTGGGGGCTGCTGGAGGCAGTGTTTATGTGGGTAATCTTGTCCCCATGCAGCGCTGAGGTGTCAGAGGGGGGAGACAGGGTGGGTGGCAGTAGTGCAGTAGTGGGGGCTGCTGGAGGCAGTGTATATGTGGGTAATCTTGTCCCCATGCAGCGCTGAGGTGTCAGAGGGGGGAGACAGGGTGGGTGGCAGTAGTGGGGGCTGCTGGAGACAGTGTATATGTGGATAATATTGTCCCCATGCAGCACTGAGGTGTCAGAGGGGGGAGACAGGGTGGGTGGCAGTAGTGCAGTACTGGGGGCTGCTGGAGGCAGGGTATATGTGGGTAATCTTGTCCCCATGCAGCACTGAAGTGTCAGAGGGGGGAGACAGGGTTGGTGGCAGTAGTGCAGTAGTGGGGGCTGCTGGAGGCAGTGTATATGTGGGTAATCTTGTCCCCATGCAGCGCTGAGGTATCAGAGGGGGGAGACAGGGTGGGTGGCAGTAGTGCAGTAGTGGGGGCTGCTGGAGGCAGTGTCTATGTGGGTAATCTTGTCCCCATGCAGCACTGAGGTGTCAGAGGGGGGAGACAGGGTGGGTGGCAGTAGTGCAGTAGTGGGGGCTGCTGGAGGCAGTGTCTATGTGGGTAATCTTGTCCCCATGCAGCACTGAGGTGTCAGAGGGGGGAGACAGGGTGGGTGGCAGTAGTGCAGTAGTGGGGGCTGCTGGTGGCAGTGTCTATGTGGGTAATCTTGTCCCCATGCAGTGCTGAGGTGTCAGAGGGGGGAGACAGGGTGGGTGGCAGTAGTGCAGTAGTGGGGGCTGCTGGAGGCAGTGTCTATGTGGGTAATCTTGTCCCCATGCAGCGCTGAGGTGTCAGAGGGGGAGACAGGGTGGGTGGCAGTAGTGCAGTAGCGGGGGCTGCTGGAGGCAGTGTATATGTGGGTAATCTTGTCCCCATGCAGCGCTGAGGTGTCAGAGGGGGGAGACAGGGTGGGTGGCAGTAGTGCAGTAGTGGGGGCTGCTGGAGGCAGTGTATATGTGGGTAATCTTATCCCCATGCAGAGCTGAGGTGTCAGAGGGGGGAGACAGGACGGTGGGGCAGTAGTGCAGTAGCGGGGGCTGCTGGAGGCAGTGTATATGTGGGTAATCTTGTCCCCATGCAGTGCTGAGGTGTCAGAGGGGGAGACAGGGTGGGTGGCAGTAGTGCAGTAGCGGGGGCTGCTGGAGGCAGTGTATATGTGGGTAATCTTGTCCCCATGCAGCGCTGAGGTGTCAGAGGGGGGAGACAGGGTGGGTGGAAGTAGCGGGAGCTGCTGGAGGCAGTGTATATGTGGGTATTCTTGTCCCCATGCAGCGCTGAGGTATCAGAGGGGGGAGATAGGGTGGGTGGCAGTAGTGCAGTAGCGGGGGCTGCTGGAGGCAGTGTCTATGTGGGTAATCTTGTCCCCATGCAGCACTGAGGTGTCAGAGGGGGGAGACAGGGTGGGTGGCAGTAGTGCAGTAGTGGGGGCTGCTGGAGGCAGTGTCTATGTGGGTAATCTTGTCCCCATGCAGCGCTGAGGTGTCAGAGGGGGAAGACAGGGTGGGTGGCAGTAGTGCAGTACTGGGGGCTGCTGGTGGCAGTGTCTATGTGGGTAATCTTGTCCCCATGCAGCGCTGAGGTGTCAGAGGGGGGAGACAGGGTGGAAAGCAGTTGGGCAGTAGCGGGGGCTGTTGGAGGCCGTGTATATGTGGGTAATCTTGTCCCCATGCAGCACTGAGGTGTCAGAGGGGGGAGACAGGGTGGGTGGCAGTAGTGCAGTACTGGGGGCTGCTGGAGGCAGTGTATATGTGGGTAATCTTGTCCCCATGCAGCGCTGAGGTGTCAGAGGGGGAGACAGGGTGGGTGGCAGTAGTGCAGTAGTGGGGGCTGCTGGAGGCAGTGTATATGTGGGTAATATTGTCCCCATGCAGCACTGAGGTGTCAGAGGGGGGAGACAGGGTGGGTGGCAGTAGTGCAGTACTGGGGGCTGCTGGAGGCAGGGTATATGTGGGTAATCTTGTCCCCATGCAGCACTGAGGTGTCAGATGGGGGAGACAGTGTGGGTGGCAGTAGTGCAGTACTGGGGGCTGCTGGAGGCAGTGTATATGTGGGTAATCTTATCCCCATGCAGCGCTGAGGTGTCAGAGGGGGGAGACAGGACGGTGGGGCAGTAGTGGGGGCTGCTGGAGGCAGTGTCTATGTGGGTAATCTTGTCCCCATGCAGCACTGAGGTGTCAGAGGGGGGAGACAGGGTGGGTGGCAGTAGTGGGGGCTGCTGGAGACAGTGTCTATGTGGGTAATCTTGTCCCCATGCAGCACTGAGGTGTCAGAGGGGGGAGACAGGGTGGGTGGCAGTAGTGCAGTACTGGGGGCTGCTGGAGGCAGTGTATATGTGGGTAATCTTGTCCCCATGCAGCGCTGAGGTGTCAGAGGGGGAGACAGGGTGGGTGGCAGTAGTGCAGTAGTGGGGGCTGCTGGAGGCAGTGTATATGTGGGTAATATTGTCCCCATGCAGCACTGAGGTGTCAGAGGGGGGAGACAGGGTGGGTGGCAGTAGTGCAGTACTGGGGGCTGCTGGAGGCAGGGTATATGTGGGTAATCTTGTCCCCATGCAGCACTGAGGTGTCAGATGGGGGAGACAGTGTGGGTGGCAGTAGTGCAGTACTGGGGGCTGCTGGAGGCAGTGTATATGTGGGTAATCTTATCCCCATGCAGCGCTGAGGTGTCAGAGGGGGGAGACAGGACGGTGGGGCAGTAGTGGGGGCTGCTGGAGGCAGGGTATATGTGGGTAATCTTGTCCCCATGCAGCACTGAGGTGTCAGAGGGGGGAGACAGGGTGGGTGGCAGTAGTGCAGTAGTGGGGGCTGCTGGAGGCAGTGTCTATGTGGGTAATATTGTCCCCATGCAGCGCTGAGGTGTCAGAGGGGGGAGACAGGGTAGGTGGCAGTAGTGCAGTAGTGGGGGCTGCTGGAGGCAGTGTCTATGTGGGTAATATTGTCCCCATGCAGCGCTGAGGTGTCAGAGGGGGGAGACAGGGTGGGTGGCAGTAGTGCAGTACTGGGGGCTGCTGGAGGCAGTGTATATGTGGGTAATTTTGTTCCCATGCAGCACTGAGGTGTCAGAGGGGGGAGACAGGGTGGGTGGCAGTAGTGCAGTAGCGGGGGCTGCTGGAGGCAGTGTCTATGTGGGTAATCTTGTCCCCATGCAGCACTGAGGTGTCAGAGGGGGGAGACAGGGTGGGTGGCAGTAGTGCAGTAGCGGGGGCTCCCAGTGGCAGTGTCTATGTGGGTAATCTTGTCCCCATGCAGCGCTGAGGTGTCAGAGGGGGGAGACAGGGTGGGTGGCAGTAGTGCAGTAGCGGGGGCTGCCAGTGGCAGTGTCTATGTGGGTAATCTTGTCCCCATGCAGCGCTGAGGTGTCAGAGGGGGGAGACAGGGTGGGTGGCAGTAGTGCAGTAGTGGGGGCTGCTGGAGGCAGTGTATATGTGGGTAATCTTGTCCCCATGCAGTGCTGAGGTGTCAGAGGGGGGAGACAGGGTGGGTGGAAGTAGCGGGGGCTGCTGGAGGCAGTGTCTATGTGGGTAATCTTGTCCCCATGCAGCACTGAGGTGTCAGAGGGGGGAGACAGGGTGGGTGGCAGTAGTGCAGTAGCAGGGGCTGCTGGAGGCAGTGTCTATGTGGGTAATCTTGTCCCCATGCAGCACTGAGGTGTCAGAGGGGGGAGACAGGGTGGGTGGCAGTAGTGCAGTAGTGGGGGCTGCTGGAGGCAGTGTATATGTGGGTAATCTTGTCCCCATGCAGCGCTGAGGTGTCAGAGGGGGGAGACAGGGTGGGTGGCAGTAGTGCAGTAGCGGGGGCTGCTGGAGGCAGTGTATATGTGGGTAATCTTGTCCCCATGCAGCACTGAGGTGTCAGAGGGGGAAGACAGGGTGGGTGGCAGTAGTGCAGTAGCGGGGGCTGCTGGTGGCAGTGTATATGTTGGTAATCTTGTCCCCATGCAGCACTGAGGTGTCAGAGGGGGGAGACAGGGTGGGTGGCAGTAGTGCAGTAGTGGGGGCTGCTGGAGGCAGTGTATATGTGGGTAACCTTGTCCCCATGCAGCACTGAGGTGTCAGAGGGGGGAGACAGGGTGGGTGGCAGTAGTGCAGTACTGGGGGCTGCTGGTGGCAGTGTCTATGTGGGTAATCTTGTCCCCATGCAGCGCTGAGGTGTCAGAGGGGGGAGACAGGGTGGGTGGCAGTAGTGCAGTACTGGGGGCTGCTGGAGGCAGTGTCTATGTGGGTAATCTTGTCCCCATGCAGAGCTGAGGTGTCAGAGGGGGGAGACAGGGTGGGTGGCAGTAGTGCAGTAGTGGGGGCTGCTGGAGGCAGTGTATATGTGGGTAATCTTGTCCCCATGCAGCGCTGAGGTGTCAGAGGGGGGAGACAGGGTGGAAAGCAGTTGGGCAGTAGCGGGGGCTGCTGGTGGCAGTGTATATGTTGGTAATCTTGTCCCCATGCAGCACTGAGGTGTCAGAGGGGGAAGACAGGGTGGGTGGCAGTAGTGCAGTACTGGGGGCTGCTGGAGGCAGTGTATATGTGGGTAATCTTGTCCCCATGCAGCACTGAGGTGTCAGAGGGGGGAGACAGGGTGGTGGCAGTAGTGCAGTAGCGGGGGTGCTGGAGGCAGTGTCTATGTGGGTAACCTTGTCCCCATGCAGCACTGAGGTGTCAGAGGGGGGAGACAGGGTGGGTGGCAGTAGTGCAGTAGTGGGGGCTGCTGGAGGCAGTGTATATGTGGGTAATCTTGTCCCCATGCAGCGCTGAGGTGTCAGAGGGGGGAGACAGGGTGGATGGCAGTAGTGCAGTAGCGGGGGCTGCTGGAGGCAGTGTATATGTGGGTATTCTTGTCCCCATGCAGCACTGAGGTGTCAGAGGGGGGAGACAGGTTGGGTGGCAGTAGTGCAGTAGTGGGGGCTGCTGGAGGCAGTGTATATGTGGGTAATCTTGTCCCCATACAGCGCTGAGGTGTCAGAGGGGGGAGACAGGGTGGGTGGCAGTAGTGGGGGCTGCTGGAGGCAGTGTCTATGTGGGTAATATTGTCCCCATGCAGCACTGAGGTGTCAGAGGGGGGAGACAGGGTGGGTGGCAGTAGTGCAGTAGTGGGGGCTGCTGGAGGCAGTGTATATGTGGGTAACCTTGTCCCCATGCAGCACTGAGGTGTCAGAGGGGGGAGACAGGGTGGGTGGCAGTAGTGGGGGCTGCTGGAGGCAGTGTATATGTGGGTAATCTTGTCCCCATGCAGCACTGAGGTGTCAGAGGGGGAAGACAGGGTGGGTGGCAGTAGTGCAGTACTGGGGGCTGCTGGTGGCAGTGTCTATGTGGGTAATCTTGTCCCCATGCAGCGCTGAGGTGTCAGAGGGGGGAGACAGGGTGGAAAGCAGTTGGGCAGTAGCGGGGGCTGCTGGAGGCAGTGTATATGTGGGTAACCTTGTCCCCATGCAGCACTGAGGTGTCAGAGGGTGGAGACAGGGTGGGTGGCAGTAGTGGGGGCTGCTGGAGGCAGTGTATATGTGTGTAATCTTGTCCCCATGCAGCACTGAGGTGTCAGAGGGGGGAGACAGGGTGGGTGGCAGTAGTGCAGTAGTGGGGGCTGCTGGAGGCAGTGTATATGTGGGTAATCTTGTCCCCATGCAGCGCTGAGGTGTCAGAGGGGGGAGACAGGGTGGATGGCAGTAGTGCAGTAGCGGGGGCTGCTGGAGGCAGTGTATATGTGGGTATTCTTGTCCCCATGCAGCACTGAGGTGTCAGAGGGGGGAGACAGGTTGGGTGGCAGTAGTGCAGTAGTGGGGGCTGCTGGAGGCAGTGTATATGTGGGTAATCTTGTCCCCATACAGCGCTGAGGTGTCAGAGGGGGGAGACAGGGTGGGTGGCAGTAGTGGGGGCTGCTGGAGGCAGTGTCTATGTGGGTAATATTGTCCCCATGCAGCACTGAGGTGTCAGAGGGGGGAGACAGGGTGGGTGGCAGTAGTGCAGTAGCGGGGGCTGCTGGAGGCAGTGTATATGTGGGTAATCTTGTCCCCATGCAGCACTGAGGTGTCAGAGGGGGGAGACAGGGTGGGTGGCAGTAGTGCAGTACTGGGGGCTGCTGGAGGCAGTGTATATGTGGGTAATCTTGTCCCCATGCAGCGCTGAGGTGTCAGAGGGGGGAGACAGGGTGGGTGGCAGTAGTGCAGTACTGGGGGCTGCTGGAGGCAGTGTCTATGTGGGTAACCTTGTCCCCATGCAGCGCTGAGGTGTCAGAGGGGGGAGACAGGGTGGTGGCAGTAGTGCAGTAGCGGGGGTGCTGGAGGCAGTGTATATGTGGGTAATCTTGTCCCCATGCAGCGCTGAGGTGTCAGAGGGGGGCGACAGGACGGTGGGGCAGTAGTGCAGTAGTGGGGGCTGCTGGAGGCAGTGTATATGTGGGTAATCTTGTCCCCATGCAGCACTGAGGTGTCAGAGGGGGAGACAGGGTGGGTGGCAGTAGTGCAGTACTGGGGGCTGCTGGAGGCAGTGTCTATGTGGGTAATTTTGTTCCCATGCAGCGCTGAGGTGTCAGAGGGGGGAGACAGGGTGGGTGGCAGTAGTGCAGTAGTGGGGGCTGCTGGTGGCAGTGTCTATGTGGGTAATCTTGTCCCCATGCAGCACTGAGGTGTCAGAGAGGGGAGACAGGGTGGGTGGCAGTAGTGCAGTAGTGGGGGCTGCTGGAGGCAGTGTATATGTGGGTAATCTTGTCCCCATGCAGCACTGAGGTGTCAGAGGGGGGAGACAGGACGGTGGGGCAGTAGTGCAGTAGTGGGGGCTGCTGGAGGCAGTGTATATGTGGGTAATCTTGTCCCCATGCAGCACTGAGGTGTCAGATGGGGGAGACAGTGTGGGTGGCAGTAGTGCAGTACTGGGGGCTGCTGGAGGCAGTGTATATGTGGGTAATCTTATCCCCATGCAGCGCTGAGGTGTCAGAGGGGGGAGACAGGACGGTGGGGCAGTAGTGGGGGCTGCTGGAGGCAGGGTATATGTGGGTAATCTTGTCCCCATGCAGCACTGAGGTGTCAGAGGGGGGAGACAGGGTGGGTGGCAGTAGTGCAGTAGTGGGGGCTGCTGGAGGCAGTGTCTATGTGGGTAATATTGTCCCCATGCAGCGCTGAGGTGTCAGAGGGGGGAGACAGGGTAGGTGGCAGTAGTGCAGTAGTGGGGGCTGCTGGAGGCAGTGTCTATGTGGGTAATATTGTCCCCATGCAGCGCTGAGGTGTCAGAGGGGGGAGACAGGGTGGGTGGCAGTAGTGGGGGCTGCTGGAGACAGTGTCTATGTGGGTAATCTTGTCCCCATGCAGCACTGAGGTGTCAGAGGGGGGAGACAGGGTGGGTGGCAGTAGTGCAGTACTGGGGGCTGCTGGAGGCAGTGTATATGTGGGTAATCTTGTCCCCATGCAGCGCTGAGGTGTCAGAGGGGGAGACAGGGTGGGTGGCAGTAGTGCAGTAGTGGGGGCTGCTGGAGGCAGTGTATATGTGGGTAATATTGTCCCCATGCAGCACTGAGGTGTCAGAGGGGGGAGACAGGGTGGGTGGCAGTAGTGCAGTAGTGGGGGCTGCTGGAGGCAGGGTATATGTGGGTAATCTTGTCCCCATGCAGCACTGAGGTGTCAGATGGGGGAGACAGTGTGGGTGGCAGTAGTGCAGTACTGGGGGCTGCTGGAGGCAGTGTATATGTGGGTAATCTTATCCCCATGCAGCGCTGAGGTGTCAGAGGGGGGAGACAGGACGGTGGGGCAGTAGTGGGGGCTGCTGGAGGCAGGGTATATGTGGGTAATCTTGTCCCCATGCAGCACTGAGGTGTCAGAGGGGGGAGACAGGGTGGGTGGCAGTAGTGCAGTAGTGGGGGCTGCTGGAGGCAGTGTCTATGTGGGTAATATTGTCCCCATGCAGCGCTGAGGTGTCAGAGGGGGGAGACAGGGTAGGTGGCAGTAGTGCAGTAGTGGGGGCTGCTGGAGGCAGTGTCTATGTGGGTAATATTGTCCCCATGCAGCGCTGAGGTGTCAGAGGGGGGAGACAGGGTGGGTGGCAGTAGTGCAGTACTGGGGGCTGCTGGAGGCAGTGTATATGTGGGTAATTTTGTTCCCATGCAGCACTGAGGTGTCAGAGGGGGGAGACAGGGTGGGTGGAAGTAGTGCAGTAGCGGGGGCTGCTGGAGGCAGTGTATATGTGGGTAATCTTATCCCCATGCAGCGCTGAGGTGTCAGAGGGGGGAGACAGGACGGTGGGGCAGTAGTGGGGGCTGCCAGAGGCAGTGTCTATGTGGGTAATCTTGTCCCCATGCAGCGCTGAGGTGTCAGAGGGGGGAGACAGGGTGGGTGGCAGTAGTGCAGTAGCGGGGGCTGCTGGAGGCAGTGTCTATGTGGGTAATCTTGTCCCCATGCAGCACTGAGGTGTCAGAGGGGGGAGACAGGGTGGGTGGCAGTAGTGCAGTAGCGGGGGCTCCCAGTGGCAGTGTCTATGTGGGTAATCTTGTCCCCATGCAGCGCTGAGGTGTCAGAGGGGGGAGACAGGGTGGGTGGCAGTAGTGCAGTAGCGGGGGCTGCCAGTGGCAGTGTCTATGTGGGTAATCTTGTCCCCATGCAGCGCTGAGGTGTCAGAGGGGGGAGACAGGGTGGGTGGCAGTAGTGCAGTAGTGGGGGCTGCTGGAGGCAGTGTATATGTGGGTAATCTTGTCCCCATGCAGTGCTGAGGTGTCAGAGGGGGGAGACAGGGTGGGTGGAAGTAGCGGGGGCTGCTGGAGGCAGTGTCTATGTGGGGTAATCTTGTCCCCATGCAGCACTGAGGTGTCAGAGGGGGGAGACAGGGTGGGTGGCAGTAGTGCAGTAGCAGGGGCTGCTGGAGGCAGTGTCTATGTGGGTAATCTTGTCCCCATGCAGCACTGAGGTGTCAGAGGGGGGAGACAGGGTGGGTGGCAGTAGTGCAGTAGTGGGGGCTGCTGGAGGCAGTGTATATGTGGGTAATCTTGTCCCCATGCAGCGCTGAGGTGTCAGAGGGGGGAGACAGGGTGGGTGGCAGTAGTGCAGTAGCGGGGGCTGCTGGAGGCAGTGTATATGTGGGTAATCTTGTCCCCATGCAGCACTGAGGTGTCAGAGGGGGATGACAGGGTGGGTGGCAGTAGTGGGGGCTGCTGGAGGCAGTGTATATGTGGGTAATCTTGTCCCCATGCAGCACTGAGGTGTCAGAGGGGGGAGACAGGGTGGGTGGCAGTAGTGCAGTAGTGGGGGCTGCTGGAGGCAGTGTCTATGTGGGTAATCTTGTCCCCATGCAGCGCTGAGGTGTCAGAGGGGGGAGACAGGGTGGAAAGCAGTTGGGCAGTAGCGGGGGCTGTTGGAGGCCGTGTCTATGTGGGTAACCTTGTCCCCATGCAGCACTGAGGTGTCAGAGGGGGGAGACAGGGTGGGTGGCAGTAGTGGGGGCTGCTGGAGGCAGTGTATATGTGGGTAATCTTGTCCCCATGCAGCACTGAGGTGTCAGAGGGGGAAGACAGGGTGGGTGGCAGTAGTGCAGTACTGGGGGCTGCTGGTGGCAGTGTCTATGTGGGTAATCTTGTCCCCATGCAGCGCTGAGGTGTCAGAGGGGGGAGACAGGGTGGAAAGCAGTTGGGCAGTAGCGGGGGCTGTTGGAGGCCGTGTCTATGTGGGTAACCTTGTCCCCATGCAGCACTGAGGTGTCAGAGGGGGGAGACAGGGTGGGTGGCAGTAGTGCAGTAGTGGGGGCTGCTGGAGGCAGTGTATATGTGGGTAATCTTGTCCCCATGCAGCGCTGAGGTGTCAGAGGGGGGAGACAGGGTGCATGGCAGTAGTGCAGTAGCGGGGGCTGCTGGAGGCAGTGTATATGTGGGTATTCTTGTCCCCATGCAGCACTGAGGTGTCAGAGGGGGGAGACAGGTTGGGTGGCAGTAGTGCAGTAGTGGGGGCTGCTGGAGGCAGTGTATATGTGGGTAATCTTGTCCCCATACAGCGCTGAGGTGTCAGAGGGGGGAGACAGGGTGGGTGGCAGTAGTGGGGGCTGCTGGAGGCAGTGTCTATGTGGGTAATATTGTCCCCATGCAGCACTGAGGTGTCAGAGGGGGGAGACAGGGTGGGTGGCAGTAGTGCAGTAGCGGGGGCTGCTGGAGGCAGTGTATATGTGGGTAATCTTGTCCCCATGCAGCACTGAGGTGTCAGAGGGGGGAGACAGGGTGGGTGGCAGTAGTGCAGTACTGGGGGCTGCTGGAGGCAGTGTATATGTGGGTAATCTTGTCCCCATGCAGCGCTGAGGTGTCAGAGGGGGGAGACAGGGTGGGTGGCAGTAGTGCAGTACTGGGGGCTGCTGGAGGCAGTGTCTATGTGGGTAACCTTGTCCCCATGCAGCGCTGAGGTGTCAGAGGGGGGAGACAGGGTGGTGGCAGTAGTGCAGTAGCGGGGGTGCTGGAGGCAGTGTATATGTGGGTAATCTTGTCCCCATGCAGCGCTGAGGTGTCAGAGGGGGGCGACAGGACGGTGGGGCAGTAGTGCAGTAGTGGGGGCTGCTGGAGGCAGTGTATATGTGGGTAATCTTGTCCCCATGCAGCACTGAGGTGTCAGAGGGGGAGACAGGGTGGGTGGCAGTAGTGCAGTACTGGGGGCTGCTGGAGGCAGTGTCTATGTGGGTAAGCTTGTCCCCATGCAGCGCTGAGGTGTCAGAGGGGGGAGACAGGGTGGGTGGCAGTAGTGCAGTAGCGGGGGCTGCTGGAGGCAGTGTATATGTGGGTAATCTTGTCCCCATGCAGTGCTGAGGTGTCAGAGGGGGGAGACAGGGTGGGTGGCAGTAGTGCAGTACTGGGGGCTGCTGGTGGCAGTGTCTATGTGGGTAATATTGTCCCCATGCAGCACTGAGGTGTCAGAGGGGGGAGACAGGGTGGGTGGCAGTAGTGCAGTAGTGGGGGCTGCTGGAGGCAGTGTATATGTGGGTAATCTTGTCCCCATGCAGCGCTGAGGTGTCAGAGGGGGAGACAGGGTGGGTGGCAGTAGTGCAGTAGTGGGGGCTGCTGGAGGCAGTGTCTATGTGGGTAATCTTGTCCCCATGCAGAGCTGAGGTGTCAGAGGGGGGGAGACAGGGTGGAAAGCAGTAGTGCAGTAGTGGGGGCTGCTGGAGGCAGTGTCTATGTGGGTAACCTTGTCCCCATGCAGCACTGAGGTGTCAGAGGGGGGAGACAGGGTGGGTGGCAGTAGTGCAGTAGCGGGGGCTGCTGGAGGCAGTGTATATGTGGGTAATCTTGTCCCCATGCAGCACTGAGGTGTCAGAGGGGGGAGACAGGGTGGGTGGCAGTAGTGCAGTAGTGGGGGCTGCTGGAGGCAGTGTATATGTGGGTAATATTGTCCCCATGCAGCGCTGAGGTGTCAGAGGGGGGAGACAGGGTGGGTGGCAGTAGTGCAGTAGTGGGGGCTGCTGGAGGCAGTGTCTATGTGGGTAATATTGTCCCCATGCAGCGCTGAGGTGTCAGAGGGGGGAGACAGGGTGGGTGGCAGTAGTGCAGTAGTGGGGGCTGCTGGAGGCAGTGTCTATGTGGGTAACCTTGTCCCCATGCAGCACTGAGGTGTCAGAGGGGGGAGACAGGGTGGGTGGCAGTAGTGCAGTAGTGGGGGCTGCTGGAGGCAGTGTCTATGTGGGTAATCTTGTCCCCATGCAGCGCTGAGGTGTCAGAGGGGGAGACAGGATGGTGGCAGTAGTGCAGTAGTGGGGGCTGCTGGAGGCAGTGTCTATGTGGGTAACCTTGTCCCCATGCAGCGCTGAGGTGTCAGAAGGGGGAGACAGGGTGGGTGGCAGTAGTGCAGTAGTGGGGGCTGCTGGTGGCAGTGTCTATGTGGGTAATATTGTCCCCATGCAGCACTGAGGTGTCAGAGGGGGGAGACAGGACGGTGGGGCAGTAGTGCAGTAGCGGGGGCTGCTGGAGGCAGTGTATATGTGGGTAATATTGTCCCCATGCAGCACTGAGGTGTCAGAGGGGGGAGACAGGGTGGGTGGCAGTAGTGCAGTAGTGGGGGCTGCTGGAGGCAGTGTATATGTGGGTAATCTTGTCCCCATGCAGCGCTGAGGTGTCAGAGGGGGGAGACAGGGTGGGTGGCAGTAGTGCAGTAGTGGGGGCTGCTGGAGGCAGTGTATATGTGGGTAATCTTGTCCCCATGCAGCACTGAGGTGTCAGAGGTGGAGACAGGGTGGGGTGGCAGTAGTGCAGTAGCGGGGGCTGCTGGAGGCAGTGTCTATGTGGGTAATATTGTCCCCATGCAGCACTGAGGTGTCAGAGGGTGGAGACAGGGTGGATGGCAGTAGTGCAGTAGTGGGGGCTGCTGGAGGCAGTGTATATGTGTTTAATCTTGTCCCCATGCAGCACTGAGGTGTCAGAGGGGGGAGACAGGGTGGGTGGCAGTAGTGGGGTCTGCCAGAGGCAGTGTCTATGTGGGTAATCTTGTCCCCATGCAGCACTGAGGTGTCAGAGGGGGGAGACAGGGTGGGTGGCAGTAGTGCAGTAGTGGGGGCTGCTGGAGGCAGTGTATATGTGGGTAATCTTGTCCCCATGCAGCACTGAGGTGTCAGAGGGGGGAGACAGGGTGGGTGGCAGTAGTGCAGTAGTGGGGGCTGCTGGAGGCAGTGTCTATGTGGGTAATCTTGTCCCCATGCAGCACTGAGGTGTCAGAGGGGGGAGACAGGGTGGGTGGCAGTAGTGCAGTAGCGGGGGCTGCTGGAGGCAGTGTCTATGTGGGTAATCTTGTCCCCATGCAGCGCTGAGGTATCAGAGGGGGGAGACAGGGTGGGTGGCAGTAGTGCAGTAGCGGGGGCTGCTGGAGGCAGTGTCTATGTGGGTAATCTTGTCCCCATGCAGCACTGAGGTGTCAGAGGGGGGAGACAGGGTGGGTGGCAGTAGTGCAGTAGCGGGGGCTGCTGGAGGCAGTGTCTATGTGGGTAATCTTGTCCCCATGCAGCGCTGAGGTATCAGAGGGGGGAGACAGGGTGGGTGGCAGTAGTGCAGTAGCGGGGGCTGCTGGAGGCAGTGTCTATGTGGGTAATCTTGTCCCCATGCAGCACTGAGGTGTCAGAGGGGGGAGACAGGGTGGGTGGCAGTAGTGCAGTAGCGGGGGCTACTGGAGGCAGTGTATATGTGGGTAATATTGTCCCCATGCAGCACTGAGGTGTCAGAGGGGGGAGACAGGGTGGGTGGCAGTAGTGCAGTACTGGGGGCTGCTGGAGGCAGTGTATATGTGGGTATTCTTGTCCCCATGCAGCACTGAGGTATCAGAGGGGGGAGACAGGGTGGGTGGCAGTAGTGCAGTAGCGGGGGCTGCTGGAGGCAGTGTATATGTGGGTAATATTGTCCCCATGCAGCGCTGAGGTGTCAGAGGGGGGAGACAGGGTGGGTGGCAGTAGTGCAGTAGTGGGGGCTGCTGGAGGCAGTGTATATGTGGGTAATCTTGTCCCCATGCAGCACTGAGGTGTCAGAGGGGGGAGACAGGGTGGGTGGCAGTAGTGCAGTAGCGGGGGCTGCTGGAGGCAGTGTCTATGTGGGTAATCTTGTCCCCATGCAGCGCTGAGGTGTCAGAGGGGGGAGACAGGGTGGGTGGCAGTAGTGCAGTAGCGGGGGCTGCTGGAGGCAGTGTATATGTGGGTAATCTTGTCCCCATGCAGCGCTGAGGTATCAGAGGGGGAGACAGGGTGGATGGCAGTAGTGCAGTAGTGGGGGCTGCTGGAGGCAGTGTATATGTGGGTAATTTTGTTCCCATGCAGCACTGAGGTGTCAGAGGGGGGAGACAGGGTGGGTGGCAGTAGTGCAGTAGCGGGGGCTGCTGGAGGCAGTGTATATGTGGGTAATCTTGTCCCCATGGAGCTCTGAGGTGTCAGAGGGGGGAGACAGGGTGGGTGGCAGTAGTGCAGTAGCGGGGGCTGCTGGAGGCAGTGTCTATGTGGGTAATCTTGTCCCCATGCAGCGCTGAGGTGTCAGAGGGGGGAGACAGGGTGGGTGGCAGTAGTGCAGTAGCGGGGGCTGCTGGAGGCAGTGTATATGTGGGTAATCTTGTCCCCATGCAGCACTGAGGTGTCAGAGGGGGGAGACAGGGTGGGTGGCAGTAGTGCAGTACTGGGGCTGCTGGAGGCAGTGTATATGTGGGTAATCTTGTCCCCATGCAGCGCTGAGGTGTCAGAGGGGGGAGACAGGGTGGGTGGCAGTAGTGCAGTAGTGGGGGCTGCTGGAGGCAGTGTATATGTGGGTAATATTGTCCCCATGCAGCACTGAGGTGTCAGAGGGGGGAGACAGGGTGGGTGGCAGTAGTGCAGTAGTGGGGGCTGCTGGAGGCAGTGTATATGTGGGTAATATTGTCCCCATGCAGCACTGAGGTGTCAGAGGGTGGAGACAGGGTGGGTGGCAGTAGTGCAGTAGTGGGGGCTGCTGGAGGCAGTGTCTATGTGGGTAATCTTGTCCCCATGCAGTGCTGAGGTGTCAGAGGGGGGAGACAGGGTGGGTGGCAGTAGTGCAGTACTGGGGGCTGCTGGAGGCAGTGTATATGTGGGTAATATTGTCCCCATGCAGCACTGAGGTGTCAGAGGGGGGAGACAGGGTGGGTGGCAGTAGTGCAGTAGTGGGGGCTGCTGGAGGCAGTGTATATGTGGGTAATATTGTCCCCATGCAGCACTGAGGTGTCAGAGGGTGGAGACAGGGTGGGTGGCAGTAGTGCAGTAGTGGGGGCTGCTGGAGGCAGTGTATATGTGGGTAATCTTGTCCCCATGCAGCACTGAGGTGTCAGAGGGGCGAGACAGGGTGGGTGGCAGTAGTGCAGTAGTGGGGGCTGCTGGAGGCAGTGTATATGTGGGTAATATTGTCCCCATGCAGCACTGAGGTGTCAGAGGGGGGAGACAGGGTGGGTGGCAGTAGTGCAGTAGCGGGGGCTGCTGGAGGCAGTGTATATGTGGGTAATCTTGTCCCCATGCAGTGCTGAGGTGTCAGAGGGGGGAGACAGGGTGGGTGGCAGTAGTGCAGTACTGGGGGCTGCTGGAGGCAGTGTATATGTGGGTAATCTTGTCCCCATGCAGCACTGAGGTGTCAGAGGGGGAGACAGGGTGGGTGGCAGTAGTGCAGTAGCGGGGGCTGCTGGAGGCAGTGTATATGTGGGTAATCTTGTCCCCATGGAGCTCTGAGGTGTCAGAGGGGGGAGACAGGGTGGGTGGCAGTAGTGCAGTAGCGGGGGCTGCTGGAGGCAGTGTCTATGTGGGTAATCTTGTCCCCATGCAGCGCTGAGGTGTCAGAGGGGGGAGACAGGGTGGGTGGCAGTAGTGCAGTAGCGGGGGCTGCTGGAGGCAGTGTATATGTGGGTAATCTTGTCCCCATGCAGCACTGAGGTGTCAGAGGGGGGAGACAGGGTGGGTGGCAGTAGTGCAGTACTGGGGGCTGCTGGAGGCAGTGTATATGTGGGTAATCTTGTCCCCATGCAGCGCTGAGGTGTCAGAGGGGGGAGACAGGGTGGGTGGCAGTAGTGCAGTAGTGGGGGCTGCTGGAGGCAGTGTATATGTGGGTAATATTGTCCCCATGCAGCACTGAGGTGTCAGAGGGGGGAGACAGGGTGGGTGGCAGTAGTGCAGTAGTGGGGGCTGCTGGAGGCAGTGTATATGTGGGTAATATTGTCCCCATGCAGCACTGAGGTGTCAGAGGGTGGAGACAGGGTGGGTGGCAGTAGTGCAGTAGTGGGGGCTGCTGGAGGCAGTGTATATGTGGGTAATCTTGTCCCCATGCAGCACTGAGGTGTCAGAGGGGGGAGACAGGGTGGGTGGCAGTAGTGCAGTAGCGGGGGCTGCTGGAGGCAGTGTCTATGTGGGTAATCTTGTCCCCATGCAGCGCTGAGGTGTCAGAGGGGGGAGACAGGGTGGGTGGCAGTAGTGTAGTAGCGGGGGCTGCTGGAGGCAGTGTATATGTGGGTAATCTTGTCCCCATGCAGCGCTGAGGTATCAGAGGGGAGACAGGGTGGATGGCAGTAGTGCAGTAGTGGGGGCTGCTGGAGGCAGTGTATATGTGGGTAATTTTGTTCCCATGCAGCACTGAGGTGTCAGAGGGGGGAGACAGGGTGGGTGGCAGTAGTGCAGTAGCGGGGGCTGCTGGAGGCAGTGTATATGTGGGTAATCTTGTCCCCATGGAGCTCTGAGGTGTCAGAGGGGGGAGACAGGGTGGGTGGCAGTAGTGCAGTAGCGGGGGCTGCTGGAGGCAGTGTCTATGTGGGTAATCTTGTCCCCATGCAGCGCTGAGGTGTCAGAGGGGGGAGACAGGGTGGGTGGCAGTAGTGCAGTAGCGGGGGCTGCTGGAGGCAGTGTATATGTGGGTAATCTTGTCCCCATGCAGCACTGAGGTGTCAGAGGGGGGAGACAGGGTGGGTGGCAGTAGTGCAGTACTGGGGGCTGCTGGAGGCAGTGTATATGTGGGTAATCTTGTCCCCATGCAGCGCTGAGGTGTCAGAGGGGGGAGACAGGGTGGGTGGCAGTAGTGCAGTAGTGGGGGCTGCTGGAGGCAGTGTATATGTGGGTAATATTGTCCCCATGCAGCACTGAGGTGTCAGAGGGGGGAGACAGGGTGGGTGGCAGTAGTGCAGTAGTGGGGGCTGCTGGAGGCAGTGTATATGTGGGTAATATTGTCCCCATGCAGCACTGAGGTGTCAGAGGGTGGAGACAGGGTGGGTGGCAGTAGTGCAGTAGTGGGGGCTGCTGGAGGCAGTGTATATGTGGGTAATCTTGTCCCCATGCAGCACTGAGGTGTCAGAGGGGGGAGACAGGGTGGGTGGCAGTAGTGCAGTAGTGGGGGCTGCAAGAGGCAGTGTATATGTGGGTAATATTGTCCCCATGCAGTGCTGAGGTGTCAGAGGGGGGAGACAGGGGCTGTTGGAGGCAGTGTATATGTGGGTAATATTGTCCCCATGCAGCACTGAGGTGTCAGAGGGGGGAGACAGGGTGGGTGGCAGTAGTGCAGTAGCAGGGGCTGCTGGAGGCAGTGTATATGTGGGTAATATTGTTGGGGTGACGGGCGGGTGACATTAGTGGGGGCTGCTGGAGGGTGTGCGGAAGGTGGTAATTGTTATATTAAAATGCAAGAAGTGCTCAGGTGATAAATTTGGTGTAATGAGAACCTGGCCTGAGGAGGGTAGGAGAGCGGGCAATGGGGTAACCCAATGGCAGATGGTTTTGCCATCGATGGTGGAGATCTAATGGTTGTCCACAGTACAGGACTGGCCCATTTAATGGTTGTCCACAGTACAGGACTGGCCCCCCTCACTGCCTGAGGGCCCCCCCCCTCTCCCCTAGGTGTCAGACTGTGCACATGGATTGTACATTACACATGTGACATTATACTGCACAGGACTATGGTGTGTTCCCTACAGGGCATTGCTACATTATCCTGCATGACAGCAGTTACTATACTGCACATATATTGGCAAGCTGCTCAATCAGATTGTGATGTCACTCAGGTGATACACGTGAGGGGTAATTCTGGGTAAGACAAAACATTTTCTCTCCAGAATGCACACTGAGAAATAACACTACATAATAATCAGATAATACGGAGATCTTAGTTGCGTATATCTGCACATATAGGGTTAAGCCCCCAGGCCGATCGGCAAGGCGTCTCTGTCACTGGGGGTCCCTAATACTAGGTATGGGTCCGGGGTGCCGGACCCCATCACGTCGGCACAGGTCGGCTACCCCAGGTCAGCACACAAGTGAATAGTACTAGGGGTTAATAAGAAACACATTAGTGCTATGTAGGTGAACTGTGATTTAAATCATACAAACATATATACAAAGTGATAGGGAAAATCATAAGTGGTAATAAAGTGTTAGGGTGTGCCAACCTGAAGCCGCCTGGCCATACCAACATAGGGGCCACCGCACCCCACACCCACCCCATGAACAATTACACATACAGTATGTCTGGGTCTAGTTGCCCGGTGTAAGGTCACATGATAACGGCTCCTGCAGCATCTGTGAGCAAGCTACCCTGGGGACACCCCTAACTTCTCTAATGGCACTCTGGAGTCAGCAGTCCCTCATAATGCTGACCCCCCCCATGGGCCTCTGTCCCTAGCCCCCCCATGGGCCTCTGTCACTACATCCCCCCCCATGAGCCTCTGTCACTACATCCCCCCCCATGAGCCTCTGTCACTACATCCCCCCCCATGGGCCTCTGTCACTACATTCCGCCCATGGGCCCCGGTCACTACAGTCCCCCCATGGGCCCCGGTCACTACATTCCCCCCATGGGCCCCTGTCACTACAACCCCCAACTGGCACCTATCACTACATTCCCCCCATGGGCCCCTGTCACTACATTCCCCCCAATGGCCCCTATCACTACATCCCCCATGGGCCCCTATCACTACATCCCCCCATGGGCCCCTGTCACTACAACCCCCCATGGGCCTGTCACTACATCCCCCCATGGACCCCTGTCACTACATTCCCCCCAAGGGCCCCTGTCACTACATTCCCCCCATGGGCCCCTGTCACTACATTCCCCCCATGGGCCCCGGTCACTACATTCCCCCCATGGGCCCCTGTCACTACATCCCCCCATGGGCCCCTGTCACTACATTCCCCCCATGGGCCCCTGTCACTACATTCCCCCCAATGGCCCCTGTCACTACATTCCCCCCAATGGCCCCTGTCACTACATCCCAACATGGGCCCCTGTCACTACACCCCCCCATGGGCCTGTCACTACATCCCACGATGGACCCCTGTCACTACATTCCCCCCAATGGCCCCTGTCACTACATGCCCCCATGGGCCCCTGTCACTACATGCCCCCATGGGCCCCTGTCACTACATCCCCCCATGGGCCTCTGTCACTACATCCCCCCATGGGCCTCTGTCACTACATTCCCTCTATGGTCCCCGGTCAGTACATTTTCCCCATGGGCCCCTGTCACTACATTCCCCCCCATGAGCCCCTATCACTACATTTTCCCCATGGGCCCCTATCACTACATTTTCCCCATGGGCCCGTCACTACACCCCCCTCCCAAGGGCCCCTGTCAATACATCCGCCCATGGGCCCCTGTCACTACAGTTCCACCCATGGGCCTCTATCACTACATTCCCCCCATGGGCCCCTGTCACTACATTCCTCCCCATGGGCCCCAGTCACTACATTCCCCCCATGGGCCCCTGTCACTACATTCCCCCCATGGGCCCATCACCCCCCAGTCCCACACTGGCTCTCCACCATGGCTGGCACTGTGTGTGCTGGGATATGAAGCCTAGGTGGCTGCAGCCCGGACAGTAACACAGCAGCTGTGACCACACATCACCCATTATTATTATACACACATCACAGCATCAGGATGCAAGCGCCATGTTCCCGGCTCCCTATGGGCGCCGCCATGTTGGCTAAGTCTGAACTAGCGCTGATTATGACGTAACAGGGAGCCGGGGCTAGAGAGTAGGCGGGGCTAATGATGGCTGAGTGACGGGAGGCTGCGTGCTGTGGGCGGAGCTGGAGCTAGTTGAGTGACGGGACATTGCGGCCTATGAGAGGGGGAGAGGGCGGGGCTGAGTGTGACAATGACTGGTAGCTGAGGCCTATGAACAGGAAAGTGGGCGTGGCCGCGGCCAAAGGGCAGGAGAGTGATAGGATACGGCGGCCAATGGGCGGGATAGTGGGCGGGGCAGGCGGTTGTTGTCTGACGAGACGTTGCATCCTATGGACAGTGAGCGGGCGGGGCTGGAGGTAAATGAGTGACGGAGCCTAGCGGCCTATGAGAGGGAGAGAGGGCGGGGCTGCTCCTGGATGCTTAGTTGTCACACTCACTACCCATAATCCAGTGCGCTATACTGACGATTACGTGAAATACCGCCCCGTACTTGCGGTACACATTCCTCCGTCCAGGTGTAACCTCCTGCCGCCTCCTCCTCCAGGTAATGTCCCCTCATCCCACCTGTCTCCTGCCCCCACCTCTCCTAATACCCCCTCTCCTGCCCCCACCTCTCCTAATACCCCCTCTCCTGCCCTCACCTCTCCTAATACCCCCTCTCCTGCCCCCATCCTCTCCTAATACCCCCTCTCCTGCCCCCATCCTCTCCTAATACCCCCTCTCCTGCCCCCATCCTCTCCTAATACCCCCTCTCCTGCCCCCATCCTCTCCTAATACCCCCTCTCCTGCCCCATCCTCTCCTAATACCCCTCTCCTGCCCCCATCCTCTCCTAATACCCCTCTCCTGCCCCCACCTCTCCTAATACCCCCTCTCCTGCCCCCAACCTCTCCTAATACCCCCTCTCCTGCCCCAACCTCTCCTAATACCCCCTCTCCTGCCCCAACCTCTCCTAATACCCCCTCTCCTGCCCCCATCCTCTCCTAATACCCCCTCCTGCCCCCATCCTCTCCTAATACCCCCTCTCTTGCCCCCAACCTCTCCTAATACCCCCTCTCTTGCCCCCAACCTCTCCTAATACCCCCTCTCCTGCCCCCATCCTCTCCTAATACCCCCTCTCCTGCCCCAACCTCTCCTAATACCCCCTCTCCTGCCCCAACCTCTCCTAATACCCCCTCTCCTGCCCCAACCTCTCCTAATACCCCCTCTCCTGCCCCAACCTCTCCTAATACCCCCTCTCCTGCCCCCATCCTCTCCTAATACCCCCTCTCTTGCCCTCACCTCTCCTAATACCCCCTCTCCTGCCCCAACCTCTCCTAATACCCCCTCTCCTGCCCCAACCTCTCCTAATACCCCCTCCTGCCCCCCCATTCTCTTCTAACCCCCATCCTCTCCTAATACCCTCTCTTCTAACCCCCATCCTCTCCTAATACCCCCTCTCCTGCCCCAACCTCTCCTAATACCCCCTCCTGCCCCCATTCTCTTCTAACCCCCATCCTCCCCTAATACCCCCTCTCCTGCCCCAACCTCTCCTAATACCCCCTCCTGCCCCAACCTCTCCTATTACCCCCTCTCCTGCCCCCATCCTCTCCTAATACCCCCTCTCCTGCCCCAACCTCTCCTCTCCTAATACCCCCTCTCCTGCCCCCATCCTCTCCTAATACCCCTCTCCTGCCCCAACCTCTCCTAATACCCCCTCTCCTGCCCCAACCTCTCCTAATACCCCCTCTCCTGCCCCCATCCTCTCCTATTACCCCCTCTTCTGCCCCCATCCTCTCCTAATACCCCCTCTCTTGCCCTCACCTCTCCTAATACCCCCTCTCTTGCCCTCACCTCTCCTAATACCCCCTCTCCTGCCCCAACCTCTCCTAATACCCCCTCTCCTGCCCCAACCTCTCCTAATACCCCCTCTCCTGCCCCAACCTCTCCTAATACCCCCTCCTGCCCCCCCATTCTCTTCTAACCCCCATCCTCTCCTAATACCCTCTCTTCTAACCCCCATCCTCTCCTAATACCCCCTCTCTTGCCCCAACCTCTCCTAATACCCCCTCTCCTGCCCCAACCTCTCCTAATACCCCCTCCTGCCCCCATTCTCTTCTAACCCCCATCCTCCCCTAATACCCCCTCTCCTGCCCCAACCTCTCCTAATACCCCCTCCTGCCCCAACCTCTCCTATTACCCCCTCCTGCCCCCCATTCTCTTCTAACCCCCATTCTCCCCTAATACTCCCTCTCCTGCCCCCAACCTCTCCTAATACCCTCCCTTCTGACCCCAACCTCTCCTAATACCCGCTCTCCTGCCCCCAAACTCTGCTAATACCCGCTCTCCTGCCCCCAAACTCTGCTAATACCCGCTCTCCTGCCCCCAAACTCTGCTAATACCCGCTCTCCTGCCCCAACCTCTCCTAATACCCGCTCTCCTGCCCCCAACCTCTCCTAATACCCGCTCTCCTGCCCCCAACCTCTCCTAATACCCGCTCTCCTGCCCCCAACCTCTCCTAATACCCTCCCTTCTGCCCCCAACCTCTCCTAATACCCTCCCTTCTGCCCCCAACCTCTCCTAATACCCTCCCTTCTGCCCCCAACCTCTCCTAATACCCGGTCTCCTGCCCCCAACCTCTCCTAATACCCCCTCTTCTGCCCCCAACCTCTCCTAAAACCCCCTCTCCTGCCCCATCCTCTCCTAATACCCCCTCTCGTGCCCTCATCCTCTCCTAATACCCCCTCTCCTGCCCCAACATCTCCTCTAATACCCTCCCTTCTGCCCCATCCTCCTCTATTACCCCCTCTTCTGCCCCTACATTCTCCTAATACCCCCTCTCCTGCCCCTACATTCTCCTAATACCCCCTCTCCTGCCCCTACATTCTCCTAATACCCCCTCTCCTGCCCTCAACCTCTCCTAACACCCCCTCACCTGCTGCCTCTGACATTCTCCTAATGCCCCCTCACCTGCTTCCCCATACATTCTCCTAATGCCCCTCACCTGCTGCCTCTGACATTCTCCTAATGCCCCCTCACCTGCTTCCCCATACATTCTCCTAATGCCCCTCACCTGCTGCCTCTGACATTCTCCTAATGCCCCCTCACCTGCTGCCTCTGACATTCTCCTAATGCCCCCTCACCTGCTGCCTCTGACATTCTCCTAATGCCCCCTCACCTGCTGCCTCTGACATTCTCCTAATGCCCCCTCACCTGCTGCCTCTGACATTCTCCTAATACCCCCTCACCTGCTGCCTCTGACATTCTCCTAATGCCCCCTCACCTGCTGCCTCTGACATTCTCCTAATGCCCCCTCACCTGCTGCCTCTGACATTCTCCTAATGCCCCCTCACCTGCTGCCTCTGACATTCTCCTAATGCCCCCTCACCTGCTGCCTCTGACATTCTCCTAATGCCCCCTCACCTGCTGCCTCTGACATTCTCCTAATGCCCCCTCACCTGCTGCCTCTGACATTCTCCTAATGCCCCCTCACCTGCTGCCTCTTACATTCTCCTAATGCCCCCTCACCTGCTGCCTCTTAGTCTCCCAATGCCCCCTCAGCTGCTGCCCCTGTCTGTAACCTACTGCCCCTACATTCTCCTAATACCCCTCACCTGCTGCCCCTACATTTTAATTCCCCCTCACCTGCTGCCTCTGACATTCTCCTAATGCCCCCTCACCTGCTACCTCTGACATTCTCCTAATGCCCCCTCACCTGCTGCCTCTGACATTCTCCCAATGCCCCCTCAGCTGCTGCCCCTGACATTCTCCCAATGCCCCCTCAGCTGCTGCCCCTGTCTGTAACCTACTGCCCCTACATTCTCCTAATACCCCTCACCTGCTGCCCCTACATTTTAATTCCCCCCTCACCTGCTGCCTCTGACATTCTCCTAATGCCCCCTCACCTGCTGCCTCTTACATTCTCCTAATGCCCCCTCACCTGCTGCTCTTAGTCTCCCAATGCCCCCTCAGCTGCTGCCCCTGTCTGTAACCTACTGCCCCTACATTCTCCTAATACCCCTCACCTGCTGCCCCTACATTTTAATTCCCCCTCACCTGCTGCCTCTGACATTCTCCTAATGCCCCCTCACCTGCTACCTCTGACATTCTCCTAATGCCCCCTCACCTGCTGCCTCTGACATTCTCCCAATGCCCCCTCAGCTGCTGCCCCTGACATTCTCCCAATGCCCCCTCAGCTGCTGCCCCTGACATTCTCCCAATGCCCCCTCAGCTGCTGCCCCTGTCTGTAACCTACTGCCCCTACATTCTCCTAATACCCCTCACCTGCTGCCCCTACATTTTAATTCCCCCCTCACCTGCTGCCTCTGACATTCTCCTAATGCCCCCTCACCTGCTGCCTCTGACATTCTCCTAATGCCCCCTCACCTGCTGCCTCTGACATTCTCCTAATGCCCCCTCACCTGCTGCCCCTGACATTCTCCTAATGCCCCCTCACCTGCTGCCCCTGACATTCTCCTAATGCCCCCTCACCTGCTGCCCCTGACATTCTCCTAATGCCCCCTCACCTGCTGCCCCTGACATTCTCCTAATGCCCCCTCACCTGCTGCCCCTGACATTCTCCTAATGCCCCCTCACCTGCTGCCCCTGACATTCTCCTAATGCCCCCTCACCTGCTGCCCCTGACATTCTCCTAATGCCCCCTCACCTGCTGCCCCTGACATTCTCCTAATGCCCCCTCACCTGCTGCCCCTGACATTCTCCTAATGCCCCCTCACCTGCTGCCCCTGACATTCTCCTAATGCCCCCTCACCTGCTGCCCCTGACATTCTCCTAATGCCCTCTCACCTGCTGCCCCTGACATTCTCCTAATGCCCCCTCACCTGCTGCCCCTGACATTCTCCTAATGCCCCCTCACCTGCTGCCCCTGACATTCTCCTAATGCCCCCTCACCTGCTGCCCCTGACATTCTCCTAATGCCCCCTCACCTGCTGCCCCTGACATTCTCCTAATGCCCCCTCACCTGCTGCCCCTGACATTCTCCTAATGCCCCCTCACCTGCTGCCCCTGACATTCTCCTAATGCCCCCTCACCTGCTGCCCCTGACATTCTCCTAATGCCCCCTCACCTGCTGCCCCTGACATTCTCCTAATGCCCCCTCACCTGCTGCCCCTGACATTCTCCTAATGCCCCCTCACCTGCTGCCCCTGACATTCTCCTAATGCCCCCTCACCTGCTGCCCCTGACATTCTCCTAATGCCCCCTCACCTGCTGCCCCTGACATTCTCCTAATGCCCCCTCACCTGCTGCCCCTGACATTCTCCTAATGCCCCCTCACCTGCTGCCCCTGACATTCTCCTAATGCCCCCTCACCTGCTGCCCCTGTCTGTAACCTACTGCCCCTACATTCTCCTAATACGCCTCACCTGCTGTCCCTACATTTTAATACCCCCTCACCTGCTGCCCCTGACATTCTCCTAATGCCCCCTCACCTGCTGTCGGTCTGTCATCTGCTGCCTCTGACATTCTCCTAATGCCTCTGACATTCTCCTAATGCCCCCTCACCTGCTGCCCCTGACTTTTTCCTAATGCCCCCTCACCTGCTGCCCCTGACTTTTTCCTAATGCCCCCTCACCTGCTGCCCCTGACTTTTTCCTAATGCCCCCTCACCTGCTGCCCCTGACTTTTTCCTAATGCCCCCTCACCTGCTGCCCCTGACTTTTTCCTAATGCCCCCTCACCTGCTGCCCCTGACTTTTTCCTAATGCCCCCTCACCTGCTGCCCCTGACTTTTTCCTAATGCCCCCTCACCTGCTGCCCCTGACTTTTTCCTAATGCCCCCTCACCTGCTGCCCCTGACTTTTTCCTAATGCCCCCTCACCTGCTGCCCCTGACTTTTTCCTAATGCCCCCTCACCTGCTGCCCCTGACTTTTTCCTAATGCCCCCTCACCTGCTGCCCCTGACTTTTTCCTAATGCCCCCTCACCTGCTGCCCCTGACTTTTTCCTAATGCCCCCTCACCTGCTGCCCCTGACTTTTTCCTAATGCCCCCTCACCTGCTGCCCCTGACTTTTTCCTAATGCCCCCTCACCTGCTGCCCCTGACTTTTTCCTAATGCCCCCTCACCTGCTGCCCCTGACTTTTTCCTAATGCCCCCTCACCTGCTGCCCCTGACTTTTTCCTAATGCCCCCTCACCTGCTGCCCCTGACATTCTCCTAATGCCCCCTCACCTGCTGCCCCTGACATTCTCCTAATGCCCCCTCACCTGCTGCCCCTGACATTCTCCTAATGCCTCCTCACCTGCTTCCCCTGACATTCTCCTAATGCCCCCTCACCTGCTTCCCCTGACATTCTCCTAATGCTCCCTCACCTGCTGCCTCTTACATTCTCCTAATGCTCCCTCACCTGCTGCCTCTTGCATTCTCCTAATGCTCCCTCACCTGCTGCCTCTTACATTCTCCTAATGCCCCCTCACCTGCTTCCCCTGACATTCTCCTAATGCCCCCTCACCTGCTTCCCCTGACATTCTCCTAATGCCCCCTCACCTGCTTCCCCTGACATTCTCCTAATGCCCCCTCACCTGCTTCCCCTGACATTCTCCTAATGCCCCCTCACCTGCTTCCCCTGACATTCTCCTAATGCCCCCTCACCTGCTGCCCCTGACATTCTCCTAATGCCCCCTCACCTGCTGCCCCTGACATTCTCCTAATGCCCCCTCACCTGCTTCCCCTGACATTCTCCTAATGCCCCCTCACCTGCTTCCCCTGACATTCTCCTAATGCCCCCTCACCTGCTTCCCCTGACATTTTCCTAATGCCCCCTCACCTGCTGCCCCTGACATTCTCCTAATGCCCCTCACCTGCTGCCCCTGACATTTTAATACCCCCTCACCTGCTGCCCCTGACATTCTCCTAATGCCCCCTCACCTGCTGTCGGTCTGTCATCTGCTGCCTCTGACATTCTCCTAATGCCTCTGACATTCTCCTAATGCCCCCTCACCTGCTGCCCCTGACTTTTTCCTAATGCCCCCTCACCTGCTGCCCCTGACTTTTTCCTAATGCCCCCTCACCTGCTGTCGGTCTGTCATCTGCTGCCCCTGACATTCTCCTAATGCCCCTGACATTCTCCTAATGCCCCCTCACCTGCTGCCCCTGACATTCTCCTAATGCCCCTGACATTCTCCTAATGCCCCCTCACCTGCTGCCCCTGACATTCTCCTAATGCCCCTGACATTCTCCTAATGCCCCTGACATTCTCCTAATGCCCCTGACATTCTCCTAATGCCCCCTCACCTGCTGCCCCTGACATTCTCCTAATGCCCCCTCACCTGCTTCCCCTGACATTCTCCTAATGCCCCCTCACCTGCTGCTCCTGACATTCTCCTAATGCCCCCTCACCTGCTGCCCCTGTCTGTAACCTACTGCCCCTACATTCTCCTAATACGCCTCACCTGCTGTCCCTACATTTTAATACCCCCTCACCTGCTGCCCCTGACATTCTCCTAATGCCCCCTCACCTGCTGTCGGTCTGTCATCTGCTGCCTCTGACATTCTCCTAATGCCTCTGACATTCTCCTAATGCCCCCTCACCTGCTGCCCCTGACTTTTTCCTAATGCCCCCTCACCTGCTGCCCCTGACTTTTTCCTAATGCCCCCTCACCTGCTGCCCCTGACTTTTTCCTAATGCCCCCTCACCTGCTGCCCCTGACTTTTTCCTAATGCCCCCTCACCTGCTGCCCCTGACTTTTTCCTAATGCCCCCTCACCTGCTGCCCCTGACTTTTTCCTAATGCCCCCTCACCTGCTGCCCCTGACTTTTTCCTAATGCCCCCTCACCTGCTGCCCCTGACTTTTTCCTAATGCCCCCTCACCTGCTGTCGGTCTGTCATCTGCTGCCCCTGACATTCTCCTAATGCCCCCTCACCTGCTGCCCCTGACATTCTCCTAATGCCCCCTCACCTGCTGCCCCTGACATTCTCTTAATGCCCCCTCACCTGCTGCCTCTTACATTCTCTTAATGCCCCCTCACCTGCTGCCTCTGACATTCTCTTAATGCCCCCTCACCTGCTGCCCCTGACATTCTCTTAATGCCCCCTCACCTGCTGCCCCTGACATTCTCCTAATGCCCCCTCACCTGCTGCCCCTGACATTCTCCTAATGCCCCCTCACCTGCTGCCCCTGTCTGTAACCTACTGCCCCTACATTCTCCTAATACGCCTCACCTGCTGTCCCTACATTTTCATACCCCCTCACCTGCTGCCCCTGACATTCTCCTAATGCCCCCTCGCCTGCTGTCGGTCTGTCATCTGCTGCCTCTGACATTCTCCTAATGCCCCCTCACCTGCTGCCCCTGACATTCTCCTAATGCCCCCTCACCTGCTTCCCCTGACATTCTCCTAATGCCCCCTCACCTGCTGCTCCTGACATTCTCCTAATGCCCCCTCACCTGCTGCTCCTGACATTCTCCTAATGCCCCCTCACCTGCTGCCCCTGTCTGTAACCTACTGCCCCTACATTCTCCTAATACGCCTCACCTGCTGTCCCTACATTTTAATACCCCCTCACCTGCTGCCCCTGACATTCTCCTAATGCCCCCTCACCTGCTGTCGGTCTGTCATCTGCTGCCCCTGACATTCTCCTAATGCCCCCTCACCTGCTGCCCCTGACTTTTTCCTAATGCCCCCTCACCTGCTGCCCCTGACTTTTTCCTAATGCCCCCTCACCTGCTGCCCCTGACTTTTTCCTAATGCCCCCTCACCTGCTGCCCCTGACTTTTTCCTAATGCCCCCTCACCTGCTGCCCCTGACTTTTTCCTAATGCCCCCTCACCTGCTGCCCCTGACTTTTTTCTAATGCCCCCTCACCTGCTGCCCCTGACTTTTTCCTAATGCCCCCTCACCTGCTGCCCCTGACTTTTTCCTAATGCCCCCTCACCTGCTGCCCCTGACTTTTTCCTAATGCCCCCTCACCTGCTGCCCCTGACTTTTTCCTAATGCCCCCTCACCTGCTGCCCCTGACTTTTTCCTAATGCCCCCTCACCTGCTGTCGGTCTGTCATCTGCTGCCCCTGACATTCTCCTAATGCCCCTGACATTCTCCTAATGCCCCCTCACCTGCTGCCCCTGACATTCTCTTAATGCCCCCTCACCTGCTGCCCCTTACATTCTCTTAATGCCCCCTCACCTGCTGCCTCTGACATTCTCCTAATGCCCCCTCACCTGCTGCCCCTGACATTCTCCTAATGCCCCCTCACCTGCTGCCCCTAACATTCTCCTAATGCCCCCTCACCTGCTGCCCCTGACATTCTCTTAATGCCCCCTCACCTGCTGCCCCTTACATTCTCTTAATGCCCCCTCACCTGCTGCCTCTGACATTCTCTTAATGCCCCCTCACCTGCTGCCCCTGACATTCTCCTAATGCCCCCTCACCTGCTGTCGGTCTGTCATCTGCTGCCTCTGACATTCTCCTAATGCCCCTGACATTCTCCTAATGCCCCCTCACCTGCTTCCCCTGACATTCTCCTAATGCCCCCTCACCTGCTGTCGGTCTGTCATCTGCTGCCTCTGACATTCTCCTAATGCCCCTGACATTCTCCTAATGCCCCCTCACCTGCTGCCCCTGACATTCTCCTAATGCCCCCTCACCTGCTGTCGGTCTGTCATCTGCTGCCCCTGACATTCTCCTAATGCCTCTGACATTCTCCTAATGCCCCCTCACCTGCTACCCCTGACTTTTTCCTAATGCCCCCTCACCTGCTGCCCCTGACTTTTTCCTAATGCCCCCTCACCTGCTGCCCCTGACTTTTTCCTAATGCCCCCTCACCTGCTGTCGGTCTGTCATCTGCTGCCCCTGACATTCTCTTAAGGCCTCTGACATTCTGCTAATGCCCCCTCACCTGCTGCCCTATCTGTCCCTCACCTGCTGCCCAATGTCTGTCCCTGCTGCCCTTCTAACCTGCCGCTCCCTGTCATTCTCCTGTTGCCCCTTCACCTATCTCCTGCCGCACCCCAGTCTTCTGCCATCAGAGCCATTTCTAGGGCTAGGTGATCTGTGCAATCACACGGGGCGCATGCGGCCGCGGTCTCTTTGAGACAGTATTCCATGTCTGGCTTTCCGCATGGAATAATGTTGAAAGTGTCTCACCCAAAATGGCCACCGCCTCAGAGGAGACACTTCAGACTGTTGCTAGAGGAGATGGCGACCATTTTTGGAGGGACATTTATAAGACTGGCAGATGCGAACAGCATCCCCACCCTCCTCCATTTCCTGCCGCTCTCATCCTCCAGGTAATGGCTGTCGTATCCTATTTCACCCTGCAACCCCCCTTACCTTTGGCCCCCTGCCACCACTTTCTGCTGCCCCTTACCTGCCCCTTCCCAGTCTCCAGCCGCTCCCCACCTGTCTCCTGTTGACCCCCTCACCTACTCCCTTCCTCACCTGCTGACCATTGTCTCCCCCCCCCCCCCCACATGCAGCTCCCTGCCTGTCATTACTGCATCTCTACTGCAACCCCTCCTCACCTACCGCCTCCCCCATCCTCCCACCTCACCTGCTGCTGCCTGTCTTCTACTACCACCCTTTCCTGCTGCCCCCAGTGTGTTTCCTGACGACCCTTAACATGCCACCCCATCTGCCCCTGCTGCCACCTCACCTTCTGACAGCCTGTCTTCTGCTGCCCACCTTCTTGATTTGATGGGATCTGGGAGTGTCACAGTGACATCACTTATATCTATAGTAATAATACAGGGACATGACTGGGGAGGTGAGGGGATCTGGGAGTGTCACAGTGACATCACTTATATCTATAGTAATAATACAGGGACATGACTGGGGAGGTGATGAGATCTGGGAGTGTATATAATGATATTTGGTGTCTCCCGCATTTCACAGGAAGACACAGTAGTGAAGAAGACGCCCAGCTATCCCCATGTATCAGGAGGACGTAGCAGGACCAAGAGCCCCATCCCGGTGCCTCCACCTCACTCACTGATACATGAGAGAGACAGTGACCAGAAGATCCTGGAACTCGCCAACAAGACCATTCAGCTGCTGACTGGAGAGGTGACTGCTGGGAATGGGACATTATACAGTAACACCAGGGGATGTGTCTGGATGATGACTGGAGAGGTGACTGCTGGGAATGGGACATTATACAGTAACACCAGGGGATGTGTCTGGATGATGACTGGAGAGGTGACTGCTGGGAATGGGACATTATACAGTAACACCAGGGGATGTGTCTGGGTGATGACTGGAGAGGAGACTGCTGGGAATGGGACATTATACAGTAACACCAGGGGATGTGTCTGGATGATGACTGGAGAGGTGACTGCTGGGAATGGGACATTATACAGTAACACCAGGGGATGTGTCTGGATGATGACTGGAGAGGTGACTGCTGGGAATGGGACATTATACAGTAACACCAGGGGACGTGTCTGGGTGATGACTGGAGAGGTGACTGCTGGGAATGGGACATTATACAGTAACACCAGGGGAGGTGTCTGGGTGATGACTGGAGAGGTGACTGCTGGGAATGGGACATTATACAGTAACACCAGGGGATGTGTCTGGGTGATGACTGTATCACTGTGTGTGTCAGGTTCCTATAAGGTGTCAGGATGTCACTGTCTATGTCTCCATGCAGGAGGAGGAGTATGTAGAGGGACACAGGGGTCTGTACAAGGACGTGATGATGGAGAATCACCGGCCCCTCACATCACTGGGTAAGAGGAGACTGTCATGTATTGTACAGGGGAGAGCAGGTATGGGGGCCCCTATATACACACATCATCTGATAATCACATATATACACTGTACTCAGTCACTGTGTCCCCTACAGATGGGCCCAGTAACAGAGATACCCCAGAGAGATGTCCCCGTCCTCTGTATTCCCAGGATTGTACAGAGGAGAATCACAGGATCCCACAGGAGGATCAGGTAGGTGGGATTTAGAGTCTCCCCAATATACCAAAGTGACTGTCACTATATGATCTGTAGAGGAGCTGTGTGTCTTATACACTGATATTATACTGTTTCACCTCAGTTTGATCTGACTGTATGCAAATGTCATTATAGTGTTTTTTGGGTTATTTAGGAAGAACGTCTGTCTGATATAAAGGCAGAAGATATAGAGGGAGAAGAAGAGACGTATGTGACTGATATAAAGGCAGAAGATATAGAGGGAGAAGAAGAGACGTATGTGACTGATATGAAGGCAGAAGATACAGAGGGAGAAGAAGAGACGTATGTGACTGATATAAAGGCAGAAGATATAGAGGGAGAAGAAGAGACGTATGTGACTGATATGAAGGAAGAAGATACAGAGGGAGAAGAAGAGACGTATGTGAGGGGTGATCAGCAGTGTAAGGAGGAGGAGATCCCTACAGATATCAGCACAGGTGAGTAATAAACACTTATTACAGAAGTCACATATTCTCATTGCTCAGTCACTACAGCAATCTCTTATCCTACACCCTCCTCTGCCATCAGCCCTGTTCTCAGTTGGGTGTTTCAAACACAAGGCTATCCATGACAAATATCACATGTAGAGAGTTTTCTCTGACGTCCTAGTGGATGCTGGGGACTCCGTAAGGACCATGGGGAATAGCGGCTCCGCAGGAGTCTGGGCACATCTAAAGAAAGCTTTAGGACCACCTGGTGTGCACTGGCTCCTCCCCCTATGACCCTCCTCCAAGCCCCAGTTAGATCTCTGTGCCCGAACGAGAAGGGTGCACACTAGGGGCTCTCCTGAGCTGCTTAGAGTAAAAGTTTAAATTAGGTTTTTTTATTTTCAGTGAGTCCTGCTGGCAACAGGCTCACTGCATCGAGGGACTAAGGGGAGAAGAAGCGAACTCACCTGCGTGCAGAGTGGATTGGGCTTCTTGGCTACTGGACATTAGCTCCAGAGGGACGATCACAGGTCCAGCCTGGATGGGTCCCGGAGCCGCGCCGCCGGCCCCCTTACAGAGCCAGAAGAGCGAAGAGGTCCGGAAAATCGGCGGCAGAAGACGGTCCTGTCTTCAGATAAGGTAGCGCACAGCACCGCAGCTGTGCGCCATTGCTCTCAGCACACTTCACACTCCGGTCACTGAGGGTGCAGGGCGCTGGGGGGGCAGCGCCCTGAGACGCAATAAATCGATAAAAACCTTATATGGCTAAAATAAATGCATCACATATAGCTCCTGGGCTATATAGATGCATTTAACCCCTGCCAGAACATACAGAAAAACGGATGATAAGGACGCCGAGAAGGGGGCGGAGCCTATCTCCTCAGCACACTGGCGCCATTTTCCCTCACAGCTCAGTTGGAGGGAAGCTCCCTGGCTCTCCCCTGATGTCACTACACTACAGAAAGGGGTTAAAAAAGAGAAGGGGGCACTAATTAGGCGCAGTATAAATAATACAGCAGCTATAAAGGGGAAAACACTTATATAAGGTTATCCATGTATATATATAGCGCTCTGGTGTGTGCTGGCAAACTCTCCCTCTGTCTCCCCAAAGGGCTAGTGGGGTCCTGTCCTCTATCAGAGCATTCCCTGTGTGTGTGCTGTGTGTCGGTACGTTTGTGTCGACATGTATGAGGAGAAAAATTATGTGGAGACGGAGCAGAGTGTCTGTAATAGTGATGTCACCCCCTAGGGGGTCGACACCTGAGTGGATGTACTGTTGAAAATTACGTGACAGTGTCAGCTCTGTATAAAAGACAGTGGTTGACATGAGACAGCCGGCTACTCAGCTTGTGCATGTCCAGACGTCTCATGGGCCGTCAGGGGCTCTAAAGCGCCCGTTACCTCAGATGGCAGATACAGACGCCGACACGGATACTGACTCCTGTGTCGACGGTGAAGAGACAACCGTGTTTTCCAATAGGGCCACACGTTACATGATTGAGGCAAAGGAAAATGTTTACACATTTCTGATAATATGAGTACCACCAAAAGGTATTATGTTGGTGAGGAAAAACTACCTGTAGTTTTCCTGAATCTGAGAAATAAAATGAGGTGTGTGATGATGCGTGGGTTTCCCCCCGATAACAATTGCTATTTTCTAAAAAGTTATTGGCAGTATACCTTTTCCCGCCAGAGGTTAGGGTGCGTTGGGAAACACCCCCTAGGGGGGATAAGGCGCTCACACGCTTGTAAGAACAAGGGCTCTACCCTCTCCTGAGATGGCCGCCCTTAAGGATCCTGCTGATAAAAGCAGGAGGGTATCCTAAAATGTATTTACACACATAATGGTGTTATACTGCGACCAGCAATCGCCTCAGCCTGGATGTGCAGTGCTGGGTTGGCGTGGTCGGATTCCCTGACTGGAAATATTGATATCCTAGATAAGAACAGTATATTATTGCCTATAGAGCATTTAAAAGATGCATTTCTATATATGCATGATGCACAGCGGAATATTTGCCGACTGGCATCAAGTATAAGTGCGTTGTCCAATTCTACCAGTAAAGTGATCAGGTGATGCGGATTCCAAACGGCATTTGGAAGTATTGCCTTAAAAAGGGGACATTTGGGGTCGGTCTTTCAGACCTGGTGGCCACGGCAACAGCTGGGATATCCACGTTTGTACCCCAGGTTGCCTCTCAAAATAAGACGCCGTATTATCAGGCGCAGTCCTTTGTTGGCAAGCGGACAAAAGGGTTCCTCTTTTCTGCTCGTGACAGAGGGAGAGGAAAATGGCTGCAGAGATCAGCCAGTTCCCAGGAACAGAAACCCTTTTCCGCCTCTGCCAAGCCCTCAGTATGACGCTAGGGCTTTACAAGTTCAGGCACGGTGGGGGCCCGTTCTCAATGAATTTCAGTGGGCTCACTCGCAAGTAGACCCCTGGATCCTTCAGGTAATATTTCAGGGGTACAAATTGGAATTCGAGACGTATTCCCCTCGCCGTTTCCAAAAGTCTGTTTCTCTATCGTCCTAAGTGGATGCTGGGGTTCCTGAAAGGACCATGGGGAATAGCGGCTCCGCAGGAGACAGGGCACAAAAGTAAAGCTTTTACAGGTCAGGTGGTGTGTACTGGCTCCTCCCCCTATGACCCTCCTCCAGACTCCAGTTAGATTTTTGTGCCCGGCCGAGAAGGGTGCAATTCTAGGTGGCTCTCATAAAGAGCTGCTTAGAGAGTTTAGCTTAGGTTTTTTTATTTTACAGTGATTCCTGCTGGCAACAGGATCACTGCAACGAGGGACAGAGGGGAGAAGAAGTGAACTCACCTGCGTGCAGGATGGATTGGCTTCTTGGCTACTGGACATGAAGCTCCAGAGGGACGATCACAGGTACAGCCTGGATGGTCACCGGAGCCACGCCGCCGGCCCCCTCACAGATGCTGAAGCAAGAAGAGGTCCAGAATCGGCGGCTGAAGACTCCTGCAGTCTTCTAAAGGTAGCGCACAGCACTGCAGCTGTGCGCCATTTTCCTCTCAGCACACTTCACACGGCAGTCACTGAGGGTGCAGGGCGCTGGGGGGGGGCGCCCTGGGAGGCAAATGAAAACCTTTAAAAAGGCTAAAAATACCTCACATATAGCCCTAGAGGCTATATGGAGATATTTACCCCTGCCTAAATGTACTAAATAGCGGGAGACGAGCCCGCCGAAAAAGGGGCGGGGCCTATCTCCTCAGCACACGGCGCCATTTTCTGTCACAGCTCCGCTGGTCAGGACGGCTCCCAGGTCTCTCCCCTGCACTGCACTACAGAAACAGGGTATAACAGAGAGGGGGGGCAAAATAAATGGCAATATATTAATATAAAAGCAGCTATAAGGGAGCACTTAATCATAAGGCTATCCCTGTCATATATAGCGCTTTTTGGTGTGTGCTGGCAGACTCTCCCTCTGTCTCCCCAAAGGGCTAGTGGGTCCTGTCTTCGTATAGAGCATTCCCTGTGTGTCTGCTGTGTGTCGGTACGTGTGTGTCGACATGTATGAGGACGTTATTGGTGTGGAGGCGGAGCAATTGCCAAATATGAGGATGTCACCTCCTAGGGGGTCGACACCAGAATGGATGCCTTTATTTGTGGAATTACGGGATAGCGTCAACTCGCTTAAGCAGTTGTTTGCCGACATGAGGCGGCCGGACACTCAATTAGTGCCTGTCCAGGCGCCTCAAACACCGTCAGGGGCTGTAAAACGCCCTTTGCCTCAGTCGGTCGACACAGACCCAGACGCAGGCACTGATTCCGGTGGTGAAGGTGACGAATCAACCGTATTTTCCAGTAGGGCCACACGTTATATGATTTTGGCAATAAAGGAGATGTTACATTTAGCTGATACTACAGGTACCACTAAACAGGGTATTATGTGGGGTGTGAAAAAACTACCAGTAGTTTTTCCCGAATCAGAAGAATTAAATGACGTGTGTGATGAAGCGTGGGGTGCCCCGATAAAAAACTGCTAATTTCAAAGAAGTTATTGGCTTTATACCCTTTCCCGCCAGAGGTTAGGGAGCGCTGGGAAACACCTCCTAGGGTGGACAAAGCGCTAACACGCTTATCAAAACAAGTGGCGTTACCCTCTCCTGAGACGGACGCACTTAAAGATCCATCAGATAGGAGGATGGAAAATATCCAAAAAGGTATATACACACATGCAGGTGTTATACTACGACCAGCTATTGCGACTGCCTGGATGTGCAGTGCTGGGGTAGTTTGGTCAGAGTCCCTGATCGAAAATATTGATACCCTGGACAGGGACAATATTTTACTGTCGTTAGAACAAATAAAGGATGCATTTCTTTATATGCGTGATGTACAGAGAGATATCTGCACACTGGCATCACGGGTAAGTGCTATGTCCATTTAGGCCAGAAGAGCTTTATGGACACGACAGTGGACAGGCGATGCGTAGAGGAGTTATTTGGGGTCGGTCTATCGGATTTGGTGGCCACGGCTACGGCCGGGAAATCCACCTTTCTACCTCAAGTCACTCCCCAACAGAAAAAGGCACCGACCTTTCAACCGCAGCCCTTTCGTTCCTTTAAAAATAAGAGAGCAAAGGGCTATTCATATCTGCCACGAGGCAGAGGACGAGGGAAGAGACAGCAACAGGCAGCTCCTTCCCAGGAACAGAAGCCCTCCCCGGCTTCTACAAAAGCCTCAGCATGACGCTGGGGCTTCGCAAGCGGACTCGGGGGCGGTAGGCGGTCGTCTCAAGAATTACAGCGCGCAGTGGGCTCACTCGCAGGTAAATCCCTGGATCCTGCAGATAATATCTCAGGGGTACAGGTTGAAATTAGAGACAGAGCCACCTCGCCATTTCCTGAAGTCTGCTTTACCAACGTCCCCCTCAGAAAGGGAGACGGTTTTGGAAGCCATTCACAAGCTGTATTCTCAGCAGGTGATAGTCAAGGTACCTCTTCTACAACAAGGGAAGGGGTATTATTCCACTCTTTTTGTGGTACCGAAGCCGGATGGTTCGGTAAGGCCTATTCTAAATCTGAAGTCCTTGAACCTGTACATAAAGAAGTTCAAGTTCAAGATGGAATCACTCAGAGCAGTGATAGCGAACCTGGAAGAGGGGGACTTTATGGTATCCTTGGACATCAAGGATGCGTATCTCCACGTTCCAATTACCCCTCACACCAGGGGTACCTCAGGTTCGTTGTACAAAACTGTCACTATCAGTTTCAGACGCTGCCGTTTGGTTTGTCCACGGCACCTCGGGTCTTTACAAAGGTAATGGCCGAGATAATATTTCTTCTTCGAAGAAAAGGCGTATTAATTATCCCATACTTGGACGATCTCCTAATAAGGGCAAGGTCCAGAGAACAGCTAGAGATGGGTTTAGCACTATCTCAAGAGGTGCTAAAGCAGCGGATGGATTCTGAATATTCCAAAATCCCAATTAATGCCGACAACTCGTCTGCTGTTCCTAGGGATGATTCTGGACACGGTTCAGAAAAAGGTTTTTCTTCCCGAGGAAAAAGCCAAGGAGTTATCCGACCTGGTCAGGAACCTCCTAAAACCAGGAAAGGTGTCTGTACATCAATGCACAAGAGTCCTGGGAAAAAATGGTAGCTTCTTACGAAGCAATCCCATTCGGCAGATTCCATGCAAAGGGATCTGTTGGACAAATGGTCAGGGTCGCATCTTCAGATGCACCTGCGGATAACCCTGTCGCCGAGGACAAGGGTATCTCTTCTGTGGTGGTTGCAGGAGGCTCATCTATTGGAGGGCCGCAGATTCGGCATACAGGATTGGATCCTGGTGACCACGGATGCCAGCCTGAGAGGCTGGGGAGCAGTCACACAGGGAAGAAATTTCCAGGGAGTGTGGTCGAGCCTGAAAAAGTCTCTTCACATAAGCATTCTGGAACTAAGAGCAATCTACAATGCTCTAAGCCAGGCGGAACCTCTGCTTCAAGGAAGACCGGTGTTGATCCAGTCGGACAACATCACGACAGTCGCCCATGTAAACAAACAGGGCGGCACAAGAAGCAGGAGGGCAATGGCAGAAGCTGCCAGGATCCTTCGCTGGGCGGAGAATCACGTGATAGCACTGTCAGCAGTATTCATCCCGGGCGTGGACAACTGGGAAGCAGACTTCCTCAGCAGACACGACCTTCACCCGGGAGAGTGGGGACTTCATCCAGAAGTTTTCCACATGCTATTAAACCATTGGGTAAAACCAATGGTGGACATGATGGCGTCTCGCCTCAACAAAACATTGGACAGGTATTGCGCCAGGTCAAGAGATCCGCAGGCAATAGCTGTGGACGCGCTGGTAACACCTTGGGTGTACCAGTCGGTATATGTGTTTCCTCCTCTGCCTCTCATACCAAAGGTATTGAGGATTATACGGCAAAGAGGAGTAAGACTAGTGGCTCCGGATTGGCCAAGAAGGACTTGGTACCCGGAACTTCAAGAGATGGTCACGGACGATCCGTGGCCTCTACTTCTGAGAAGGGACCTGCTTCAGCAGGGTCCTTGTCTTTTTCAAGACTTACCGCGGCTGCGTTTGACGGCATGGCGTTTGAATGCCAGATCCTAAAAGGAAAAGGCATTCCAGAAGAAGTCATTCCTACCTTGATAAAGGCAAGGAAGGAAGTCACCGCGAAGCATTATCACCGTATTTGGCAAAAATATGTTGCGTGGTGCGAGCAGCGGGGTGCTCCGATAGAGGAATTTCAACGGGGTCGTTTCCTACATTTCCTGCAATCAGGATTGTCTATGGGTCTCAAATTGGGATCTATTAAGGTTCAAATTTCGGCCCTATCAATATTCTTCCAAAAAGAATTGGCCTCAGTCCCTGAGGTCCAGATTTTTATCAAAGGAGTACTGCATATACAGCCTCCTGTGGTGCCTAAGGTGGAACCGTGGGATCTAAATGTAGTTTTAGATTTCCTCAAATCCCATTGATTTGAACCACTAAAGAATGTGGATTTGAAATATCTCACATGGAAAGTGACTATGTTACTGGCCCTGGCTTCGGCCAGGAGAGTATCTGAATTGGCGGCTTTATCTTATAAAAGCCCTTATTTAATTTTCCATTCGGATAGGGCAGAGCTGCGGTCACGTCCGCATTTTCTCCCTAAGGTGGTATCAGAGTTTCACCTGAACCAGCCTATTGTAGTGCCTGCGGCTACAGACGACTTGGAGGACTCCAAGTTGTTAGACGTTGTCAGAGCCTTAAAAATATATATTTCAAGGACGGCGGGAGTCAGAAAATCTGACTCGCTGTTTATACTGTATGCACCCAACAAGTTGGGTGCTCCTGCTTCTAAGCAGTCGATTGCTCGTTGGATTTGTAACAAAATTCAACTTGTACATTCTGTGGCAGGCCTGCCACAGCCTAAATCTGTTAAGGCCCATTCCACAAGGAAGGTGGGCTCATCTTGGGCGGCTGCCCGAGGGGTCTCGGCATTACAACTCTGCCGAGCAGCTACGTGGTCAGGGGAGAACACGTTTGTAAAATTTTACAAATTTGATACCCTGGCAAAAGAGGACCTGGAGTTCTCTCATTCGGTGCTGCAGAGTCATCCGCACTCTCCCGCCCGTTTGGGAGCTTTGGTATAATCCCCATGGTCCTTTCAGGAACCCCAGCATCCACTTAGGACGATAGAGAAAATAAGAATTTACTTACCGATAATTCTATTTCTCGGAGTCCGTAGTGGATGCTGGGCGCCCATCCCAAGTGCGGATTATCTGCAATAATTGTACATAGTTATTGTTAACTAATTCGGGTTATTGTTTAGGAAGCCATCTTTCAGAGGCTCCTCTGTTATCATACTGTTAACTGGGTTTAGATCACAAGTTGTACGGTGTGATTGGTGTGGCTGGTATGAGTCTTACCCGGGATTCAAAATCCTCCCTTATTGTGTACGCTCGTCCGGGCACAGTACCTAACTGGAGTCTGGAGGAGGGTCATAGGGGGAGGAGCCAGTACACACCACCTGACCTGTAAAAGCTTTACTTTTGTGCCCTGTCTCCTGCGGAGCCGCTATTCCCCATGGTCCTTTCAGGAACCCCAGCATCCACTACGGACTCCGAGAAATAGAATTATCGGTAAGTAAATTCTTATTTTTACCGACGTCTCCCGCTGACAGGGAGGCAGTTTTGGAAGCCATTCACAAGCTGTATTCCCAGCAGGTGATAATTAAGGTACCCCTCCTGCAACAGGGAACGGGGTATTATTCCACACTATTGTGGTACCGAAGCCAGACGGCTCGGTGAGACCGATTTTAAAATCTAAAATCTTTGAACACTTACATACAGAGGTTCAAATTCAAAATTGAGTCACTCAGAGCAGTGATTGCGAACCTGGAAGAAGGGGACTACATGATGTCTCGGGACATCAAGGATGCTTACCTTCATGTCAAAATTTACCCTTCTCACCAAGGGTATCTCAGGTTATGGTACAGAACTGTCACTATCAGTTCAGACGCTGCCGTAGGGATGGTCCACGGCACCCCGGGTCTTTACTGAAGTAATGACCGAAATGATGATATTCCTTCGAAGGAAGGGAATTTTAGTTACCCTTATCAGGGAATCGTCCAAGTAAAGGATAAGATCCAGGGAACAGTTGGAGGTCGGTGCACTATCTCAGGTAGTGTTGCGGCAGCACGATTGGATTCTCAATATTCCAAAATCGCAGCTGGTTCCGACGACTTGTATTCTGTTCCTAGGAATGATCCTGGACACAGTCCAGAAAGAAGGTGTTTCTCCCGGAGGAGAAAGCCAGGGAGTTATCCGAGCTAGTCAGGAACCTCCTAAAACCGAACCAAGTCTCAGTGCATCAATGCACAAGGGTTCTGGGTAAAAAATGGTGGCTTCCTACGAAGCAATCCCATTTGGCAGATTCCACGCAAGACTTTCCAATGGGATCTACTGGACAAATGGTCCGGGTCGCATCTTCAGATGCATCAGCGGATAACCCTGTCACCAGGGACAAGGGTATCCCTCCTGTGGTGGTTGCAGAGTGCTCATCTTCTAGAGGGCCGCAGATTCGGCATTCAGGACTGGGTCCTGGTGACCACGGATGCCAGCCTGCGAGGCTGGGGAGCAGTCACACAGGGAAGGAATATCCAGGGCTTATGGTCAAGCCTGGAGACATCACTTCACATAAATATCCTAAAGCTAAGGGCCATTTACAATGCTCTAAGCTTAGCAAGACCTCTGCTTCAAGGTCAGCCGGTGTTGATCCAGTCGGACAACATTACGGCAGTCACCCACGTAAACAGACAGGGTGCCACAAGAAGCAGGAGGGCAATGGCAGAAGCTGCAAGGATTCTTCGCTGGGCGAAAAACCATGTGATAGCACTGTCAGCAGTTTTCATTCCGGGAGTGGACAACTGGGAAGCAGATTTCCTCAGCACGACCTCCACCCGGGAGAGTAGGGACTTCACCCAGAAGTCTTCCACATGATTATAAACCGTTGGTAAAAACTCGACAGGTATTGCGCCAGGTCAAGGGACCCTCAGGCAATAGCTGTAGATGCTCTGGTAACACCGTGGGTGTACCAATCAGTGTATGGGTTCCCTCCTCTGCCTCTCATACCCAAGGTACTGAGATTGATAAGATGGAGAGGAGTAAGCACTATATTCGTGGCTCCGGATTGGCCAAGAAGGACTTGGTAACCGGAACTTCAAGAGATGCTCACGGAGGATCCGTGGCCTCTACCTCTCTAAGAAGGGAGCTGCTCCAGCAAGGACCTTGTCTGTTCCAAGACTTACCGCGGCTGCGTTGACGGCATGGCGGTTGAACGCCGGATCCTGAAGGGAAAAGGCATTCCGGATGAAGTCATCCCTATCCTGATCAAAGCCAGGAAGGATGTAACCGCAAAACCTTATCACCGCATTTGGCGAAAATATGTTGCGTGGTGCGAGGCCAGTAAGGCTCGACGGAGGAAATTCAACTGGGTCGATTCCTACATTTCCTGCAAACAGGAGTATCTATGGGCCTGAAATTGGGGTCCATTAAGGTTCAAATTTCGGCTCTGTCAATTTTCTTCCAAAAAAGAACTAGCTTCAGTCCCTGAGGTTCAGACGTTTGTTAAAGGGGTACTGCATATACAGCCTCCTTTTGTGCCTTCAGTGGCACTTTGGGATCTCAAGGGGGTTTTGGGGTTCCAAAAGTCACATTGGTTTGACCCACTTAAATCTGTGGAGTTAAAATATCTCACAGAAAAAGTGGTCATGCTGTTGGCTCTGGCCTGGGCCAGGCGCGTGTCAGAATTGGCGGCTTTATCCTGTAAAAGCCCTTATCTGATTTTCCATTCGGACAGGGCGGAATTGAGGACTCGTCCTCAGTTTCTCCCTAAGGTGGTTTCAGCGTTCACCTGAACCAAACCTATTGTGGTGCCTGCGGCTACTAGGGACTTGGAGGACTCCAAGTTGCTAGACGTTGTCAGGACCCGGAAAATATATGTTTCCAGGACTGCTGGAGTCAGGAAATCTGACTCGCTGTTTATCCTGTATACACCCAACTAGCTGGGTGCTCCTGCTTCTAAGCAGACTATTGCTCGTTGGATTTGTAGTACAATTCAGCTTGCACATTCTGTGGCAGGCCTGCCACAGCCAAAAATCTGTAAATGCCCACTCCACAAGGAAGGTGGGCTCATCTTGGGCAGCTGCCCGAGGGGTCTCGGCTTTACAACTTTGCCGAGCAGTTACTTGGTCAGGAACAAATACGTTTGTAAAATTCTACAAATTTGATACCCTGGCTGAGGAGGACCTGGAGTTCTCTCATTCGGTGCTGCAGAGTCATCCGCACTCTCCCGCCCGTTTGGGAGCTTTGGTATAATCCCCATGGTCCTTACGGAGTCCCCAGCATCCACTAGGACGTCAGAGAAAATAAGAATTTACTTACCGATAATTCTATTTCTCGTAGTCCGTAGTGGATGCTGGGCGCCCATCCCAAGTGCGGATTGTATGCAATACTGGTACATAATTATTGTTACCAAAAAAATTTGGGTTATTGCTGTAGTGAGCCATCTTTTCTAGAGGCTCCTCTATTATCATGCTGTTGACTGGGTTCAGATCACAAGTTGTACAGTGTGATTGGTGTGGCTGGTATGAGTCTTATCCGGGATTCAAAATCCTTCCTTATTGTGTACGCTCGTCCGGGCACAGTATCCTAACTGAGGCTTGGAGGAGGGTCATAGGGGGAGGAGCCAGTGCACACCAGGTGATCCTAAAGCTTTCTTTAGATGTGCCCAGACTCCTGCGGAGCCGCTATTCCCCATGGTCCTTACGGAGTTCCCAGCATCCACTACGGACTACGAGAAATAGAATTATCGGTAAGTAAATTCTTATTTTTTCAGGGCCCTGACAACGTCTAGCAACTTGGAGTCCTCCAAGTCCCTAGTAGCCGCAGGCACCACAATAGACTGGTTCAGGTGAAACGCTGACACCACCTTTGGGAGAAACTGGGGACGAGTCCTCAATTCTGCCCTATCCATATGGAAAATCAAATAAGGGCTTTTACAAGACAAAGCCGCCAATTCTGATACTCGCCTGGCAGAAGCCAAGACCAATAACATAACCACCTTCCACGTGAGATATTTCAGATCCACGGTTTTTAGTGGTTCAAACCAATGTGATTTTGAGAAACTCAACACCACGTTGAGATCCCAAGTTGCCACAGGAGGCACAAACGGGGGCTGAATATGCAGCACTCCCTTTACAAATGTCTGAACTTCAGGTACTGAAGCTAGTTCTTTCTGAAAGAAAATCGACAGAGCCGAGATCTGTACCTTAATGGAGCCCAGTTTTAGGCCCATATTCACTCCTGCTTGCAGGAAATGCAGAAATCGACCTAGTTGAAATTCCTCTGTTGGGGCCTTTTTGGCCTCACACCATGCAACATATTTCTGCCATATGCGGTGATAATGGTTTGCTGTAACCTCCTTCCTAGCTTTAATAAGCGTAGGAATGACTTCCTCCGGAATGCCCTTTTCCTTCAGGATCCAACGTTCAACCGCCATGCCGTCAAACGCAGCCGCGGTAAGTCTTGGAACAGACAGGGCCCCTGCTGTAGCAGGTCTTGTCTGAGCGGCAGAGGCCACGGGTCCTCTGAGATCATCTCTTGAAGTTCCGGATACCACGCTCTTCTTGGCCAATCCGGAACCACGAGAATTGTGTTTACTCCTCGCTTTCTTATTATTCTCAATACCTTTGGTATGAGAGGTAGAGGAGGGAACACCTAAACTGACCGGTACACCCACGGTGTCACTAGAGCGTCCACAGCTATCGCCTGAGGGTCTCTTGACCTGGCGCAATACCTCTCTAGTTTTTTGTTTAGGCGGGACGCCATCATGTCCACCTGTGGACGACCCCATTGATTTACAATCATTTGGAAGACTTCTGGATGAAGTCCCCACTCTCCCGGGTGGAGGTCGTGCCTGCTGAGAGAGTCTGCTTCCCAGTTGTCTACTCCCGGGATGAACACTGCTGACAGTGCTAGTACATGATTCTCCGCCCATCGGAGAATTTTTGTGGCTTCTGCCATCGCCATCCTGCTTCTTGTGCCGCCCTGTCGATTCACATGGGCGACTGCCGTGATGTTGTCTGACTGGATCAGCACCGGCTGGTGTAAGAGCAGGGATTTTGCTTGACTTAGGGCATTGTAAATGGCCCTTAGTTCCAGAATATTTATGTGAAGGGCAGTCTCCTGACTTGACCATAGTCCCTGGAAGTTTCTTCCCTTTGTGACTGCCCCCCAGCCTCGTAGGCTGGCATCCGTGGTGACCAGGACCCAGTCCTGTATGCCGAATCTGCGGCCCTCCAGAAGATGAGCACTGTGCAGCCACCACAGAAGAGACACCCTGGTTCGCGGAGACAGGGTTATTAAACGATGCATCTGAAGATGCGATCCGGACCACTTGTCCAACAGGTCCCACTGAAAAATTCTGGCATGGAACCTGCCGAATGGAATTGCTTCGTAAGAAGCTACCATCTTTCCCAGGACCCGCGTGCAGTGATGCACCGATACCTGTTTTGGTTTTAGGAGGTCTCTGACTAGAGAAGACAACTCCTTGGCTTTCTCCTCCGGGAGAAACACTCTCTTTTCTGGGCCGTGTCCAGAATCATTCCCAGGAACATTAGACGTGTCGTGGGGACCAGCTGTGACTTTGGGATATTCAGAATCCAGCCGTGCTGGCTCAGCACTTCCTGAGATAGTGCTACTCCCACTAACAACTGTTCCTTGGATCGTGCCTTTATTAGGAGATCGTCCAAGTATGGGATAATTAAAACTCCCTTTTTTCGAAGGAGTATCATCATTTCCGCCATAACCTTGGTAAATACCCTCGGTGCCGTAGAGAGTCCAAACGGCAGCGTCTGGAATTGGTAATGGCAATCCTGTACCACAAATCTGAGGTACTCCTGGTGAGAATTGTAAATGGGGACATGCAGGTAAGCATCCTTGATGTCCAGGGATACCATGTAATCCCCCTCGTCCAGGGTTGCAATAACCGCCCTGAGCGATTCCATCTTGAACTTGAATTTTTTTATGTATGTGTTCAAGGATTTCAAATTTAAAATGGGTCTCACCGAACCGTCCGGTTTCGGCACCACAAATAGTGTGGAATAGTAACCCCGGCCTTGTTGAAGTAGGGGTACCTTGATTATCACCTGCTGGGAATACAGCTTGTGAATCGCTGCTAGCACCGCCTCCCTGTCTGAGGGAGCAATCGGCAAGGCGGATTTTAGGAAACGGCGGGGTGGAGTCGCCTCGAATTCCAGCCTGTATCCCTGAGATACTATTTGAAGGATCCAGGGATCCACCTGTGAGCGAGCCCACTGATCGCTGAAATTCCTGAGGCGGGCCCCCACCGTACCTGGCTCCGCCTGTGGAGCCCCACCGTCATGCGGCGGACTTGGAAGAGGAAGCGGGGGAGGACTTTTGTTCCTGGGAACCTGCTGTTTGCTGCAGCCTTTTTCCCCTGCCTCTGCCTCTTGACAGAAAAGACCCTCCTTTTCCCCGCTTGTTTTTCTGGGACCGAAAGGACTGAACCTGATAAAATGGCGCCTTCTTAGGCTGTGAGGGGACATGGGGTAAAAATGCTGACTTCCCAGACGTTGCTGTGGAAACTAGGTCGGAGAGACCATCCCCAAATAATTCCTCCTCCTTATAAGGCAAAACTTCCATGTGCCTTTTGGAATCTGCATCTCCAGTCCACTGGCGAGTCCATAAGCATCTCCTAGCAGAAATGGATATTGCACTTACTTTAGATGCCAGCCGGCAGATTTCCCTCTGTGCATCTCTCATGTATAAGACTGAGTCTTTGATATGGTCTATGGTTAGCAGAATCGTGTCTCTGTCTAATGTGTCAATATTTTCTGACAGTTTATCTGACCACGCAGCGGCAGCACTGCACATCCATGCTGACGCAATAGCTGGTCTAAGTATAATGCCTGAGTGTGTATATACAGACTTCAGGATCGCCTCCTGCTTTCTATCAGCAGGTTCCTTAAGGGCGGCCGTATCCTGGGACGGTAGTGCCACCTTTTTAGACAAACGTGTGAGCGCTTTATCCACCCTCGGGGGTGTTTCCCAACGTAACCTATCCTCTGGCGGGAAAGGGAACGCCATTAGTAGCTTCTTAGGAATTACCAATTTCTTATCAGGGGAAGCCCACGCTTTTCTAAGACTATAACTTTCTAAGAGCGCAGGAGAGCCCCTAGTGTGCATCCAACCTCGGCCGGGCACGAAATCTAATTGAGGCTTGGAGGAGGGTCATAGTGGGAGGAGCCAGTGCACACCAGGTAGTCTAAGATCTTTCTAGAGTGCCCAGCCTCCTTCGGAGCCCGCTATTCCCCATGGTCCTTACGGAGTTCCCAGCATCCACTAGGACGTCAGAGAAATTATCATGCTGTAACTAACCTGTATATATATTTATATGTATATGTGTGGTACTGTTCCATGGGCCTGTACCTCGAGCACAGACATGGTATTATTTGTGGGGGAGTGTTGTTAAAATTATATATGTATACTTCCCTCGGACCCCTCAGGGGTCGCAAGAATGTTATTTTGCCAGGTTTCTTCTCCCTGCTGTCGACGATTGCTAGGTTTTCTGTCGACCATAAGGTTTCCTGTCAGATCCACAACTGGGGCATTCAGTACATGGTCATACACATTCAGAACACATTGATGTCACTAGGGACCCAATGGTTCCGGACAATCCACTTATATGTATGGTGTGTGTGTGTGTGTATATGTATGTATATATATATATATATATATATATATATATATATATATATAAATATAAATAATACACGGATATGTGTATTACATTATGTATATTCATATTATGATTTCTAATGAGTGCTGAAGTAAAAGTATTCCTTCTCATGTGCTGGTCGCTCTGTTGATAAAGCTCTAGGTCGGCCGTGACGAGTTGGTCTCAGATCCTCACAAGGAGTCCGAATGATTATTATTTTTCCCGCCGTAGACAGAATACTGTAAAAGTCAACTCCTGGTCTGCACGGGGCCCTGTCACAAAGGATCGTACGCAGGAAGCTAAGTGATATTTTTATTCTATGCTTTGGAGTTATTTGCATTACATGCACATGGGGGAGTGTTTGTATTCGGAAAGACATCCCATAGAATTACCCTATAGAGAGAGGGGGTGTGTCTTATGTTGATTCTGCTCTATAACATGGCGGCAGGCTGCCGTGCGACTGCAGGAGGTGTGGCCGGGGGAATACTGAGGCTGACTCCGAGAGATACTGGAGTGTTTCCCTGGGACGGTGTACCGCTGTTTGGGGAGGCCTCAGTCAATCTCGGCAGATACCACTGGTAAGTGTAACTTCGTGAGTTAGATTCCCTCACAACGGTTGGTGACGCATTCTGCTGTGGGATGCAGTCATTTTAACCGGTTCGATACCGTTCTTTTTTCCCCTTTCTGTGCAGATTGTGGAAGGTGAAAAGTAAGAGTTCTGCAGCCTTGTCAGGTTCGCAGAAGCGGATGTCGTTTTCTGTTTCTACCACATCCACCGCATGTCGCTGGGTCTATCTGGCTGGAGGCCACTCTGGTGGGAACTCATCTACTACTCTTCAGTCAGTCCGGGAATGGACTTGGACCTGTGAGTTAATAATGGAATCCAAAGGGGGACATCCTGGAGTTTACAGATGATTCCCCTCACTGATTTATAAAATAGATCTTACCGATTCCCCTCTGAAAGGGGAGGTAGTACGCGACGCCATACCAGAGTTGCTTCAAGGTCAGGGCATTGTCCTGCAGTTCCTGGTTAAAAAAAAAAAAGGAAAACAAAGATTTCTCCTTACGAAGTTGAGCTACAGGATGGAATCTCTCAGGCCAGGGAGCTCCAGTACGTAGAGGTAGAAAGGGGTTAAATGCATTGTTCTCCGCATTCAGCTTACCTGGGTTGATATCTAGGACTGTCTTTGCCATTTCACCGGAGTGATGGCAGTAGGATGGGTTTCTTTCACTAGTGAGAGCCATTGTTATTCTGTACTGGGACACTCTCCGGATTAAGGCGAGGTCAAGACACAAGTGCAGATCGTTGTTTCTCTCTGACTGTTCTTCAACACAGGGAATGGCTGTTGTTCCCAATGACGGAGATGTCGGAGGTGGGTATCAGAGTAGATACTGAACGGTTGAGGTTCTGTGTGTTCCTGTGGAAAGAGGTCTGAGGATCCGGAGTCGGGTCAGATTTGCAGTGACAATCCATCAATATGTTTCGTTGATGAAGAAGATGGGTGCGGCCTAAGAGGTCTTTTCATGAGCAGGTCAAATGCCAGAGTGGTTTTCACGGGGCCAGTTGGAAATGTGGTCCGAATCTCACCTGCACAGGCGCCGGAATATAATCCTAATGGCCAGGATATCGCTCCTGTGGTGTCTGCTCAGTTCTCACCTCCTAGAGGGACGAAGGTTCAGAATCCAGGATGAGATCCTGGTGTCCATGCATGCAGATCTCCGAGACTGGGAAGCAGTCCTTGCAAAGGAAGTATTTCCAGAGGAAAAGGTCAAGCTGGGAAGTTTGTCTGCAATAAGCTTTCTTGAATTAAGAACTACTTTCAATGAACATATGCTTCGTGATCTGCCCGTGTTAATTCTGTCGGACGACTTGACAGCAGTGGTGTAAGTAAGCCGCTAGAATGGAACAAGGAGCAAAGCGGCAATGGCAGAACATGAAAAAGTTTTCAGCTGGGTGGAAAGACTGGTAAACGCTCTATTAGCAGTCTTCGTTCCGGATGTGAACGACGGAGAAATAGATTCCTTTGGCGGGATTGCAGTTACCAAATTCGGTAGAGGCCCATTCCACTAGGAAGGTGGGCTCTTCTTGGGCGGCTGCCCGAGGCATCTCAGCATTACAGTTGTGCCGAGCAGCTACTTGGTCGGGTTCAGACACTTTTTTGCTAAATTCTACAAGTTTGATACCCTGGCTGATGAGGACCTCGCGTTTGCTCAATCGGTGCTGCAGAGTCATCCGCACTCTCCCGCCCTTTTGGGAGCTTTGGTATAAACCCCATGGTCCTTACGGAGTCCCCAGCATCCTTTAGGACGTAAGAGAAAATAAGATTTTAAACCTACCGGTAAATCTTTTTCTCCTAGTCCGTAGAGGATGCTGGACGCCCATCCCAGTGTGGACTAAATCTGCAAGACTTGTATATAGTTGTTGCTTACATAAGGGTTATGTTACAGTTGGAATCGGTCTTTGACTGATGCTGTTTTTGTTCATACTGTTAACTGGTTGCGTATATTCCAGGTTATACGGTATGTTTGGTGTGGGCTGGTATGAATCTTGCCCTTAGATTAACAAAATCCTTTCCTCATATTGTCCATCTCCTCTGGGCAGTTTCTCTAACTGAGGTCTGGAGGAGCCAGTGCACACCCATACTAAAAGTTCTTTAGAGTGCCCATATCTCCTGCGGAGCCCATCTATACCCCATGGTCCTTACGGAGTCCCCGGCATCCTCTACGGACTAGGAGAAAAAGATTTACCGGTAGGTTTAAAATCTTATTTTTATATACTAACAGGGGTGACAGGTGTTGTACATCCCTGCAAAGGCAGATCCAATCTCTTTCTCATCAGACTCTGCTGTCTTCCCTCCACTCTCACTCAGATGTTCACTGCTGCCAGTAGTACACGTAGGAGAAGCAGAACTATGGCGGCAGCTGTATAGATTCTGATATGTAATTCTCTGTATCATACTTACCGTACACACATTATCCTTATTACTAGTGAGAATATAGATGTAAGACACTGATGATGGGGGTGTAACAGTGGATTATAACCTAGCAGATGATGATTACAGGGTATTATATGGTGTATTGCATGTAAAAGACCTTGTTCCACACCTACTCTGCTGTAGCAATATACCTTATATAAGGGTGAGTAACACATGTACAGGCTTACCAGCGTATGAGCACACACATAAAGGAATGCTACCTTACCAATGCTTCCAGGAGTAACGTTAGGAGACATTTCTCTAATCCATCAGCTCATATGACTGATGTTATTGTTCATCGAGAATCTCCAATTCATACGATATGTTCCCCATCCATTGTTTTACATTGGTGCTGACATAGGACTTGGCGAGTGAAAACATCTCCATTTATACTTCATGGTTAGTTACCAGTACAAGAGAGAGATATATCTAATTCTTATTATAATATTACATTTGTTATTGTGAGAGTTCTCAGGAAGGTGGACACAGTGATAGTATGAGACACAAAATTATAAAGCTTTCATTAAAAGTTATGTTTTATTATACACACACATTTACAATTAAGTGTCCCAGAGAGTCGTCTTCTCCTATTGTTTACAAGATTAATATTGTTACAGAAAATGTCACATTTCCATAATGTATTTTATTTCCAGCAGATGGACACACAAGCAGGAATATCTCAGAAGGACATCTAATGTTATCCCGGGATTGTGACATAAAAGATAATGACAGCAGACAGGATTCTCCAGGAGATAACCCCATTACCCCAATTATACATCCAGCTCTATCAGCTGATCCCCCTGATCCTGGGAAATGTTTTCCTGATCACCCTGATATTGGTGCATCTGTTACAGCTCAGAGAGTAGATACAGTGTTTCCCTGTTCTATAGATGCCAAATGTTTTACACAGAACACAAAGCTTATTACCCATCAGCCAGCTAAGGCAGGGAAGAGGCCATTTCCATGTTCTGAGTGTGGGAAATGTTTTACATACAAATCAGCTCTTGTTACACATCAGAGAAGACACGCAAGTGAGAAGCCATTTCCATGTTCTGAGTGTGGGAAATGTTTTGCATGGAAATCACATCTTGTTACACATCAGAGAAGTCACACAGGTGCAAAGCCATTTTCTTGCTCTGAGTGTGGGAAATGTTTTACACAGAAATCACATCTTGTTAGACATCAGCAAAGTCACACAGGTGAGAATCCATTTCCATGCTGTGAGTGTGGGAAATGTTTTGCACACAAATCAGCTCTTGTTATACATCAGAGAAGTCACACAGGTGAGAAGCCTCTTTTTTGCTCTGAGTGTGGGAAAGGTTTTACACAGAAATCACAACTTGTTATACATCAGAGAAGTCACACTGGTGAGAATCCATTTCCATGCCCTGAATGTGGAAAATGTTTTGCACACAAATCAGATCTTAATAGTCATAACAGAAGTCACACAGGTGTGAATCCAATTACTTGCTCTGAGTGTGGGAAATGTTTTACATGGAAATCACAACTTGTTATGCATCAGAGAAGTCACACAGGTGAGAAGCCATTTCCATGTTCTGAGTGTGGGAAATGTTTTGCACGGAAATCACATCAAGTTACACATCAGAGAAGTCACACAGGTGAGAAGCCATTTCCATGCCCTGAATGTGGGAAATGTTTTGCACACAAATCAGATCTTAATAGTCATAACAGAAGTCACACAGGTGAGAATCCAATTACTTGCTCTGAGTGTGGGAAATGTTTTGCACACAAATCACATCTTGTTACACATCTGAGAAGTCACACAGGTGAGAAGCCATTTCCATGTTCTGAGTGTGGGAAATGTTTTGCACACAAATCAGATCTTGTTAAACATCAGAGAAGTCACACAGGTGCAAAGCCATTTTCTTGCTCTGAGTGTGGGAAATGTTTTACACAGAAATCACATCTTGTTAGACATCAGCAAAGTCACACGGGAGAATCCATTTCCATGCTGTGAGTGTGGGAAATGTTTTGCACACAAATCATCTCTTGTTAAACATCAGAGAAGTCACACAGGTGAGAAGCCTCTTTCTTGCTCTGAGTGTGGGAAAGGTTTTACACGGAAATCACAACTTGTTATACATCAGAGAAGTCACACTGGTGAGAATCTATTTCCATGCCCTGAATGTGGGAAATGTTTTGCACACAAATCAGATCTTAATAGTCATCACAGAAGTCACACAGGTGAGAAGCCATTTCCATGTTCTGAGTGTGGGAAATGTTTTGCACGGAAATCAGATCTTGTTAAACATCACAGAAGTCACACAGGTGAGAAGCCATTTCTATGTTCTGAGTGTGGGAAATGTATTGCACGGAAATCACAACTTGTTACACATCAGAGAAGTCACACAGGTGAGAAGCCATTTTAATCTTCTGGAGTATACTTATCATTGCCATGCATTGTTTTTCAAGGTTCTTATCCTATCTCCTATGCTTTTTGCAATATACATGCTACAACTGGGTGAAATAATCAGATGTCATGCCCTCATCTACCACTGCTATGCAAATCTGTCTTTTGCTCCGGGTACTGAGAACCCAGTACCAATCCTAAATGTCTAGCTGATCTCCAAGTGTGGATGATGCCAGTTGGCTGTGACTCCATCCTGGTGGAACAGGTCCTTATGATAGAAGCTCACCAACAAAGGGCAGGGCTACAGCTCAACTTTGCGAACCAACCAGGCTTACGCTTGGGGGTTCAGAGTTACAAAATGCTGATAACGTTGCCGTTTTTCGCTATACTGTATGTTACACACTATAGGAATTTGTATTTCTGGTTGTAATACATTTGAGTGTATGTAAGAAATATTTGCTATTTTGTTACAGTATATTAACAAATGCATCTTCTACCGTAATGCACACAGTAACTTGCCTTTACAGTCATTTGCGCCCCCTACCGTATTAGCCATTAGCATGCGTATTTGATGCATGCATCGTAGACTCATCCATTGGTAAATTCCATAGTGGTATTCTAAATATCAAAATGTGCAATTTGACTTTGACAACTTGTAGGAGAATTAGGGTGGTTGTTTTAAAAAAAAAAAACTTACCTGACTCTTACCTGGAAATGTCAATGTATGAAGGTATGGGAGATACCTGCTGCAGTTCCTTCTACTTACATTTGGGAGGTCCGGTTGTTTTTGGGGCATTAGCAGCAAATAGTAAATGATACATTGTCTCGCTGACCCTCTGATTTTTTAAAAAATATGTTACACAAAATGACATTTGCATTAACAACCATTAATTAAACAAGAAAAACACAACGCAAGTAAAAAAAAAAACCCACAAAAAAAAACTTTATATATAAAAAATAGAAGAAAATCATCAATTCTGGTCTGGACTCATTGACTCTATCAGGAGAACAAGAGCCTTTTTAGCAAGGACTATACCAACAGTAACCAGTAGAGGAATCAGGCGTATCCCACAGAATATCAGCGCTGCCACCATACATTGGGGAGAGAAGATAAAGTGCAGATTTCTGAACAGTGCTCTTATAAGGAACACAAGAAGTGCATAGATCACAATGATCAGAAGTCCGGGACAATGAGGTCAAGAAACCAACGCTGTGGTACTAATGACCCCAATACAGGTCACTTGGAGCAAGAGACTAGGGTAAGGGCAACAACAATTTTTCAAACAACAAAAAAAAAAGTTAGAAAAAAAAATTAATTATAAATGTAAAAAAAGAGGATCGTCCAGTACAGAGGACTGTGGGGGTCATTCTGAGTTGTTCGCTCGCTAGCAGTTTTAAGCAGCCGTGCAAACGCTAAGCCGCCTCCCACTGGAAGTGTATTTTAGCTTCGTAGAAGTGCGAACGAAAGGATCGCAGAGCGGCTGCAAAATAATTTTGTGCAGTTTCAGAGTAGCTCCAGACCTTCTCAGCGCTTGTGATCACTTCAGACTGTTCTGTTCCTGATTTGACATCACAAACGCGCCCTGCGTTCAGCCAGCCACGCCTGCGTTTATCCTGGCACGCCTGCATTTTTTTGAACACTCCATGAAAACGGTCAGTTGACACCCAGAAACACCCACTTAATGTCAATCACTATGTTAATGCCTAATTATTTTAAAGGAATTGGGGAGTCTCCATTGTGATAATATTCAGCATATAGAATTTATTATCAAAGAAGAGGCCACGCCTATATTTTTCTGCGCAGAGAGACGTGACCCTACACAGACTTCATCAATGATGTCCGTCCCTTCAGGGGATTTCAGGCTTACATATATAGTACATAATTATACAATAATTCATAATTGATTAATCAATGGGGCGTGTATTCAGATAACAAGGGGATTATAGATTGGTTGTTGGTCACCAACAGGAAATCTCAAATATGGTCAGCTGGGCTAGATGTAATGGCTGATCTTCTGAAGATGGCAGACTGGTTCCATGAGTCTTGGATCTCCCATTCACATCAATAGAGTCGCTCAATAAGCTTCGTCAGCAAAGAGGTTATTCCTGTTCCTATGTCATGGTGCTCTTTTCAGAGCTGAAGGTTCATCTGATATTTATTTATCAAACCCCATAAAATGTCATTAAGTTCTGGTTATCTAAATACAAGGCTCTCTATTTAGACACGTACAGTCTAAGTCACAAGCTAGGACAAAGGATGACAGAAAACTCCACTGTAAGAAAGACTGACCATTATGGGAATTAAAGTGCCAATTACAGATATATAACTGTAAGGGGCCCTACACACTGGCCGACCCGCCGCCGTGCTGCCGGACGGCGGATACGTCCGATGAGCGACCCGGCGGCAGGGGGGCAGTAACGGGGGGAGTGAAAATCGGCCAGTGTGTAGGGCCTATAAGTCTGAAAGCACAATTTCTGAGGCAATACAGATGTATATTTGATTTTTCCTCCATCATTCCTGTCTTTTGTTTCATCTCTAAACACAACATATAGTAAATCAAATATTCATTATATTCAAATTAATTTTCAAATGAGTGTGAGATATGAGATAGGAAAAGGAAAACCCGTTCTCTGGATGCAATCGCCGGCACGAGTCCATTGAGTATCGATACGAAAAGTCTCAACTCTCTAGAAAACTTGGACAGATAAGAGAAATGAAAGAGGTAGCGACAGAATGTATTCTTGTCTTCTTCAACCTTGCTATAGGTGGAGGTTCCGTCTTACTAAGTGTACATATATGAAGCGTGTAAGTACCTATTAGGGTATATTTCTGATAATCTGACTGTGATAATACTACTGATTCACTGTGTGTGGCTACTGCAGTGTAGGTAACCGGAGTCATTACCATAAGCTTGGTTCTTGGCTTCCTTTCAGGCCGTGTGAGTACTCTCCCACATAATCGGCCAAGGACAGGCAGGCATTTGATTGTTACATAACTTATAAAAATTATAAGTATTATCATAACATAGTGTAGTATGTGGTAAAGCCATTTTGAGATTCCGGCTCCCATCCATCCGAAGGGGTCCCAACCAGCCGATTGGGCCATATGTTCTTGTATATCCTGCAATAACTTAACCTTCTGTTCAATGGGGTTATAATTATCTGAGATGTTAAAACAACACATTCCTTTAAATTGTTCACAACCACTTCCTGCTTTAAGTAACCGGTAGTCAATGGCTACCCTATTTTGTATCATACCATCTCTTACTTCTCTGAGTTCTTCATTTATAAGAGCAATAGCCGTACTGGTGGCATTTATGGTTTTAGCCAATCCGCAGGCTGTGCTATTTATCACCCTTGTGTTATACAGGCTGAGTCCTGGGGCTCCTATGAGTGAAAAGGCTAATGCTGAGTATTGTGTCTTGCTAAGTAATGGTAAGTCTGATCGGCAATCAGGATCTAAAGACCTTTTTTCTTTACTGTGAGAGTCCAAAGTAGTTATGTTTGTGTGAGCTGCTACAAAGGTGAGTCTGCCCAAATAACAAATACCCATGTGATCTGCTGGGTAATAAGAATATGCAATATCCCCACATACTAAAAATAAGCCCCTGGGCATGTATATATCAATTCTAGGGCTACTTATTGTTACCAAGGAAGTACACTTTGGGGTAACCCCTAAAGACTCAAACTGTGGCTTACCAACAATATCCCAACAGTTCTTTTCAGATATACTAGGCTGGATCTCCAGCTTATACCTGGTGGTGTGATACCGCCCGATTTTATCTTCCGGGTTGTTGGTCCCTAATGTTTCCATGTTAATGTCTATAAAGGTGATATTTTTCCTGGTAGCAATTCTATCTTCTGCATTTCTTCTATTATTAGAATACATATAAAGCAGGTCTTATAAGCTTCTCCCACATGTTTGGGTGGTACTACACAGAAAGCATTACTATGGGCGGCAGCTGTGGCCAGTTCTACAAAGGTGTTCCTCTCATATACTCCAGCTTTTCTCACTGGGCCCTCATAGGGGTTTTCACTTATCGTTGTGTTCTGATTATTTTTTCCTTCCTCGGGGAGCCATTCCTGATCATGGAGTGCATGGTGTGTGTCTGAGTGTTGTGTCTGATTCCTCTCCTCACCTTCATAACATCATACTATGCAATCATTCTGTGGGATTCTCCCACAGTGGGTACAGATACATCTAAACACATTTACCATTTTGTGGCACTCGGTCTGTTCTAGGGGGGCTCTGACTGTGCGTGCACCTCCAAAGAGCAATGGGTCATCGTGGTACCAATCTATCCATCTTTGTTCAGGGTTCCGTCTGCAATATTTACAAATACATCTGGCTATTGGGGGTAGCTGCTGACATCTATTTGGGTATACCTCTTTAGCTTCCTTTTGTTTCTAGTGTCTAGGGGTGTGATTGTTATGATTCCAGCACTCCTGACCGGAGGAGATTTTATGACAAGGACCAGAGCGCTGGAATGGAATGCAGGTAACGGGAGCAGGGAAGACTAGTTGCCCCATGCGCCCTAACTCTATTGTCTCACCCGTGCTATCGGAAATCCCCTGCGAGACTATGGTTTCTTGAGCCCCTGGCAGCCACGTTTGAAGGGCGGATTATGTCTGCCCAACTCCGGTGCCCCCCGGTCTTAGGGAGAGACAAAGGGAAATCCGAGGCAGGATGATAACAATAGGACCTCTGACTGACAACAGGCCAGGGGCAACAAGCTAACTAACAAAAACAGAAGTATGTGCGGAAACCCGCCAGGGAAAAGGACAACCAAAATCCACTTGTCCAATACTCCTACCCAGCACCGCCGGATACCAGAGTGGACCTGTGGAAGCGGAACCCTCCGCAAAATGCTCCAAAACACAAATAAATAATAAAGCGGACAAGCCGCAACACACGGCAAGGCCGCGACTCACGAACACCACTGGATGTTATATGGTGATTAGTCAGGACTCCAGGAATAAGATGACAAACTTCCGAGTTCAGGACTTCCGAATACTGGAATGACCGGATACAGCAAGACTGGAACAGACTCTCAGCAAACAGAAACAGCATGCAGGAAGTTATTACCGGCGTCTGTGAGAAGCCCTGGGAGTGTATTTAACAAGGAGTCCTCCAATCAGCTGCCAAAAGGCTGATTAGAATAAATGCCGTGCAGCTGCCTTGCTGCATGGCCAGAGAGCAGGAGAATACATTAACTCTTAAAGCCTAGCAACGGGGAACACGGTCCGCCAGTGGCGTCCCCGTTTCTAGGGTCCGTGCGGCTCAGCGCGCCCGGCGTCCAGCATTGCCAGGGAGCCGGCGGCTGTCCGCGTACGGCGTACCTGGTTGCTAGGCGCCGGGCCGCACCGACGAGCGGACCCCGGCGCCTAACAGTACCCCCCCCCCTTGAGGAGGGGTCAAGGAACCCCTAAAGCCAGGCTTCCAAGGAAACTCCCGAAAAAATGCCCTCTTGAGCCTTGGGGCATGAAGATCCTTATCCAGGACCCAGGACCTTTCCTCTGGACCATAACCTCTCCAGTGAACCAGAAAATAAAGCCGGCCCCTGGACAACTTGGAATCGAGAACCTTCTCCACCAGGAACTCCTGTTGTCCCTGTACATCCACTGGAGATCTTCCCTGAGAGATCTTCCGAGGAAATTTATTGGAAGAAATGTATGGCTTCAACAGGGAGCAATGGAACGTATTACCAATCCGAAGAGATTTTGGTAAACGTAACCGGAAAGCAACTGGGTTAACTTTTTTAATGATATGAAATGGTCCAATAAATTTGGGTCCCAACCTAGCTGAAGATTGTCGAAGTCTAATGTTACGAGTCGACAACCATACCCTATCTCCCACCTTAAAATTGCAAGGACGTCGGAGCCGGTCAGAAAAATTTTTCTCACGAAAGGCCGCTTTTCTGAGAGCAAGGTGCACTTTTTTCCAAATGGCTCTGAGATGGGAGGTTAAGGTTAGCGAGGAAACTGAGGAATGTTGAAAAAAAGAATTAGCTCTGGGGTGAAAACCAAAAACTGAAAAGAATGGAGACACGTTGGTGGAGGAATGACAAGAATTATTGTAAGCAAACTCCGCCAATGGAAGAAACTCGGACCAATCATTCTGGAGTTTGGCTGAGTACAAACGCAAATACTGTTTCAATGATTGGTTAACTCACTCGGTTTGCCCGTTGGACTGTGGGTGGTAACCAGATGTTAATGACAATCTCATCTTTAATGAAGCACAAAAACACTTCCAGAATTGTGCAACGAATTGTGGACCCCGATCAGAAACAATATCAGTGGGCAACCCATGAAGTCTGAAAACATGGCGGAGAAACAACACTGCCAATCCTTGGGCAGATGGCAGTCGGGGAAGGGCAATGAAATGAGTCATCTCGCTAAAACGGTCTACTACCACCCAAATGACTCTGCATCCCGCTGAAAGGGGAAGGTCCACCACAAAATCCATGGAAATATGAGACCATGGCCTGAGAGGGACATTCAAGGGCATAAGTTGCCCGATAGGCAAGGAACGGGGAACCTTATGCTGTGCACAAACCTGACATGAAGAAACAAACTCCTTAACGTCTTTAGAAAGACCAGGCCACCATACTGAGCGGGAGACTAACTCCAATGTCTTAGAGATCCCTGGATGCCCGGAAACTTTGTTATCATGGAACTCAGTCAAAACATTAGCTCTCAGGAACTCAGGGACGTAAAGACGACCAGCAGGAGAATTTCTAGGAGCTTGGTGTTGAAGCTGTTTTAACTGGGTAAATAAATCTTGTCTGAGGCCTGCCCAAATGACTGAAGATGGAAGTATGGGAGTAACAGGACTGTTATCATGAACCGGAAGAAAACTGCGTGACAGAGCATCTGCCTTGGTATTCTTGGAACCTGGCCTGAAAGTTATAATAAACTTGAAACGAGTAAAGAACAAAGCCCAACGAGCCTGCCGGGCATTCAGCCGCTTAGCTGATTCGATGTATTGCAGATTCTTATGGTCAGTCAATACTGAAATGGTATGTGTTGCTCCCTCCAGCCAATGCCTCCACTCCTCGAAAGCCCATTTTATTGCCAGTAGTTCCCGGTTACCAACGTCATAGTTGGATTCAGCGGAGGAGAATTTCCTAGACATAAAGGCACAAGGATGTAGTTCCTGAGACTCTGGATCCTTTTGAGATAGTATAGCCCCTACTCCAACCTCCGAGGCATCAACCTCCACAACGAAGGGCAATCCTGGATTGGGATGTCTAAGGACTGGAGCCGAGACAAAAGCTTGTTTCAAGGCCCGAAAGGACAACTCCGCTTCACGCGACCAGTTGGTAGGATCCGCTCCTTTCTTTGTCAGGGCCACAATGGGAGCAACCAGGTCGGAGAAGGAATGAATGAACCTCCTGTAATAATTCGCAAACCCTAAAAAGCGCTGAATTGCTTTTAAATTGGTGGGTTGCGCCCAACTAAGGATGGCCTGAAGCTTCTTTGGTTCCATGAAAAATCCCCGAGGGGAAATAATGTATCCTAAAAAAGATACCTCCGTGACATGAAACTCGCATTTCTCCAGTTTGGCATATAGATGATTCTCGCGTAACTTTTGAAGAACCTGACGCACCTGGGTAACAATAGAGTCAGAATAAATCAGGATGTCGTCTAAGTAAACGACCACGAATTTCCCTAGGAAGTCACGGAGCACATCGTTAATGAGGTCCTGGAAAACTGCTGGAGCGCTAGACAAGCCGAACGGCATCACTAGGTACTCGTAGTGACCCGACTGAGTACTGAAGGCTGTCTTCCACTCATCTCCGGACCTGATTCGGATGAGGTTATACGCTCCTCTTAGATCAATTTTGGAGAAAATCACAGCCGAACGCAGCTGATCAAAGAGGACAGAAATCAGCGGCAGAGGATAAGTATTTTTAACTGAGATTTTATTTAAGGCTCTATAGTCAATGCAAGGTCTGAGCGAGCCATCCTTTTTCTCCACAAAGAAGAAGCCTGCACTTAAAGGAGATTTAGATGACCTAATAAATCCTTTCCCTAGGCTCTCTTTAACATAGTCATTCATGGCCGCAGTTTCTGGCCCGGATAAAGCATATAACCTTCCCTTTGGCAATGCGGCACCAGGAACGAGCTCAATGGCGCAATCATAAGGCCGATGGGGAGGCAGAATGTCTGCATTGCCCTTGGAGAACACATCAGCAAACTCCTGGTACTCCACGGGAATGAGTTCAGGAATTGCAGCAGCTATTCTGACTGGAAACGAAATACATTCCTTATCACAGAAGGCACCCCATTGAGATATCTCCCCTGACCGCCAATCAATGGTGGGATTGTGAAAGGCCAGCCAAGGGTGACCCAGAACCACTGGAACTGCTGGGCAATGGGTAAGGAAGAACTTGATCTTTTCAGAATGAAGAGCTCCTACCGTAAGTAGTATAGGGGGTGTACAGAGGTAAATAACCCCATTGGACAGTGGACTCCCATCTAAACCATGCATGGTGACACTCCTACCCAAAGATAACTGAGGAATGCCTAAGGCCTTGGCCCAAGTTAAATCCATAAAGTTTCCTGCAGCTCCACTGTCGACAAAAGCCGACACCGAGGAACTGAGGCTGCCAAAGGAAACCTTAGCTGGGACTAAAAGGGAGTTATGCGAGGAGATAAGCTGCAGACCTAGGTGAACCCCCTCACAATTCACCTGGTCAAGGCGTTTCCCGACTTATTCGGACAATTACGAGCAAAATGTCCCTTACCCCCACAGTACAAACAAAGACCAGAGTTTTGCCTCTGGCTCTCTCTTCAGGAGACAACCGGGAGAGACCCATCTGCATGGGCTCCTCTATGTCCTCAGGGATGGAATATACACACGGAGATGACCTGACCGATGCTCCTTTTTCAGCCTACCGCTCTCTGAGACGACGATCAATCTTAATAGAAAGCTCCATGAGTTTATCGAGAGTCTCAGGAGCGGGATACTGGAGGAGACTGTCTTTAATAGATTCTGATAAGCCGAGGCGAAACTGACTGCGCAGGGCTGGGTCATTCCAGCCACAGTCATTCGACCACCGGCGAAACTCCGTACAATAAACCTCTGCGGGATTCCTACCCTGTCTGAGAGCACGCAACTGACCTTCAGCGGATGCCTCTCTATCAGGGTCGTCATATAACAGTCCTAAAGACCCCAAAAAAGCGTCTACTGACAACAACACCGGATCATCTGCTTTTAAACCAAATGCCCAAGTCTGGGGATCCCCCTGGAGCAAAGAAATAATAATCCCGACCCGCTGAGATTCAGTACCCGAGTAGATCGGTCTTAAACGAAAATAAAGTTTACAGGATTCTTTAAAATTAAAAAAACTCTTTTCTATCCCCAGAAAAACGGTCAGGCAAATGCATTTTTGGTTCAGGAACTACCCTCGGGGAAGTTCGTAAAAGATCTTCCTGCGACTTCACCCGAAGGGAAAGATCCTGAACCATCTGAGTAAGTTCTTGAATCTGACTGACTAAGAGCTGACCAGGATTTGGTCCTAACCCTGTTGGATTCATGAGGCCGACAATTTCTTACAAAAACTGAATAAGAAAAAATTAAACTCCGTTTAATATTAAGTTTTGGTATGGCCGGTAATAATGTTATGATTCCAGCACTCCTGACCGGAGGAGATTTTATGACAAGGACCAGAGTGCTGGAATGGAATGCAGGTAACGGGAGCAGGGAAGACTAGTTGCCCCTGGCGCCCTAACTCTATTGTCTCACCCGTGCTATCGGAAATCCCCTGCGAGACTATGGTTTCTTGAGCCCCTGGCAGCCACGTTTGAAGGGCGGATTATGTCTGCCCAACTCCGGTGCCCCCCGGTCTTAGGGAGAGACAAAGGGAAATCCGAGGCAGGATGATAACAAGAGGACCTCTGACTGACAACAGGCCAGGGGCAACAAGCTAACTAACAAAAACAGAAGTATGTGCGGAAACCCGCCAGGGAAAAGGACAACCAAAATCCACTTGTCCAATACTCCTACCCAGCACCGCCGGATACCAGAGTGGACCCGTGGAAGCGGAACCCTCCGCAAAATGCTCCAAAACACAAATAATAAATAATAAAGCGGACAAGCCGCAACACATGGCAAGGCCGCGACTCACAAACACCACTGGATGTTATATGGTGATTAGTCAGGACTCCAGGAATAAGATGACAAACTTCCGAGTTCAGGACTTCCGAATACTGGAATGACCGGATACAGCAAGACTGGAACAGACTCTCAGCAAACAGAAACAGCATGCAGGAAGCTATTACCGGCGTCTGTGAGAAGCCCTGGGAGTGTATTTAACAAGGAGTCCTCCAATCAGCTGCCAAAAGGCTGATTAGAATAAATGCCGTGCAGCTTACATGCTGCATGGCCAGAGAGCAGGAGAATACATTAACTCTTAAAGCCTAGCAACGGGGAACACGGTCCGCCAGTGGCGTCCCCGTTGCTAGGGTCCGTGCGGCTCAGCGCGCCCGGCATCCAGCATTGCCAGGGAGCCGGCGGCTGTCCGCGTACGGCGTCCCTGGTTGCTAGGCGCCGGGCCGCACCGACGAGCGGACCCCGGCGCCTAACAGTGATGAGAGGTACATAACTAGGATAAGGATGTATTACCTCCTCAAAGGTCATCAGAGACTGACCCTTCCCTGGGCCCTCAGTCATCCTTGTCAATAAGTAGTAAGTCAATAATCCCCCCATCCATATAATTATTCCCAGGCTTACAACCGATACTCCAATCTCGATGGCCCGTCTGGATCTTTTCTTCACCTGATTGGGGTTTAGCAACACTGACTGTCCCACATAATTATCAACATACATCTTACCAAACCAGGCCATTTTTATTATCTCTTAGTCTCTGGTTACTGAGGTTCCTCAAACAGAGCCTGCAAGTTCAACGATTCTGAAGCTTCTTCCTCTGGAGGCTTTTTCTGGGACTCTGCTCTTCCCGTCCTCAGTCACTTTCTTGCAATGCAATGCATGTATCCAAGCCGATTTCTCTGCAACCTTTACTGCCGTGGGCATGGTCAACAGTACTTGGTATGGTCCCTCCCACCTGAGCATAAGAAATTTCTAACCATTACAAATTCTCCTGGTTTCACGTCATGGCATTTCAAGTCAAATTGATTAGCACCTTTAGAGAGAATTTGTCCTTTGTGTATTTGTTTGAATTGTTCATGCAAGTCTAGGACATATTTTGTGTTTAGATCATGTAGGGTGGAGTGGCTTTATTCTGGGCCTATCATCAGGTTGGGATGTTTTCCAAATAACACCTCGTAATGGGACACACTGAGAGGAGGTTTGGGAGTCACTCTAATACCGTGTAGTATGATGGGCAGTGCCTCTACCCAGTTTAGGATTGTCTCTTCTATGACCTTGGAAAGTTTATTCTTTATGGTATAATTAGCTCTCTCCACGAGTCCAGCTGCCTGGGGTCCATAAGGACAATGGAGTTTGGACTTGATCCTACACATCTCTTGGAAGACCTTACCCGTGAAGTGTGTGCCTTGATCTGACTCAATGATCTCTGGAATACCATATCTAGATACAAACTCCTGTACTAGTTTCTTAGCTGTGAAATGTGCTGTGCAGGCTACCGCTGGGTAGGCCTCAGGTCAACCACTGAAGACGTCAACACAAACAAGTACATATTTGAAATTTCTACAGGGTGGTAATTGGATGAAGTCTATCTGTATTGCCTGGAAAGGTCCTCGGGTATGTGGGATATGGGCAATTGGTGCTGGGACAGTCTTACCTGGGTTCTTCCATAGACAGATAAGGCATGATTGAGCTTTCTTACCTGCATAGGATGAGAAACCAGGGGCAGACCAGTAGGCCCTGAGGGTCTTTACCATACCTTCCTTTCCCAGATGAGTGAGCCCATGGGCTGCCTCAGTCAGGCTTGGTAGAATGGCTTTTGGTGCTACCGGTCTTCCTGTCATGTCCCTCCAGATACCAGAGGAATCTGGATTACACCCTTTGAGCTTCCACAAGGATATTTCCTGCTTTGAACAAGATTGGTACAAATGCATTAATTTTTCCAATGTTACAGGTGAAAATATTTGTTATGAGATGAGACTCCGTATCTCTGGCACGGAACCATGATTGTTTATTGCCACTGAGGCTGCTGCTTTCGCTGTTTGATCAGCATAGGTATTTCCTTTCTACACCGGGTCTGTATCTCAGTGTCTCTTATATCTAGCCTTGGAGTGCATAAAGTCTGGGTCACCTTTTCACCATCATGATCATCTACCTTCTCCCCACTTTGTGACTGTCCAGTCACACCTGGGAGGAAATTTGATGGATTCAAAGTTGTGCAGCGCTGCAATATTATGTTAGGAGGCTTAAGAAGCACAAGTTCCCATTTGGTTATCCTGGACGCTGTGATGTGTTTTGTGGCGGAACCGTTTAGTAAAGCAGCAACTGTGTGCGGGACATTCAGGTAGAGTGTGTGTGCCAGAACTATATCTGCTGTCTTGTCAACAAGTGTAGCTGCTGCAGCCAACGTGCACAAGCATTGGGGCAGCCCCCTAGCTACTGTATCCAGCTGTGTGCTGTAATATCCCACTGGGCAGTTCCAGTCCCCGTTTTTCTGAGTTAGTACTCCAGCAGCACAGCCGTCGAGCTCTGTACAAAAGAGAAAAAATGGTTTAGTGTAACATGGGAAGCCCAGAGCTGGGGTGGCAGTGAGGGCTTCCTTCAACTGATGAAACGCTAGTAGTGTGGTGTCATCATGGCTGACAGGATCAGGCTTTTTTTTAGATACCAGTTCCTGGAGATGTAGTGCTATAGCAGCATATCCTGGTATCCAGTGTCTACAGAAAGAGGTCATCCCTATAAAGGTGCGTATTCGTTTTTGGGTGACTGGCAGAGGCATATTCTGTATGGCCTGGATGCATGATGGTAGGAGATGGCGCTGTCCTTGGGAGAGGCAGTGACCTAGATACTGCACTTTCTGCTGGGACAGCTGCAATTTGGCTTTGCTGGCCTTCAACCCCATGGAGGCGAGGAAAGTCAACAGGGACACTGAGTCTTCCCACGATTCCTCCTCTGTCTGTTAACACAATAACAAATCGTCAACATATTGAATAAGCACTGAGTTGTGTGTTGGGTACCAATTCTGCAATATATCATGGAGGGCTTGGCTAAAATAAGTAGGAGCATTCCGTTGCCCCTGGGGCATACGAGTCCAGGTATGCTGTTGACCCTTAAATGTAAACGCAAACAGGTACTGACAGTCTGGATGTAATGGAATGGAGAAAAACGCTTAGCATGGGTCAATAACTGTAAAAAAAACTGCATCCGGCGGGACCTGCGTAAGGATCGTAGCGGGGTTGGGCACCACAGGGTGGCAAGCTTGTATGACTGCATTAAGCACACACAAGTCCTGCACGATACGGTAAGTTTGAGCGGGGCCCGGTTTTTGAACTGGAAAGATCGGAGAATTTGCAGCACTGACGCATTTGCGCAAGACCCCCTGGTGCAGAAGTGAGCGGATGGATGGTTATGCCCCTTCCTCCACTCCCGGTTTCAGCGGGTACTGCGTGATGCATGGTGGGGACTTTCCTGGCTGCAGCTTTACCATAATAGGGTCCACATCTTGAAGTAAGCCTACCTCATCCTTATACTGTGCCCACAAGGAGCTGGGAACCGCTTGCAGTATGTCTTCACGCATATGGGAGTTGGTTTGCTCAAGGTGCAATGACAGGAGTGGGACTGGTGTGTCTACCAGCACTTGTGCATTGCTTTCTAGTGATTTGGGAATGTCTAAGTAAATACCATCCGCTGTGCAGTAAATGGTGCCTTTGAGTTTACATAGTAGGTCACGGCCCAGCAAGTTTGCTGGTGCGTTGGATGCTAGTAAGAAAGCGTGTGTATCATTCAATGGTCCTATCTGTATATTACTATCAGCTAGTATTGGTAAGTGCTGTAATTGTCCTGAGACTCTGACCGCTGGGACCGTGTGCCCTGAAAGCGTCTGTGAAGGTAGTGCAGTGGTAAGTAGTGACTTAGCCGCTCCAGTGTCTAGTAAAAAAGAAACAGGTTCATTATTTCCATGCTCAGTAACCGAGGGTTCCTCAATGTGTTGGCATTGCACGCTGCATAATGAAGACACTGGATGGCTTCAGTATGATTGCCGCTGCCAGCGTGACAACTGATTGTGTGGGCCGCCCTGATTGCTCACATGGGGTCCTTGGTTATCATACTGGTGGTAAGGAGTCTGTGTGGGGCAGCTGGGTGTCCCCACATTTCCATGTGGGTATAATCTGTGCTGTGAGATCACCTGACTCCTGCAATATCTAGCTCTATGGCCGTACTTACCGCATGCAAAGCATGCCATTAGGTCTGGGTGTCTAGAGCCCTGGTATACCGGACCTATATTTCTAGGTGTGTACTTACCTCCCTGCGATCCCTGCCATGAGTTTCTATTCTGCTGACTATGTCTTGGCTGTCTGGGGTCCCAATGGCTTTGTGTAGGTGGCCCCTGAGTGTTTTGAACTGTCTGTGGGTTGGTTATATTTGTCTGTTGCTGAATTTGTGCAGGAGTAATCTGATCTACAACTAGGACTGGGGTGGGTTTGACAAGAGTAAGTTCATGCGCTCTTGATTCCCCCACTACAGTGTTTACTGGGGAGGTTCTCCATGCTAATTTAGTGGTTTTGAGAGCTGTTATTACTGCAGGTTTTAGACCTTCAACAAAACATTTGACCAGCATGGTGGAAGCCTCATTTGGTTTAACTATCACTTCGCCTGCAGTAAATGTGGGCACCATTAACTTAAATCTGTCAAAATACTCATCCACTGTTTCATTATCTGTCTGTCTGACTGAAAACAAGTCGTCCCATTTGAGGACTGGTGGGTATAATTCCCGCAGTCTAGTATTTAGTGCATCTATTTTGGCCTTAGTTGGGTCGCTGAAATCATTTGTAGCAAGATCAATGCTTGTAGCAAGTGATTGCGCTAAGTCTTCAGGTAAACAAGTATACAATATCTGCTCTAGATCCCTGCAAGTAAACTTATGTACATAATACTCCTGTGAGAGGTACTTGCAAGTGGCATCTGAATCTTTCTTGGGTTGGGAATCCTGCTTTTATACTTAACAACTCAGGTTTTGATAATGGGTAACTGGCCTCCACTGAGGAAGCTGGCACAGCCGGGCTAACAATGGTATCTCCTTCACCTTTCACCTCTGCCCTACCTGGTAATTTCATTCTACGCATAGGGTTCAATGCTATAGTATCAGTATTAGTTTCCATAAGTTCTGATCTGTGGGTACCTGTATGGTGTATGCTGCAAGCTGATCTTGAGTGTCAGTGTCAATTACTTCTTGTTTCCCCATGCGATGAAATACCCGCTGTCCTGAGTTATTTAGTATTTTGTAATTAAACCTTGGTCCCTGTCTGAGTGTTCTAATTGACTGTACAATTTGCTGAGGTGTACTGGTGACATTGAGACATGCCTGATAACCGCTTATATATACAGGAGAGGCCACCGGTGGAGTAGCAATGGAAAGCTTAGGTAGCGGAAGCTGATAGAAATCAGGGGAAGAAGCAGGAAGATGTGAAACAGAAGAGTCACTTGATATTATAGATGCCAGTTGCTGGATATTGTCATGTAATGTGTCTACATCCTGTGTTGATTTCCTATGCTGTTCTTGTTGTGGGCTTGCGTGGGCATAGCTATATGTAGTGGGTGAACTGTGTGTTTGCTGCGTGCTGCCAGTGAGTGGTGGGGGGGCTCAGCTTGGTGCGCCCTGTGCTGCTGGAGAAGTGCCAGAAGCTGGTGGTTGTGGAATATGAGACGCCTGTGGAACGTGAGAAAGTGTATTTTGAGAAACAGCAAACTGGATAAGAGTTGTGTCATCCTCAATAGTTGAAATATCATTAGGTGCATTTTGTAGTGACTGTAATTCTTTCACAGGGTATAGTGATGCTGGTAATGATGTGATATTATTGTATGGTGGAGGATTGTTATGTGAGTTTGCAATGTCAGTAAATGTTTCAATACAGAGGTTAGTCTTAACATTATCTGCAGTCCAGTTACACATTTCTTTTTTCCATAAATCTTCCCGTAATAGGAAATGGTATTGCCTCATTCTGTGTGATGTCATTACACTTTGAAATAAACTGGACGCACGGTCGCCCATAAATGCTAAGCATACAATTCACTGCGGTACCATCATTACAATTTGACAAGTCACTTCCCGTTTTTCAACACCTCTATCTTATTTTTCCCAATTTAAAGCCCAGACTGCTCTTTAGTGGCCACAAAAAGAGTCTCAAATAGACAGCGTAGCAGCGTCTTTCATAAATGTGGTTTTGCCAAACGTATAACTTATAACAACAAGTGACTCACTTCCTTATTACCTCATTCCTGATTTTTCATCAGTTATCCAAATTTTCTGAAGTAACAGGTCTGTAGAGCGTGCCTTTATAGGTAGATCATCCAGATAGGGGACAGTCGTCACACCCTGCTTCCGAAGTAGGGCCATTATGACCGCCATGACCTTTGTGAACACTCTGGGAGCAGAAGAGAGACCAAAAGGAAGGGCCTGGAACTGGAAATGAGTGTCCTGTATCGCGAACCGGAGAAAAGCCTGATGAGGAGGCCAAATGGGAACATGTAAGTATGCATCCTTGGTGTCTAAGGACGCCAGAAACTCGTTTTGCTCAAAACCCGCAATAACAGACTGGAGGGATTCCATCTTGAACTTGAATACCCTCAAATACGGATTGAGATCCTTCAAGTTCAGGATTGGTCTGACCGAGCCGTCCGGCTTTGGTACAAGAAACAGGCTTGAGTGATAACCCTGTTTCCGATGATGAGAGGGAACAGGGATCAGTACCTTTGTGGATAGAAGCTTCTGGACCGCTGCCTGCAAGGCAACTCCTCTGTCATCAGAAAATGGTAAACCCGTGGTGAAGAAACGCTGAGGCGGTTGGGCTTGAAAATCGAGCTTGTAACCACAAATGATGAGATCCCTGACCCAAGCATCTGGACAAGATTGTACCCAGGCCTTCCTGAAATCCCACAGACGAGCTCCCACCCTGTGGTCTCCCAGGTGGGAGGGAAGCCCGACATGCGGTGGTAGCAGTGGAGGACTTAACCACTGACTGGGTTGAGGCTGTGGAACCTCTGCCTCTGCCTCTATGGCCACGGGCAACAGAAGCTCCTCCCCTGCCCTGTCTTTGAAACCTAGAAGGAGCACGAAAGGATTGAAAGGAGGGACCCCTATAGGGCCCGCGAGAGGCTGGAGCAGCAGAAGGAAGATAAGTCAACTTACCTCCAGTAGCCTGAGAAATCCAGGCATCCATATCCTTACCAAAACAGGACCTCTCCTGTAAAGGGCAACGTTTCTGCTGCCCTTTTGGACACCATATCCACCTGCCATTGCCGCAGCCAGAGAGCTCTGTGAACCGAAATTGCTAAAGCGGAAATCCTAGCTCCGAGAATACAGATGTCCTTGGAAGCCTCGCAAAGATAAAGGGCTGATTCGCAGATGTGTTCTGCCAGCAGAATAAGTTGATCTACTGGCAAATCATCACGAAGTCCAGAGGACGATTGTTCCGCCCAAGCTTCCATTGCCTTGTTGACCCAACAACCTACCTGCGCCAGGCGATGTAATACCCCCGCCGCCGAGTAAATAGTCTTCAAGGTGGATTCCAACTTCCTATCCAACACTTCCTTCAGCGAAGTTGCTCCAGGAACCGGCAGAACCGTCTTCTTAGACGAGACACCGAAGGATCAAAAAATTGAGAGGTCTCATAACGCTTCCTGCTATCTGCGGGAAAAGGATAGGAAGACAACATTTTTCCTGATACCTGAAATTTTGCATCCGGATGTTTCAAGCCGCCGTTATGAGCGCATCCAGCTCCTCCAAAACAGGAAAGGTCACCGACAGGCATTGGTTGGTGACAAACCTTGAAGGGCATAAGGTGTTCTGCTCCATCTCCTCCACCTGTAATACTGAGCGAATAGCAGTAATAAGCGCCTCAATATCCTGAGCTACTGGTTCAGAGTCCTCGTACACCTGATCGTCATCAGTATCCTGTATATCTACCACCGCCTCATCTAATAGAGGCATATCATCATCAGATTCCTGTAACACAGAGGCTAGCAATCTCTTTTTTGAAGCCTGTGGAGGGGGACTAAAGGACGGGGCTTGGGAAGGGATTACAGCCCTAGAGAGCCCTTCAACTGATTTCCCCAGGGAACGAGCCCATGCTGGTTCAGGCTCCGGTATCGGGAAAAGCTGTCGAACCCGGGCCGCCTCTCTATCTTCCTGAGAAGCCTTCAGTTCCCCAGTCAACAGGGACATAACCTCTGTGAGCTGTGTTGTCCAACCAGGGGCGCTCTGGGGCTCTAATGAGGGCTGAGCAGAAGGCTCCGACCCACAATCCTCACATAAAAGGGAATTTTCAGACTGTCCCTGGGAGAATTTTACAGAACATTTCTGACATTGGAAAATTTTCTGTGCTGCCTTGGAGCCCTTTCCTGCCATAGCAGCACCTGTCACCCTCCCCCCCACACACAGCAATAGGCAGAAGGGGAGGGGGGGGGGACAGCAGGGAGAAGCGCAGCCACAGCAGCCCTGATAGTAAAGGTACAGGTGCCTCACTGTTCCCCTAGTGCCCCCCAGTCCCCACTGAAACTGTCTCACTGACTGGAATGATGCCTCTGAGTCTCCCCTTCTCCACTCTGCAGCTTTGTAAAATGGCTGCCAGCGCGCGCTGAGTCCAGCGGTGCAGAGCGGGGTTAAGCCCCCCCCCGTAATGGCGCCAAATTCAAACTTGCAAGGCACCTCCAGCGGAATCCCCGTGCCGGCTCTGTGGGCCGCGCTGAGCGAGGAGCTGCGAGCGGAGGGAGCGGGAGAAAGTGAGCCGGGGACGGAGACCAGAGCGGGGAGCGGGGAGTAGGGAGAGCCACTGTAAATTAGAGCGGGGAGTGATGTGAGCCGCCGGAGACCAGAGCGGAGAGCGGGGAGTAGGGAGAGCCACTGTAAATTAGAGCGGGGAGTGATGTGAGCCGCCGGAGACCACAGTGGGGAGCGCGGAGTAGGGAGAGCCACTGTAAATTAGAGCGGGGAGTGATGTGAGCCGCCGGAGACCACAGCGGGGAGCGCGGAGTAGGGAGAGCCACTGTAAATTAGAGCGGGGAGTGATGTGAGCCGCCGGAGACCAGAGCGGAGAGCGGGGAGTAGGGAGAGCCACTGTAAATTAGAGCAGGGAGTGATGTGAGCCGCCGGAGACCACAGCGGGGAGCGCGGAGTAGGGAGAGCCACTGTAAATTAGAGCGGGGAGTGATGTGAGCCGCCGGAGACCAGAGCGGAGAGCGGGGAGTAGGGAGAGCCACTGTAAATTAGAGCGGGGAGTGATGTGAGCCGCCGGAGACCAGAGCGGGGAGTGGGGAGTAGGCAGAGCCACTGTAAATTAGAGCGGGGAGTGATGTGAGCCGCCGGAGACCAGAGCGGAGAGCGGGGAGTAGGGAGAGCCACTGTAAATTAGAGCGGGGAGTGATGTGAGCCGCCGGAGACCACAGCGGGGAGCGGGGAGTAGGGAGAGACACTGTAAATTAGAGCGGGGAGTGATGTGAGCCGCCGGAGACCACAGCGGGGAGCGCGGGGGTTTGTGGTGCGGCTGAGTACTTTCTCTTAGCTCCTGCATTAGAGATCAAGCAGGTGTTTACTTACTGGGTGAGCCAACTGTTTAGACTAAAGTTTCTACTGCTGCTTGATGGAGTGTCCCCGCCACCCGCAGTGGTGTCTGGCCACATATACTTACCACTGCTGTGCTGCCGGAATCTTCTGCTGACGGAGCGGCCCGACACGCGCCCAACGCAGCGGTGTCCGGCCAGCTCCGGAGAGCTCAGTGCCCATCCCGAGCCGCATGCAGCTGTGATGGGACCCCGCCTGCAGCTCCCAGCGGTGCAGCCTGGCAGTGGCAGAACTGCCAGTCTGTGAAGAAGAATTTTTTTTTATAATTTATTGAGAAAACCCAAGAGTGACCAGCTGCCTTGTGCACAAAACAAAGACTGACTTGGAGGGGGACATAGTAGGGGAGGAGCTAGCCACAGTGTTAAGAGTTTTAAAGTTCCAGCTCCCAGTGACTCCCTACTATATCCCCATTGTAACTGTGCTCCAGTGTCCCCTAGTGGATAAAGGAGAAATATACAGATCCCACAGCGGGCTCTCCCCCTTTACTACATCTGTACCAGTGTCTGGTCGTGGAGGATCCCTGGAGGAGCTTGGGGATCTCTAGTCATGGACCCATATACTGGAACCTTGTTGTTGTGTCTGGAGGCCATGAGGGCCACATCCGGCTGGCCCCACTTGTGTAACAGGAGCTGGAAAACCACTGGGTGTAGGTACCATTCTCTGTTGTGTACATCGCGACGGCTGATGAAGTCTACATCTTAGTTTAGAACTCCTGGGATGAAGACCGCAGCGATGGTTAGGAGGTGGCGTTCGGCCCACTGCAGAACGTGAACTACTTCCTTCATTGTCAACCAACTGTTGATTGGATTGGATCTGAAAGGGTTTGCCCTGAAGAACTTCCAGCACCAGAATGAGTTCTCTGTAGACAACTTCATAACTCAAGGTCGTTTATCGGTAAGCAGGTTTCTGCATGTAAGTTGTCTGGTTACTGCGCCCCATCCGGAGACTGGCATCCGTGGTAAGCAATACCCAATCCAGGATCCATAAGGGTCGCACCTTGTTCAGATGTGCCGTCTGGAGCCACCAGACTAGTGACAGTCTGACCTTCGGAGAGAGGACCATCGTCTAGGGACCAGAACTGATGTGGTTGTCCATTCATCCGGGTCAGGATCAGGTGTCGTAGAGCGTAGTGCTCAGATCTGAATTCCCCCCTTTGTCTGTGTGACAGGAAGGAGGAAACTGATTCATGCAGTTATCTCCTTTTACAATGTCATTTATTTATCATCCTGATTGGATGGAAAAGACATGGAGGGCTTACCCCTGGAGATAGTGTATTACTGTATAGAGTGCTGTGACCCCTGTGTAGGTATTATACCATCTGCTTTCTGTGTAAACATCTGGCTGTATGATATCCCCTGGGAGAAGGGAGGGGCCTGTTTTTTTGTTTTTTTATTGTGTATTCTCTTATGTCCTAGCGGATGCTGGGGTCCATATTAGTGCCATGATTTGTATATATATGTTTCTTTGTGCCTTTGAGAATGATCCCACTGTTATACATTATAGGTAGTAACGTGTGATACGCTTCGGGTAGTAACAAAGTGGTCATTGTAAGACATAGTGGTTACCAGAAAAGGCCACTTAGGTTGTATGCAGTAGTAACGCTCTGCAGGGAGCACTTAGGTTGTATGCAATAGTAACGCTCTGCTGGGAGCACTTAGGCTGTATGCAGTGGTAACGCTCTGCAGGGAGCACTTAGGTTGTATGCAGTAGTAACGCTCTGCAGGGAGCACTTAGGTTGTATGCAGTAATGACGCTCTGCAGGGAGCAATTAGGTTGTATGCAGTAGTAACGCTCTGCAGGGAGCACTTAGGTTGTATGCAATAGTAACGCTCTGCAGGGAGCACTTAGGTTGTATGCAGTAGTAACGCTCTGCAGGGAGCACTTAGGTTGTATGCAGTAGTAACGCTCTGCAGGGAGCACTTAGGTTGTATGCAGTAGTGACACTCTGCAGGGAGCACTTAGGTTGTATGCAGTAGTAACGCTCTGCTGGGAGCACTTAGGTTGTATGCAGTAGTAACGCTCTGCAGGGTGCACTTAGGTTGTATGCAGTAGTGACACTCTGCAGGGAGCACTTAGGTTGTATGCAGTAGTAACGCTCTGCAGGGAGCACTAAGATTGTAAGCAGTAGTAACGCTCTGCAGGGAGCACTTAGGTTGTATGCAGTAGTAACGCTCTGCAGGGAGCAGCTGTAAAATGTTTTTTTTCTGAGATCACAATTCCGCTGTGAAAGGATCTCATAAATTTGATAAATAAAACCTGTGTTTAAATTTATTTTTATATTTCACTTGCTTATATCAATTATTGCTCTACCCATATACCCATACATAGGTAGTGCTGGTATATAAATTATTTTATATCTTTCATTCTTATGTCAAAGTCGAAAAATATCATGATTCACTATTGCCTTGTACTAACCCCAATGCACATGCCCGCTGCTCGTGCACCGACTCCCCTGTGTGTACGCATCCCCTCAGGTTGTGTAAGGGACGCTCCGACGTCGCCTGCGCACGGAGATGTGTATTTACGGCGGTGTTTGTGTGCGACTAGCGAGCGACTCGATCGCAACATATTTAACCTTTATAGGGCGTTTTGTAGATAATATTCCCCTTAACAATGTCAGTAAGTTTGTTTAGTATAAACGGTTTTTGGACAGAGGGATTCCTCTTTGCATGATACGAAGGGTCAGATAGGGGTTGAACAGTAGTGTTTAGTATCCAGCTGTAGAGTATTTTAAGGGTAATATTGCTATGATAGTTAGGAAAGATTTGCATATTCCTTCGCATAGTTATTGCCAGAAGTAGAAAATAAATTGTATTTTATCTATAAATTACACATAAGTGGAGGGTAAGTGAATGGAATGCAGACATGAATTTCCCGCAGACTAAGACACAGTGGCCTTATTTACACTAAGCTTTGAGATTCTATGAAGAGGGCTTACACCTTTGTTTATGAATAGGACCAGGTTTCTCTCCAGAAGAATGAGTGCTGAGATGTCATTGTCTCAACTGAAGGAGGGGACAGTGGGGTGAACAAAGCCCAGAGACAGAGTTTGTTTGGAAGATCCAAAACAATAGCTTTCCTCAATATAACCAGACAAAGAGGAATTTAGAATACTAACAAGTCCTAGCCATCGCCCACTTCTTGGACTAACCAATGATCCCAGGTGCAGTACATGTCCCACCCCCTAACCAATGGAAAGAGAGCACACAGTATCTATTGTAGTATGTCTTGAGTTAGTAAATAAATATAGCTTGCAATAGGCTTGGTCACACAAGACTCTGCAAGGTTTTCACACTGAAGGCTGGGTCCCTGGTCCAGGACTGCGCTTGCGATTCATCCCAACGTGTGTAAGTTTCTCTGTGACCATCTTGTTCTCCTTCTGTGTTAGCCATTTACTCTTTCTCTCTGTTCTTATTTGCGATTGTGTCGATATTGTATATTTATGTAAAGTTATTCTGTTTAGGTATTAATGTTAGTTTTGTAGTGTATAAGCTGTAACTGTTTTCCCCTTTTTACATACTAAAATCATCTAGATAAAGGTTTTGGAACCTTACAAGGTATTGTGTGTTTATCATTACATTGCTAAGGGTACTCTGAGCGTCTCAATCGCTCAAGCAGCTTTTATATTAACAAGGTTAAGAAGCGTTATATCATTACAGAATGTCAGTGTTAAGGTTTACAGTATAAGTATATCCTTTCAGTGTATTGCTAACAAGGTTTACTGTGTGTCATCCCGTGAGCGTCTGCGCCGCTCGTGTTCCTCTCGTGGGCACAGCGTCCGCTACGCTAGTAGCGTAGCATTACGGTAGTTGGCCGCCTATAGTGTGCTCGATGCCAAGCGTAAACCCGCGAGCGTATGTGTCGCTCGTGCGTCGCACTCACGGTCTAGCGTCTGCTATGCTAAGTGCGTACCATTACGGTACCCCGTACGCCAATTGCGTACTGAGTCTCTTACCAATATATAGTGAATGTTATAAGATAAAGAATAGGCTTTATCAAGTATTTGTCTTTCCATTCTGACAATCAATTGCCTTATGTCTTGCCTATTGAAAAATCTTTACCCTGAAACATAAAGAAAAGAGTGCACCACACATTAAGGCTTCTTTAGATACAAGCCCACTAGTGTTTTTTTCTAAACCCCCTAACCAGTCATTGCAATTTGCTTAATGGCGCACCTCCAACCTGATTAGCTAATCTTTGGTATTAACACTTTTGGATTATTCCCTCTATCGGTTGGTTCATACATAGAAGGATCATAAAACAATTATCATTTGGGCCTGTGCATAGTCCCTCAGATTTAACGTCTTCCCTGGAAACACTTGTGGATGGAGCCCTTCATTCTCTTTGCCGGGATTCAAGGGTTGACAATCTGTTGAAATCAGAACACTACATTTTGGCCACCGTGCTCGATCCTAGGTTTAAAGCCTACGTTGTATCTCTCTTTCCGGACACAAGTCTGCAGAGGGGGAAAGACCTGCTGGTGAGAAAATTGTCAACTCAAGTGGAACGTGACCCGTCGCCAGCTCCTCCTTCATTTTCTCCTGCAACTGGGGCTGCAAGGAAAAGGATAACATTTCCGAGCCCACCCGCTGGACACAAAAGTAACAATACAAGTGACACATTAACAGGAAATTGTTTCTGTCACCATAGCTACAATTATCTGGATATAAGATAATACACAGACACATAAAAAGACAACGGAAATCTTTTGTTTTTAACTTCATTTCATATCTTTAATACACAGATTTTTCTCTATATTTTAAACTTAAAAAATACTTTACTCTGCACAACATGGATAAAATATCCTTAAAGCACAGAAACAATTCAAGTTACATTATAGTATTGCAGGTAAGTAAAACAGATACATATCAGAAGAGCTAAAACCCTATGGGGGTCATTCAGACCCAGCCGCAATAGCGGCCCCCAGCAGTTTGCTGGTGGTGGCAAAATACACATGCGCAGCGGCCGTGCACACACATTGCGGTCGCATCCCTGAGGGGTAAACGCAGGCGGGCCAGGACTATTTTCCAGGGGCTACATGATGTCACATCTGCGATCATCTCTGATTAACCCCCTATAAGCTTCCAGAGTGCACCTCATATCTCATCTTTTCCAAGTTACTACAAATGATATGAGATCGGTAGCAGCACTACTTTCAGGATTATTACACAGAACACACATAAAGGCTGACACAGCAAATAACAGTAACACATACAAGGGATTAATTAGAAATAAGGAAGCATAATCATCACTAAGTCTAATTATCAACTGATTCTGTGCGGGACCCATACACCTCGTTACTGTCTCCAGCAGCCCCTGGTACTGCACTGCAGCCATCCACCCTGTCTCCCCCCCCCCCACTACTGCCACATCTCACCCCACAACTGCCACCCACCTTGTCCTCTGTCACTACTGCCACCCTCCTTATCCTCCCCCACTACTGCCACTGCCCTGTCTCCCCCTCTGACACCTTAGCGCTGCTTGGGGACAATATTACCCACAGACAGTGCCTCCGGCAGCCCCCGCTACAGCACTACTGCCACCACCCTCTCTGCCCCTCTGACATCTCAGAACTGCTTGGTGATTCTTGGTACTGCTGGTAACAGTCCTTTGTCTCCAGATGGAAGTAAGCAAGCAGGGCAGTAAGGAGGCAGAAGCTGCTTCTGTTACCATGGACCCTGGTCATGTAGGGCTGGGAGAGTCAGTAAGATTATGTAATAGAGTCACCATCTTACAGGCAGCCGGTGAAGGGAGCAGAGAGTGGGTGTTATGTGGCAGGAACGGGCTGGTTAGGTAATAGCCTGGTTGCTGCATTCTGTACAAGCTACAAGCGGTGCAATTATTTTGCTGGGTGACCCAGGTAGAGGACATTGCAGTAGTCTATGTGTGATGATACAAGTGCATGTATGACTGTAGGAAGATATTCTGAGGGAAATAAGTGCTGGAGTCTGGCTATGTTCCTCAGATGAGGATCTGATTGTGGCTGATACGTGATGTCCAAGTGTCACTCCGCCATCCAGGACACCAAGATTACGCATAGGATCAGCATTTTGTAACTCTGAACACCCAAACGTAAGTCTGGTTGGTAGGCAAAGCTGAGCTGTAGCCCTGCGTTGGTGAGCTTCTACCATATGGACCTGTTTCACCAGGACTGTGTCACAGCCAACTGGCATCACCCACACCTGGAGCTCAGCTAGACAACCATTTAGGATTGGTACTGGGTTCTCAGTACCTGGAGCAAAAGACAGGTCATCTTTAGAGTAGTGGTAGATGAGGGCATGACATCTGATTATTTCACCCAGTGGTAACATGTATATTGCAAAAAGCATAGGAGATAGGATAAGAACCTTGAAGAACAACGCATGGCAATGAGTATACTCCAGAAGATTAAAATGGTTCCTCACCTGAGTGATGTCGAATTGTGTGCAACAAGAGCTTATTTATTTCTCAGAGTTTGGAAATGGACTCTCACCTGTGTGACTTTGCTGATGTGTAACAAGTTGTGATTTCCGTGTAAAACATTTCCTACACTCAGAGCAAGAAAATGGTTTCTCACCTGTGTGAGTTCTCTGATGTCTAACAAGATGTAATTTGTGAGCAAAACATTTCCCACACTCAGAGCATGGAAATGGCTTCTCACCTGTGTGACTTTTGTTATGTCTAACAAGATTTAATTTTTGTGTAAAACATTTCCCACACTCAGAGCAAGAAAATGGCTTCTCACCTGTGTGACTTCTGTGATGTATAACAAGATGTGATTTACTTACAAAACATTTCCCACACTCAGAGCAGGAAAACAGCTTCTCACCTGTGTGACTTCTGTTATGTCTAACAAGATCTGATTTGTTTGCAAAACAATTCCCACACTCAGAACATGGAAATGCCTTCTCACCTGCGTGACTTTGCTGATGTGTAACAAGATGTGATTTCCGTGTAAAACATTTCCCACACTCAGAACAAGAAAATGGTTTCTCACCTGTGTGACTTCTGTTATGTATAACAAGATGTGATTTACTTACACAACATTTCCCACACTCAGAGCAAGAAAATGGCTTCTCACCTGTGTGACTTCGCTGATGTGTAACAAGTTGTGATTTGCAGGTAAAACATTTCCCACACTCAGAACATGGATATGGCTCCTCACCTGTGTGACTTCTGTGATGTATAACAAGACCTGATTTGTGTGCAAAACATTTTCCACACTCAGAACATGGAAAAGGCTTCTCACCTGTGTGACTTCTCTGATGTATAACAAGGTGGGATTTCCAGGTAAAACTTTTCCCACACTCAGAGCAAGAAAATGGCTTCTCACCTGTGTGACTTCTGTGATTTGTAACAAGATCTGATTTGTGTGCAAAACATTTCCCAAACTCTGAACATATCAGTGGCCTTTCACCTGCCTTACCTGTGCGTGGGTTAATAGGCTTTGTGTTCTGTGTAAAACATTTGGCATCTATAGAACACGGAAACACTGTATCTACTGTCAGAGCTGTAACAGATGCTCCAATATCAGAGTGATCAGGAGAACATTTCCCAGGATCAGAGGGATCAGCTGATAGAGCTGGATGTATAATTGGGGTAATGGGTTTATCTCCTGGAGAATCCTGTCTATTGTCATTATCTTTTATGTCACAATCCGGGGATAACATTAGATGTCCTTCTGAGATATTCCTGCTTGTGTGTCCATCTGCTGGAAATAAAATACATTAAGGAAATGTGACATTTTCTGTAACAATATTAATCTTGTAAACAATAGAAGACGACTTTCTGGGACACTTAATTGTAAATGTGTGTGTATAGTAAAACATAACTTTTAATGAAGGCTTTATAATATTGTGTCTCAGACTATCATTGTGTCCACCCTCCTGAGAACACGCACAATAACAAATGTAATATTATAATAAGACTTAGATATCTCTCTCTCTTGTACTGGTAACTAACCATGAAGTATAAATGGAGATGTAGTCACTCGCCAAGTCCTATGTCAGCACCAATGTAAAACAATGGATGGGGAACATATCGTATGAATTGGAGATTCTAGATGAACAATAACATCAGTCATATGAGCTGATGGATCAGAGAAATGTCTCCTAACGTTACTCCTGGAAGCATTGGTAAGGTAGCATTCCTTTATGTGTGTGCTCATACGCTGGTAAGCCTGTACATGTGTTACCCTTATATAACGTATATTGCTACAGCAGAGTAGGTGTGGAACAAGGTACTTTACATGCAATACACCATATGATACCCTGTAATCATCATCATCACCTGCTAGGTTATAATCTACTTTCTCTGACGTCCTAGAGGATGCTGGGGTCCATTTTTACCATGGGGTATAGACGGGTCCTTTGAGAGCCACTGCCACTTTAAGAGTTTAATAGTGTGGGCTGGCCCCTCCCTCTATGCCACTCCTGCCAGACTCAGTTTAGAAAATGTGCCCGGGGGAGCCAGTCACAGCTAGGGGAGATTCTAGGAGTTTTATTAGTTTTTTATTTTCTAGAGTTAGTTAGGTTTCAGGAAGGCTGCTGGCAACAACCTCTCTGCTTCGTGGGCCTTGGGGGGGGGGGGGGGAATACGAACCAACTTCCTAAAGAGTTAATGGTTCCCTAGTCCGCTGACAGGACACTGAGCTCCTGAGGGTGCTGATCGCAAGACCACGAGGCGACTGCTCACTCCCGCAGCATGGCCACCACCCCCTAACAAAGCCAGAAGAAAGTAAAGTGGTGTCAGTCAGTGTATGTGTTCCCTCCACTTCCACTCATCCCAAGGATTCTCAAACTAATAAAAGGTCAAGAGTTCCAGCGACCGTCATTGCTCTGAACTGGCCAAGGCGTGCTTGGTACGCGGATCTTCTAGCATTACTGCTGGAGGATCTGAGGCCTCTTCCTCTTCAAGAGGACCTTCTACTGCAGGGGCTGTTTGCCGATCAAGACTTACAGCAGCTACGTTTGATGGCATAGAAGTTGAACACCAGATCTTAGCTCGAAAGGGCATTCCGAATAAGGTTATTCCTACTCTGATCCAAGCTAGGAAGGGGGTAACGTCTAAGCATTACCATCGGATTTGGAAAAAGTATGTGTTTTGGTGTGAATCCAAGAAGTTTCCTATGGTGGAGTTTCAACAGGGACATTTTCTCCTCTTTCTGAAGTCGGGTGTGGATGTTGGCCTACGCTTGGGCTCCATCAAGGTCCAGATTTCGGCATCGTCTATTTTCTTCCAGAAACAATTGGCTGCTATCCCTGAGGTTCAGACTTTCTTGAAAGGAGTTCTGCACATCCAACCACCCTTTGTGCCTCCTATGGCACCTTCGTATCTTAATGTGGTGCTGCAGTCCCTGCAATCAGATTGGTTCGATCCTTTACAGGAGGTTGACATAAAGTTTCTTACTTGGAAGACGGTCATGTTGTTGGCCTTGGCTTCTGCCAGACGTGTGTCAGAATTGGGCGCATTGTCGCACAAGAGCCCCTACTTGATTTTCCATGAGGATAGAGCTGAGCTCAGAACGCGTCAGCAATTTCTCCCTAAGGTTGTGTCGGCTTTTCAACCAACCTATTGTGGTGCCAGTGGCTACTGACACCTCAATTACCTCAAAGTCCTTGGATGTCGTGCGGGCTTTGAAAATCTATGTGAAGAGAACTACTCGTCACAGGAAGTCGTATGCACTATTTGTATTTTATGATCCTAACAAGATTGGGTGTCCTGATTCTAAGCAGACAATTCACGCTGGATCAGGCTCACTATCCAGCATGCTTATTCCACGGCAGGACTGCCAATTCCAAAATCTGTTCAGGCCCACTCTACCCGTAAAGTGGGTTCTTCCTGGGCAGCTGCCCGGAGTGTCTCGGTCTATTCAGCTTTGTCGAGCAGCTACTTCGTCAGGGTCGAACACGTTTGCTAAGTTTTATAAGTTCTATACTTTGGCCTCTAAGTACCTCATGTTTGGTCAAGCATTTCTGCAGGAACCTTAGCACTCTCCCGCCTGTACAGGGAGCTTTGCTACATCCTCATGGTACTAAATGGACCCCAGGATCCTCTAGGACGTAAGAAAAAATAGGATTTTAATTACCTACCAGTAAATCCTTTTCTCGTAGTCCGTAGAGGATGCTGGGCGGCCGCCCTGTGCTTCGTATTCCGGCATTGTTATTTGGTTCAGTATTGTTGGTTCAGCTGTTGCTGAACTGTTCCAAGTTGGTTAGCTTGGCTTTCCTTTTTGTTATGCGTGAGCTGGTGTGAATCTCACCATCTGTGTATTTCCTTCTCTCGAAGTATGTACGTCTCCTCTGGCACAGTTTCTAGAGGGAAGGGTCAGCTTACTCTATTAAACTCTTAAAGTGCCAGTGGCTCCCAAAGGACCCATCTATACCCAAGGGTACTAAATGGAACCCAGCATCCTCTACAGACTAAGAGAAAAGGATTTACTGATAGGTACTTAAAATTCTATTTTTACACCCCCATCATCAGTGTCTTACCTCTAAATCCTCAATAGTAATAAGGATGATGTGTGTACAGGAAGTATGATATAGAGAAATACATATCAGAATCTATACAGCTGCCGCCATACTTCTGCTTCTCATACGTGTGCTACTGGCAGCAGTGAACATCTGAGTGAGAGTGCAGTGAAGACAGCAGAGTCTGATGAGAAAGAGATTGGATCTGCCTTTGCAGGGATGTACCACACCTGTCACCCATGTTAGTATATAAAACAATAAATAAGAGGGGTGTGGCCTGAGTCCATCCAGGCGTGCTTTCTGGAGCTCTCCTCAGTAAGTGGCTTCTTATCTAACGTACCTGATAACTCTCAGTCGCCGCTGGGACCAAGACCCAATCTATTAAGTCCACCACTCCTACTGCCCTAAAGCCGCTCGCTCTGCTCACTCCGGGCACTGTTCACTGCCGCAGCCTAGTGACGCCTATGAAGCCACGGGCTGTATTCTGGGGCTATGTGCGCCCAGTCTTTCCTGCACGCTCCAGACACCTGACTTGGAGGCGCTTTTGGCTAAGGTGGGAGTACTTGCTCTCCATATAACACAGGTGCTCAGCTCCCGCTACTGCTGGGGACAGAACGGTCTGCCCACAGTCACTGGCGCCCGGCGGTGATATTGGGAAGTAAGGTGGCAGCCATTTTATATCCTGGTGTCGGCCATCGCATGCTTTGCCTTCTGCCTTCAATAAGGCTTAATATAAATAAGTGTCCTGATGGCTGGACCGGGGTCACTACATTAAATTGAAGCATTTGCTTGGAGGTGAAACTACCTTCTATTTATATGGTACCACTATCATCTACTTCCTCTCAGTCTACATGCAGAGCCCAATATCAAGTATCATCTGAGTACAGCTCATTACACTCTGATTACAACCTCACAGTATATTGGCCCTCATTCCGAGTTGATCGCTCATTGCCGTTTTTCGCAGCGCTGCGATTAGGTGAAAAATCGGCAATTCTGCGCATGGTACGCAGCACTAAGTACTTTCACACAAAACTATGCAGTTTTACACAAGGCCGACCAACGTTTTTTCATCGCTCAAGTGATCGTTGTGTGATTGACAGGAAAAGGGTGTTTCTGGGCGTAAACTGACCGTTTTCCGGGAGTGCGCTAAAATACGCAGGCGTGCCAGGTAAAAACGCATGAGTGGCTGGCCGAACGCAGGGCGTTTGTGACGTCAAACCAGGAACTAAACAGACTGCAGTGATCGCAAGGAAGGAGTAAGTCTCGAGCCACTCTGAAACTGCAGGAAAATATTTAGTAGCAGAACTGCTAACCTTTCGTTCGCACTTCTGCTAAGCTAAGATACACTCCCAGAGGGCGGCAGCCTAGCATGTGCACTGCTGCTAAAAGCAGCTAGCGAGCGATCAACTCGGAATAAGTGCCATTATTTTGTGGATTTATCCACTGAATATATTTTTCCATTTGTGTCTCTCTGGACTGAGTACTTCACGTCTGTGATCACGCTGACCTCTAATGGAATTTCTCGGTCATTACTGTGTTATTTGAGTTGCAATACATCATGTTTACTTGAAATTTTGGCACGGATGCCCCCGTCACACTAAGAATGTCATTTTGAACGGAGTCATCCTGACAGCTTACTATTGCTCCTTTTATTTATAATTCGTTTGTATTTTCCTATCTCTGAGAGGTCAGTCTCTTTGTAGCCGGCTTATCATGCCTCCAAAAAAGGTTAAAAGGTACCAAATCGGCCCCACCTGTCCATCTCTTTGGTACCTTAAATTCAGGTGGTTCTTCTGAGACCACTACATCATCTGCTTCTTCTTGTCAGACGCACAGCCCAGCTGTAATGGCTGAAGACGTCTTAAGACACTCTAGATGGTCCTGTTACTCTACGCTCTATACATCGTACAGAATAAGATGAATGAGATTGCTGCATCTCACAAAGATCTGATTTCAGCACATGACACCTTTCAGGAAGACATGGTCTCTATTCGTGATAAAGTCGTTGATTTAGAAGACAGGTCTCGGAGAAATAATATCAAAATAATGGGCGTTCCGGATTCTGTTACAAATGCTGAGCTTTATGATTATGCCACGGTCCTCTTTTCAGAAACTTCCACTGAAGGCTTCTGCCGCGGACCTTCTTATTGATAGGATCCATAGACTCCCAAAGTCCAAACAGGCCCCTATCCAAGCACCGAGGGACACTCTGCTCAGGGTCCACTTTTTTCATATTAAAGAACGAATTCTACAGGCTGCTTTGCCTTCCTCATCCACAGCTGAGTGCCTGGATAATCTGCAGATATTTCCAGATATTTCTCCTGTGACGCTGGCCAAAAGGCGTCTATTCCACCCAAGGAAATGTGCAATACAAATGGGTAGTTCCTACTAAGGTTATTGTTATGCGAAACGGCGTCTTCGCAGTGATACCTTAAACTGAGGATGGCCCTGCTATTCTGAAATAATAGGATTTTAATACCTACTGGAAAATCCTTTTCTTGTAGTGCGTAGGGGATACTGGGATGGTTTTAGTACCATGGGGTATAGATGGGGTCCATTGGAGCCTGCACTTTAAAACTTCTTCAGAGTGTGATGGCTCCTCCCCTCTATGCCCCTCTGTAGACATAGTCTAGGAAAACTGTGCCCGAGGAGACGGACATACTTTGAAAGGAGGAAAAGAGACAAGAAAGTGGTGAGAGAACGAACCAGCACACAACATAACAAGAGGATAGCAACACTAACCACAACTTGAACATAGGGACAGCAAAAGCAGACCCAAACTACAACACACAAGAACAACTCTTGCTGAAAAATATCAAAGCACAGAGGTGGGCACCCAGTATCCCCTATGGACTACGAGAAAAGGATTTACCGGTAGGTATTAAAATCCTAATGTTCAAGGGGATACTGGGATGGTCTTAGTACCATGGAGAAGTTGCAAAATCCCAAACTGGGTGGGAGAGTGCTGAGACCCCATCAAAACTGATTGACCAAACTGAAGATCCTCAGTAGCCAAGGTGTTAAACCTTTAAAACTTTACAGCGTGTTCGAACCCAACCAAGTAGCTGCCCAGCATAACTACAAAGCCGAGACACCCCGGGAAGCCACCTAGGAAGAACCCACTGACTGTGTGAGTGGGCTTGAACAGACCTAGGCAGCGGCAAAGCCGCCGAAGAGTGAGCCTGTTGGATCGTAAGCCTGATCCAACACGCAATAGACTGCTTCGAAACAGGACAACCAATCTTTGAAGCATCATAGAGAACAAAAAGCAGTCTGATTTTCTGAGTCGAGCTGGCCTCTTGACATAAATCTCCAAAGCCCGAACCACGTCCAAGGACATTGGTGTAACAGACGTGTCAGTGACAACCAGAACCATCATCGGCCAATTGATATGAAATGCTAATACCACCTTAGGCAAGAACTTCTAGCGAATTTTAGGCACCGCTCTATCCTCATGAAACACGAGAGAAGGACTCTTACAGGATAAGGCCCCTAATCCCAAAACACGCCTCACTGAGGCCAAGGCCAACAACATGACAGCCTGCCATGTCAAATACTCCATGTCCACCTTGTGGAAAGGTTCAATCAAACCGATTGGAGAAAGGCCAGAATCAACTTGAGAACTCACGGCGCTGTGGGAGGCACAAAGGGTGGTCGAATATGAAGGACACCTGTCAAGAACATCTGGACCACTGGGAAAACAGCCAATTGTTCCATGGAGAAAAAGACAAGGCTGAGATTTTAAATTTTATGGAGCCAAAACGTAGGCCCACATCCACAACAGCCTGCAGGAAGTGCAAGATATGTCCCAGATGAAAATCCACAGTAGAATACTGTTGACCCTCAAACCAAGAGACACATTTCTTCCATATGCAATGGTAATGTTTTGATGCGACCATCTGGCCGGCTTGGAGCATAGTCGAGATAACCTAGCCCGGAATCTCTTTCCTGGCAAAAATCCTCCCAATATACTTCCATTGCATCAAACGTAGCCGTGGTAAGTCTGGATAGACGAACGCCCCCTGTGTAAGACGATCATCCTGAATTGGCAGAGGCCAGGGTCCTACGAGTAATAAGGCTAGAATGTCTACATACCAAGCCCTGCGGGGCCAGTCTGGGGCACTCAGAATTGCCTGAACCCTGTCCCTTTAAGTCCTTTGAGAACTCTTGGAATTATAGGAACTGGAGGGAACAAGTACACCAACCAGTAAATCCACGGTGTCGCCAGAGAGTCCACTGCTGTGGCCTGTGGATCCCTTGTACCAGAACAGTAACGCAGAAGCTTCTTGGTCAGCTGAGAAACCAACAAGTCGATTTGCGGGTAGCCCACATTGATGAAATATCTTCTGAAACACTTGCGGGTAGAGGCCCCATTCCCCCAGGTGCAGATCGTGTCTACCGAGGAAGTCTGCTCCACAATTGTCTACTCCCGGAATTAATATGGCGGAAATGGCCTTAGGATTACGCTCCACCCAGAGGAGTATATGTGACACCTCCCTTATTGCAGCACTGCTGTTTGGACCTCATTGTTGGTTTATGTAAGCCACAGTTGGTGCGTTTTCCGACCATACCTGTATGGCCTGATAATGAAGGATATAAAGAGGTCAGCAAAAGGGCATTATAAATTGCCTTGAGTGCCAAAACATTTATTGAAAGGGAAGCCTCTTGATCAGACCACCTTCATTGGAACCAAGCCCCTAGGGTCACTGCACCCCAGCCATGGAGGCTTGCATCCATTGTCAACAGAATCCAATCCTGAATTCGGAAGTGTCGACCCTCCAGGAGGGAGATCAGCAACCACCATAAGAGGGAAATCCTGGCGTTTGGTGAAAGGCATATCATCTGGCGCATGTGCAGATGTGACCCAGACCATTTGTCCAGCAGATCCAGCTAGAATGGTCATGCATGGTCTCTACCGTACCGAATTGCGTCGTAGGAGGCCATTATCTTTCCCAGTAAGCATATGCAAAGATGTACCGAGATTTTGTTCAGCTTCAAAATGGAACGTACCATCGTCTGAATTATCTTTGCCTTGTCCATAGGAAGGAACACCTTCTGAGACACCGTGTCCAGTATCCTTACTAGGAACTGAAGCCTCTGCGTAGGTTCTAGGTGGGATTTCTGCAGATTGAGAATCCACCCATGATCCGTGAGTAGTCGTGTTGGAAGGCTGATCTTTTCCATCAACTGTGCTCTGAATATAGCCATTATGAGGAGATCGTCCAAGTATGGAACGATGTTCACTTCCTGCTTGCGGAGTTGTAGCAACATCTCTGCCATCACCCCTGATAACACCCTCAGTGTCATTGAGAGACCAAAAGGCAAGGCCTGGATCTAGTAGTCAACAGTAAATTGTTGAATACACCGTTGGCGCTCCCACTCTAAGAAAATTATGTGAAAGTCTTAATGGATAGTTCAAAAAATAAATTCTGTGTTTCACTTGGAAAATTCTTTTTTTCTTCTTCTTCTTTCTAGATGACAATTCTTCTCCCACAACTAGTTCAGAATTATTCCTTATATGGAGGTATTTGTCATAAAGAGAAGAGAAAAGCACATATAGGGGTATATTTACTAAGATTCGTAATTTCCGAAAAAAGGTCAAAGTTCAATCACGAATGACATCGACAGTGTAAAACTGCAACTTTTTGAATTGATTACGATGGATTTACTAAGCTGTCGTATTTGGGTTTTTCTTTGCTTCCGATGTCGATGTCATTCGTGTTTTTTTACCTAATTTTACGGCAGTGATTAGCAAAACACTGCCGTTTTTTTTTTACAATCAATCTCGGCTGGATCTGTGTGATCCGTGCTGGGCTTCGTATTTTTTTTTTTAAAAATTAAACAATGTAAAATAAAAAATAAAAATGCGTGGGGTCCCCCCTCCTAAGCATAACCAGCCTCGGGCTCTTTGAGCCGATCCTGGTTGCAAAAATATGGGGGAAAAATTGACAGGGGTTCCCCCATATTTAAGCAACCAGCATCGGGCTCTGCGCCTGGTCCTGGTCCCAAAAATACGGGGGACAAAAAGAGTAGGGGTCCCCCGTATTTTTAAAACCAGCACCGGGCTCCACTAGCTGGACAGATAATGCCACAGCCGGGGGTCACTTTTATACAGCGCCCTGCGGCCGTGGCATCAAAAATCCAACTAGTCACCCCTGGCCGGGGTACCCTGGGGGAGTGGGGACCCCTTCAATCAAGGGGTCCCCCCCCCCCCAGCCACCCAAGGGCCAGGGGTGAAGCCCGAGGCTGTTCCCCCCCCATCCAATGGGCTGCGGATGGGAGGGCTGATAGCCTTTGTTGTAAAATAAAAGATATTGTTTTTAGTAGCAGTACTACAAGTCCCAGCAAGCCTCCCCCGCATGCAGGTACTTGGAGAACCACAAGTACCAGCATGCGGCGGAAAAACTGGCACGCTGGTACCTGTAGTACTACCACTAAAAAAATACCCAAAAAAACACAAGACACACACACCGTGAAAGTATAATTTTAATACATACATACACACATACATACATACTTACCTTATGTTCCCACGCAGGTCGGTCCTCTTCTCCAGTAGAATCCAAGGGGTACCTGTTGAAGAAATTATACTCACCAGATCCAGTGGTCCAGGCTCCTCGGCAAATCCAGGGTTAATCCACGTACTTGAATAAAAAAAAACAACGGTGTCCCGACCACGAACTGAAAGGGGACCCATGTTTGCACATGGGCCACCTTTCCACGAATGCCAGAAACCCACTTTGACTTCTGTCTAAGTGGGTTTCTTCAGCCAATCAGGGAGTGCCACGTTGTAGCACTCTCCTGATCAGCTGTGTGCTGCTGTCCTCACTGACAGGCAGCACGCGGCAGTGTTACAATGTAGCGCCTATGCGCTACATTGTAACCAATGATGGGAACTTTCTGCTCAGCGGTGACGTCACTTTAGGTCAACCGCAGGGCAGAAAGTTCCCATCATTGGTTACAATGTAGCGCATAGGCGCTACATTGTAACACTGCCGCGTGCTGCCTGTCAGTGAGGACAGCAGCACACAGCTGATCAGGAGAGTGCTACAACGTGGCACTCCCTGATTGGCTGAAGAAACCCACTTAGACAGAAGTCAAAGTGGGTTTCTGGCATTCGTGGAAAGGTGGCCCATGTGCAAACATGGGTCCCCTTTCAGTTCGTGGTCGGGACACCGTTTTTTTTTTTTATTCAAGTACGTGGATTAACCCTGGATTTGCCGAGGAGCCTGGACCACTGGATCTGGTGAGTATAATTTCTTCAACAGGTACCCCTTGGATTCTACTGGAGAAGAGGACCGACCTGCGTGGGAACATAAGGTAAGTATGTATGTATGTGTGTATGTATGTAATAAAATTATACTTTCACGGTGTGTGTGTCTTGTGTTTTTTTGGGTATTTTTTTAGTGGTAGTACTACAGGTACCAGCGGGCCAGTTTTTCCGCCGCATGCTGGTACTTGTGGTTCTCCAAGTACCTGCATGCGGGGGAGGCTTGCTGGGACTTGTAGTACTGCTACTAAAAACAATATCTTTTATTTTACAACAAAGGCTATCAGCCCTCCCATCCGCAGCCCATTGGATGGGGGGGGACAGCCTCGGGCTTCACCCCTGGCCCTTGGGTGGCTGGGGGGGAAGACCCCTTGATTGAAGGGGTCCCCACTCCCCCAGGGTACCCCGGCCAGGGGTGACTAGTTGGATTTTTGATGCCACGGCCGCAGGGCACTATATAAAAGTGACCCCCGGCTGTGGCATTATCTGTCCAGCTAGTGGAGCCCGGTGCTGGTTTTAAAAATACGGGGGACCCCTACTCTTTTTGTCCCCCGTATTTTTGGGACCAGGACCAGGCGCAGAGCCCGATGCTGGTTGCTTAAATATGGGGGAACCCCTGTCATTTTTTTCCCCATATTTCTGCAACCAGGATCGGCTCAAAGAGCCCGAGGCTGGTTATGCTTAGGAGGGGGGACCCCACGCAATTTTTATTGCAAAAATAAGCACTTTCCCACCCCTTCCCACTGATATACATGCACGGATCTCATGGATCCCTGCATGCCTCTCAAATCACGGAAAAAAAAAGCAGGTCTGTTTTTTTTTAGCACTTTTTTACGAGTTGTAATTTTTCACGGCAGTGTTTTGTGTTTTTTTGCTTTGCACTTCTTAGTAAATGACCGAGATTCATACTTAAACAGCCGCGTTTTGACCGATGGTGTATTCATTCGTAATTTTTTACCTGAACTTGGAAAAAATTACGAATGCCCTCATCACTGCCGTGATTAGTGTTTAGTAAATGACCGAGATTGAACGAGATGACACTTTGAAGAAAAAACGCCATCTCGGTCAAAATCGGGAGCTTAGTAAATATACCCCATAGTGTAGTAGTTCAAAAAAGTTGGTTTATTTAGTTAAAATTCATAAGATACTCGTATCCAATAAAAGTGACAGATTCACTGTATAGTAAAATTGGAACCGTACCGTGTCATGCTCCCAGCATGGGGCGATGAGAAGAGCAAAAAATTGGAAGGTTCCGGAATTCCTTCCTCCTCCCCTCATGCAAAACACCGGCCGCAGGACCTGGTAGGGTTCTCCTGGTACTTTAGATGCAGGTAGATGGATCATGCAGTGCCGCCTTAGTCTTTTGGGTGATTGGGAGTCACCAGAATACACCCAGGCCGCCTCCATTTTTATTAAGCGCTATTCTCTGTTCCATTTATATTTTGCCTTCTGGATCTAGTAGTGACTGTCCTGCAGTGCAAACATGAGGTAAGCCTGAAGAGGCAGCCATATTGGGATGTGAAGATATGCATCCTTAATATCCAGAGGAACCAGGAATTCCCCTTCTTCCATGTCACGCTTGGCTTGAGTTGGGGATCTGACGACTGATCATTGACTGGGGGAGCAGCTATCGGCAAAGGAAGGAGACAAGGTGGCTGAATGTAGTTCTTACACATGGATTGAAGACTTGGGCCTGAAGATGTAGAGGAGTAGGCAATGAGGACAATGACCGAGAATGATACACTGAATAAAGGGGAATTCAGTTTTAATGAGACCTCAATCATACACAACGACTAGGAGAGGCCTGAGTGAATTCTGAAAGGTTAGTGACTTGTAAACGATGCTGAAGAATACTGAATGAAAAGATGACTTGTGATTTTTAAACAATGCTGAAGAGAGGATCGCTGAGAGCACCATCCGTAAACGGAGACCCTCTACCAGACAGAGGGCCCAGTGGTTAAATCACAAGAGCAGGTGAACTGGGAGCAAAGGACTGCAATAACAGAACTGACCACCAGGTGGACACAACAGACCTGGGATACCAGGGGTTAACCTGGCAGAGTGCTCTGCAGGGCACCTTACAGCAGCAAGTAGCTTGAAGTACTGGCAACATAGCTAAGCATCAACCCCTTTTTATAAGGGAAGCCTGTATCGGATTGGCTGGTTATGAACTGGGATAGCTATTGACTTGGATTGGTCTCCAACATGGTGGCTCCCTACACAGAGGACACATGTGGAACTAGCACACAGCCACTACCTCTGGCCTCAGCCTCCCAGACGCAGCACTCCAGCAACAGGACACTTGGAAAGACACCTTCGGCTGCCATGCTCCGCTCCCCAGGACCCAGACCCTTGCCTCTATACACCCGGCAGCCGCACCGAAGGACCTTGCTGCTGTAGCTCCTATCGATCGCAGCGAAACCAACCAGCTAAGAGGAAGGCTGCAGGGACCAGAACCCGTGGCAAGACTCCCGATGCTGACAGTATCCCCCTTTTTAGGGTGGTCTCCGAACACCCACGCTGCTTAGTGAGATTCTTGGCATGAAAGGCACAACTCAGTCTTGGAGCATGAACATCCTCTGCAGCCACCCAAGATCTTTCCTCCGGACCATATCCTCTCCAATCTAAGAGATACTGGAGACGACCATACCTCTTGCGGAAGTCAAGAAACTTATGAACTTCGAATTCATCATTTTCAGCAGCTTGAACCTTGGGAGATTAAGGGAAGGCTGCCCAAAAATTATTTGGTACAAGAGGATTTAACAGAGAAATGTGAAAGGTATCGGGAATTTTCAAATAGGGAGGCAGTTTCACCTTGTAAGAAACAGGATTCAACACTTTTTTAATAGGATACAGACCGATGAATCTTGGAGCAAACTTTTTGGTAGAAACTTTGAGTCTGAGGTTTCTGGTGGATATCCAAACACGATCTTCCACTTTGAGACTAGTAACAGCCCTATGTTTCCGATCAGCGTAGGTCTTTTATTTCTGGGAAGTCTTAAGTAGCGCCTTATGAATTTGTCTCCAAATCTTAGTGAACTGACGAAGAGTGGATTCAGCAGCAGGAACCTCAAGAGGTGGGAGAGATTAGAAAGAAGGAACTCGTGGATGAAAACTACAGTTAATGAAGAAAGGAGTGGAATTGGTAGAAGAATGATATAGGCTATTGTATGCAAACTCAGCAAATGGGAGGTAATCCATCCAGTCTTCCTGAGCAGGGGACATGAACATCCGTAACAAAGTTTCCAGATCTTGGTTGACTCTTTCAGTCTGTCCGTCAGTCTGGGGATAGTAGGCTGAAGAGAAGTTCAACTTGATTCCTAGGACAGAGCTGAGAGCTTTCCAGAACATGGTGAGGAATTGGAGGACCCTGATCAGAAACTATTTCCTGTGGAAGGCCATGCAAATGAAAATTTTATGAGAAAAACAATTTGGATAGCTGAGGAGCAGAGGGTAAGACCGGTGAGGGGTATGAAGTGAGCCATCTTCAAAAATCATTAAACAATGACCCAAATGGTGTTGTGCCCTCTGGAGACTGGCAAATCGGTTATGAAATCAATAGAGATGTGAGGCCAAGGCTTTTGAGGTGTTGGAAGTGGATGAAGATGATCCGAGGGAGATGTTCGTGGACTTGTATGTTGAGCACACTTGGAACAGGCTGCTACAAATTCAAAGACATCCGTTTTAAGATGAGGCCACCAGTAGAATCGCTGAATGAACTTGAGAGTCTTAAGACCACCGGTATGACTCATGAAAGATGAAGAATGAGACCACGTAAGCAATTTCCTGCAAAGTTAAGGTGCCACAAAAGTTCTCCCCAGACGAGCTAGAGGAACAGTACGAGTTGAAGCAAATGAAGCCGGATTCAGAATAAATTGTTTCTCAGAGGAGTTGAGTGAATCATCCATTTGAAAAGAACGAGAAAGTGCATCTGCTCTTCGATTTAAAGTTCCTGGGTGGTTAAAGAGTTTGAAGGAGAACCAAGAGAAGAAGAGAGCCCACCTGGCTAGCCATGGGTTTAAACAACAAGCTGTCTGGAGGTACAGAATATTCTTGTGATCCATGATAACAGGGATAGGGTGTTGAGCACCCTCTAATAAATATCGCCACTCTTCAAAAGCTAATTTTATGGCCAACAGTTCTTGTTCACCAATAGCATCATTTTGCTCTGCTTGGGAGAATCTATGAGCAAAATATGCACAAGGATGACTTTTCTTATCTTCAAAGAGCTGAGAGAGAACCGCCCGACTCCCACCGAAGAAGCATCAACTTCCACCTGAAAGGGGCGACTGAGATCGGGTTGGCAAAGAATTGGAGCAGACATAAAAGGCCTCTTAAGAACATGAAGGCTTTCAGAGCCTCGGGTGGCCAAATCGAAGGATTAGCTCTTTTCCTGGTTAATATGGTAATTCGGGCGATGACAGTGGAGTAGTTCTTGATAAATTTTTCAGTAAAAGTTGGCAAAGCCAAAAAATCGCTGGATCCCTTTTAGAGTGGTAGGAAGAGTCCAATCACGAATCGCTTGGACCTTGGTTGAATCCATCTGTAGCTCCTGTCTGGAGATGACATAACCGAGAAAGGAGATGAAGGGTACCTCAAAAGGTGCACTTTTCTAACTTGCAAAAAAAAATTCTTCCTAAGACCTCTTTGACTTGCTTACGATGGACCTTCAAATCTTTAGAAAAAATATGAGAATATTGTCCAAGTATACCACTAGAAAACTGTAAAGAAGATCTCTGAATATCTCGTTCACAAAGTTCTGGAAGACCGCTGGAGCATTGCAGAGACCGATGGCATCACTAGATGCCCATAATGCCTTGAGTCTACTTTTGAAGAGAAGATCGCTGTGAGCACCATAAAAAACATGGAGACCCTCTACCAGATGAGGACCCAGCGGTTAAACCGCAAGAGCAGGTGGACTAGGAGCAAAGGACTGCAATAACAGAACCGACCACCGGGCGGACTCAAGAGAACCAGGATACCAGGGGTTAACCTGTGAGCGCGGAGCTTGGGTACCTTACAGCAGCAAGTAACTTGAAGAACTGGCACCATGACTAACCATCAACCCCTTTTTATAAGGGAAGACTGCACGTGAACTGGGATACCTATTGGCTTGGCTTGGTCTCCAACATGGTGGCTCCCTGCACAGAGGACACATGTGGAGCCAGCACACAGCCACTACCGCTGGCCTCAGCCTCCCAGACGCAGCACTCCAGCAACAGGACACTTGAAAACAGACACCTCCGGCTGACATGCTCCACTCCACAGGACCTGGACCCTGGCCTCCAGACGCCCGGAAGCTGCACTGGAGGACCTCGCTGCTGCAGCTCCTATCCGCCGCAGCGACACCAGCCAGCTAACAGGAAGGCCGCAGGGACCAGAACCGGAGGCAAGACTCCGGATGCTGACATTCCAGACCTGAGACCACCGCTCTCAGAGACTCCATTTTGAAGTGGAAAACTCAGAAGAACGGGATCAGTGATTTGAATTTAAGATCGTCCCTACCGAACCACCCGGTTTCGGCATCACAAACAGGCCGGAAAAATAACCCCTGTATTGGAGTTGAGGCGGAACTGGAACAATGACCTGCGTCCGTAACAGTCTTCGTATGTCTTCTGCAAGGTTACTGTTTTGTGTGAAACTGGTAAGCCCAAGCTGAAGAATCTGAGGTGGGAGCGTTTGATACTCTAACCTGTAGCTCTGGGAGAGTAGGTCTGTCACCCAGGGGTCCTGGCAGGAGCTTGCCCAAATGTGACTGAAACATTTGAGGCGAGCTCCCACATGTAAGGCCCCCAGAATCTGGGGCCAACCCTCATGCTGAGGTTATGGAAGAGGCTGAGCCTGAGCACTGCTCCTGTGAACCAGCGGCCGGTGTTCTGAGCGGTTTACCTCTGGGTCCTCTAGCGGCGTTGGAGGTACCTCTGGCCTTGCCCTTAAATCTGGCAACCTGAAAGGACTGCAGAATGGTGCCTGGGTAAGCACGTCCAGGCGGCGGAGCTGCAGACGGGGGATATGTGGACTTACCAGCCGTGGCATGTGAAATCCACTTGACCAATTCATCACCGAACAAAGCCTCACCCGTAAAGAGAAGGCTCTCTACACCTCTCTTGGAATCAGCGTTTGCTGTCCACTGCCGCAGCCATAACGCTCTGCACACCGACACCGCCATAGCCACTGAGCGAGCATTGATCAGGGCTATTTCCTAGATTGCTACCCATTGCAGAATCCTGTACATGTCACAGGAGTGTGAGAAGCTCAACCTGAGTCGTGTCAAAACCTCAGTATATTACTCGTCCACTTACTAATGGCCCTTGTAATACATCCATATGCAATTGTGGGTCTCTGAGCAACTCCCACTGCTGTGTAAATGTATTTAAAAGTAGTCTCAATGTTATAATCAGCAGAGTCTTTAAGGAAATAGCTCCTGGCACTGGCAGCAAGAAGTTTATGTGACAGCCAGGACATTGAAGTATCCACTGCAGGTGGATTTACCCACACCTTCCCATCCTCAGGGGGGAAAGGAAAGGATGACAGCAACCTCATAGGAATCTGAAATTTCTTGTCATGATTAACCCACATTACTCTAAAGAGTGTGTTTCATTTCTTTGAGATAGGAAAGTAGCAGTAGCTTCTGATTTACAATTAAACATATTTTTTTGAACTGTGTCTGTCTCCTTATCAGGGATATTCATTACATCTCAAATAGAGTAGATAAGAGCTTCCACTCCCTGAGACATTAGCGTGCCCCTTTTTACATTCACCTCCCCCTCTTCCAGATCTGGCATCTTGACATCACAGACAGACAGACTGGAGAACTTGTGGTAGTGTTCCTTTTTGGAAAATAAGTATAGGGGGCTGAGAGGATGGTCTGTGTTCTGAATTCTTGATCATAAAAATCAGCCATAGACTTCTTTTAATATCTGGCCTCTCCTGCTTGGCAGTATCCAGTACAGATGAGATGTCTGTAATCATTCCTTTTATTGAGTCCAGCCACGCTGGCTCTTGAGTGCTGCTTCCTTGTGAAGGAGGGCTGCACTGTGCACACAACAAAGATCCCCCAGGGGAAGGGGAAAACCTTGTACTGCAGGACTGGCATATGACCTTCTTACCTGACATACTGTACAGCATAATACACACACAGGAACAGGTTACATAACACAGTAATCCAGAGAGCCTGCTAGGAATGAGAGAGAGGGAGAAACCAGCACACCTTGCCTCTACAGCCAAAGCAGCGCTGTGCCGGGCAGTAACTAGGAACCTCAGATAAGTGACCTAGATTATTATATACACATACAGTATATCGCTCCACCCAACCACAAACCCCCTTGTACCTTGGGTAGGAAATAGCGCACTGATCCGCTGGTCCCGCTCTTCAGGAAGCCCCGCCCCCTTAATGGCGTGCAGTGTTCCCGCAATAGTTTATACTGGCAAGGTAATATTTGCAAAGAAAATGGGATTAAAACCCCTTTTCAGCATCAGTGCCAGTGTGTGTAGAGGGACAACAGCAGCACTTAAGCCGTGTGCCCGCTGCCCTAATGCCGCCATCTGTACCGGGGACCCCGGTTTAGTACTCACCACTCAATTAGGGGTGGTGGCATGCTGTGAGGAAGAGCTCACGACGCAGGCAGACTGGTGCCAACCGGTCCTGCCTGAAAATAACGAATTAAAATACATTTTGAAGAAAACTCTCTGGAGCTCCTTGGGCACATTTTTGTAAACTGAGTCTGGTAGGAGGGGCATAGAGGGGAGGAGCCAGCACACTCTGAAGAAGTTTTAAAGTGCCAGGCTCCAATGGACCCCATCTATACCCCATAGTACTAAGACAATACCAGTATCTCCTAGGATGTTAGAGAAAATAGGATTTTACATACCTACCGGTAAATCCTTTTCTTGTAGTCCGCAGAGGATGCTGGGGTCCATAATAGTACCATAGGGTAAAGACGAGTTCACCAGGAGCCATTGGCACTTTAAGAGTTTGAGAGTGTGGGCTCCCTCTATGCCCCTCCTACCAGATTCAGTCTAGAAACTGTGCCCGAGGAGACGGACATCTTCGAGAGAAGGAAATACACAGATAGTTGCAAAATTCATACCAGCTCACACAACAATGCAAATCCGGCAACAGGCCGGAAAACTCAGCAACAGCTGAAACAATACTGAAACAGTAAAGAATGCAGAACTTACCTAGGAACCAGGCAGTACTGAACTAAACCACTGCAGGATAAAGACGCGCTGGGCTACGTGAAAAGGATTTACCGGTAGGTATATAAAATCCTATTTTCTCATACGTCCTAGAGGATGCTGGTGTCCACATTATGGTACCAAAGAACCCAGAACGTGCAGGAGAGCATGCAGGCTTCTGCAGAACTGCTTGACCAAATTTGAGGTCATCAGAGGCCAAGGTATCGAACTTGCAAAACTTAGCAAACGTTTTCAATCCAGACCAAGTAGCCTCTCGGCAAAGTTGCAAAGCTGAGACACCCTGGGCAACCGCCCAGGAAGAACCCACTTTACGAGTAGAGTGGGCCTTAACAGATTTTGGACACGGCAATACTGCCGTAGAATATGCATGCTGGATGGTGAACATGATCCAGCGAGAAATCGTCTGCTTAGAAGCAGGACATCCAATTTTCTTGGGATCATACAGGACAAACAGAGAGTCCGACTTTCTGTGATGAGCAGTCTTCTTCACATTGATCTTCAAAGCACTCACAACATCCAAAGCCTTTGAAGCAATTGAGGAGACAGTAGCCATTGGCACCACTATAGGTTGGTTGATATGAAAAGCTGACACAACCTTAGGAAGGAACTGTTGATGTGTCCCGAGTTCCACCCTATCCTCATGTAAGACCAAATAGGGACTTTAACAGTACAAGGCTCCCAATTCTGACACACGTCGCGCGGAAGCTAAGGCCAACAAAGTGACAGCCTTCCATGTGAGAAACTTGACCTCAACTTCCTGTAGAGGCTCAAACCAATCTGATTGCAGGAAATGCAACACCACATCCAAATCCCAGGGTGCCGTCGGTGCCACAAAGGGAGGCTGGATATGCAGAACCCCTTTCAAAAATGTCTGAACCTCAGGGAGGGCAGCCAGTTGTTTCTGGAAAAAAATGGATAAAGCCAAAATCTGAACCTTGAGGGATCCCAATCTCAGGCCCATATACACACCTGCTTGCAGGAATAGGAGAAAACGTTCCAGTTGAAACTCCACCACAGGAAGCTTCTTGGATTCACACCAAGACACATTTGTTCCAAATGCGATGGTAATGTTTAGACATTACCCCCTTCCTAGTCTGTATTAGAGTAGGAATAACAGTGCTAGGAATACCCTTCCGAGCTAAGATCTGGCGTTCAACCGCCATGCCGTCAAACGTAGCTGTGGTAAGTCCTGATAAGTGAACGGCCCCTGTATTAGAAGATCCTCCCGAAGAGGCAGAGGCCTTCGATCTTCCAGTAGTAGAACCAGCAGGTCCGCGTACCAAGCCCTCCTTGGCCAATCCGGAGCAATGAGGATTGCCAGAACCTTTGTTCTTTTTACGAGCTGTAGAACTCTTGAAATGAGAGGAAGTGGTGGGAACACATACACTGACGGAAACACCCACGGTGTCACCAGTGCGTCCACCGCCACTGCTTGTGGGTCTCTCGACCTGGAATAGTACCTCTGCAGCTTCTTGTTGAGGTGGGAGGCCACCATGTCTATGTGAGGAACCCCCCACCAACTGGTTACCTCGTCAAACACCTCCGAGTCGAGGCCCCACGCTCCTGGATGGAGATGGTGTCTGCTAAGGAAGTCTGCTTCCCAGTGTCCACTCCCGGAATTAAGATTGCTGACATCGCCACCGCGTGTCTTTCTGCCCAGAGGAGGATTCTTGTCACCTCTGACATTGCAGCCCTGCTCTTCGTTCCGCCTTGTAGGTTTATGTAGGCCACTGTGGTCACGTTGTCCGAATGCACCTGAACAGCCCGATCCTGTAGAAGGTGTGCTTGAAGAAGGCGGTTGTACACGGCTCTTAGCTCCAGAATATTTATTGGAAGAAGGGATTCCTGACTTGACCACATTCCTTGGAAGGTTATCCCTTGAGTGACTGCTCCCCAACCTCTGAGACTTGCATCCGTGGTCAGAAGGATCCAGTCCTGAACCCCGTACCTTCGGCCCCCCAGAAGGTGAGGCAGTTGCAGCCACCAGAGGAGCAAACTCCTTGCTTTTGGTGACAGACGTATCCTCTGGTGCATGTGTAGGCGAGATCCTGACCACTGGTCCAGGAGATCCAGTTGAAAGGACTGAGCATGAAACCTTCTGTACTGCAAAGCCTCGTATGAGGCAACCATCTTCCCCAGAAGGCGGATGCACTGATGAACTGATACCCGGGTAGGCTTCAAGACATCCCGGATCACTGTTTGTATCACCCACGCTATCTCCGCCGGGAGAAACACCATCTGCACCTCCGTGTCGAGGATCATCCCCAGGAAAGACAGCCTACTTGACGGCTCCAGATGAGACTTGGGAAGGTTGAGGATCCAACCGTGCTCCCTGAGCAGATGCGTCGTGAGAGCAATGGACCGTAACAACTTCTCCCTGGATGACGCCTTGATCAGCAGATCGTCCAGATATGGAATTTTGTTCACCCCTGCTTGCGAAGGAGAACCATCATCTCTGCCATCACCTTGGTGAAGACCCTCGGTGCTGAGGAGAGACCGAATGGTAGTGCTTGAAACTGATAGTGATCGTCTAACAGTGCAAACCTGAGATAAGCCTGATGCGGCGACCAACTCGGAATGTGGAGGTACGCATCCTTGATGTCCAGGGACACCAAGAACTCGCCCTCCATCAGACCGCAGATCACTTCTTTCAGAGGCTCCATTTTGAACTTGAACTCCTTTAGATAAGGGTTCAACAACTTCAAGTTCAAGATTGGCCTGACCGAACCATCCGGCTTCGGTACCATAAAAAGGTTTGAATAGTAACCCTTGTTCAGCTGATGAGGCGGAACTCGAACAATGACTTCTGACACACCAATTTTTTTATGGTGTGCAGAAGGATTTCCCTGTCTGCCAGCAAAGCCAGCAAGCCTGGCTTGAAGAATCGGTGAGGTGGAAGAGTTTGAAACTCCACCCTGTACCCCCGGGACACAATATCCTGCACCCAGGGATCCAGGCTGGACGACACCCAGACGTGGCTGAAATGTCGGAGTCTTGCTCCCACCTGACTGACCTCCAGGCTGGGCAGTCCACCGTCATGCTGTAGACTCTGAGGCACCAGAAGCAGGCTTCCTGTCCTGGGAACCTGCGGGTGCAGATTTCTTGGATTCGGCTCGACCACCTCTGAAGAAGGTGTGAGCGGGTTTGTTCTTTCTAGTCCAAGCGGGCCGAAAGGCCTGTGACGTGTTGGGAGTAAAAGGTTTCTTCATAGCCGGTGCAGCTGAGGGAAGAAAAGTAGACTTACCCTCAGTAGCCGTGGCAATTCACACATCCAGCGCCTCCCCAAAAAGAGCCTGACCTGTATAGGGTAGGTTCTCCACACTTTTCCTGGATTCCGCGTCCGCAGACCATTGGTGCAGCCAGAGACCGCTGCGAGCCGAGACAGACATGGCGGAGATCCCCACAGCCATGGAACCCAGATCCTTCATACATTAGATTCTACCAGGAACCCTGCAGAATCCTGTATGTTACTTAAAAACAAATCAACGTCACCTTTATCCATTATAGTCAAGTCCTCCTGCAGAGAGAGTGATCACTTCGCTCTTGCTTTAGAAAGCCATGCACAGGCGTAAATATATTTGAGCGTAGCATCAACCCTGCGATCTGCCGGGTCTTTCAACGCGGTGGATCCCGGGATCGGTAAGACCACCTGCTTCGACAGTCTGGAGACAGACGCGTCAACTATAGGCGGGGTCTCCCATTTTTTTTCTATCTTCCACAGGAAAGGGAAAAGCTACCAGAACCCTTTTAGGAATCTGGATTTTTTTCTCTGGGTTTTCCCAGGATTTTTAAAATATAGCATTTAATTCCTTTCTTACTATCCGTGAAAAAAGCCTCCTCAACCTGCTCAGGGGGTTGTGTCAGTAATGTTCAACACATCCCACATGGCCTCAGTTATCAACTGCACCCCCTTAGCAAGTGATGCCTTCCCCTCAACACATCCCCATCACCGTCTGCCATGTCAGAATCGGTATCCGTGTCATCCTGCGTAATGTGGGCAAGATCACGTGTGTGAGAATGTACCGCAGGGGACCCCGAGGGAACAGGACCGGGCCCTACAGCCATAGAGGACTGTAATACCTGAGTGGCAGTTTCAGTCCTAGCAACACGGTCAGAAATCTGAGAAATAGTCCCCCTAAGAGAGGCTAACCACTCCGGTTCCCTAGCCGGGATCTGCGCTACAACAGTGCAATCCTGATTACATGGGGTGGGATCTTCCTGTGAAGAGATATCCTCTGCAGCATATGAGACAGAGACTCTAGACATGTTTGCTGCTATACCCCACACACACACAGGGGAGGGCAGACAGAGTTTTCCTCCCCCCCCCCCCAAGAATGGCAGAAAGACACAGAGATTGGAGCCAACCCACACACAGCGCTTGCTAGCCAAGGGAGACCCCCTGTCAGCGCTGACTGCTCCTTAATAGGACACACAGTCTTATTACAGCCCCCCCCCCCCTTCTACAGCCCCCTGGTACCGTATACAGATAACTGGAGTTGCTGTGGAGGGACCTGTTCTTCCTTCCAGGAAAGAAAATGGCGCTGGAACGCTGCTGGGTCCGTTCTGAGAAGCTCCACCCCCGTAATGGCGCTGTCTTCCCGCTCTTCATGGATTATACTGGCCTGAGGAAAAGGTGCTGGCTGAGATCCGTGGACCCCGACAGGCTGCTGGACCAGTGGAAGGGTAAGCGCTGGCCCAGGGCGCCCCTCACAGAGCCGCACCATGTGCTGCTGAGCGTTCCCAGGAGCTCCCTCCCCGCTGCCGTCATCTTTACACCGGCCCCCCGCTTGTCAGTGACTCACTCACCACTTCTTCAGCTCTGTAAGGGGGTGGCAGCATGCTGCTGGGGCGAGCGGTCCCCTGTGGCAGAGAAGAATCAGACCCCCCGCCCCCCCCCCCCGGAGCTCAGTGTCCAGTCAGCGGAGACAGTGGCTCAGACCCCGCAGGGTGGACACTACTCCCCCCCTTAGTTCCTCGCTGCAGGGAGGCTGTTGCCAGCAGCCTCCCTGTAAAAAAATAAACTCTAAACTAAACTTCACTAGAAAAGCTCAGGAGAGCTCCCCTAGCTGTGACCGGCTCCTCCGGGCACATATTCTAAACTGGGTCTGGTAGGAGGGGCATAGAGGGAGGAGCCAGCCCACACTATTAAACTCTTAAAGTGCCAATGGCTCCTGGTGGACCCGTCTATACCCCATAGTACTAATATGGACCCCAGCATCCTCTAGAACAGTGTTTCCCAACCACGGTCCTCAAGGCACACTAACAGTTCTGGTTTTAGTGATATCCAGGCTTGAACACAGGTGACTTAATTAGTACCTCAGTTATTTTAATTTAACCATCTGTGCTGAAGCCTGGATATCACTAAAACCTGCACTGTTGGTGTGCCTTGAGGACCGCGGTTGGGAATGCCTGCTCTAGAACGTAAGAGAAAGTGGGATATTCTTGTTGACACTTTACCTAAACCAATCCCCGAGGAGTTGTCTTCCATCTCAAAGTAATATGATAAAGGAGTAAGACTGTTACAGACACTCAGAGTCTGTTTCCTACTGTAACATGTGCCAACTGGGACTAAGTTACTGGGCATGGATCTATTTTTGGCCCAGATTTATTTGCTCTTGTTATGGGTATAAAACGTATATTTTTATCTTTATTTCCTGTGCTATATAATTGCTATATGGTCTGATATTCTTTCCACTGTTACGTTTCATAATACCTTTCTAGAATGCTTAGGTGTTCAGGCAAAGCATGGCTGATTCATGTAACATCCTGTTGCCCTTATACCTGTGTTGGTAGAACCTAAACTGGATAACAGACCAGGCTCTTGGCCTTTACCTCCTTTGGATACATTGGTTACATTGAGATTTGATCTTTCTTTGTACAGTTGTGTGACCGGAGAGACTAACCAGCCACACGTGTAATGGCGGCCGCGGCACTGAAGGGGTCAATCCTCAGCTGCCAGGCACCATTTGGACAATAGGCGCTTGGCGTCGCTGTTAAACGTACTTATGGCGCTGGGTGCGGACTGTTTAAAAGTTTGTTTAATGATGTGTTTTAACATGTCATATGTAGTGCTCTGTGCACAATTGTAGGATTGCATGTTTAACTGTATTTATATTCAAGATATGGTCACCTGTATTTTAGAGGGGAATATGCACTTACTATATCTGCTTTGAATAAGGATCTCCTATCCTCTGGATATAAGAAGTGACATGCTAATGGCCCTGTCCTAGCAGAGAGGTGTGAATGACAATACCTTTTGATGTGTAAGTTCCTTAGAGAAAGATATTCCTCACGGGGGATCTCTTTATCCCATATATAAAGTCTATGGGCTTGGAACCTGTTTCATCATGTAGCTGATTTAATTGATATACGAACCCTGAATGGCAGATGCAGGAAGGAAGACTGATTGTTGTATTGCAGCCTTTCCTGTTGTAATCCCAAACACTGGGTTTGCCTGGAGATGTGAATGACCAGAAACATTTGTATTTTGAAGCTACGTGATAAATGTATCAATAGTGAATGTTAAACTGATACCAAACGTTGTCTGGGTGACAGGAAGGAGGATATTGTTTTATTGCACTTATCTCCTTTTGAAATGTCATTTACTTTTTGGTATTTTGTAAGATATCCTGATTGGATAGAAAGGGCTTAGGGAGGACATGATCCCCTGGTGTACTGTGTGGAAAATTGACATAAAAAGGAGGCATGTGAGCATGCAGAGTGTATTATACCAACTACTTTCTGCTATGAACATCTTGCTGTATGCTGTTTCCCCTAGCAATAGGGAAGAGTTCTCTTTAGAACTATTTGTTGGCATTAAAACATCATCTGCCTCAGGCCTATGCAAAACATAGCCCCGTTCTCCGGCTGTCCCGGGAATACCCCAACGTCTCCAAGTTCCGCCTTCCGCCAGCTACTGGTAGAGGCCTAGTGGGGATTCGTCCATACCACACAGATAAGGCAGCGTGTCGACACATACAGAGCAGAACCGTGCTTCCAAACGCCACGGCAGGTTAGGAGTTTGGTGGTGGCAGCATAAACCCGCCCACAGCGCTGTGGGTGGAGTCAGTAACAGGCAGTTACTGACGGTAAGCGGGAATCCCCTATGTGGCCAGGTCCCGTGTGAACTGAGCATCCATTCTGTGTACTGGGGACGGGACGCGAAAGCGGTGAGGACTTTCGTACAAGACCGTCCGGTCACAAGTTGTTACTATGATGACTAGATTTTGCACTCTCGTATGGCTACTTGGGGTAGTCGGTAAGTTTCCCTTTTAGGCCCGGCCGCCACCTTTTTCTACCTTTCTGTCACGATTCCCTAGTGACGGAATCTGTAGCTCCTTTATGGACGCTATTTCTGTTTGTCTACAATTTTTGTTCCCTATTTTATTTTTTCTGTGATTTGATAGTTTGAAGTATGCACATGCCCTACAGACTCTATTGGACTTTACACAGATGATCCTAGATGTTTCATACCATGATCTGATCTCTCTGTATGACGGTGAAGTTTTTAAGTCTTAATGTAAAAGGTCTCAATTCTCCCCGTAAGGGAGGCCTTGCATTAAAATATTTCACTGACCAGAAGGCGGTGGTAGCCACTCAGGAATCACATGTTCCATTGCACTCTCCCCCTCAGTTTACCAATAACTACCCAACATGCTATATCTCCTGTGGTGTAGCCATCCTTTCCCATAGATCCTGCCCCTTTCACCTGGAAAGCAAGTGGGTGGAATGCAGTGGTAGATTTTGGATTCTAGTTGGGAAAATTCATTATAAATATGTCACCCTCACTTTTCTCTATGCCCCTAATGCCAGACAGCCCCAATTTATTAAATTTTTTTTTTTTCAAAAGCTACAACTAATTGCACTTCTCCTTATGGGAGATGTTACTCTTGCTCCAGACCCTCATCTTGATAGATCCTCCACCACTGATGAACAGACCAGTAATGACGCCCGTTCCTTATCTTCCTCATGCTCCCTTATAGTTATTACTCTGCTGTACACAGGTCATATTAGAGAATAGACCTTCTTCTAGGTCATTACAATTGATTCCTCGCATTGATATATTTCTGTATGGGCTGATATTTGTAACTACTTTTTAGATGCCATTTTGTCCATGTGTAACTCCATTTTGTATATGTATGACCTCATTGCTCTATATATGTACATTTTATTAGGATTAGTGCTTTAGACACCAGTTAGAAATATATATCTCTCACCTTTGACCTAGTGTGAAGGACATAGTGAGTGAGAAGAATATACACAGCTTTTAAGCTGGCTGATTATAATAGATATATCTTCCTATTATCAGTATCTCAGATGGAAACTGTCTAGTAAGATGTTTGGGGTATTGTATTCATAAGTAGGTGAAAGGGGACAGTTGTCCAGGATAAGATAAATGATGTTATACTGAATGACTACTGCACCCAGCATCACAGACCCTGAGTAATATCTGGTAAGACAATGTTAGCGTATCCTTGCAGGGTATAAAGCCTAGAGACTTACACATAGCAGGTTAGTTCCGAGTGAAGCTAGTTCTGTCTGCAGCGGATATAGACTTCTATAAACCCACCTCAGTTTAATAAATTCAGAGTTATTCAAGAGGGACCCTGAGGGCGACTGAACTATATTGTTTAAACTACGTAATCGATGACCATCATCTGGGACAGATCATGAAACATCTGAGATAAGAGCGGAGTATTCTAATTTGTTCTTCCTATTACTGTAACTGAGTATAACTTGTTATTTGCAGGTTCTCATTGTTGTAACTTAGAGAAATAAATGCTTATCCTTTATAATATGTCCTGTGTCAGTCTCCATATTTATCACATTGTATCCCAGAACCTGGTGACTTGAATTTTTCTACCGACAGTAATTTCATGGTCTGATCTGTTAGGGTCTCCTGCCCTGTGCTGCCACGTCGTCATGGCAACCGGGAGACGAGTGCTAGCGGAATAACCTGAGCGCAGCTGATACTCCAGTTCGGGTCTTTTGCTGTGCAGTGGTTACAGGCAGGGGATCCGGTGCTGGTTTTTGTGCTCACAGTCTGTGAGGTCTGAGTGGGGCGTGGCCAGCACCTGCTTTATAAGGCCTCTTCTCAGATTAAGCAGATGCTGCTGAATCTTTGTTGGTTAGTCAGTTCCTGAAAATTAGCCAGTACTGTGTAGCTTTTGTATTTGTTATTGCTTACTGCAAATAGGCCTGGAGATTTGGTACTACACTCTGCCAATCCAGACCTAGCAGTAAGACTGGAGTCAGTCGTTTTAGCCTGCTGAAGTTCTTTTGTTATTCTGAGAACCCAGCAGGTTTGTGACTGTACTTTCAGACCTGCATGCTTAATCCTCTCTCACTGTGCAGGGCGTCCATGTGTCAGTTTAGTGGCAGGAAGCTGAACCTGTGCCCTGCAAGTGAGAAATAGGATTGTGGAGACTCTCCTTGTGTCTACTATTCCATCTCTGACCAAGGGGTTTGCTGCCACACCCGTTGGTAACCCTTTAGGGTTTTGCTGTTGCCCTTAGCAACAGCATTTCGGGTTCTCTACGTATTAAAACACAACATCTTGCCTTTTCCATCTGAGCATTTGTAATACTAGGGAGACACCCAGTTTCTTAGCCTCTGGGCTTATCTGTTCACTTTGTGTTGGTTTTGTTACCCTATCACTTTCTGTGTATGTGATGTCATACTTCCCAGTCTGTCTGTTAGTTCATTTGTTTTGCATCCCTCTCTGTTCAGACACCAGTACATTCCTGCAGGCACTGGTGTGCATAACATATTCAGCAGCCCAATACTCCTGTTGAAATTTTGTGGGAATATGGAGCATACCCCTCAAAATACGTTGCAACAGGTGGTCGATCAGGTGCAGGTCCTGACTCGTCAATTTAGTGATTTGTCCATTAAAATGCACACCTCCCAGGCCGCTGGCAGAGTTCCCGCAGCAGCAGCACCTTCAGGGGTTAAGGAGCCGAAAGTAAATCTTCCGGATCGTTTTTCTGGAGATCGCTCGCAGTTCTTTTGTTTCAAGGAGAGCTGCAAGCTATATTTCCAGCTTAGGCCTCAGTCTTCTGGGTCAGAGATTCAGCGGGTGGGCATAGTGATTTCCTTGCTGCAAGGAGACCCACAGGTCTGGGCATATGGGTTGCAGCCTGACTGTCCGTCGCTTAAAAGTGTTGATGCTTTTTTTACGGCACTGGGCATGTTGTATGATGACCCTGACAAGACGGCCTCAGCCGAGGCTCAGATTTCGATCCTTAAGCAAGGGCGAAGGCCAGTTGAGGTTTACTGTACGGAGTTTCGGAGGTTGGCCCATGATACCCAGTGGAATGACCCAGCCCTGAGACACCAGTACCGAAGAGGTCTTTCTAACCAGATAAAAGACCAACTGGTACAATATCCCTTGCCTGATAGCTTGGATCAGCTTATGCAGTTATCCATCCGGGTTGATAGACGGCTGAGAGAGCGTAAGCTTGAAAGGGAGACCGAGGTTTCCTTCCTTCCCAAGGGAACCTCAGACTCTGAGGAATTTTCCGAGGAGCCTATGCAGATTGGGGCTACCCGCCTCTCCTCGCGTGAGAAGACGCGGAGGAGACAGCAGGGGTTGTGTTTGTACTGTGGGAATAAGGGTCATGTGGTAGTATCATGCCCAGAAAAGCCGGAAAACTTCAGGGCCTGAGGGTGATGGGAAATATCCTGTCAGGCCAGAAGTCAGAATTTCCCAAGAAGACTTTTATCATTCCGGTAACCTTGAAGATCCTCGGTCAAACTGTCAAGACTGAGGCCTTTGTGGACAGTGGGGCAGACGGGGTTTTTATGGACCGCCAATTCGCCCTGAAACACTCTGTTTCCTTAGTACCCTTGGCGTCGGAAATTGAAATTTGTGGGTTAAACGGGGAACCATTATCCCAGGGTAAAATTACCTCTTGTACTAGCCAGATTTCTTTGTTTATTGGAGCCACACACTCTGAAAAATTGTCCTTTTATGTGACTGTCTGTACTTTTGCCCCAATGGTGTTGGGGTTACCCTGGTTAAGGGCCCACAATCCTCAATTTGACTGGGTCTCTGGGGAGATTCTTAGTTGGGGTACTGATTGTTTCAGGAGTTGCTTGAGCCTTCCAGTCAGGCTCTCGCAGCTAAGTTTGCCAGGATTGCCAGGGTGTTATGCAGATTTTGCGGACGTGTTCTCCAAAAAAGTTGCAGAGGTACTACCTCCCCATCGCCCCTATGACTGTGCCATTAATTTGTTGCCGAATGCTAAGCTTCCCAAGAGCAGGTTGTACTCCCTGTCACGTCCTGAGACTCAGGCTATGGCAGAGTACATTCAGGAGAACTTGGCTAAAGGATTTATCAGACCTTCACAGTCTCCAGTTGGGTCGGGGTTCTTTTTCGTGGGTAAAAAGGATGGTTCATTGCGACCCTGCATCGACTTCAGGGAATTGAACCGTATCACGATTAAAAACTCATACCCACTGCCTCTCATTTCGGTCTTGTTTGACCAGCTTCGTACTGCCACCATTTTTTCTAAGATTGACCTACGTGGTGCGTACAATCTAATCCGAATAAGAGAGGGGGATGAATGGAAGACTGCCTTTAATACTCACTCAGGGCATTATGAATATTTGGTGATGCCTTTTGGGCTCTGTAATGCCCCGGCAGTCTTCCAGGATTTCATGAACGATGTGCTCAGGGAATATTTGGATAGATTCTTGGTCGTATACTTAGATGACATCCTAATCTTCTCCCATTCCCTGGAGGAACATCGGAAGCATGTACGCTTAGTCCTCCAGAAACTCAGAGACCACCGGCTTGGGGCGAAGCTGGAGAAGTGCGAATTTGAAGTTCAGCAAATCGCATTTCTAGGATATATTATCTCCCCAGAGGGTTTCCAAATGGAGGGTTCCAAGGTACAGGCAGTCCTGGATTGGGTGCAGCCCACTAGTTTGAAGGCGCTTCAGCGTTTCCTGGGCTTTGCAAATTTTTATAGACGATTTATCGCTGGATTTTCGTCTATAGTGGCGCCCTTGGTGGCACTCACTAAGAAAGGGGCGGATGTTGCTCACTGGTCTCGTGAGGCCAAATCGGCTTTTGCCCGTCTCAAAAGGGCATTTGTCTCGGCCAAAGTGCTGCGACACCCAGATCCAGAGCGTCCTTTTGTGGTGGAGGTGGATGCCTCTGAGATGGGTATTGGGGCAGTGCTCTCTCAGATGGGAGTGTCTGATAATCGCCTTCATCCCTGTGCTTACTTTTCCCGTAAATTTTCGCCTGCCGAGATGAATTATGACGTGGGTAACCGGGAATTGTTGGCTATTAAGGATGCACTCGAGGAGTGGAGACACTGGCTTGAGGGGGCTAAGTTTGTGGTCTCAATTCTCACCGACCATAAGAATTTGGCATATTTAGAGTCAGCAAAGCGTCTCAATGCCAGGCAGGCACGATGGGCATTGTTTTTTGCTCGCTTTAATTTTTTGATAACATATCGCCCTGGGTCAAAAAACATCAAGGCTGATGCGCTCTCGCGGAGTTTTGCTCCAATCCAAGAGACCACCGAGGAGCCGTTGCCCATTGTGTCCCCCTCATGTATTAAAGTGGGCATTACCCAGGACCTCTTGTCATTAGTCCTTAGAGCACAGGAGCAGGCTCCTCCAGACCTTCCGGTAGGTCTTTTGTTTGTGCCTCCTAGGTTAAGACAGCGAGTGTTCCTGGAATTCCATGCCAAGAAGTCGGCAGGTCACCCGGGTATTGCCAGAACTCGGGAGTTGCTATCTAGGGCGGTGTGGTGGCCCTCGGTGGCTAAGGATGTGGATCAGTGGGTTCGGGCATGTGACATCTGTGCCCGAAATAAGACTCCTAGAGGGGTTCCTGTTGGCCCATTGCATCCACTCTCTATTCCATCTAAGCCATGGACCCACATTTCAATGGATTTTGTGGTGGACTTGCCCAAATCCTCGGGGATGACAGCCATCTGGGTTGTCGTTGACAGGTTTTCGAAGATGGCGCACTTCGTTCCACTGGTTGGGCTGCCATCGGCCAGACGCCTGTCTGAATTATTTATGCTGCATGTTGTGCATCTCCACGGGTTGCCACTTGATGTGGTCTCTGACCGCGGATCCCAGTTTGTGGCCAAATTCTGGAGGGCATTTTGTTCCGATCTCCAGATTTCTGTCAGCTTGTCGTCAGGCTACCATCCGCAGTCTAATGGGCAGACTGAAAGGGTGAACCAGTCCTTGGAGCAGTTCCTCAGGTGTTATGTCTCCAAGTGTCAGACTGACTGGGTTGCTCATCTGTCCATGGCGGAGTTTGCCTATAACAACGCGGCTCACTCTGCTACAGGGATCTCTCCTTTCCTTTGTGTGTATGGGCATCATCCTAAGGCCAATTCTTTTGACCCCCTGGACTCCACGCCTGGTGGTTCCTCTGTCGTTTCGGTCCTTAGAGGTATTTGGAGGAAAGTGAAGAAAGCCCTTGTGTCTGTGTCATTAGTGACCAAAAGGGTTTTTGATAAGCGGAAAAGACCCTGCAGCTTCAAATTAGGAGACTTCGTCTGGTTGTCTACCAAGAATTTGAAGTTGAGACAGCCATCTCATAAGTTAGGCCCCCGGTTCATCGGCCCTTATAAGATCACCAGGGTTATCAATCCAGTGGCATTTCAGTTAGATCTGCCCCGTTCTTTGGGTATCAATAAAACATTTCATTGTTCCCTTTTAAAACGGGCGATTAGTAATCCTTCTTCCAGAGGAAGACCTTCCCCTCTTCTGATACGTGGCCAGAGGGAGTTTGTTGTTGAAAGGATTCTTGACTCCAAGATGGTTCGGGGTCGGCTGTCATTTTTGGTGCACTGGAAGGGGTATGGCCCGGAGGAGCGGTCGTGGGTGCGCAGTTGTGATCTTCATGCCCCCAGACTGATACGCTCTTTCTTCTCGCAGTTCCCCGATAAACCCGGTGGTAGGGGTTCTTTGACCCCTCGTCAGAGGGGGGGTACTGTTAGGGTCTCCTGCCCTGTGCTGCCACGTCGTCATGGCAACCGGGAGACGAGTGCTAGCGGAATAACCTGAGCGCAGCTGATACTCCAGTTCGGGTCTTTTGCTGTGCAGTGGTTACAGGCAGGGGATCCGGTGCTGGTTTTTGTGCTCACAGTCTGTGAGGTCTGAGTGGGGCGTGGCCAGCACCTGCTTTATAAGGCCTCTTCTCAGATTAAGCAGATGCTGCTGAATCTTTGTTGGTTAGTCAGTTCCTGAAAATTAGCCAGTACTGTGTAGCTTTTGTATTTGTTATTGCTTACTGCAAATAGGCCTGGAGATTTGGTACTACACTCTGCCAATCCAGACCTAGCAGTAAGACTGGAGTCAGTCGTTTTAGCCTGCTGAAGTTCTTTTGTTATTCTGAGAACCCAGCAGGTTTGTGACTGTACTTTCAGACCTGCATGCTTAATCCTCTCTCACTGTGCAGGGCGTCCATGTGTCAGTTTAGTGGCAGGAAGCTGAACCTGTGCCCTGCAAGTGAGAAATAGGATTGTGGAGACTCTCCTTGTGTCTACTATTCCATCTCTGACCAAGGGGTTTGCTGCCACACCCGTTGGTAACCCTTTAGGGTTTTGCTGTTGCCCTTAGCAACAGCATTTCGGGTTCTCTACGTATTAAAACACAACATCTTGCCTTTTCCATCTGAGCATTTGTAATACTAGGGAGACACCCAGTTTCTTAGCCTCTGGGCTTATCTGTTCACTTTGTGTTGGTTTTGTTACCCTATCACTTTCTGTGTATGTGATGTCATACTTCCCAGTCTGTCTGTTAGTTCATTTGTTTTGCATCCCTCTCTGTTCAGACACCAGTACATTCCTGCAGGCACTGGTGTGCATAACATGATCACACCCCTCTGATAGGGTCCTGGTCGCCTTTTCCCCGCTACTCCTCCTTTAGCACCTTGGAGATTGTAGGATTATATAGTAATGGATGCGGAAGGCACTAGAATTTTGCAAAAGACACTGTCCTCCTACTTAGACGTGAACGCTCCTGAAGATACTTCCAATAGGAACCACTGGTGTGCCCTTAAGGCCATGGATCAGAAGCCAGAGAAGGCCGTCATTCTAGTGCCAGGGGACAGGTAATCAGCAGGGAATGTGCAGGATCCTCAATGCTGGTTCCCATACACAAGCTCAATAAATGTATTATATACCTAAGGTGACGGTAGGAAGACTCAGATGCTGCCAACTCAGTAACAGGAGCCGTTCATTAGCCAATTCCCTGAGGCCGGCTGCTACAGGAGCATGTGGATACATGACAGGGGCTGCGCCAGATATTTCCTAAGCATTACGAGGCATGAGGAGCCCCGAGCCTGCGCCCCAGCAAGCAGCCGCACCATGCCACAAATAATACACATTCATAGCGTACATAATATAGCATGTAATATATGTAGTTATAGTAGACATACCATCATTAACTCAATTACTCTTAAGTCCACAGTATCCACAGGATATACATTGGGATATGAGGTAGCATCAGAGGATTGGCACCAACGATCAAAAGCTTTCGACCTCCGAGAATGCAATGGGCCAGTCTTCTATATCCCCACCTCCTGGTTCAGGCAATTCAGTTCTTTTCCAAAGCTCAAGGCAGGAGCATCATTGAGAGCCCTAATCAGGCGAGAAGAACACACATGCACACCCTTCCGTACAAGAAGGAAAAGGTTAGTAAGTGTAAGAATCAGCAAATCAGGTGCGTCAGGGTGGAATCCAGGTGGACTTAGGAGAAATAGAGTTATCGACGGTAAGTCTACCATAGTTACATATTTCTCCTGCAGGGTCCACAGTAGTATCCACAGGATATACATTGGGATGTCCCAAAGCAAATTTAGTGGAGGGGACGCTCCTGATTGGACAGGAGAATCCTTCGCCCCAAATGTAGCATCCTGAGAGGCAAAGGTATCAAAGGCATAATGCCTAATGAATATGTTGATGGAAGACCATGTGGCTGCCTTATATATCAGTTCAGCTGAGGCACCACTACTATACAGGTAGAATGAGACATTAGCCGGAATAGGGAGATCAGCACGAGAGTAACCTTCCGGGATAGTATTTTGAAGCCACCTCGCCAGCGTTTGCTTGTCCGCAGACAATACCCTCTTGTGGAATCCATAGAGCACAAAGAGAGTTGGATATATTCTTGCCACACACAGTAATAAATACAAGCAGAAGATAGTTTCCTTGTTCTAAGCATTGTTTGAAATAGCTATTGAGAAAATCCTCTAGATTTAAGGATGGACGTCTTAAGAGCCACACCACCAAAGACAGCCAATCCCAATGCCTGTGACAACAAGGACCCTGCAACAGTAGATCTGGACGTTGATGCAGTAGCCACGGAGTGTCCACTGATAGTCTCTGTAGATCTGTGTACCAGCGCCTTCTGGGCCATGCTGGAGCTATTAGAATCCCAGTGCCCTTTCCTTGTTTGACCTTCCGAATCACCATGGGTAACAGGGCGATTGGTGGAAACACATAGGCTAGCTGAAAGTCCCATCTCACTGACCGAACATCCACGAAGATCGCTTTGGTATCCTTTGTTCTTGACCCATATGCGGGTACTTCGAAATTCTGCTGAGAGGCCTTGAGGTCTATCTCCGGCAGCCCCCACTTGTCTCCCAGACTCTGGAAGACCTCTGGGTGTAAAACCCATTCGCTTGCATGAATGGCCAGTTTAGGACCCCCGGAACAAATACTGCGGACAACGCTGGATGATGAAGTTCTGCCCATCTTAATGTGCGTCTTACCTCCTTCATTGCCTTTTGACTGCGCGTTCCTCCTTGATGATTGAGGCACGCTACTGCCGTTGCATTGTCAGAACAAATTTGAACCGGTTTCCCCTGAAGAAAGTCCTTTGCCTGAGTGAGTGCCATATATATGACCCAAAGTTCCAATAAATTTATCGGCAGGCAATTTTCTTCCTTGAGCCCCTGGAAGCTACCTTTTTCTGACACTGCTCCCCAGCCCTGAAAACTTGCATCCGTAATCAGCACCTCCCAATCTGAGAGCCAATAGGGTCTCCCTTTGGTCAGATGGGACACCAGGCTAATGACCTCCATACTTCCAGAGGAAGGACCATAGTTTGAGTTTTTATTGTCTGATGTAACCCATTCCATTTGGAAAGGATCAGACATTGAAGAGGACTTGAATGGAATTGAGCATACTCCACCATGTTGAATGTCGACACCATTGATCCCATCACATACATAGCTGCATAAATTGATACCCTTTGACTTTGTAGCAAATCCTGAATTCTCAACTGTATTGTAGATATTTTGTTCAGAGGTAAAAACACTCTCTGAAGACTGGAATCCAATACAGCCCCCTAAGTGCATCATCCGTTGTGACGGACCCAGGGACGACTTTGCCCAATTTTTGAGCCAACCCTGTCTCTGTAAACAAGCTATTTTCTGTTGCAGATGACACTGAAGCAATTCCTGAGATTGTGCAAGAATTAATAAATCGTCGAGGTATGGAAAAATCCTTATCCCCTGTCAACGGAGATAAGCCGCCATTACCACCATATTTTTGGTGAACACTTTGGAGCTGTGGTGATTCCACATGGTAGGGCCTGAAACTGAAAGTGTTGCTGGAGGATGGTAAACCTGAGATAGCACTGATGGGACTGTGCTATAGGAACATGCAGGTAAGCATCCTGAATATCCAGAGATACCATAAAATCCTCCAGCTCCTTGGCCAAAATAATGGAAGGTAAAGTCTCCATATGAAAGTGAGGCACCCAAATGTACTTGTTCAGAACTTTGAGACTGAGTATAGGCCGAAACGACCCATTTGGTTTCTGAACTAGAAACAGGTTGGAATAGAAACCTTGTCCTTGTTGCGCAGGAGGAACTGAAATTATCACTCCTGATTGAAGCAACCTCTGAACTGCCTCTTGTAAGGCCCTGGGCTTTGTTTCTACTGCAGATAGGCTGGTACAAAAAAACCTTTGTGGAGGGTGCTTCTTGCAGGCAAACGCATAACTGTGAGATACCGCTTCTTCCACCCAGGCATCTGTGGTGGACTGCTGCCAGATCTGTGCAAAATGAAGAAGTCGGCCTCCCACCCTGGGGTCCTCCAGGTGGAGGCCCGCACCATCAGCCTGATGGCTTATCTTCTGGTTTGGAAGCAGGCCTTCTGGTAAGCCCAGTGCTTTTTAGTCTTTCCAGACTTGTCTGATTGGGACTGTTTGCCGAAAAACTTTTCCTTTTCGCTTTTCCTTGGGTCCGAAAGAACCGAAAAGCTGAAAAATTAGGTTTAGACTCGCTTTCTTAGAGTCTGCTTCTGACTCCAAAATACTGTTTCATTCTTTACCAAAAAGAATATCTCCAGTAAAAGGCAAAGACTCTAGAACCTCCTTGGACTCTGAGACAGCTTCCCATGTACGTAGCCAGACCGCTCTGCGAGCTGCTACTGCTGAGGCTGATGCTTGAGAGGCAATAGTACCCATGTCCAAGGCTGCTTCTTCCATAAACATAGCCGCCTGTTTAATATGTGCAAAATGGGATTTTTGCTCTCTAGATGCCAATGAGAGATCATCCTCCAATGCATCAGCCCAGCGGCCATTGCTTTTGCCATCCAGGCTGAAGCCATGGCTGGTCTCACAATTGCCCCAGACAAGGAGAAAATGTTTTTTTTTAAAAACATCTCTTTTTCTATCCGTAACATCATTTAATGATGTTGAAGGCAGAAGTAATGTAGATTTTCACACTAATCGAATGACATGCGTATCTATTTTGGGAGCCACCTCCCTTTTTAAACAGTCCCCAGCTGGAAGAGGATAAAGGGAATTCCATTTCTTTGGAATTCTAAACTTCTTGCTGGATGTGACCCAAGCCTCTTCCATAATCTCCGTCAGATGTTCTGACCCCAGAAATTCAGTTCTGACTGTTTTGGGACATTTAAACACAGGAGCCGTGGATTTTAACAAAGGCTCTGCGGCCTCCACTAAGGACAGAATGGCTTTCATAGCAATAATTATCTCAGGTATATCCACTGAGCTGGGACCTTCATCCTCATCTCTGTATGCAGACCCAGAATGTGAGGAATCCTCATCCTCCCAAGTGTCTCCTTCTGAAACATGTGTAGACTGTGAGTATGTTGTTTCATGTTTGTGTGATTTATTTTCCATAGACCTTTCAGCCTGTTTTTCTTGTAAGGGTTAACAGGGTAACATATCCCTAGTATAGGAGCTGGCATTATCCACTCAGCTATATTGTAAAATGTCTGTGCAAAAGAAGCCCATGGGGGTTCAACTTGAACCTGTGCATGCCTTAGATTATTCAGGAGGCTTTGGTGAAAGCTAAAACAATTGGTTAAAAAGACTCAGGGTGGGACTACCCCCTGATGAACTGTATGTTGGTTTGAGATAAAAAGATGAGGCCTATGAGCTTCAGAGGTGGATTATACCATTTTCACTCTGCTGTAAACTTGCTGTATTGCAGTTGCCGGTAGCAATAGGGAACAGTCTCTTTTAAGACTGGGTAAATAAAACATCTTCTGCCTCAAGACGACTGTTTCATCTTGTGACTTGCAGGGCTAAGCGAAACTTAGCTCATTTTTTCGGCTATCCAGGGTACACCCAGCATCTCCAAGCTCCGCCTTCCTCCTGCTACCGTGCCATGCTTGGGCAAGCAACTATTGGAGATTCGTCAATACCACACAGGGGTGGTAAGACAGCGTGTCGACGCATACAGAGCAAAGCAGTGGTTCCAGACCCTACTGTAAATAGGAGTCTGGTGGTGGCTGCATAGTATCCGCCCACTGCGTAGTGGGTGGAGTCAGTAACAGGCGGTTACTGGCGGTAAGCGGGAATCCCCTATTTGGCCAGGTCCCGTGTGACCTAAACTCCATTCTGTGACTGGGGCCGGGACGCAAGGCGGTGAGGGCTTTCGTAAGAACCGTCCGATCACAATGGTAAACAAATCACACACCTGTACGGTGTTAACTACACAATTTGTGACTGAAATCACTTTAACAAGCTATAAAGTGACATACAATCTGATACTTCCCTGCTTTGCAACAGCATTGAGGATTGAAATATACCCAAAAACCTGACAGAAATAGTAAAGTCAGCAATCACAGTAGCAATCAGTCACAGGTTATACATTAGTATAATAAGCAATATGATCACATAATCAACTACAGATACATTTCAAGTATGTAGGAGAAACATATTACTGCATTACCTTGTATAGGATATTTAACGTATTCAGTCTCACAGTGAATGAAACAGCAGTAATAGTTTACAGACTCATATGCATCAGGCACTTATCTAACCCCTTGTACCCAATGGTAGGTAGAGACTTAGTGCTGTATCACAGGGCTCAGGAGAGTGGGATACAGGGAGACTTCACCCTGCTTCCAGGATCGATCAATACTTTAGTGAACACTGAGGGGATCCAGACGCAAATATTGTACACCAATGCCCAGTGAACGCAACAGTGAACACAGATGCACCAGTCACACAGCCGCCTATACTGCGACCGGGTCCTTTTAGATACACTGCGTCTCAGACGGAAGCGGTAAATCAGTTCATGATGGGAAACTCAGAGGAAACTGGTCATGAAGCGGGGGGAGGGGTGACATGGGGAGCGTCTTACTCCACACTGCTGACATCAACCCCAGGGAACACGGCCTCACACTAATCCCTGAAGCCTATGATCCCTAGGGCCTACTGCTGGTGCACCCGAGGTGGCAGCCGCATCAGCGACTGTTCAGTAGTCCCCACCCCGAGAACAGTGCGGCTGTGTCTCGCATCTCCCCCACTAAGCAGAACTGACGCCTGACCTTCTTCCCATTCTCCGGCCGCAGCCTGGTAACGTCAGCTGGACTTGCTAGTACATCCTACACAGGTGCCCGCTGAAACAGCACTGAACACGTGCGTAAGCGTTGTCGTGGCCGGGCGGGAAGTTGTTGGAGCGACTCATTCTAAGGTGGCGTGTAAGACGCTTTTTAGAAAACTCGCTCAAAAAAGTTAAGACAACAAAAATAAATTTAATAACGAGCTTAGGGCTTCCAAAATCAGCAGTCCAAAGATCGTGTTCCAGCTCCTGCCGCACCAACAAAAAAACTGAATTCCCTGAGCCAGGAGGCGGGATATAGGAGACTGGCCTGTTGCATTCTGGGAGGCCGAAACCTTTTGATCATTACTGCCAATCCGCTGACGATACCTCATATCCCAATGTATATCCTGTGGATACTACTGTGAACCCTGCAGGTGAAAACATAGGTACCACACAGTGACATGATGTGAGGGGGAGAGAAGGAGAATAATAGAGGCTGATGGCTCCTGATGTACGAGATACACCAGAGAGTGTGGGGAAGAGACTGGTCAGATCTCTGGGCTGGTAACACACAGTGACATGATGTGAGGGGGAGAGGAGTATAATAGGAGCTGATGGCTCCTGATGTATGAGATATACCAGAGAGTGTGGGGAGGAGACTGGTCAGATCTCTGGGCTGGTAACACACAGTGACATGATGTGAGGAGGAGAGCAGAAGTATAATAGGTGCTGATGGCTCTTGATGTCTGAGATCCACCAGAGAGTGTGGGGAGGAGACTGGTCAGATCTCTGGGCTGGTAACACACAGTGACATGATGTGAGGGGGCGAGCAGGAGTATAATAGGGGCTGATGGCTCCTGACTCCCCCACTGGGAAAATACATATTCCTCATTAGTTTGTACTGACAGAGGAGGGTGTAGTATAAGAGATTGCTGTAGTGACTGACCAAGGAGAATATGTGACTCTTTTCTGTAATAAGTGTTTATTACTCACCTGTGCTGATATCTGTAGGGATCTCCTCTTCCTTACACTGCTGATCACCCCTCACATACGTCTCTTCTTCTCCCTCTATACTTTCTGCCTTTATATCAGTCACATACGTCTCTTCTTCTCCCTCTATATCTTCTGCCTTTATATCAGTCACATACGTCTCTTCTTCTCCCTCTATATCTTCTGCCTTTATATCAGCCACATATGTCTCTTCTTCTCCCTCTGTATCTTCTGCCTTCATATAAGTCACATACGTCTCTTCTTCTCCCTCTGTATCTTCTACCTTAATATCAGTCACATACGTTTCTTCTTCTTCCTCTATATCTTCTGCCTTTATACGAGAAAGACGTTCTACCTAAATAACCCAAAAAATACAAAGACATTTGCATACTGTTTGATTAAACTGAGGTGAAACAGTATAATATCAGTGTATAAGACACACAGCTCCTCTACAGATCATATAGTGACAGTCACTTAGGTTTATTGGTGAGAACCCATAGCCCACCTACCTGATCCTCCTGTGGGATCCTGTGATTCTCCTCTGTACAGTCCTGGGAATACAGAGGACGGGGACATCTCTCTGGGGTATCTCTGTTACTGGGCCCATCTGTAGGAGACACACAGTGACTGAGTACAATGTATATATGGGATTATCAGATGATGTGTGTATATAGGGGCCCCCATACCTGCTCTTCCCTGTACAATACAGGACAGTCTCCTCTTACCCAGTGATGTGAGGGGCCGGTGATTCTCCATCATCACGTCCTCATACAGACCCCTGTGTTCCTCTATATACTCCTCCTCCTGTATGGAGACATAGACAGTGACATCCTGACACCTTATAGCAGGGCTGGCCAAACCGGTCCTCAAGATCTACCAACAGTTCATGTTTTCCAGGCCTCCTGGAGATCTGTAGAATTGTCATTTAGGAATGAATTCAGCACATCTTAATTAGTAATGACTACACCTGTGCACCAGCTAGGTGGTCTGGAAAATGTGAACTGTTGGTAGATCTCGAGGACTAGTTTGGCCAGCTCTGTCTTATAGGAACCTGACACACACAGTGATACAGTCATCACCCAGACACAGCCCCTGGTGTTACTGTATTATGTCCCATTCCCAGCAGTCACCTCTCCAGTCATCACCCAGACACGTCCCCTGGTGTTACAGTATAATGTCCCATTCCCAGCAGTCACCTCTCCAGTCATCACCCAGACACATATCCTGGTGTTACTGTACTCCCAAGTCTCCTCAGACCCCAGTCATGTCCCTGTATTATTACTATAGATAGAAGTGACGTTATTGTGATGCTCCCAGATCCCCTCACCTCCCCAGTCATGTCCCTGTACTATTACTGTAGTACTCTAGTGATCTGAAGGCCTTGGGACACTATGAGGGGGCAAATCAATGAATGAATGTGTAGATCTATAAGGTAATAGAGATGCTGCCAACTGATGTATACCATATATGTGATAATAACTTGGATCTTTCTAGTGATCCAATAATGTATAGTGTTTATGCATGTTATTATTCTGTGCCTGCTGAAGGTGAGGGGACTCTGGTTAGCGCGCAGTGCGCGGGGGGAGATCATGGAGAAGCTTCCAGAGGTCCCGTGTGCTGAGAGAGGTGGCTGGGCGCGTGTAGCGGCGGTTTTGTTGGTGGGCTGACTTTGTGGAGAGAAAAAGGCTGGCGGCTGAGACGAGGGAGCTTACAGGAAGGTGGTTCCCTGCGAGTGAGAGAGCCCCTGTGGGGGAAAGGAATTGGATGTCTTCTGCTGCGGGTGAGAAGCGCTCTGTTAATTTCCGCTGGTGGACGCCGAGCAGGGAAGTCCCGGTACCTGGTTGTCATGGAGAGTGCTGGGAGGTGGAGCGCTGGTGGGGCAGGCTAGTACATGGGAGGAGACAGCAGTGCGGGCAACAGCTACCAGGAGTCCAGCAGTAGCAGACAGCTTCCCCCCCAAGGCAGAGCTGTGTCCCTCATCCCATCCAACCCGCAGAAAGAGCCCGGTTGTTGGTGGAGGCGGAGTCGGGGGGAGGGCCAGACCGGGCACACTATCATTGTAAGTGCAGGATGCCCCCATATAAATCCTGCTAATCTGCATACTCCCCTATCAGCCTTTAACTATTAAAGTACCAGCCCCCAGCACAGTAGAACAGGGACCAGCAGCATCGGTGGATCTGAGGAGTATAAATATCACCTCTAGAGACTCCATATCCATTAGATAATGACCAGCAGGGTAGCAGTCATAGAGTGTGGTGGTGTATAATGATGAAAGCAGCTCAGAGAGGGCGCAGGGTCACCTAAACTTGGAAATGGTACACTGGGGAGACTAAGCACCCCTCACCTATCAGAGACAGGTGCCAATAACCGGGACTTCTGTATGTTCTGGAGCCACCCCCACGGATCTACAGTGGGGCTATGCTTATACTGGGACAGGTAACACAGATCATCACCCCACTATATGTAACGAGTAGACCACGGGTGTCAGGGATTCCAGGGTGGACAGCTCCACGTACTACCTTCCTGTTTCAGGTTGTCTAGGAGCGCTACAATTAGATCTTCCATGGAAACCATGCTATTCATTGCCGTGAAGTAGGGATTGCTCAACAATCGTGAGGACAATTACTCCAAGTGGAGACCCATATAACCAAGAGTACTTCTTATACACAGACATGAAAGGGCCCCAACAGTGCACGATTATAGTAAGAGAACCCGGGTGGTTTTTCAAACACAGCCCCACAACTTTCTTGTGGAATCGTATTCTTTGTATTGCATGCATTACCTTATGTATAGGTGGGGTATATTATTATGTATAGGTGGGGTATATTATTATGTATAGGTGGGGTATATTATGTATAGGTGGGGTATATTATTATGTATAGGAGGGGTATATTATTATGTATAGGTGGGGTATATTATTATGTATAGGTGGGGTATATTATTATGTATAGGTGGGGTATATTATTATGTATAGGTGGGGTGTATTATTATGTATAGGTGGGGTATATTATTATGTATAGGTGGGGTATATTATTATGTATAGGTGGGGTATATTATTATGTATAGGTGGGGTATATTATTATGTATAGGTGGGGTGTATTATTATGTATAGGTGGGGTATATTATTATGTATAGGTGGGGTATATTATTATGTATAGGTGGGGTATATTATTATGTATAGGTGGGGTGTATTATTATGTATAGGTGGGGTATATTATTATGTATAGGTGGGGTATATTATTATGTATAGGTGGGGTATATTATTATGTATAGGTGGGGTATATTATTATGTATAGGTGGGGTGTATTATTATGTATAGGTGGGGTATATTATTATGTATAGGTGGGGTATATTATTATGTATAGGTGGGGTGTATTATTATGTATAGGTGGGGTATATTATTATGTATAGGTGGGGTATATTATTATGTATAGGTGGGGTATATTATTATGTATAGGTGGGGTATATTATTATGTATAGGTGGGGTATATTATTATGTATAGGTGGGGTATATTATTATGTATAGGTGGTGTATATTATTATGTATAGGTGGTGTATATTATTATGTATAGGTGGTGTATATTATTATGTATAGGTGGGGTATATTATTATTATATATAGGTGGGGTATATTATTATGTATAGGTGGGGTATATTATCATGTATAGGTGGGGTATATTATTATGTATAGGTGGAGTATATTATTATGTATAGGTGGGGTATATTATTATGTATAGGTGAGGTATATTATTATGTATAGGTGGGGTATATTATTATGTATAGGTGGGGTATATTATTATGTATAGGTGAGGTATATTATTATGTATAGGTGGGGTATATTATTATGTATAGGTGGGGTATATTATTATGTATAGGTGGGGTATATTATTATGTATAGGTGGGGTATATTATTATGTATAGGTGGGGTATATTATTATGTATAGGTGGGTTATATTATTATGTATAGGTGAGGTATATTATTATGTATAGGTGGGGTATATTATTATGTATAGGTGGGTTATATTATTATGTATAGGTGAGGTATATTATTATGTATAGGTGGGGTATATTATAATGTATAGGTGGGGTATATTATTATGTATAGGTGGAGTATATTATTATGTATAGGTGAGGTATATTATTATGTATCGGTGGGGTATATTATTATGTATAGGTGGGGTATATTATTATGTATAGGTGGGGTATATTATTATGTATCGGTGGGGTATATTATTATGTATAGGTGGGGTATATTATTATGTATAGGTGGGGTATATTATTATGTATAGGTGGGGTATATTATTATGTATAGGTGGAGTATATTATTATGTATAGGTGGGGTATATTATTATGTATAGGTGGAGTATATTATTATGTATAGGCGGGGTATATTATTATGTATAGGTGGGTTATATTATTATGTATAGGTGAGGTATATTATTATGTATAGGTGGGGTATATTATAATGTATAGGTGGGGTATATTATTATGTATAGGAGGGGTATATTATTATGTATAGGTGGAGTATATTATTATGTATAGGTGAGGTATATTATTATGTATAGGTGGGGTATATTATTATGTATAGGTGGGGTATATTATGTATAGGTGGGGTATATTATTATGTATAGGTGGGATATATTATTATGTATAGGTGGGGTATATTATTATGTATAGGTGGGGTATATTATTATGTATAGGTGAGGTATATTATTAGAATGGTTCATGGTTTGAGTATTATATGATATAACTGTATAAGGTGGCCTATAACTTCTTACATATAAAACCAGTATACTTACCGGTGGAACTGTCTCAGTATCTGTGGAAGAGCCTGAAATCACAAAGGAAAGGTACGATAGGTAAATGTGCATAGTCCTATCTGGTTACATCACATACTAATGTTATAGGCGACCACTACAGGGGTAGGGTATTTCTTAAGCAATTAGAGTATTGGGCTCTAAATAGCTTTGGTGGAGGCACGTTGCACATATACACTGTACCCCTAGGTAAAAGAGGGGTTACATTACTATAGATATGTGATGTCACTGTGACACTCCCAGTTCCCCTCAACTCCCCAGTCATGTTCCTGTATTATTACTATAGATATGTCATGTCACTGTGACACTGCCAGTTCCCCTCACCTCACCAGTCATGTCCCTGTATTATTACTATAGACATAAGTGATGTCACTGTGACGCTCCCAGTTCCCCTCACCTCACCAGTCATGTCCCTGTATTATTACTATAGATATGTGATGTCACTGTGACGCTCCCAGTTCCCCAAACCTCACCAGTCATGTCCCTGTATTATTACTATAGATATGTGATGCCACTGTGACATTCCCAGTTCCCCTCACCTCACCAGTCATGTCCCTGTATTATTACTATAGATATAAGTGACGTCACTGTGACGCTCCCAGATCCCCTCACCTCACCAGTCATGTCTCTATATTATTACAATAGATATGTGATGTCACTGTGACACTCCCAGTTCCCCTCACCTCCCCAGTCATGCCCCTGTATTATTACTATAGATATAAGTGATGTCACTGTGACGCTCCCAGTTCCCCTCACCTCACCAGTCATGTCCCTGTATTATTACTATAGATATAAGTGATGTCAATGTGACACTCCCAGTTCCCCTCACCTCCCCAGTCATGCCCCTGTATTATTACTATAGATATAAGTGATGTCACTGTGACGCTCCCAGTTCCCCTCACCTCCCCAGTCATGTCCCTGTATTATTACTATAGATATAAGTGATGTCACAGTGACACTCCCAGATCCCCTCACCTCCCCAGTCATGTCCCTGTATTATTACTATAGATATAAGTGATGTCACTGTGACACTCCCAGTTCCCCTCACCTCCCCAGTCATGTCCCTGTATTACTATAGATATAAGTGATGTCACAGTGACACTCCCAGGAGTCTGATATACATTTGCTTCATACTGAGCAATATTTTCAATCCTCACAATTACATATAATAAAATTAATAATAATAATAATGACACTAAAGGCTGCACCCCAGTATAAAAATAATAATAGATGTCTTTAAAAGCAGGACACATCAGACCATTCCTCCTGTATTGTAGGACATCACCACCACTCCCAACACATAATAATAATAATACCAGGACACCACAAGCTGGTGTCCCTGTATAATAATAACTGTACACAAAAACCTGCTCCACCTGTATAACACTAATAATAACAGGACACCACAGGCTGCTCCTCCTGTATAACAATAATAATAATAACAGGACACCACAGGCTGCTCCTCCTGTAAAATAATAAAAACAGGACACCACATGCTGCTCCCCCTGTATAATAATAATAGGACACCACAGGCTGCTCCCCCTGTATAATAATAATAATAATAACAACAACAACAGGACACCACAGGCCGCTCCCTCTGTATAATAATAACAGGACACCATAGGCTGCTCCCACTGTATAATAATAACAACAACAGGACAACACAGGCTGCTCCCCCTGTATAGTATTAATAACAGAACACCACAGGCTGCTCCCCCTGTATAATAATAACAGGACACCACAGGCTGCTCCCCCTGTATAATAATAATATCAGGACACCACAGGCTGCTCCCCCTGTATAGTAAGACGCCATTACCTGATCTCCACGGACACTGGGAGGCAGCAGCAGTCGATGAAAACTCACTTCCTGCATGTGGAACGCACAGTCCGGAAGTCAGGTGGAACGCACAGGCAGGAAGCAGGGCATGATTGGCAAAAGCTGCTTACAGGTTACTGGCCCCTCCCCTCGTACACCCCTCCCACAGCCCCGCCCTCTGTAATGACTATTACAATACATGTCCTCAGTGCAGGAGGCCGGCGGCCATTATCTGGTAGACCAGTCCGGCATCAGCTGCAGCAGCAATAGGTTCCCTGGCCGTGTAATGACTTCAGGAGCGGCGGCCATTTTCCCCTGGTCTGAGCTCCGCCTTCCTTCTATCATTCCCACAAGGCAGCAGGAGCAGAGAGCAGCCATTGCTGTGTCTGGCAGCAGGTAATGATATTATTATTATTATTCTATAGGCTGAGCAGCTCTGGTGTCAGGTTCTGTACTACAGGGGGAGCAGCCTCTGGTGCCTTGTTATAGTGCAGCTGGAGCAGCCTCTGGTGCTGCATTATCCCTGTACAGGTGGCTGACACTCTAGTGTCCTATTACCATAATACAGGTGGCGCAGACCCCGCCGTTACCGTAATACAGGTGGCGCACACCCCGCCGTTACCGTAATACAGGTGGCGCAGATTCCGCCGTTACCGTAATACAGGTGGCGCAGACCCCGCCGTTACCGTAATACAGGTGGAGAAGACACCGCCGCTACCGTTATTCTATACATATAATGGCATTGTACTATACAGTGGAGCGCTATGTGTTGTACTACACTACAGGGGAAGCGACCTGGGGCATCCTCCGATACAGGGGTAGTGGATTATGACATCCTACTACACAGGGGGAGCAGCCTGTGTTGCCCTTTTATACAGGGGTAAGTGCCTGTGGTGTCTTGTTACTATTATTATATAGGGTGAGCGGCATGTAATGTCTTTCTATACAGAAGGAGTGGCATGTGTTGTCATAATATACAGGGGTAGCATCGTGAGCTGTCATAGTATACAGCGGGAGCAGCCTATGTTGTCATAGTATACAGGGGAAGCAGCCTGTGTTGTCTTAGTATACAGGTATAGCGGCCTGTGTTGTCATAATATACAAGGGTAGGATCCTGTGCTGTCATAATATACAGGGGGAGTGGCCTGTGTTGTCATAATATACAGGGGTAGCATCCTGTGTTGCCATAGTATACAGGGGGAGCAGCCTGTGTTGTCTTAGTATACAGGTAGAGCGGCCTGTGTTGTCATAATATACAAGGGTAGGATCCTGTGCTGTCATAATATACAGGGGGAGCGGCCTGTGTTGTCATAATATACAGGGGGAGTGGCCTGTGTTGTCATAATATACAGGGGGAGTGGCCTGTGTTGTCATAATATACAGGGGTAGCATCCTGTGTTGCCATAGTATACAGGGGGAGCAGCCTGTGTTGTCTTAGTATACAGGTAGAGCGGCCTGTGTTGTCATAATATACAAGGGTAGGATCCTGTGCTGTCATAATATACAGGGGGAGCGGCCTGTGTTGTCATAATATACAGGGGGAGCGGCCTGTGTTGTCATAATATACAGGGGGAGTGGCCTGTGTTGTCATAATATACAGGGGGTAGCATCCTGTGTTGCCATAATATACAGGGTTAGCATCCTGTGATGTCATAGAATACAGGAGGAGCAGCCTATGTTGTCATAATATACAGGGGTAGCATCCTGTGCTGTCATAGTATACAGGAGGAGCGGCCCGTGTTGTCATAATATACAGGGGTAGCATCCTGTGCTGTCATACTATACAGGAGGAGCGGCCTGTGTTGTCATAAAATACAGGGGGTAGCATCCTGTGCTGTTATAGTATACAATGGTAGCATCCTGTGCTGTCATAATATACAGGGGTAGCATCCTGTGTTGTCATAATATACAGGGGGAGTGTCCTGTGTTGTCATAATATACAGGGGGAGCATCCTGTGCTGTCATAGTATACAGGGGTAGCGGCCTGTGTTGTTATATACAGGGTTAGCATCCTGTGTTGTCATTGTATAGAGGGAGAGTGGCCTGTGTTGTCATAATATACAGGGGGAGTGGCCTGTGTTGTCATAATATACAGCGGGAGTGGCCTGTGTTGTCATAATATACAGGGGTAGCATCCTGTGTTGCCATAATATACAGGGTTAGCATCCTGTGATGTCATAGTATACAGGAGGAGCAGCCTATGTTGTCATAATATACAGGGGTAGCATCCTGTGCTGTCATAGTATACAGGGGGAGTGGCCTGTGTTGTCATAATATACAGGGGTAGCATCCTGTGCTGTCATAGTATACAGGAGGAGCGGCCCGTGTTGTCATAATATACAGGGGTAGCATCCTGTGCTGTCATACTATACAGGAGGAGCGGCCTGTGTTGTCATAATATACAGGGGTAGCAGCTTATACTGTCATAGTATACAGGGGAGCAGCCTGTGCTGTTATAGTATATAGGGGTAGCATCCTGTGTTGTCATAATATACAGGGGGAGTGTCCTGTGCTGTCATAGTATACAGGAGGAGCGGCCTGTGTTGTCATAAAATACAGGGGGTAGCATCCTGTGCTGTTATAGTATACAATGGTAGCATCCTGTGCTGTCATAATATACAGGGGTAGCATCCTGTGTTGTCATAATATACAGAGGGAGTGTCCTGTGTTGTCATAATATACAGGGGGAGCATCCTGTGCTGTCATAGTATACAGGGGGAGTGGCCTGTATTGTCATAATATACAGGGATAGCATCCTGTGCCGTCATTGTATACAGGGGTAGCGGCCTGTGTTGTTATATACAGGGTTAGCATCCTGTGTTGTCATTGTATTGAGGGAGAGTGGCCTGTGTTGTCATAATATACAGGGGGAGTGGCCTGTGTTGTCATAATATACAGGGGAGTGGCCTGTGTTGTCATAATATACAGGGGTAGCATCCTGTGTTGTCATAATATACAGGGGTAGCATCCTGTGTTGCCATAATATACAGGGGTAGCATCCTGTGCTGTCATAGTATACAGGGGTAGCGGCCTGTGTTGTTATATACAGTGGTAGCGGCCTGTGTTGTCATCGTATTGAGGGAGAGTGGCCTGTGTTGTCATAATATACAGGGGTAGCAGATTATACTGTCATAGTATACAGGGGAGCAGCCTGTGCTGTTATAGTATACAGGGGGAGCGGCCTGTGTTGTCATAATATACAGGGGTAGCATCCTGTGCTGTCATAGTATACAGGAGGAGCGGCCTGTGTTGTCATAATATACAGGGGTAGCATCCTATGTTGTCATAGTATACAGGGGGAGCTGCCTGTGTTGTCATAATATACAGGGAGAGTGGCCTGTGTTGTCTTAGTATACAGGGGAGCAGCCTGTGTTGTCATAATATACAGGAGAAGCGGCCTGTGTTGTCATAAAATACAGGGGGTAGCATAATGTGCTGTTATAGTATACAGGAGGAGCGGCCTGTGTTGTCATAATATACAGGGGTAACATCCTGTGCTGTCATAGTATACAGGGGGAGCGACCTGTGTTGTCATAATATACAGGGGTAACATCCTGTGCTGTCATAGTATACAGGGGGAGCGACCTGTAGTGTCATAATAGACAGGGGGATTGGCCTGTATTGTCATAATATACAGGGGGAGTGGCCTGTATTGTCATAGTATACAGGGGTAGCATCCTGTGCTGTTATAGTATACAGGAGGAGCGGCCTGTGTTGTCATAATATACAAGGGTAGGATCCTGTGCTGTCATAATATACAGGGGGAGCGGCCTGTGTTGTCATAATATACAGGGGGAGTGGCCTGTGTTGTCATAATATACAGGGGGAGTGGCCTGTGTTGTCATAATATACAGGGGGAGTGGCCTGTGTTGTCATAATATACAGGGGTAGCATCCTGTGTTGCCATAATATACAGGGTTAGCATCCTGTGATGTCATAGTATACAGGAGGAGCAGCCTGTGTTGTCATAATATACAGGGGTAGGATCCTGTGCTGTCATAATATACAGGGGTAGCATCCTGTGCTGTCATAGTATACAGGAGGAGCGGCCTGTGTTGTCATAATATACAAGGGTAGGATCCTGTGCTGTCATAATATACAGGGGGAGCGGCCTGTGTTGTCATAATATACAGGGGGAGTGGCCTGTGTTGTCATAATATACAGGGGGAGTGGCCTGTGTTGTCATAATATACAGGGGGAGTGGCCTGTGTTGTCATAATATACAGGGGTAGCATCCTGTGTTGCCATAATATACAGGGTTAGCATCCTGTGATGTCATAGTATACAGGAGGAGCAGCCTGTGTTGTCATAATATACAGGGGTAGGATCCTGTGCTGTCATAATATACAGGGGGAGCGGCCTGTGTTGTCATAATATACAGGGGGAGTGGCCTGTGTTGTCATAATATACAGGGGGAGTGGCCTGTGTTGTCATAATATACAGGGGTAGCATCCTGTGTTGCCATAGTATACAGGAGGAGCAGCCTGTGTTGTCATAATATACAGGGGTAGGATCCTGTGCTGTCATAATATACAGGGGGAGCGGCCTGTGTTGTCATAATATACAGGGGGAGTGGCCTGTGTTGTCATAATATACAGGGGGAGTGGCCTGTGTTGTCATAATATACAGGGGGAGTGGCCTGTGTTGTCATAATATACAGGGGTAGCATCCTGTGTTGCCATAATATACAGGGTTAGCATCCTGTGATGTCATAGTATACAGGAGGAGCAGCCTATGTTGTCATAATATACAGGGGTAGCATCCTGTGCTGTCATAGTATACAGGAGGAGCGGCCCGTGTTGTCATAATATACAGGGGTAGCATCCTGTGCTGTCATAGTATACAGGAGGAGCAGCCTGTGTTGTCATAAAATACAGGGGGTAGCATCCTGTGCTGTTATAGTATACAATGGTAGCATCCTGTGCTGTCATAATATACAGGGGTAGCATCCTGTGTTGTCATAATATACAGGGGGAGTGTCCTGTGTTATCATAATATACAGGGGGAGCATCCTGTGCTGTCATAATATACAGGGGTAGCGGCCTGTGTTGTTATATACAGGGTTAGCATCCTGTGTTGTCATTGTATAGAGCAGGCCTGGCCAACCTGTGGCTCTCCAGCTGTTGTAAAACTACAAGTCCCATCATGCTTTGCCACAGTTTTAATATTAGGGAATGCTAAAAGTGTGGCAGGGCATGCTGGGATGTGTAGTTTCACAACATCTGTAGAGCCACAGGTTGGCCAGGCCTGGTATAGAGGGAGAGTGGCCTGTGTTGTCATAATATACAGGGGTCGCATCCTGTGCTGTCATAGTATACAGGGGTAGCGGCCTGTGTTGTTATATACAGTGGTAGCGGCCTGTGTTGTCATCGTATTGAGGGAGAGTGGCCTGTGTTGTCATAATATACAGAGGTAGCAGATTATACTGTCATAGTATACAGGGGAGCAGCCTGTGCTGTTATAGTATACAGGGGGTAGCATCCTGTGCTGTCATAGTATACAGGGGGAGCAGCCTGTGTTGTCATAATATAGAGGGGTAGCATCCTGTGCTGTCATTGTATACAGGAGGAGCGGCCAGTGTTGTCATAATATACAGGGGGTAGCATCCTGTGCTGTCATAGTATACAGGGGAGCAGCCTGTGCTGTTATAGTATACAGGGGGTAGCATCCTGTGCTGTCATAGTATACAGGGGGAGCAGCCTGTGTTGTCATAATATACAGGGGTAGCAGATTATACTGTCATAGTATACAGGGGAGCAGCCTGTGCTGTTATAGTATACAGGGGGTAGCATCCTGTGCTGTCATAGTATACAGGGGGAGCGGCCTGTGTTGTCATAATATACAGGGGTAGCATCCTGTGCTGTCATAGTATACAGGGGAGCAGCCTGTGCTGTTATAGTATACAGGAGGAGCGGCCAGTGTTGTCATAATATACAGGGGGTAGCATCCTGTGCTGTCATAGTATACAGGGGAGCAGCCTGTGCTGTTATAGTATACAGGGGGTAGCATCCTGTGCTGTCATAGTATACAGGGGGAGCAGCCTGTGTTGTCATAATATACAGGGGTAGCAGATTATACTGTCATAGTATACAGGGGAGCAGCCTGTGCTGTTATAGTATACAGGGGGTAGCATCCTGTGCTGTCATAGTATACAGGGGGAGCGGCCTGTGTTGTCATAATATACAGGGGTAGCATCAGTGGTCAAAGTGGAAATTTTGAAGTGGGGGTATGCAAAAGTCAAGGACTCAATCATGCGCGTGCGCTCCAGAAAAGGGGGCGTGGTCACTTAAAAGGGGGCATGTTTAGTGTAGTAGAACCCCTTATACTATCTAGTACTGGTGCCTCTTTCACATTATAGCACACAGTACAAGGTGAAATTCACATTATAGCACACTAAATAAGCGGGAAGTCGGCACCAACCCCCACAGATACATCGCCCCCCTATGTGTGTATACCGCCCCCCTATGTGTGTATACCGCCCCCCTATGTGTGTATACCGCACCTCTATGTGTATACCGTCCCACTATGTGTGTATACCGCCCCCTATGTGTGTATACCTCCCCCTATGTGTGTATACCTCCCCCTATGTGTATATACCGCCCCCTATGTGTGTATACCTCCCCCTATGTGTGTATACCGCCCCCTATGTGTGTATACCGCCCCCTATGTGTGTATACTGCCCCCTATGTGTGTATACCGCCCCCTATGTGTGTATACCGCCCCCCTATGTGTGTATACCGCCCTCCTATGTGTGTATACCGCACCTCCTATGTGTATACCGTCCCACTATGTGTGTATACCGCCCCCTATGTGTGTATACCTCCCCCTATGTGTATATACCGCCCCCTATGTGTGTATACCTCCCCCTATGTGTGCATAGTGCATGGGATTATGGGTAGGGACAGCCGCAGTCACTAAGCAACCAGGAGCAGCCCCGCCCAGTCTCCCGACACAGGCCGCAGATACTCATCATCCAGCCCCTCCCATTCTACCCGCCATTGATTTGAGCGTCCCGTCACTCATCATGACGTGTTGGGAGGGAGAGGGGGCTGGACTGCGAGCAATGAGCGGGAGAAAGGTGACTGAGTTACTGGACCCTGCGACCAATAGCTAGAGACAGGGGCGGTGCTGGCTGAGTGACGGGATGCTGCAGCCTATGAGAGAGTGGGCCGGGCTGGTGGCTGATCCCATGCGCTGTGCAGGAGGCAGCTGTGGGCGGGGACTGGGCTGCTGCCAATAGGAGGGATAGGGGGCGGGGTTGTGCTGCGGCGTATGGGAGGAAGAGGGGGTGAGGCTGTGACATATGGGAGGAAGAGGAGACGGGGCTGTGGCGTATGGGAGGAAGAGGGGGCGGGGCTGTGGCGTATGGGAGGAAGAGGGGGTTGGGCTGTGGCGTATGGGAGGAAGAGGGGGCGGGGCTGTGGCGTATGGGATGAAAAGGGGGTGGGGCTGTGACATATGGGAGGAAGAGGAGGCGGGGCTGTGACGTATGGGAGGAAGAGGGGGCGGGGCTGCGGCGTATGGGAGGGTGAGGGCAGTGATGGGAAATCTAGTTCTATCAGAAGTTTAGTTCATGTAGTTCATCCTGTCACTCACTGACTCTGAGACTGAAAGGAGTGATTGGATGTAGAACTAGTCTAGACTATTACACATAGAGGAGGTATTTCTAACACTAGCTCATTGTAGGAGTAAATGATCAGATAGGTGTAATATGTCACATTGTTTTATATGTAAGAAAAGCAATAAGTTATATAGCAACCTTATAGTGACATACGTATCTCTGCCATATTACTCCCATTGGTGGTACTCCTATTTACTTCATAATATGCAAGTGACCCAAATTCAGAGTAACCTCATAAGTCACTTTTTCTGCTTTTGAAATACAATAATTAAAAGAAAAAAAGTCCCTTTGCCGCAATGTAACAGACCTTAGAGAGAGAGAAAGTGGAGATGTTTTAAAGTAACCAATCAGCTTCTGTCATTTATCTTCAACAGTATATAACGTGACAGAAGCTGATTGGTTGCTAGGGGCAACTGCTCCACTTTATGTCACTTGAAGGGGCATAGTACATATCCCCCTGTGTCTTGTGTGGAGTCATCTGACCCTACAGGGACTCAGCGCTGTGTCTGTAGCTGATTGGGAGTGTAGCTTGTCACCTAATATACTGGGGGGATGAATCATGGCTATATGCAGTTCAGTATCAGTTCCATACAATGCATATGCCTGAGCACAGCAGTGCCACACATGGTAGCTTAGAGGTACTGCACTGACTCGTATGGCTGTATGAGTCAGAGATCTGATCAGTGATCTGTAATGAATCACTGAACTACTTACAAGGAGAACAAGAAACAAATAATTCCAGCGCGTCACGACCACCTAGTTTATATAATATGGGTCATATGTGTTGAACTAAGCAGCTCTCAACTGGACAGTACTGACCTATCCACACAGAAAAATAGTACAAAGGATAATAATTAATTATCAGAGAGCGCATATAGCTTTATAGCTCAAATTTATTGCATATGTATTAAAAATAAATAATAGTAAATAAAGTAAACACATGTACAAAATAATAACAATCAATAAAAAATCAATAAAAAATTCCCCCTGCTGCAGCGGATACCTGGACACTAGTTCTATGTCCAGATTAATAGCACTTGGTATAACCTTATTAGCAATTAAAAAGTCCAGAACGGTATACCGTCCAATTTAAGAACAATTTTTGATGCTTGCTGTTTGAATTCAGCTGTAGGTATTTTCCACTTGTTAATAGAGATCTCCTTGTATATCTGATAACAGCAGGCTTTCCACTCCGTTAATTACTGCCGCTGAACGGCCAAGACCTTTAAATGCTTATGCTCCGGTATCTGTGTCAAAATGACCTTTTTCATCCACTCTCACTGTGCTAATAGGCCATACTTGCAAAAATGTCCACTTTATACTCACAGCCAGGAGTATATCCTTTAATTATCCGTGGACGGCCCCCGTTGTAGGTCTCAGTCACAGTTGCGAGGAGAGCACCTTTAGCGAGGTGCACCGGAGAGTCTCTGAAGCCGATCAGCATGCAAACGGATACAGCATCGAAAAGTATTACTTGACCATAAGCCGCTAGTAGCAGGAAGGACACCAATGTGAAGTAAGCCCCGGTTCTTACGCGTTTCTCCGCCAATGTGAATGTGCGGTTTCACATTGGTGTCCTTCCTGCTACTAGCGGCTTATGGTCAAGTAATACTTTTCGATGCTGTATCCGTTTGCATGCTGATCGGCTTCAGAGACTCTCCGGTGCACCTCGCTAAAGGTGCTCTCCTCGCAACTGTGACTGAGACCTACAACGGGGGCCGTCCACGGATAATTAAAGGATATACTCCTGGCTGTAAGTATAAAGTGGACATTTTTGCAAGTATGGCCTATTAGCACAGTGAGAGTGGATGAAAAAGGTAATTTTGACACAGATACCGGAGCATAAGCATTTAAAGGTCTTGGCCGTTCAGCGGCAGTAATTAACGGAGTGGAAAGCCTGCTGTTATCAGATATACAAGGAGATCTCTATTAACAAGTGGAAAATACCTACAGCTGAATTCAAACAGCAAGCATCAAAAATTGTTCTTAAATTGGACGGTATACCGTTCTGGACTTTTTGATTGCTAATAAGGTTATACCAAGTGCTATTAATCTGGACATAGAACTAGTGTCCAGGTATCCGCTGCAGCAGGGGGAATTTTTTATTGATTTTTTATTGATTGTTATTATTTTGTACACGTGTTTACTTTATTTAATATTATTTATTTTTAATACATATGCAATAAATTTGAGCTATAAAGCTATATGCGCTCTCTGATAATTAATTATTATCCTTTGTACTTACAAGGAGAGTGACTGATGAGTCGTCAGGACAATGCAGCTCAGTATCAGCTCCACAGAGTGAGTCCACTCCATGTCTGATCACAGCAGTGCCCCCTGTGGCAGCAGAGATGTACTGACTCATGAGTATTGCTGAGTGAGAGCTGAATAACAACAGTGCTGCTGCAGCTGCACCTACACAACACCCAGCAGAAGGTTTAGCACAGCAGTATGCTCAGGAGCCAGTAGTACCAGAAGTAGCAGCAAGTGTTTGGACATCTGGACTAATAGGACAGTGAGTATATCACAGAAAGGTGAGCAGCATGACCACACATGCGCACTCACAGACACACATAGACTTTGGCTAGGCAGCACAGATGCTATTTGTTTAGGGTGTGGTATTGAAAGTCGACAGTGTCTAGGTCGACCACTATTGGTCGACAGTAACTAGGTCGACAGGGTCTTTAGGTCGACATGTTCTAGGTCTGCAGATCAAAAGGTCGACATGAGTTTTGAATGTTATTTTCTATGACGTCCTAAGTGGATGCTGGGGACTCCGTAAGGACCATGGGGAATAGCGGCTCCGCAGGAGACAGGGCACAAAAGTAAAAGCTTTAGGATCAGGTGGTGTGCACTGGCTCCTCCCCCTATGACCCTCCTCCAAGCCTCAGTTAGGTTTTTGTGCCCGGCCGAGAAGGGTGCAATCTAGGTGGCTCTCCTAAAGAGCTGCTTAGAATAAAAGTTTGTTAGGTTTTTTATTTTCAGTGAGTCCTGCTGGCAACAGGCTCACTGCAACGCGGGACTTAGGGGAGAAGAAGTGAACTCACCTGCGTGCAGGATGGATTGGCTTCTTAGGCTACTGGACACTAGCTCCAGAGGGACGATCACAGGTACAGCCTGGATGGGTCACCGGAGCCGCGCCGGCGACCCCCTTGCAGATGCTGAAGAGAGAAGAGGTCCAGAAATCGGCGGCTGAAGACTTTTCAGTCTTCTTAAGGTAGCGCACAGCACTGCAGCTGTGCGCCATTGCTCTCAGCACACTTCACACTGCGGTCACTGAGGGTGCAGGGCGCTGGGGGGGGCGCCCTGGACAGCAATGAAAGTACCTATGCTGGCTAAAAATACATCACATATAGCCTCTGGGGCTATATGGATGTATTTAACCCCTGCCAGGTTGTCAGAAAAACGGGAGAAGAAGCCCGCCGAAAAGGGGGCGGGGCCTATTCTCCTCAGCACACAGCGCCATTTTCCTACACAGCTCCGCTGCTAGGAAGGCTCCCAGGCTCTCCCCTGCACTGCACTACAGAAACAGGGATAAAACAGAGAGGGGTGGCATTTTATGTGGCGATATTATAATATATTAAGATGCTATAAGGGAAAACACTTATATAAGGTTGTCCCTGTATAATTATAGCATTTTGGTGTGTGCTGGCAAACTCTCCCTCTGTCTCCCCAAAGGGCTAGTGGGGTCCTGTCCTCTATCAGAGCATTCCCTGTGTGTGTGCTGTGTGTCGGTACGTGTGTGTCGACATGTATGAGGACGATGTTGGTGAGGAGGCGGAGCAATTGCCTGTAATGGTGATGTCACTCTCTAGGGAGTCGACACCGGAATGGATGGCTTATTTAGGGAATTACGTGATAATGTCAACACGCTGCAAGGTCGGTTGACGACATGAGACGGCCGGCAAACCAATTAGTACCTGTCCAGGCGTCTCAAACACCGTCAGGGGCTTTAAAACGCCCATTACCTCAGTCGGTCGACACAGACACAGACACGGACACTGACTCCAGTGTCGACGGTGAAGAAACAAACGTATTTTCCATTAGGGCCACACGTTACATGTTAAGGGCAATGAAGGAGGTGTTACATATTTCTGATACTACAAGTACCACAAAAAAGGGTATTATGTGGGGTGTGAAAAAACTACCTGTAGTTTTTCCTGAATCAGATAAATTAAATGAAGTGTGTGATGATGCGTGGGTTTCCCCCGATAGAAAATTATTGGCGTTATACCCTTTCCCGCCAGAAGTTAGGGCGCGTTGGGAAACACCCCCTAGGGTGGATAAGGCGCTCACACGCTTATCAAAACAAGTGGCGTTACCGTCTCCAGATACGGCCGCCCTCAAGGAGCCAGCTGATAGGAGGCTGGAAAATATCCTAAAAAGTATATACACACATACTGGTGTTATACTGCGACCAGCGATCGCCTCAGCCTGGATGTGCAGCGCTGGGGTGGCTTGGTCGTATTCCCTGACTGAAAATATTGATACCCTTGACAGGGACAGTATTTTATTGACTATAGAGATGCATTTCTATATATGCGAGATGCACAGAGGGATATTTGCACTCGGGCATCAAGAGTAAGTGCGATGTCCATGTCTGCCAGAAGATGTTTATGGACACGACAGTGGTCAGGTGATGCAGATTCCAAACGGCACATGGAAGTATTGCCGTATAAGGGGGAGGAGTTATTTGGGGTCGGTCCATCGGACCTGGTGGCCACGGCAACAGCTGGAAAATCCACCTTTTTTACCCCAAGTCACATCTCAGCAGAAAAAGACACCGTCTTTTCAGCCTCAGTCCTTTCGTCCCCATAAGGGCAAGCGGGCAAAAGGCCAGTCATATCTGCCCAGGGGTAGAGGAAAGGGAAGAAGACTGCAGCAGGCAGCCCCTTCCCAGGAACAGAAGCCCTCCACCGCTTCTGCCAAGTCCTCAGCATGACGCTGGGGCCGTACAAGCGGACTCAGGTGCGGTGGGGGGTCGTCTCAAGAGTTTCAGCGCGCAGTGGTCTCACTCGCAAGTGGACCCCTGGATCCTACAAGTAGTATACCAGGGGTACAGATTGGAAATTCGAGACGTCTCCCCCTCGCAGGTTCCTGAAGTCTGCTTTACCAACGTCTCCCTCCGACAGGGAGGCAGTATTGGAAACAATTCACAAGCTGTATTCCCAGCAGGTGATAATCAAAGTACCCCTCCTACAACAAGGAAAGGGGTATTATTCCACACTATTTGTGGTACTGAAGCCAGACGGCTCGGTGAGACCTATTCTAAATCTGAAATCTTTGAACACTTACATACAAAAGGTTCAAATCAAGATGGAGTCACTCAGAGCAGTGATAGCGAACCAGGAAGAAGGGGACTATATGGTGTCCCTGGACATCAAGGATGCTTACCTCCATGTCCCAATTTGCCCTTCTCACCAAGGGTACCTCAGGTTCGTGGTACAGAACTGTCACTATCAGTTACAGACGCTGCCGTTTGGATTGTCCACGGCACCCCGGGTCTTTACCAAGGTAATGGCCGAAATGATGATTCTTCTTCAAAGAAAAGGCGTCTTAATTATCCCTTACTTGGACGATCTCCTGATAAGGGCAAGGTCCAGAGAACAGTTGGAGGTCGGAGTAGCACTATCTCAAGTAGTTCTACGACAGCACGGGTGGATTCTAAATATTCCAAAATCGCAGCTGATTCCGACGACACGTCTGCTGTTCCTAGGGATGATTCTGGACACAGTCCAGAAAAAGGTGTTTCTCCCGGAGGAGAAAGCCAGGGAGTTATCCGAGCTAGTCAGAAACCTCCTAAAACCAGGCCAAGTGTCAGTGCATCAATGCACAAGAGTCCTGGGAAAAATGGTGGCTTCTTACAAAGCGATTCCATTCGGCAGATTTCACGCAAGAATTTTTCAGTGGGATCTGCTGGACGAATGGTCCGGATCGCATCTTCAGATGCATCAGCAGATAATCCTGTCTCCAAGGACAAGGGTGTCTCTTCTGTGGTGGCTGCAGAGTGCTCATCTACTAGAGGGCAGCAGATTCGGCATTCAGGACTGGGTCCTGGTGACCACGGATGCCAGCCTGAGAGGCTGGGGAGCAGTCACACAGGGAAGAAATTTCCAAGGAGTGTGGTCAAGTCTGGAGACTTCTCTCCACATAAATATACTGGAGCTAAGGGCAATTTACAATGCTCTGAGCCTAGGAAGACCTCTGCTTCAAAGTCAACCGGTGCTGATCCAGTCGGACAACATCACGGCAGTCGCCCACGTAAACAGACAGGGCGGCACAAGAAGCAGGAGGGCAATGGCAGCAAGGATTCTTCGCTGGGCGAAAAATCATGTGATAACACTGTCAGCGGTGTTCATTCCGGGAGTGGACAACTGGGAAGCAGACTTCCTCAGCAGGCACGACCTCCACCCGGGAGAGTGGGGACTTCATCTGGAAGTCTTCCACATGATTGTGAACCGTTGGGAAAGACCAAAGGTGGACATGATGGCGTCCCGTCTGAACAAAAAACTGGACAGATATTGCGCCAGGTCAAGAGACCCTCAGGCAATAGCTGGGACGCTCTGGTAACACCGTGGGTGTACCAGTCGGTGTATGTGTTCCCTCCTCTGCCTCTCATACCCAAGGTACTGAGAATTATAAGACGGAGAGGAGTAAGAACTATACTCGTGGCTCCGGATTGGCCAAGAAGTACTTGGTACCCGGAACTTCAAGAGATACTAAGAAGGGACTTGCTTCAGCAAGGATCATGTCTGTTCCAAGACTTACCGCAGCTGCGTTTGACGGCATGGCGGTTGAACGCCGGATCCTAAGGGAAAAAGGCATTCCGGAAGAGGTCATCCCTACCCTGGTCAGAGCCAGGAAGGAGGTGACCGCACAACATTATCACCGCATTTGGCGAAAATATGTTTCATGGTGTGAGGCCAGGAAGGCCCCCACGGAGGAATTTCAACTCGGTCGATTCCTGCATTTCCTACAAACAGGAGTGTCTATGGGCCTCAAATTGGGGTCCATTAAGGTTCAAATTTCGGCCCTGTCGATTTTCTTCCAGAAAGAATTGGCTTCAGTTCCTGAAGTCCAGAAGTTTGTCAAGGGAGTACTGCATATACAACCCCCTTTTGTGCCTCCAGTGGCACTGTGGGATCTCAACGTAGTTCTGGGATTCCTCAAATCACATTGGTTTAAACCACTCAAATCTGTGGATTTGAAATATCTCACATGGAAAGTGACCATGCTGTTGGCCCTGGCCTCGGCCAGGCGAGTGTCAGAATTGGCGGCTTTGTCTCACAAAAGCCCATATCTGATTGTCCATTCGGACAGGGCAGAGCTGCGGACTCGTCCCCAGTTTCTCCCTAAGGTGGTGTCAGCGTTTCACCTGAACCAGCTTATTGTGGTACCTGCGGCTACTAGGGACTTGGAGGACTCCAAGTTGCTAGGTGTTGTCAGGGCCCTGAAAATATAGGTTTCCAGGACGGCTGGAGTCAGGAAAACTGACTTGCTGTTATCCTGTATGCACCCAACAAACTGGGTGCTCTTGCTTCTAAGCAGACGATTGCTAGTTGGATGTGTAGTACAATTCAGCTTGCACATTCTGTGGCAGGCCTGCCACAGCCAAAATATGTAAATGCCCATTCCACAAGGAAGGTGGGCTCATCTTGGGCGGCTGCCCGAGGGGTCTCGGCTTTACAACTTTGCCGAGCTGCTACTTGGTCAGGGTCAAACACGTTTGCAAAATTCTACAAATTTGATACCCTGGCTGAGGAGGACCTGGAGTTCTCTCATTCGGTGCTGCAGAGTCATCCGCACTCTCCCGCCCGTTTGGGAGCTTTGGTATAATCCCCATGGTCCTTACGGAGTCCCCAGCATCCACTTAGGACGTCAGAGAAAATAAGAATTTACTTACCGATAATTCTATTTCTCGTAGTCCGTAGTGGATGCTGGGCGCCCATCCCAAGTGCGGATTGTCTGCAATACTTGTACATAGTTATTGTTACAAAAATCGGGTTATTATTGTTGTGAGCCATCTTTTCAGAGGCTCCGCTGTTATCATGCTGTTAACTGGGTTCAGATCACAGGTTGTACAGTGTGATTGGTGTGGCTGGTATGAGTCTTACCCGGGATTCAAAATCCTTCCTTATTGTGTACGCTCGTCCGGGCACAGTATCCTAACTGAGGCTTGGAGGAGGGTCATAGGGGGAGGAGCCAGTGCACACCACCTGATCCTAAAGCTTTTACTTTTGTGCCCCGTCTCCTGCGGAGCCGCTATTCCCCATGGTCCTTACGGAGTCCCCAGCATCCACTACGGACTACGAGAAATAGAATTATCGGTAAGTAAATTCTTATTATTACTACAGGTTGAGTATCCCATATCCAAATATTCGGAAATACAGACTTTTTTGAGTGAGAGTGAGATACTGAAACCTTTGTTTTTTGATGGCTCAATGTACACAAACTTTGTTCAATGCACAAAGTTATAAAAAAATATTGGCTAAAATTACCTTCCGGCTGTGTGTATAAGGTGTATATGTAACATAAATGCATTCTGTGCTTAGACTTGGGTCCCATCACCATGATATCTCATTATAGTATGCAATTATTCCAAAATACGGAATAATCCGATATCCAAAATACCTCAAGCATTTTGGATAAGGGATACTGTGGGGATTGAAAATATTGCTCAAAATCTAGGATGTATTAAAGCAGAGACCATAATATCCCTGGCATGTGTAACAGATGAAAATTGGAGCAGTATGAAGCAAATGTATATCAGACTCCTGGGAGTGTCACAGTGACATCAAATATCTATAATAATAATAATACAGGAACATGACTGAGGAGGTGAGGGGATCTGGGAGTATCACAGTGACGTCACTTATATCTATAGTAATAATACAGGGACATGACTGGGGAGGTGAGGGCATCTGGGAATATCACAGTAACATCACTTATATCTATAATAATACAGGGACATGACTGGGGAGGTGAGGGAATCTGGGAGCATCATAGTGACATCACTTATGTCTTTAGTAATAATACAGAGACATGACTGGGGAGGTGAGGGGATCTGGGAGCGTCACATTTACATTACTTATATCTGTAGTAATAATACAGGAATATGACTGGGGAGGTGATGGGATCTGGGACCATCACAGTGACATCACTTATATCTATAGTTATAGTACAGGTACATGACTGGGGAGGTGAAGGGATCTGGGAGTGTCACTATGACATCACTTATATTTATAGTTATAATACAGAGCTATGACGTGTCTGGGGAGGTGAAGGGATCTGGGAGTATTTGCAGCGATATTGATGTCTCCCCCATTTCGCAGGGTTACACAGTAGTGAAGAAGATCTCTGGTGAGTGTGAGACACCCAGCAGCAATCCTTGTGTCTCAGGTGGACTAAGCAGGACCCACAGCCCCATCACAGTGCCTCCACCTCACTCACTGATACATGAGAGAGACAGTGACCAGAAGATCCTGGAACTCACCAACAAGATCATTCAGCTGCTGACAGGAGAGGTGACTGCTGGGAATGGGGCATTATACAGTAACACTGGGGGATGTGACTGGGTGATGACTGGAGAGGTGACTGCTGGGAATGGGACATTATACAGTAACACCAGGGGACGTGTCTGGGTGATGACTGGAGAGGTGACTGCTGGGAATGGGACATTATACAGTAACACCAGGGGATGTGTCTGGGTGATGACTGGAGAGGTGACTGCTGGGAATGGGACATTATACAGTAACACCAGGGGACGTGTCTGAGTAATGCCTGGAGAGGTGACTGCTGGGAATGGGACATTATACAGTAACACCAGGGGACGTGTCTGGGTGATGACTGGAGAGGTGACTGCTGGGAATGGGACATTATACAGTAACACCAGGGGATGTGTCTGGGTGATGACTGGAGAGGTGACTGCTGGGAATGTGACATTATACAGTAACACCAGGGGACGTGTTTGGGTGATGACTGGAGAGGTGACTGCTGGGAATGGGACATTATACAGTAACACTAGGGGATGTGTCTGGGTGATAACTGGAGAGGTAACTGCTGGGATTGGGACATTATACAGTAACACCTTGGGATGTGTCTGGGTGATGTCTGGAGAGGTGACTGCTGGGAATTGGGCATTATACAATAACACCAGGGGATGTGTCTGGGTGATGTCTGGAGAGGTGACTGCTGGGAATGGGGCATTATACAGTAACACCAGGGGACGTGTCTGGGTGATGACTGGAGAGGTGACTGCTGGGAATGGGACATTATACAGTAACACCAGGGGATGTGACTGGGTGATGACTGGAGAGGTAACTGCTGGGATTGGGACATTATACAGTAACACCAGGAGACGTGTCTGGGTGATGACTGGAGAGGTGACTGCTGGGAATGGGGCATTATACAGTAACACCAGGGGATGTGTCTGGGTGATGACTGGAGAGGTGACTGCTGGGAATGGGACATTATACAGTAACACCAGGGGATGTGTCTGGGTGATGACTGGAGAGGTGACTGCTGGGAATGGGACATTATACAGTAACACCAGGGGATGTGTCTGGGTGATGTCTGGAGAGGTGACTGCTGGGAATGGGGCATTATACAATAACACCAGGGGATGTGTCTGGGTGATGTCTGGAGAGGTGACTGCTGGGAATGGGACATTATACAGTAACACCGGAGGACGTGTCTGGGTGATGACTGGAGAGGTGACTGCTGGGAATGAGGCATTATACAGTAACACCAGGTGATGTCTCAGGGTGATGACTTGAGAGGTGACTGCTGGGAATAGGACATTATACAGTAACACCAGGGGATGTGTCTGGGTGATGTCTGGAGAGGTGACTGCTGGGAATGGGGCATTATACAATAACACCAGGGGATGTGTCTGGGTGACGTCTGGAGAGGTGACTGCTGGTAATGGGACATTATACAGTAACACCGGGGGACGTGTCTGGGTGTTGACTGGAGAGGTGACTGCTGGGAATGGGGTATTATACAGTAACACCAGGGGATGTGTCTGGGTGATGACTGGAGAGGTGACTGCTGGGAATGGGACATTATACAGTAACACCAGGGGACGTGTCTGGGTGATGACTGGAGAGGTGACTGCTGGGAATGGGACATTATACAGTAACACCGGGGGACGTGTCTGGGTGATGACTGGAGAGGTGACTGCTGGGAATGGGGCATTATACAGTAACACCAGGTGATGTGTCAGGGTGATGACTGGAGAGGTGACTGCTGGGAATGGGACATTATACAGTAACACCAGGGGATGTGTCTGGGTGATGACTGGAGAGGTGACTGCTGGGAATGGGGTATTATACAGTAACACCAGGGGATGTGTCTGGGTGATGACTGGAGAGGTGACTGCTGGGAATGGGACATTATACAGTAACACCAGGGGATGTGTCTGGGTGATGACTGGAGAGGTGACTGCTGGGAATGGGACATTATACAGTAACACCAGGGGACGTGTCTGGGTGATGACTGGAGAGGTGACTGCTGGGAATGGGACATTATACAGTAACACCGGGGGACGTGTCTGGGTGATGACTGGAGAGGTGACTGCTGGGAATGGGGCATTATACAGTAACACCAGGTGATGTGTCAGGGTGATGACTGGAGAGGTGACTGCTGGGAATGGGACATTATACAGTAACACCAGGGGATGTGTCTGGGTGATGTCTGGAGAGGTGACTGCTGGGAATGGGACATTATACAATAACACCAGGGGATGTGTCTGGGTGATGTCTGGAGAGGCGACTGCTGGGAATGGGACATTATACAGTAACAACGGGGGACGTGTCTGGGTGATGACTGGAGAGGTGACTGCTGGGAATGGGGCATTATACAGTAACACCAGGGGACGTGTCTGGGTGATGACTGGAGAGGTGACTGCTGGGAATGGGACATTATACAGTAACACAAGGGGACGTGTCTGGGTGATGACTGGAGAGGTGACTGCTGGGAATGGGACATTATACAGTAACACCAGGGGATGTGTCTGGGTGATGACTGGAGATGTGACTGCTGGGAATGGGGCATTATACAGTAACACCAGGGGATGTGTCTGGGTGATGACTGGAGAGGTGACTGCTGGGAATGGGACATTATACAGTAACACCAGGGAACGTGTCTGGGTGATGACTGGAGAGGTGAATGCTGGGAATGGGACATTATACAGTAACACCAGGGGATGTGTCTGGGTGATGACTGGAGGGGTGACTGCTGGGAATGGGCCATTATACAGTAACACCAGGGAATGTGTCTGGGTGATGACTGTATTACTGTGTGTGTCAGGTTCCTATAAGGTGTCAGGATGTCACTGTCTATGTCTCCATGCAGGAGGGGGAGTATATAGAGGAACACAGGGGTCTGTACAAGGACGTGATGATGGAGAATCACCAGCCCCTCACATCACTGGGTAAGAGGAGACTGTCATGTATTGTACAGGGGAGAGCAGGTATGGGGGCCCCTATATACACACATCATCTGATAATCACATATATACACTGTACTCAGTCACTGTGTGTCTCCTACAGATGGACCCAGTAACAGAGATACCCCAGAGAGATGTCCCCGTCCTCTGTATTCCCAGGATTGTACAGAGGAGAATCACAGGATCCCACAGGAGGATCAGGTAGGTGGGATTTAGGATCTTAGCCTATATACCAAAGTGACCGTCACTATATGATCTGTAGGTGAGCTGTGTGTCTTATACACTGATATTATACTGTTTCACCTCAGTTTAATCTGACTGTATGCAAATGTCATTAGAGTGTTTGTTTGTTTTTTAGACACAACGTCTGTCTGATATTAAAATAGAAGGTACAGAGGGAGAAGAAGAGACGTATATGACTGATATAAAGGCAGAAGATATAGAGGGAGAAGAAGAGACGTATGTGACTGATATAAAGGCAGAAGATATAGAGGGAGAAGAAGAGACATATGTGACTGATATAAAGGCAGAAGATATAGAGGGAGAAGAAGAGACGTATGTGACTGATATAAAGGCAGAAGATATAGAGGGAGAAGAAGAGACGTATGTGACTGATATAAAGGCAGAAGATACAGAGGGAGAAGAAGAGACGTATGTGACTGATATAAAGGCAGAAGATATAGAGGGAGAAGAAGAGACGTATGTGACTGATATAAAGGCAGAAGATACAGAGGGAGAAGAAGAGACGTATGTGACTGATATGAAGGCAGAAGATATAGAGGGAGAAGAAGAGACGTATGTGAGGGGTGATCAGCAGTGTAAGGAGGAGGAGATCCCTACAGATATCAGCACAGGTGAGTAATAAACACTTATTACAGAAGTCATATATTCTCATTGCTCAGTCACTACAGCAATCTCTTATCCTACACCCTCCTCCGCCATCAGCCTTGTTCTCAGTTGGGTGTTTCTAACACAAGGCTATCCATGACAAATACCACATGTAGAGAGTTTTCTCATACGTCCTAGAGGATGCTGGGGACGCTTTGAGAACCATGGGGTAAAGACGGGATCCGCAGGAGACATGGGCACTTTAAGACTTTAAAAGGGGTGTGAACTAGCTCCTCCCTCTATGCCCCTCCTCCAGACTCCAGTTAGATTCTGTGCCCAGCGAGACTGGATACACTTAGGAGCTCTCCACAGTTTCTCAGAAAAAAGACTTTATTTAGGTTTATAATTTTCAGGGAGACCTGCTGGCTACAGGCTCTCTGCATCGTGGGAGTGAGGGGGGAGAAGCAGGACCTACTTCTGTGCGTTTAAGGGCTCTGCTTCTTAGGCTACTGGACACCATTAGCTCCAGAGGTTCAGATCACTTGGTGCGCCTAGCTGCTTGTTCCCGGAGCCGCACCGTCACCCCCCTCACAGAGCCAGAAGACAGAAGCCGGATGAGTAAAGAAAGATCAGAAGACTTTAGTGATGGCAGAAGACGGCAGTTGGATCCGACGACACGCCTGTCGTTCCTGGGTATGATTCTGAATACAGAATTACGGAGAGTTTTTCTTCCAGTGGAAAAGGCTCTGGAAATACAGAACATGGTAAAACAGATTCTGAAACCGGCAAAAGTGTCAGTTCTTCAATGCACTCGATTGCTGGGCAAGATGGTGGCGGCCTACGAAGCCATTCTGTATGGCAGGTTCCATGCCAGGGGTGCTTCAGTGGGACCTGCTGGACAAGTGGTCCGGGTCTCACCTGGACATGCACCGGAAAATACTCCTATCTTCCAGGACCATGATCTTCTTTCTGTGGTGGCTGCACAGTTCTCACCTTCTGGAGGGACGCAGGTTCGGGATTCAGGATTGGATCCTGGTGACCACAGATGCAAGTCTCCGAGGCTGGGGAGCAGTCACACAGGGGTGAAACTTTCAGGGAAAATGGTCAAGCCAGGAAGCTTGTCTACACATAAACATTCTGGAATTAAGGGCCATTTACAACGGCATTCTGCAAGCGGAATATCTTCGCGGTCTGCCCGTTTGATTCAATCAGACAACATAACAGCAGTGGCGTACGTAAAACACAAGGGCGGCTTTGTCTCACAAAAGCCCCTATTTGATTTTCCATGCTGATAGAGCGGAGTTGAGAACTCATCAGCAATTTCTACCAAAAGTGGTTTCCTCATTTCACGTAAACCAGCCTATTGTGGTGCCAGTGGCTACTGATGCCTTGGCGGAATCGAAGTCTCAATGTGGTCAGAGCTTTGAAAATCTATGTCGCCAGAACGGTGCAGATTAGGAAAACAGAGGCTCTGTTTGTCCTGTGGGCTCCCAACAAGATTGGGGCTCCTGCTTCCAAGCAGACTATTGCACGCTGGATCTGTAATACGATTCAGGAGGCTCATTCTATGGCAGGGTTGCTGTTACCGAAATCGGTGAAAGCCCATTCTACCAGAAAGGTGGACTCATTCTGGGCGGCTGCCCGAGGGGTCTCGGCATTACAGCTTTGCCGAGCAGCTACTTGGTCAGGTTCAAACACCTTTGCAAGGTTTTCCAAGTTTGATACCCTGGCCGAGGAGGACCTCTTATTTGGTCAATCGGTGCTGCAGAGTCATCCGCACTCTCCCGCCCGTTCTAGAGCTTTGGTATAAACCCCATGGTTCTTGAAGCATCCCCAGCATCCTCTAGGACGTATGAGAAAATAGGATTTTAATACCTACCGGTAAATCCTTTTCTCTTAGTCCGTAGAGGATGCTGGGCACGTGTCGCAGTGCAGATGGTATCTGCAGTTATTGGTTGTAGTTACTCTCATGTTGCATTAAGTACAGTCAGTCTGTGGCTGATGTTGGTCATGCCGTTGCATGCATGCATTGTTGAATGCCATGTTGTACGGTGTGTTTTGAGGTGTGAGCTGGTATGTATCTCACCTTAGTTTATAAAATTAAATAAATCCTTTTCCTCGGAATGTCCGTCTCCCTGGGCACAGTTCCTGTAACTGGAGTCTGGAGGAGGGGCATAGAGGGAGGAGCCAGTGCACATCCCTTTTAAAGTCTTAAAGTGCCCATATCTCCTGCGGATCCTGTCTATACCCCATGGTTCTTGAAGCATCCCCAGCATCTTCTACGGACTAAAAGAAAAGGATTTACCAGTAGGTATTAAAATCCTATTACATACAACACTATAATGTTATTAAAAGTAACAAGCAGAAGTTTATTAGTGATTAGATATAAATGTGTGTGTGTGTGTGTATCTTTCTTTCTCTCTGCCTGCCTGCCTGCTGCGGGGTACACTGGGCTCCACAATGATTGGACAATGGGGTGTAGAATATTTTTATATATATATATATATATATATATATATATATATATATATATATATTATTATATTATTATATTATTATATTATTATGTATAATATATTATATATTTCTCTGACGTCCTAGTGGATGCTGGGGACTCCGTAAGGACCATGGAGAATAGCGGCTAAGAAAGATTTGGGACTACCTGGTGTGCACTGGCTCCTCCCACTATGACCCTCCTCCAGACCTCAGTTAGAATCCTGTGCCCGGCCTGAGCTGGATGCACACTAGGGGCTCTCCTGAGCTCCTAGAAAGAAAAGTATATTTTAGTTTTTTTATTTTACAGTGAGACCTGCTAGCAACAGGCTCACTGCAACGAGGGACTAAGGGGAGAAGAAGCGAACCTACCTGCTTGCAGCTAGCTTGGGCTTCTTAGGCTACTATACACCATTAGCTCCAGAGGGATCGACCGCATGGAACCGGCCATTGATGTTCGGTCCAGGAGCCGCGCCGCCGTCCACCTTACAGAGCCAGAAGCAAGAAGAGTCCGGAAAATCGGCGGCTGAAGACCTCAGTCTTCTCCAAGGTAGCGCACAGCACTGCAGCTGTGCGCCTTTGCTCCTCATACACACTTCACACTCCGGTCACTGAGGGTGCAGGGCGCTAGGGGGGGGGGGGGGGGCGCCCTGAGCAGCAATAAATACACCTTGGCTGGCAAATATATCACAATATATAGCCCCAGAGGCTATATATGTGATAATTACCCCTGCCAGAATACAGAAAACAGCGGGAGAAAAGTCAGCCGAAAAGGGGGCAGAGCTATCTCCCTCAGCACACTGGCGCCATTTCTCCCTCACAGCTCCGCTGGAAGGAAGCTCCCTGGCTCTCCCCTGCAGACTACACTACAGAAAGGGTTAAAAAGAGAGGGGGGGGCACTAAAATTAGGCGCAATATACATATACAGCAGCTATAAGGGGATATAATTTAGTTAATCCCTGTATTATATAGTGCTCTGGTGTGTGCTGGCATACTCTTACTCTGTCTCCCCAAAGGGCTTTGTGGGGTCCTGTCTTCTATCAGAGCATTCCCTGTGTGTGTGCGGTGTGTCGGTGCGGCTGTGTCGACATGTTTGATGAGGAGGCTGATGTGGAGGAGGAGCAGGTGCCTATAAATGTGTTGTCACCCCCTGCGGAGCAGACACCTGAGTGGATGGACTTGTGGAAGGAATTACGCGAAAGAGTCGACTCCTTACATAAAAAATTTGACGACATGCCAAATGCGGGACAGCCGGCTTCTCAGCTCGTGCCTGCCCAGGCGTCTCAAAGGCCATCCGAGGCTTTAAAGCGCCCGCTACCTCAGATGGCAGACACGGATGTCGACACGGATACTGATACCAGTGTCGACGACGATGACGCAAATGTAATGTCCACTAGGGCCACTCGTTATATGATTGAGGCAATGAAAAATGTTTTATACATTTCTGATGTAACCCCAGGTACCACAAAAAAGGGTATTATGTTTGGGGAGAAAAAACTACCTGTAGTCTTTTTCCCTTCTGAAGAATTAAATGAGGTGTGTGAGGTAGCGTGGGCTTCCCCCGATAGAAAATTGGTGATTTCAAAAAAATTACTAATGGCGTACCCTTTACCGCCAGAGGATAGGTCACGTTGGGAAACACCACCTAGGGTGGATAAAGCGCTTACACGTCTATCAAAAAAGATGGCACTACCGTCTCCGGATACGGCCGCCCTAAAGGAACCTGCTGATAGAAAGCAGGAGGCTCTCCTGAAGGCTATATATACACACACTGGTGTTATACTGAGACCAGCTATTGCTTCAGCGTGGATGTGCAGTGCTGCAGCTGCGTGGTCAGAATCCCTGTCAGAAAACATTGACACCCTAGACAGGGACACTATATTGCTTAACATAGAGCATATTAAAGACGCGGTCTTTTACATAAGAGATGCACAGAGGGATATTTGCCGGCTGGCATCTAAAATCAGTGCACTGTCCATTTCTGCCAGGAGAGGGTTATGGACCCGGCAGTGGACAGGGGATGCAGATTCTAAAAGGCACATGGAAGTTTTGCCTTACAAGGGTGAGGAGTTGTTCGGGGATGGTCTTACGGACCTGGTGTCCACAGCACCGGCTGGGAAGTCAGCTTTTTTACCACATGTCCCCTCACAACCAAAGAAAGCACCGTATTATCAGGTGCAGTCCTTTCGTCCCCAAAAGAGCAGGCAAGGTAGAGGCGCGTCCTTTCTGTTAGGTTCCTGATGCTCAGAACAAGGGAGATGCTCATGAAGTGAGTCCAGAGCACCAGCACGTAACGCTGGGAAAGGGGAATGGAAAGGGAATAGCCCCAGGCGCCCTAACTCTGTTGTCTCACCCGTGCTGTCAGAAATCCCTTGCGAGACTATGGTTTCTTGAGCCCCTGGCAGCCACGTTTGAAAGGCGGATTATGTCTGCCCAACTCCGGTGCCCCCCGGTCTTAGTGAGAGACAAAGGGAAATCTGAGACAGGATGATAACAAGAGGCCCTCTAACTAAGCAAACAGGCCAGGGGCTACAAGCTAACTAAAACCTTAAGTATGTGCGGAGAAACCGCCAAAGGAAAATAACAACAAAGGAAATGCTGATCACACGCCGACACAATACCCTTGTGTACCGGCGGTGACAGCACAAGCAGAATCCTCTGCAAAACACCAGGGACAGAAACAATAATGAAATATAGCGGCCTAGGCCAACGGACGCGGCAGTGCCGCTACTCACGGAACCGGTACGAATACTGGCAAACGGACAGGAACCCTCAATGATGCCGACACACACTCTCAGAACTGGAGGACAGGCAGAATCCCAAACGACAGACCGGTGGATCCCAGGAAACCAGGAAATTGACCAAGGACAGGCAAAGCCACTTGGACCTCGGGGCAGGAACGCCTCACAGCAGGACACTGGATCAGACACAGGAATCGACACAGGGACTGACACAGGAATCGACACAGGAATCAAAACAGGGACTGACAGGAACCAGCTCAGACTTCAAACAGACTGCAACCAAGAAATATCGCCAGCATCTGCGAACTGCAATCAGCCAGCATATAACAGAGAGGCCTAATTAATAATCCAGTGCAGCTGGCCTATTGCAAGACTCCAAGCTGACAAGATGCAATTAGCAGCCAGATGAGGCTGAACACATGGCAACAAGCTGCAATTGCACAGACTCACCAGCGGCAGCAGACAAGAGCATTCTAAAACGGAGCAGCAGGAAATCCTGGCATGCAAGATAACTTTATAAACATAATATAGGAATGAACCACTACCTGTGGTTCATAACAGTATCCCCTCCTTAAGGGTGAGCTCCGAGCACCCCATGACACCCACGGGGAACATAAACAGTAGTATAACATAAAATGCATAACAAAAATGCAAAACAGGAATGAGCCACAGCCGTGGCTCATAACACTTTCTGCCCAGAGGCAGAGGTAGAGGAAAAAAGCTGCAGCATTCAGCCATTTCCCAGGAACAAAAGTCCTCCCCCGCTTCATCAGCTAAGTCAGCCGCATGATGCTTGGGCTCAACAGGCGGTGCCAGGTACGGTGGGGGCCCGTCTCAAAAATTTCAGCAATCAGTGGGCTCGCTCACAAGTGGATCCCTGGATTCTTCAAGTGGTATCTCAGCGGTACAAGCTGGAATTCGAGACATTACCCCCCCCCCCCCCCCCCCCCCGCCGTTTCCTCAAATCTGCCTTACCAACGACTCCCTCAGACAGGGAGGCTGTGTTAGAGGCAATTCACAAGCTGTATTCCCAGCAGGTGATAGTCAAAGTGCCCCTACTTCAACAAGGACGGGGTTACTATTCCACAATGTTTGTGGTACTGAAACCGGACGGTTCGGTGAGACCCATTTAAAATGTAAAATTCTTGAACACGTATATAAAAAAAATTCAGGTTCACGATGGAATCGCTCAGGGCGGTTGTTGCAAGCCTGGAAGAGGGGGATTACATGGTATCTCTGGACATCAAGGATGCTTACCTACATGTCCCCATTTACCATCCTCACCAGGAGTACCTCAGATTTGTGGTACAGGATTGTCATTACCAATTCCAGACGTTGCAGTTCGGCCTGTCCACGGCACCGAGGGTATTTACCAAGGTAATGGCCGAAATGATGATACTCCTTCGAAAAAAGGGAGTTTTAATTATCCCATACTTGGACGATCTCCTGATAAAAGCGAGATCCAGAGAGCAGTTGTTAGTGGGCGTAGCACTACACCAGCATGGTTGGATTCTGAATATTCCAAAGTCACAGCTGGTTCCTGCGACACGTCTACTGTTCCTGGGAATGATTCTGGACACAGTCCAGAAAAAAGTGTTTCTCCCAGAGGAGAAAGCCAAGGAGCTGTCGTCTCTGGTCAGAGGCCTCCTAAAACCAAAACAGGTGTCGGTGCATCACTGCACACGAGTCCTGGGAAAGATGGTAGCTTCCTACGAAGCGATCCCATTCGGCAGGTTCCATGCCAGAATATTTCAGTGGGACCTCTTGGACCAATGGTCCGGATCGCATCTTCAAATGCAACGGCTGATAACCCTGTCTCCAAGGACCAGGGTGTCTCTCTTGTGGTGGCTGCAGAGTGCTCATCTCGTGTAGGGCCGCAGATTCGGCATACAGGACTGAATCCTGGTGACCACGGGTGCCAGCCTTCGAGGCTGGGGGGGCATTCACGCTGGGAAGAAACTTCCAAGGACTTTGGACAAGTCACGAGACTTCCCTACACATAAATGTTCTGGAACTGAGGGCCATTTACAATGCCCTGAGTCAGGCAAAGGCCCTGCTTCAAAACCAACCGGTTCTGATCCAGTCAGACAACATCACGGCTGTCGCCCATGTAAACCGACAGGGCGGCACAAGAAGCAGGGCGGCGATGGCAGAAGCCACAAGGATTCTCCGATGGGTGGAAAATCACGTGTTAGCACTGTCAGCAGTGTTCATTCTGGGAGTGGACAACTGGGAAGCGGACTTCCTCAGCAGACACGACCTCCACCCGGGAGAGTGGGGACTTCATCCAGAAGTCTTCCAACAGATAGTAAACCTTTGGGAAAAGCCACAGGTGGACATGATAGCGTCCCGCCTAAACAAAAATCTCGAAAACTATTGCACCAGGTCAAGGGACCCTCAGGCGATAGCGGTGGACGCTCTAGTGACACCGTGGGTGTACCGGACGGTTTATGTGTTCCCTCCTCTTCCTCTCATACCCAAGGTACTGAGGATAATAAGGAAAAAAGGAGTAAGAACTATACTCATTGTTCCGGATTGGCCAAGTGTTAGGGTCTCCTGCCCTGTGCTGCCACGTCGTCATGGCAACCGGGAGACAAGTGCTAGCGGAGTAACCTGAGCACAGCTGATACTCCGGTTCGGGTCTTTTGCTGTGCAGTGGTTACAGGCTCTGTGCACGGCAGGGGGTCCGGTGCTGGTTTTTGTGCTCACAGTCTGTGAGGTCTGAATGGGGCGTGGACAGCACCTGCTTTATAAGGCTTCTTCTCAGGTTAAGCAGATGCTGCTGAATCTTTGTTGGTTAGTCAGTTCCTGAAAGTTAGCCAGTACTGTGTAGCTTTGTATATGTTGTTGCTTACTGCAAATAGGCCTGGGGATTTGGTACTACACTCTGCCAATCCAGACCTAGCAGCAAGACTGGAGTCAGTCGTTTTATCTTGCTGGGGTTCTTTTACTACTCTGTGAACTTAGCAAGTTTGCGGCTGTATTCTAAGACTTGCCTGCCTAAATCCTGTCTCACTGTGCAAGGTGTCAGGGGTCAGTTTAGTGGCAGTAAGCTGAACCTGTGCACTGCAAGTGAGAATTAGGATTGTGGAGACTCTCCTTGTGTCTATCATTCCATCTCTGACCAAGGAGTTTACTGCCACACCCGTTGGTAACCCTTTAGGGTTTTGCTGTTGCCCTTAGCAACATCATTTCGGGTTCTCTACGTATTAAAACTGCTTTTCCCGGGGAGGACGTGCCCCTGGAGAGCTCCTGCTGATACAAGCTCCATTTCTACTTTAAAATAGCCCTCACGCTGCCTATAGACCCTAAACACTGTCCCACACTACTATCTACAACTAGGGACACGCTGGCAGAGAGCTGCGGAGCCGAAGCACAGGCCTGCCCTGTGCTTGCAGGTTGCGGCCCTCCCCACAAGGTGAAGCCGGGACCTAAATTTTCATCCACCCCCGCCTGAGAGTGCCCGACTTCCGGCCGCCTTAAGAAACCCCACAAAACCTACCCCGACGTCCTGCAGGGAGCCCCTTGCTTGGAAAGCCTTAGAGGGGGGGCTGGGACGAGCCGGGGAGCCTCGGGAGCTGCAGGGCCGGAGACGAGCTGCGGAGGTCCGGTGGCGGCGGCCATCTTGGATGTGGCGTCTGCCGGAAAGCAGGCGCCGCACTTATACAACTACACTGCGGGCTGCGGCGGTGACAGGGGAGAACTAGCGGAGGGTGCGGCGGGTACCTGGAGGTCAGGAGGGGTCTGGCACCACAGAGATACAGCTGGAACACTAAGGGTGAAAAAACGCTGCACAGCAAAGACGTCGGCCATCTTGGAGGTGGCAAGATAGACCTCTCTTCCCTGAATGGTGCTGCCCCCGCTGGAGCTAAGTGGAAACACACTCCTAGTTCCAACAGAATTAATCCAAATGATTTAACACCCCAGACCCTGCACCCTGCAGCTGCTGCTATACCATTCCATAACCCCAAAGAAAGAAGTTTGTTGCACCGGGACGCTCTCCTGGGGATCCTTCTCACTGATCTCACTGATTACTAGGACCGAGGTCCTATAAAAGATGTAGCACTGCAGATGCCCGACTTCCTCCCTCACCCGGACCAATTGTTGAATACGTAACACCCGGGTGGACCTTACTCGAAATCAACCCTTAAACGGACGTTTTTATCCTACCAGATATTATGAGCAGAGCGAACACCAGAGCTAAAAAAACGGGAGCTTCACAAGATATCTCGCAACATTTCTCACGCCGGGAAAAACTGTCTGAAACCCCATCTCCGCCCCCACCAATGCCTACCCCCATCATGGACCAGGCGGAAGCACCTTCAACCAAGGCGGACATTCAATCCCTTCAAAACATGATCTTGGACCTTAAGAACTCCTTCACGACAGCTCTTCAATCAGCGATCGGGGAATTAAAATCAGATATAGTGGCTCTAGACTCCCGCACAACCGCACTGGAATCAAGGGAAGACCACCATCAGAACTTCCATAAACAAGTGGGCGAAGACATGAGCTACCTATCCAGCGAGCTGGAAATTCTCAAGGATAAGGTGGAGGATAGCGAAAATCGCGAAAGACGGAACAATCTACGCGTCCGCAATATTCCAGAATCTGTCTCAACTTCCGAACTGGAACCATACCTCCGTCGCTTGTTCCTTCACTTGGTCCCGTCACTTACAGATTCAGCCATCTCGATAGAGAGAGCGCACCGCGCCCTGAGACCTAAACCAAAGGATTCTGACCCTCCTCGCGACGTCATCCTCCGGTTTCTGTCCTTTAAGATCAAAAATAGCATCACACTGGCGTGCAGGAATTCAACTACAATATTATTTGAAGACTCCCGGATTCAGATCTACCAAGACTTGTCACCGGTGACCATCGCCAAACGGCGTGATTTACGTGCTGTCACCTCTACACTGCGCGACAATGGATATAAATACCGCTGGGGTTTTCCATTTCGCCTCATTTTGGAGATTGATGGCAAGGTTCACACCATCCGCTCTCCTGATGAAGGGGACAAGCTTCTTCGAAAGCTGCAGCTGTCCCCGACTGCTACTTCATAGCTCTGTCGCTCATTACGTTTATGTTTGAATTTTATGTTTTTATAACGTTTAGTATGATTGATTTTGTTCTCAACTTTGCTCAAATGCCATGTAATCCATGTTTTGGGTAACTTATTAGTATACTACTGTCCCTCTTACTGTTATCACACAATGCTTATGTTGGCGGACTTTTATACTCCGCGTATTGCAGCGTTGTTGTTTCGCCGGTCTGGCCGGCGGCTCGGAGACTGGGCCCGGTGGTTGGTGTCCAGAATTGACCCCTTTTTTTGACGCCATGGAGCCTGTCTCTGGACGCCGACCTGTTCGGCGATGTTAATGTATGCTCTTATGTTATTATGTTGTTATCCTATTGATACTGGTTGTAACATGATCACTTTTTCGCTAGCGTTTGGTATCTAGGACTGATCCGCCCTGGAGCCAAGTTCTGGGTAGTTATAAGAAAGTCCATTATTATTATTTTCGGTGTAATCTTGGTCTCGGGTGGGGGGGGACGGGGCTCTGTCCTGACACATCCTCCCCCGACTCATAGGGATCACAGATACATTCAAACATAGCGGGTTGATACCCTCTTTTGCTAAACTGCATTTATATCCCGCAAGTGAGCTCTTTCTCTTTTCTAGAGCTCAATCTTGGCAGTCGAGTATCCTGCCTACTGGATACTACGCCTGCTTATTTCTTTTCTGCTTCTCTTTCTTCTATTTTCTTCCTCTTTACCTTTCTCCTTGGTTTTTGTCTTTTTGTCTATCCTGACAGAGTCCGGGATCCTAGGAGTTACAGGCGAACCACTCCCACTCTTGCTTTAACCATGCCATTAACATGCCTGTCCATCAATGTCAAGGGACTGAATACTCCCCAGAAACGTTCTCATCTCCACAGATCTCTTAAAACGTTAAAAGGTGACGTGGTTTTCTTACAGGAGACACATTTGAAAGCTGACTCCCACCCCTCCCTGACGTCTAAACAATTTCCCATGGCCTGGTACTCCAATCATGCAGCAAAAAGACATGGGGTGGCCATCTTGGTAAAAGGGTCAGTCCCTTTCCAATTTCTAGATTGTAAACACGACAATGAGGGACGTTACATAATGGTACGAGGAAAAATTGGACACGAGGAGGTTACCTTGGCTAATCTATACGCTCCAAACACTGCCCAATCTAAATTCTTCCGTAAGTTTTTTCACGACCTTGACTCATATAGACGAGGCAAAACACTGGTCGGAGGTGATTTTAATATGGCTCTCGCAAACATGGACCGATCCGGCCCTTTGCGCAGCGGTCAAACCCTAAACTCCTCAGTATTACATAGGTGCATGGCCGAGGCTGGTCTGTTCGATGTATGGCGTTTTCTTAACCCGACTACCCGAGACTACACTTTTTATTCCAACCCACATGACGTATACTCTCGCATTGACATGTTTTTGAGTTGTGCACCCCTCTCCCGGACCGCTCACTCTTCCTCAATATCCCCGCTTACCTGGACTGACCACGCGGCTTTAGTTGCGACATTTGACATTTTTGATATCCCCGACGGTAGACCGACGTGGAGACTTAACGAGACTTTATTGAAGATTCCTAAATTCCAAGACTTAATTAAAATTGAGCTTAGGGAATATTTTACGGTCAATGTGGAAAGTGATTGCAGCATAGCCACTATATGGGAAGCCCATAAGGCGGTCATCAGGGGGTCTATTATACAATTTGCATCCCGCCGTAAGAAAACGCGGGAAAACCAAATCACTTTACTAACAAATAACATTGCAACATTGGATCAGGAACACAAACGTACACGCTCTAAAAAAACTCTAGCCGAACTCTCTAAGGCACGTGATGGCCTACAATCACTTTTGGCGGAGAACGTAGAGCGCTCACTTCGATGGGCTAACCAAACGTTCTACGACAGAGGTAATAAAGCACACACCTTGTTGGCCAACCGCCTGCGCGCCAAAAAGGCTAACCAATGCATCCACTCAATAAGACAGCCCTCAGGTAAGATTACTTACGACCCCAAAAAAATCAATAGTGTCTTTTTTGATTATTATAAGACACTTTATAATCTTGATCCCCCGTCCGACCCTTTAGCACAAGCCGATCGGACACAACAATACCTAGACACATGCGCTCTCCCTCGGTTAGACGAGGAGACTAACACTGCTCTTAATGCAGACATCTCTGCTGAGGAAATTGAGGCTGCATTAAAAACCCAGAAACCCTCTAAAGCACCTGGCCCGGATGGATATCCGATGGTGTACTATAAAACCTTCGCCCCTCAACTTATTCCTCATATGGTATCTTTGTTTAATAAAATATTCCAGGGCACACCATTTCACACGGACTCAACGACATCCCGTATTATAGTAATTCCAAAACCCGGAAAGGATCCCTCGTATTGCTCAAACTACAGACCCATATCCTTGATAAATACAGATCTCAAACTTTTTGCCAAAATACTGGCATCACGCCTAAACGCTGTACTGCCGTCACTAATAGATCCTGATCAAGTAGGATTTGTCCCCGGCCGTCAGGCCTCGGACAACACCAGACGTATTGTTAACTTGATTCACCAAATAAATACAACAAAAACACCAGCGATTGCTCTGGCTCTAGATGCCGAAAAGGCATTTGATCGCATCTCTTGGCCCTTTTTGTTTTCTACCTTATCCGCATTTGGCTTTCATGGACACTTTATCACGGCAATAGCGGCTCTCTATTCTAACCCCTCATCAGCGGTCCTGACCAATGGCTTGAGCTCACATCGAATCAACCTGAAGAATGGTACTAGGCAGGGATGCCCTCTCTCACCCCTACTTTTTGCCCTATGCATTGAACCCCTGGCAGCCCGAATCAGACTTAATACAGATATTGGGGGCGTTACAGTGGGTCAGAATCAGTATAAAATATCTCTGTTTGCAGACGACGTATTCTTGACTCTTACTAACCCTTTGATATCTCTCCCTAACTTACAGAGTGAACTACTTTTATATGGTTCCCTCTCTGGATACAAAATAAATCACACCAAGTCCGAGGCCCTTACATTTAATGTTCCACCCCATACCCATAGGATTCTAACGTCTTCTTTCCCTTTTCTTTGGAGACCCTCAGCTATTAAATACCTTGGCATATTTATTACCAAATCCTACACCAGCCTATTTCAGGCTAATTATGTTCCCATAATTAAAACTCTCACACAAGATTTAGATAAATGGGACCGTTTATTTATTTCATGGATCGGGCGGATCAATGCTCTAAAAATGAATCTCCTCCCCCGTATTCTTTACCTGTTTCAGACCATTCCAATAATGGTGCCCAGAGTGACTTTGGCATCCTTGCAATCACAGTGCAACAAATTTGTCTGGGCTCGTCGTAAATCTCGATTACGACGAGCTATGTTGACTAAGAGTGCCACCTCAGGGGGTTTGGGTTACCCTGACCTTCAGGCTTATTTTAACGCATGTCACCTTAACCACATAGTGTCCTGGCACTCCCCCCAAGGGATCAGAAAATGGGTAGATATCGAGAATTCGCTATATCAGGGAGTCCCCCTCGACTCTCTTACCTGGCTTCCCAGGTCTTGCAGACCAGCCTCGGCCTACTCAGTCCCCACGATTAAATTCACACTTCAACTGTGGGATAAACTCCGCAGCACCCATAATCTATCTTCATACCCCTCACCCTTATCACCCATCTGGGGTCACCCCGCCTTCCCCTCAGGATGCGAGCGAAGAATGGCGGCCCCATGGCAATCCCAGGGTATCACGAGATTCCTCCATGTTAAAGGCCACTCAGCTCCGACCACTTTTGGAGACATTCAAGAGCGCTTTGGTATCCCATCCTCGTGTCAATACCATTATATCCAAATTCTCAGCTTTCTCAAATCACAGCTTAAAACCACCCCTCTGAAAACGCCCACCTCCTATGAGTATATGTGTTTACGCTCAATTGGCAAAAAGGGGAATATCTCAACAATATACAACTCAATCTTGGCACCTGACCCCCCAATCCGAGAACCCCACGAATTAGCCTGGGAATCAGATCTCTCCCAGCCGCTGGAAGACGATCAATGGGAGGAAATTAGAATGCGTATCGCTAAGGCTTCAATTAGTGTAGCACTTAAGGAAACATGTTATAAAGTCTACACCAGGTGGTATTTGGTCCCCTCCAGACTTCACGCCATTTTCCCCACAACCTCTAACCTGTGCTGGAGACAATGTGGAGAGGAGGGAACCTTTTTTCACATATGGTGGACTTGCCCCTCTATCCGCCCCCTCTGGAACACGGTTGAAGCACTTATTGCTCAAACCTGCGGACATTCCTTTGACCTCTCCCCCGACATCGCTTTGCTTCACGCCCCCATACAATCAATGCCCAAAACCCAAGACAAGCTAATCATGCAGCTTTGCATGGCGGCTAAAGCACTGATCGCTAAATGCTGGAAAGACCATAAGCCACCCTCCAAAGCTGTACTGATGACTAAAATTAATCACATAGCCAATATGGAATACATTACAAGCCTAAGGAATAACACTGTGGCGCAGTTCCACAACACCTGGTCTCCTTGGTACCTCGCCCGCTCTCTACTGATGCCCGGACTCTGCTAGGACTGCTAATATCACTAATATAGCTAATGCTGCTAATACCGCTAGCATTACTATTTCCTCTAGCTCACCAATTGTCCCTCCTTCTAGTACCACAACAGAAGAATATCCCCAACCTCTTGCTTCCTTATAGGGAACCTTCTTAATCTTCCTCCTCTACTAACTCCCGTATGCTCGCT